>NC_060124.1:381762752-382962752 GCF_021461395.2 Schistocerca americana
TTCGGAAGTAATGTTCCGCAAAAGCCGGTCGCTGTGGCCGAGCGGCTCTAGGCGCTTCAGTCCGGAAGGGCAAGCTGCTACGGTCGCATGTTAGAATCCTGCCTCCGGCATGGATGTGTGTGATGTCCATAGGTTAGTTAGGTTTAGGTAGTTCTAAGTATAGGGGACTGATAACCTCATATGTTAACTCCCATAGTGCTCAGAGTGATTTGAATTTGAATGTTCCGCAAAAGTAATGAAATCAGTTATTATACTTGCGCAATGCTTCATGCATACGGAAACTACGACTGTAAGCATGTAAAACATGGAGGGATGACTCTCAACAATGCAACCGAGTTAACGGGAATTGACAAGGTGGATTTGTAGGTCAAAATGCAAGGCTCTCTTGCGGAAAACTGGTGTTCGCATCTTGCGTGCGGAACGAAGCAAGAAAAGCAGCAAGAATATTTAATACAGTCTCGTATGTAGAAGAAATTTTATTCATTATGCGTGGCATACACTGGTTAGCTCTCTACTACGAAAATCTGACGTTAATAACAGAATTCTCAGAGTTTGTTGTATAGCAAGAGCCACGGATACTTTTGCCGTATTTCTGATCAGACACAGCTATCAACTTCGTTTCGAATAATCTGATGAGTAGTGCATAATTGCATGGATAAGTTATGTGGTTTCTTATCCAATAATAAGTTTGTGTTTTTAACTTTGTGCTGAACATCCTATCCTTCGTTATTCACCTAGACAAGGTCCTATTCCAAGTGCTGCGGTACTGCTGTGAATGCTACTTCGTTGAACTGAAAAGTACTCGTAACTGATTTCTATAAGAACATTTAATAACGTTTGTGGAGTAGTAGATTTCTTTACCATTCAGTGAGTTTCGTTTCTGAAGTACTATATGTCTTTTCCATAGAAGTATCTTAAAGTTTACTAAAGTAAAACTGTAAAGAAATAACCTAAAGTATTTTGCTTAAACGTAATGCTTAATGAAATATCAGTGCAGCATTTAAATTGTTGGCATAAAACTGATCACTGAGAACAGTTTACTAGTTAATAATCTTGGAGGCCGGACATAAGGTTCAAAATGGTTCAAATAGCTCTGAGCACTATGGGACTTAATTGCTGAGGTCATCAGTTCCATAGAACTTAGAACTACTTAAACCCAACTAACCAGCCGGCCGGAGTGGCCGTGCGGTTTTGGGCGCTACAGTCTGGAACCGAACGACCGCTCCGGTCGCAGGTTCGAATCCTGCCTCGGGCATGGATGTGTGTGATGCCCTTAGGTTAGTTAGGTTTCATTAGTTCTAAGTTCTAGGCGACTGATGACCTCAGAAGTTAAGTCGCATAGTGCTCAGAGCCATTTGAACCATTTGAACCTAACTAACCTAAGGACTTCACACACATCCATGGTCGACGCAGGATTCGGACGTAAGGAATATTCATTGCACTGGTTTGTAGGCAATAGTATTCATATTTGCATGCATACATAGTTAAAAGTGTTTCTCATGTTATGTTTAGACTAAAATGTTCATCTTTGATCTGAGCTACCGATAGATTAGTTTCTGGCCTCCTCCACAGTAACTGTTGAGCCAGCTTTGCTTTGTATGTTAGAGTAACTGTACAAATGAAGTGCAACTACCAATTTTATAACATTTGTTAATAAGTAACTAGCTATAATGTTTCAGATTGTAACAGATCTAGGAACCACATGTTGCATTTCAGGTATATAGTATAAAGAAATGAATTCTGCTTGAGAAAACAAGCAATAATCAGTACAGAGAATATAATTATGTCAAAACCATTTCGATGACCGTATTTTACCATAATTATGCTGATAAAAGATCCTAATATCCCGATTAGTTGTGCTCCATCATTAAGTAACCATTTACCTGTAATGATTATTAGCTTTCCCCTTTATTATACAGATTGTAAGAGCCAGTTGTTACGAAAACATTTACTCTTCTTTCCGTGTTGTTCAAGTAAAACCACTCACTCATTGCTTGCTGAAGTGTTCCACTGTCCTACAAGTAAAAATAGAATTGTATTCTCAAGTACAGTACATCCCAACAGCTAACTTTCGTTATGAACAGTGCTAGTATTTGGTACAACTTTGGCTAATTAGGCTGCCGACAGTTTCCCTTTCGTAATTGTAGTTTACCTTATTACTAATAATGCCTTGGTTCGATTCCCGTTTGTTTTGCTACTGCTTCTGTGGTGTCACCGCCAGACACGACACTTGCTAGGTGGTAGCCTTTAAATCGGCCGCGGTCCGTTAGTATACGGCGGACCCGCGTGTCGCCACTGTCAGTGATAGCAGACCGAGCGCCACCACACGGCAGGTCTAGAGAGACGTCCTGGCACTCGCCCCAGTTGTACAGCCGACGTTCATAGCAAAGGTTCACTGACGACTACGCTCTCATGTGCCGAGACGATAGTTAGCATAGCCTTCAGCTACGTCATTTGCTACGACCTAGGAAGGTGCCGTATTCAATTGATTCAATTGATTATTATGTGAAGCATGTATCATCAAGAGAGATGTTCTACAATTGTGGATTAAAGTTAAGTATTACATCATCTACGTACTTTATTTGCAATTCTCAAGATATTGTCCTGTTTCAGACCTCACGCCAGTCAGCGCGTAATTAAACGCGTGCATTTCGGCCTCCTCTAGAAACACAGTGTTGGCTCTTCTGCCAACACTACAGCTTCATTTCAGTACAATTCTTTCGAAAAACTTAGTCAGATACCTTATCCATTACACCCAATCACGGTCACTCCAAGTTTCCTGTCATAGAAGGAACATTATCTGCTTATTGCTGATTTAGTAAGATCTGGTACTGTTACACGGTGAGCTAAATAAAACAGGTCTAGTATTAATAAAGAAAACGTGGCGAGGAATTGAGTATTACTGTTTGTTTCCACTCATGAGTTGGTCGACAGGTGCCTGTGCATCAATGATTAATACAAAATAAAGAAATATATCCCGTGACTTGTCGGCTGATCTGAAACTATCTGTTATTTAAAACAAGGTTTGCTCCATGGGTCTGTCATAAGAAACAATCCTCATCACACATAGCTACGGCTGATAGCCATGGCTAATTTACATTCAGGTGATATGGGATTAACTAAATGCAAACCTATGGCTAATGGCCTTGGCTATTTTCTATTCAAGTGACCTGGGATTAACTAACTACCGAACGATATCGAGAAGAATTCGAGAACTACACATTTTACAAAAATGGTAATGAGCGTACGGCATTGTGGGCCCGGAGTCCCCCAGTCGGGGAAGTTCGGCCGCCGAGGGCAAATACTTACTGCATTCGACGCCACACTGGGCGACTTGCGCGTCGGAGATGGGGATGAAATGATGGTGCGGACAACAAAACACCCATTCCCTGAGCGGAGAAAACCTCCTGCCCCAGCCGGTAATCAAACCTGGGCCCCTTGGCGTGGCATTCTGCGACCCTGAGCACTCAGCCAAAAGGGGCGGACACATTTTACTAAGATATATACACACAAGGGAAAAACTAAACATGGTGAAAGACTACGTAAAAATTAACAAGAAGTACATGAGGTGTTAAATTGTCTCAGGTACAAGTAATACACGTATGGTGGTTCCGCAAGGTACTGGGAAACATAGTGTGAATCAGGCGTTACTTCCAGAGATCGCGACTGAATAGACTTCAAATGATATGGCAGAAATAATTGTCACTCAAGGTATTAAGGAGAGATCAGGCGTGCATTAGAATTAATACTTTCACAAGGTGAGTTAACGAGCAAGCCATAACAACTCAGGATTCACTTTAACAAACGTTTGAGTCCCGAACCGCAAAACAATTAAATTGAAAAAATTAAGAAACATGACTACGGCTGTGAAACGACTCTAATTTGGCCGCAAGATGCCGATCTCAGTTAAATACTAACACTACAGCGAAGGTACTCACAATTCTGGCTGAAACCTAGATCTGTCTCGGCCACCAACTGCTCTCCAACGATTTCAGCACCAGGAAGTGGCGTTCTCCATTGATCTCCGGAAAAGAGCTTCCTCACCAAACTCAAATGTTTTTTTACCACTCTCCGAAACCGAATATTTTCTCCCCCGCTCTCAGAAACCGAACATCCTCCGTATATTTTCGTTTCTCTATGTTGTTTATTTTTGGAACACAACCTACGACCAGCTTAGAGACAGAAGTGATGACACTTTCTGCAGGACTTGACCTTCATTTTGCAGGACAATGCTCAAGAACGTACAGTGCAAGCTGTTACTGATTTGTTTGACTGAAGGGGCTACTAAGTGCCATACCACCTACTTCACTCCTCTGACTTGAGCCCTCGTGAGTTCAACTCGATTTCTAAACTGAAGGAAATACTTCACAGCATTCGCTTCAGAACTGCTACAAATTCGTCAGGCAATAGACCGTGCCGCTCGAACTGTCGACTACCACATTGCTGGCAACGGGTTATACACAATGCTGGTGACCACTTCGTAGGTCAGTAAAACTTTGAAACGCGTATCTATTTTATACGAGCTGTAAATAAATAGTTGCCCCTATTAAAGTTCCAACCCTCGTATTCAGAAAGCGTCTCTTATTTACGAAATGTCTTTCGTTATTTGCGATAGACACGCCTGTAAATTCTGAACACTACAGACAGAAATTTGTTTTCTGTATATACTATAGGAAAGTAATTAATAAAATCACTGATGCAATAAAATATACCGATTATTTTGCAGTTTTAGTTCCCTTTCTTATATGTGACACGTGAGTAAATCCCAAGCGGCAGTGTAAAATGGACGCGCTTAGTATGTGTTATTTTTAGCGTCATACACACCCAAGGGCTGTACACCGTCCAGCACCATACGCATTGTCTCATTCAGATTTTTTCGAACGCGACAGTAGAAGATTGACGACAAGCACAAATGTCCGGAGCCGCAGATGTAAGCACGAGCGATGAAAATTGCGGCACAGAACTGGCGAACGACCATGCAGGCAGTAAGACTCCTTGACAAAGCAGGGAGATGGATTTCCACAGTATGAGAGCACGCTACTGGCTACTGAAATTACACCACCATGAAGGCGGATGTAACGAACATCCAGTTGGGGTGAGGTGTGCAATGTGACTAGCATTTCAGAGAAAGCGCACGTCGAAGGTAGAAGGTAGGGGTAATGTCCCATACAGTACAGTTCTATAACTGTAACGATATATGACACAGCCGGCTTCTCATTCGGAAGTGAGAATATGCCTTACGTTAATGGGAGTAAGTGTGCTTAAATTGATCAAGAACTGACATTTTCGGATTATTATCCCTAATATTTGATCCATCCTGGATATTTTGATGCATCATTTGCCGATTAATTCCAGTTGGAAGTAATTTCAAAGTTAATAGTGCAAGTGAAAAAAAAGAAGAACCAGTCATACTGCACTGACTTTGTTAAGTATCTCTATCTACGGAACTATTCAATCTAGAAGGCTGTGATATTCAGCTGTTTATTACCTAAATTCATGTTAATGTTATAAGGTTGGATGCAGTGAGTAAAGAGAAATGGCGGTACTGTACGTGCATTTTGTGGAGACTCTAAATGGTAAAGGAAGACGAACCCCAGCAACATAATGGAATGGCATCAAGAAACAATACACACAACCTACCTGTACAACGGATGAAAAGAGCAGAATGGGCTACATTCTTCCACAAATTATCAACTATACATGGTCTTTTCCCACCGGGTGCTGATTCATGGTGCAAGTACCACGAAGCTCAGGCAGTTGGTACAGAGGAACAATTTAGGCACAAAAATAGCTTACCATCTGCAGTGATGGAAGCTATTAAACAAATATGTAGGGTGTTAACTCATCCTGACCTTCTTTCCAAATATCTCCATGGTCGAACGCAAAAAGCGAATGAGTCTTCCAACAACGACATTTGGGCCCGCAAACCAAAAATGTCTGTGTAGAAATGAAAACTCTTTGCTTGGGTGTTTGTGACGCTGTGATAACGTTTAATGATGAAGGGTAGAATCATGCTACTAGGTCCACTTGGTATCACTCCAGGAGCCAATACACTGCAAGCCTTCCAGTGAATGGATCGACTTGGGGTCATGAACGCTCAGCGTATAGCAGAGGAAATGACTGAAGAAGCAAGAGGCAGGAAAAGAAAAAAGCTTTTAGGTTTACAATATGATCAAGAACTAGATCCAGATAATGCTGATTATGGCCTGGCTGTTTCTAGGAGATGGCATGCCTCCATGTGAGTTAATATAAAAAAACTTTTAAACTTGATTTCCTGAAAATAGCTTTTTCTAGATATTTGACCTGTCATATCAGGAATTATTATAGATACGTATATCTAATTTTGCATTGTCTTACCTCTGCAGCTGCTGAACCACCTAAACATTTCCACCTGTTACGGTTTTATTTAATTACAGAAACAAGAGTAAATTAAAAAAACATTGAACATACATTTTAAAAAATCATAACTAACTATTTCTCTGTATATTATGATTGTGTTTCAGTAATCAAAAACGGAGTGAAACTACACTCCCCAAAAGTTTCAGATCTCTATCTGTCTAAGGTTCTGAGATAATGGGTCATCAATATTGCAAGTTTAACACTGTAGGTATAGGATGTACGTACTCCCCTTAAGAAGAAAAGTCCGCCAGCATGTGTCGGAACTCCACAGTGGCATAATTGTGGTCTATCAAGACTGTGGTTTATCGTTCTCCAATGTAATTGGTCGCAATCTCATGGCTGTCGGTGAATATGCAACCAATGTGTTCAGTAGGGTCATACTCAACGCTGTCAAGACATATTAATGTGACTACCTGTCAAAAGCCTTAATAACCACCTTTCGCAGTGCAGACAGCTGCGACAGGTGTAGGAAGTGAGTCAATGACGCTCTGGAGGGTACCTCCAGGGATGTGGATCCATACCCACTCAACTGACGTGGCCATCTACCCTAGATTTCTCGGTTGAGGATCCATGGCGTCAACAGTTCGATAGAGACGATCTCTTAGAGTCTCCTGGTACTCTTCAAAAAACACACGTACTCAGCGAGCTGTGTGGCACGTTGCATTGTCCTGCTGGTAGATTTCATTGTGCCGAGGAGAAACAAACTCTGTATAAGGATGAACTTGGTCGCAAAGGGTAAATGCATATCTGTGTTGACCCACTGTGCTTTCCAGAATCGCGAGATCACGCAGGGAATTCCACGAACACTTTCCTCAGACAACAACGCTCCCTTCTCTGGCCTGTATCCTTACGACGATTGTTGTTGGGTGTTTGCTTTCAAACATCTGACGCATAAAACGTGATTGATGTGAAAAGGCCACCTGTCGAAACTTAGTGGGCGACCACTAACAGTATTTGCGTGTAAAGTCCAGCCTTCGTCGCCGACTAACAGCAGTGAGCAATCGTGTATGAATAAGGTAGACGCTTATACGCAGCAAATTTCATTGAACGGTCGTTGACAAGACACTGTTGGCTGCCCCTTAGCTCGGCAGTTGGCTGCTCAACACTGCTGTACACATCTCGTCAGCCGTTGTTTACATCTGTCATGTATAGCACGCGGTGCACCACGGTTGCCTCGGCCACGGTTTTGAATCGCTCCATTTTGCTCTGCACGGTGTATTGCAACCACTGCGGCACGTGAACGTGTTACAGACTGTAGCCGTTTCGAAAGTGCTTCCACCTTTGGTTCGAAAGCCAATGGTCACTCTTTTGGGCGTCGGGTAAACCGCTGTGTTTCCGCAAAATGTCAAAAACAACACTGCTTTCCGCACCCCCGACACGTTTTGTATACCCTTCACTGCCGGCGTTGCCACCTCCTGTCTGTGATTGGATATTGCACGTTGACGTCGAACATACGAGGTGGTCACTTTAACGCGACTGTACCATGTAGTTTGTCAATGGCCACCACGTGACTAGCATGCGAGAGGACATATTGTTCGTATCGTGGTCATATCTAATTTCACGAAAGTAATGTGTTAAAACTGGGGCGGGGGGGCAGAAAAATATGGCTAGTTGAGGGTGGAGGGGGGGGGGGGGGGGGTGGCGAGAGGAAGGTGTTGGGGACGGGTTCTTTCGTAGCTGACTTGGCAGTGGCGAGGTCGTCCCTCTCACAATAAAGACACTGTGATGATCATACTGCCACAATGCCAGAATATAGGGAACGATTTGTAAGAGAGAAGCTAGTGTCACTCGAAGTTACAATTAAATGTCAGTTAATGACATATTGCAGTAAAAGATTTCAGGAAGTTCTACGATGAAAGACAACTGTCAGAAGTTGTGCGAGTTCACGATTTTCATGTTGAAGCCCATTCAGAAAGAAAAACATGAAAAGTCTGCCGTTGTCGTTATAACGCTAGTGATAATCGGGATGCGATGTGGAATGTGCTGGAGGTAGCATGGACAAGTAACTTCAAAAATTTTATTAATAACAACCAGTTACGGAGTTTTGCACCTCGCTCCAAGAGCCATTTTGCAATAATCACGACAACAAGACCGCGCAAGTTAACCAACCAGAGTAATTAGCATGTAAATGATAAGCCAATTAATTTTGCTAAAAAGAAACCAGAGGCATTTTCCAATCACACAACATGGGTCGAATAAACAGAAGATAACCTCAGTATATAATTATGCTGACATAAAGGAAAACTGTTTTCTTAAAGAACTTAAATAAAAGGACAATATTTTATCCAAACTAATAAGTGGTGCCAAATGCGCTTTAAATGCTTTGACACGAGATATGTGGCCTCCTTTGATAAAATTGTGCAGTAGATTAAATATTGCACTAAAATATCTACTGCATCGACATACAAAACTAATTAAAAGAATAAATAAAAGCCTTAATGACACATTATCGACAAACAAAACGCACCAAAACCTGTTGCTCTTAGACAACCATGGATTCAGTCATGTCATATTAGACACAAATGCAAATATCTGAATCGGTAGGAACACAGTATTCTACTTTAGGACGCAGTGTACTACAATATGAATCAACCAATAACGTGGGTCGCAATCACAGCTAAGAAACTCAACGTCATGACCAAACCAAAATATCTGCAAACAATGCCGTTCAAATACTGCTTCAGAACACTGCCGTTCCACAGCGAAACGGATACCATCTTAAACGGCCTTCAAAGAGGTTGGTAGTCCGCAGAGACGTTCACTCGCAGGAAATTTCACGCCAGCCAGTGCTAGCGGCTACGTCCTCTCCACCCTGCTGCCACTCCAGGCGGTGCGTAACTGCCACTTCCACAAGAAATGACTGAGAGTGTCCGACTTGCTCACGCCAGCGCGAGTGGGAGGTCAGCCAGTGGTGTACGACAGACACGCGATAACTGCCCGTTTTCTCACTCTGTGGTTTGGCTTCATTGATGGGCCTTCACTGACTCATAACTCCAGCACGGCGCGCACTCTTCGCTTGCAACGGGATCGCACCTACACGTCATAACCGCTTTCTTCAAGTCTGCGGTAGGAGCAGGGTTTGGTCAGAAATAAAAGTGAAAGAAGTGAGAGCCCCACATGCCCAAGCGCTTAGGAAACAAAAATAGCATTCTCGGCGCGTGTCGGGCGAGACATGAGTTATTCATGGTACTGTAATAGTCAAGCAGCGGTTGGCGCAGCGGAAAGCGTACCGAACGGTAATCCAAACGTCACGAGGTCGGAACACTGAGGAAAGAATCTTCATTTTCAATTTTTACTTTACTTACAACGCTCATAAACCGGAATAATGCTCAATATGTTATATTTATTAATTGATTCATAAAGGCATGAAAAGAAAAGCCAAAGGCAAATTTAGGATTGCAAATAAACTTCCAAGAAACCGTTGTACTCACAGCGTCCACAAGGACTGTATCATTTTCCACGGAGAAACTGCGATTAAAACGTTAGTTTCATTTTGAGCTTCGACGAAAGCCCTCGGCAGCTGCACGTGAGCAACGGGTGCCCGGTGCAGGTATGATCGATCCGTCGACAGAAAAAGCAATTATAACCCGAGAAAACTTGCATCAAAATACAGGGTCATTATAATTAAAGTTAAACTTTCAAAACGCTGTAGGAATAACACCACTGATCAGAATTGTGTCAAAGTGCAACGCAATATTGTCAGAGAAGAGGGAAAAGTATAGCAGAAGAAAAATAAATAGTTAAAAAATGGTTCAAATGGCTCTAAGCAATATGGGATTTAACATCTGTGCCCTAGACTTAGAACTACTTGAACCTAACTATCCTAAAGACATCACACACATCCATGCCCGAGGCAGGATACGAACCTGCGACCGTAGGAGCCGCGCGGTTCGGGACTGAAGCGCCTAGAACCGCTCGGCCACAACGGTCGGCAATAAATAATTACAAAATGTAGCAATAGATGTCGCTGTAAGCATTATAATTTAATAATGGTCGACTACAAAATGTGTCATACAACAATGCCTAAGGTATACGTTTGACGTTAAACAAACTGTACTACTCAGTGTACATGGGAATACTGGTGTGATACTGTTAGTTACGTTAGCTCAACCACCACGGCAAGGTCATATCACATCGGATGGGAAAAATTTGTTTTTAACTGTCCTGAGGCCAAAAACCGCATAAAAAATCAATGACATCGGTTTTTAATTCTCCTGAGGTCAAAAATATAGCATAAAAGAATAATCAAAATCAGATAGAATTATTAATTTTTGTGTCACTGGCGCAAAACAAGTGCAATATGCTGTCCACCGTTTTCTGCAACAAGTTGAATCGAGAAACAGCTTGGCCCAAAACTGATGTGTTCCCGGGGTCACGTTCAGAGTGTGTTGCGCAATGCGTGCCATCAATGCAGCCCCAGAAGTCACATGGATTAAGATCAGGTGATCGGGACGGCCAGGATCTAGGGAATGGCGGCTGATAATTCCAGCATTACCGAAACGGAGCTTCAGCAGCTGCTTAACTGGATTTGCAATGTGCGGAGGTGCGCCATGTTGCAAAAAATGATCCCACCCATACATCCACGCTGTTGGAGAGCTTGAATGACTTGGGTGCGCAAAGGACACTCATAGCGGTTATCAGTGACGGTACAGGTAACAGGAACGGAAGCACCTGTCTTTACAAAAAAATACACTCCTGGAAATGGAAAAAAGAACACATTGACACCGGTGTGTCAGACCCACCATACTTGCTCCGGACACTGCGAGAGAGCTGTACAAGCAATGATCACACGCACGGCACAGCGGACACACCAGGAACCGCGGTGTTGACCGTTGAATGGCGCTAGCTGCGCAGCATTTGTGCACCGCCGCCGTCAGTGTCAGCCAGTTTGCCGTGGCATACGGAGCTCCATCGCAGTCTTTAACACTGGTAGCATGCCGCGACAGCGTGGACGTGAACCGTATGTGCAGTTGACGGACTCTGAGCGAGGGCGTATAGTGGGCATGCGGGAGGCCGGGTGGACGTACCGCCGAATTGCTCAACACGTGGGGCGTGAGGTCTCCACAATACATCGATGTTGTCGCCAGTGGTCGGCGGAAGGTGCACGTGCCCGTCGACCTGGGACCGGACCGCAGCGACGCACGGATGCACGCCAAGACCGTAGGATCCTACGCAGTGCCGTAGGCGACCGCACCGCCACTTCCCAGCAAATTAGGGACACTGTTGCTCCTGGGGTATCGGCGAGGACCATTCGCAACCGTCTCCATGAAGCTGGGCTACGGTCCCGCACACCGTTAGGCCGTCTTCCGCTCACTCCCCAACATCGTGCAGCCCGCCTCCAGTGGTGTCGCGACAGGCGTGAATGGAGGGACGAATGGAGACGTGTCGTCTTCAGCGATGAGAGTCGCTTCTGCCTTGGTGCCAATGATGGTCGTATGCGTGTTTGGCGCCGTGCAGGTGAGCGCCACAATCAGGACTGCATACGACCGAGGCACACAGGGCCAACACCCGGCATCATGGTGTGGGTAGCGATCTCCTACACTGGCCGTACACCACTGGTGATCGTCGAGGGGACACTGAATAGTGCACGGTACATCCAAACCGTCATCGAACCCATCGTTCTTCCATTCCTAGACCGGCAAGGGAACTTGCTGTTCCAACAGGACAATGCACGTCCGCATGTATCCCGTGCCACCCAACGTGCTCTAGAAGGTGTAAGTCAACTACCCTGGCCAGCAAGATCTCCGGATCTGTCCCCCATTGAGCATGTTTGGGACTGGATGAAGCGTCGTCTCACGCGGTCTGCACGTCCAGCACGAACGCTGGTCCAACTGAGGCGCCAGGTGGAAATGGCATGGCAAGCCGTTCCACAGGACTACATCCAGCATCTCTACGATCGTCTCCATGGGAGAATAGCAGCCTGCATTGCTGTACTAGTGCCGACATTGTGCATGCTCTGTTGCCTGTGTCTATGTGCCTGTGGTTCTGTCAGTGTGATCATGTGATGTATCTGACCCCAGGAATGTGTCAATAAAGTTTCCCCTTCCTGGGACAATGAATTCACGGTGTTCTTATTTCAATTTCCAGGAGT
Organism: Schistocerca americana; assembly: GCF_021461395.2. Lineage (NCBI taxonomy): Eukaryota > Metazoa > Arthropoda > Insecta > Orthoptera > Acrididae > Schistocerca > Schistocerca americana. The sequence continues at coordinate 381,775,243 of NC_060124.1, forward strand.
GTATATGGTCCTATGATAAATGATGCCGTAAACCCGCACCACACAGTGACCTTTTCAGGATGAAGTGGTACTGGTCGATATGCGTGTAGGTTTTAGACAATTCTGTGTATTGACATATCCTGTCAGATGGAAGTGGGCATCGTCTGTCCACAAAATCTTCCACGGCCAATCATTGTCCACTTCCATGCGAGCAAGAAATTCTAAAGCAAAGGTCTCTCTTGCTGACAGGTCAAAAGGAAGCAACTCGTGCACATGGGTAATTTTGAATGGATAGCAAAGAAGGATGTTTCACAGGATTTTACGCACCGTGCTGACAGGCATGTCCAATGTTCGGGCAATGCTCCGTGCACTACGCGTTTTCACACCACCACCCATCTCCTCCTGCATTGGCCACTGCTTTCACTGATGTCGAATCAATTCGTTTCCTTCCTCTACCAGGTTGCACACCAAAAGAACTCGTCTTTAGAATTTCCGAATCATTTTCTGCAGACGGCAGTCATCGGACCAACGCCTTTTTTCAAACCCTTCAGTGTCCAGAACTTCTGGAGCGCGACGTGTGCATAGTCATTATTCTTGTAATACAGCTATACAAGCAGAGCACGATCCTGCATTGAGACAGTCATGGCGAACGTCGCAGAAGCGAAAGGAAAAATAACCGTGTAACCGGCGTGTTTATATCAACTTCAATGGGTCGTGCGCATGACAGGGTTTTTCCGTGATGTACTCTGACACATACAGCGCCATCTATTGATCAATTTTCACACCATTTTCTCCTTCTGCCATACGTTTTCCCTCTTCTCCGATACTACTCCATTATAATTTGACGTCATTCTGACAAGTGGTGTTACACAACTGGCCATAAAAATTGCTACACCAAGTAGAAATGTAGATGATAAACGGGTATTCATTGGACAAATATATTATACTAGAACTGACATGTGATTACATTTTCACGGTGCATAGATCTTGAGAAAACAATACCCAGAACAACCACCTCTGGCCGTAATAACGACCTTGATACACCTGGGCATTGAGTCAAACACAGCTTGGATGATGTGTACAGATACAGCTGCCCATGCAGCTTCAACACGATACCACAGTTCATCAAAAGTAGTAACTGGCGTATTGTGACGAGCCAGTTACTCGGCCACCATTGACCAGACGTTTTCAGTTGGTGAGAGATCTGGAGAATGTGCTGGCCAGGGCAGCAGACGAACATTTTCTGTATCCAGAAAGGCCCGTACAGAACCTGCAACATGCGGTCGTGCATTATCCTGCTGAAATGTAGGGTTTGACAGGGATCGAATGAAGGGTAGAGCCACCGGTCGTAACACATCTGAAATGTAACGTCCACTGTTTAAAGTGCCGTCAATGCGAACAAGAGGTGACCGAGACGTGTAACCAATGGCACCCCATACCATTACGCCGGGTGATACGCCAGTATGGCGATGACGAATACACGCTTCCAATGTGCGTTCACCGCGATGTCGCCAAACACGGATGCGATCATCATGATGCTGTCAACAGAACCTGGATTCATCCAAAAAATGACGTTTTGCCATTCGTGCACCCAGGTTCGTCGTTGAGTACACCATCGCAGGCGCTCCTGTCTGTGATGCAGCGTCAAGGGTAACCGGAGCCATGGTCTCCGAGTTGATAGTCCATGCTGCTGCAAATGTTGTCGAACTGTTCGTGCAGATGGTTGTTGTCTTCCAAACGTCCCCATCTGTTGACTCAGGGATCGAGACGTGGCTGCACGATCCGTTACAGCCATGCGGATAAGATGCCTGTCATCTCGACTGCTAGTGATACGAGGCCGTTGGGATCCAGCACGGCGTTCCGTATTACCCTCCTGAACCAACCAGTTCCATATTGTGCTAACAGTCATTGGATCTCGACCAACAAGAGCAGCAATATCGCGATACGATAAAGCGCAATTGCGATAGGCTACAATCCGACCCTTTAGCAAAGTCGGGAACATGATGGTACGCATTTCTCCTCCTTACACGAGGCATCACAACAACGTTTCACCAGGCAACGCCGGTCAACTGCTGTTTGTGTATGAGAAATCGGTTGGAAAGTTTCCTCATGTCAGCACGTTGTAGGTGTCGCCACCGGCGCCAACCTTGTGTGAATGCTCTGAAAAGCTAATCATTTGCATATCACAGCATCTTCTTCCTGTCGGTTAAATTTCGCGTCTGCAGCACGTCATGTTTGTTGTGCAGCAATTTTAATGGCCAGTAGTGTATTTCTACAGCGTTTTGAAAGTTTAACTTTAATTATAATCACCCTGTACATTCCATTGTATACTAAGGCGACAAAAGTCAGTGATAGCGAAATGTGCAGATGACTGTAGCATCGCTTATACAGGGTCAAACAAGGGCGGTGCACGGGCGGAGCTGTCATTGGTGCTCAGGTGATCCACGTGAAAAGGTGTCCGATATGATTATGGGCGCACGATGGGAATTAACAGACTCTGAACGTGAAATGCTACTTGGAGCTGGATGCTTCGGATATTTTGTTTCGGAAATCGACAGTGAATTCACTCTTCCGTGATACGCAGTGTCAAGAGTGTGCCGAGGGAACCACATTCCACGCATTGCCTCTCACAGCGAGCAAAGCAGTGGCCGAGTAGAGTTCTCACTGCTAACAGACGAGCAATATTTCCTGACGTAACTGCAGAAACCAGTGTGGGACATACGAAGAACGTATCCGTTACGACAGCGCGGCGAAAAACGGCGTTGATGAATGTTGGCAGCAGAGGAACGACGTTTATGCTTTTGGTAACAGTACGGCATCGTCTGAAGCGGAAGCTGGTGGTGACTCCATAATGGTGTGGGTTGTTTTTATATGGAATATACTGCGTCCTCTGATCCAAATGAAGCGACCATTGACTAGCACTGTTTACGTTCGGCTACTAGGAGATCATTTTCAGCCACTCATGGATTTCATGTTCCCAAACAACGATGGAATTTTTATAAATGACAATGTGCTACTTCACGGGTTACAATTGTTCGCTATTGGTTTCAAGAACATTTTGGGCAATTCAAGCGAATGGTTTGGCTACCCAGATCAGCCGACAGGGGACATAATGGGACATAATCTAGAGGTCACTTCGAGCAGAAAATCTTGCACCTGCAACACTTCCGCAATTATGAACGGCTATAGAGGCAGCATTACGTAGTATTTCTGCAGGGCTTCCAATGACTAGTTGCGTTCGTGCTACGTAGAGCTGTTGCACAAATCCGGGCAAAAGGAGATTCGACACGATGTTAGTAGATGTCCTATGGCTTTGCTCATCTCAATGTACATCATCACCCTTCCTCGCCGAAATTAGGCGAAGTGATGCGTAAAGCGTAGTTCACTGCCAAACTGTGCGATGGGAGAAAACATTTTACGCATCCAAACCAAGCTTGTTTTTCCATATAAACTCAAAAACAACCACGTAGCCGCAAAAATGCGGCGTTTATAACGTGTGGAACATGTCAAGACAACTACTGCTTCCCCTGTTTTTACGATGAATATCACTCCATGTATAAATCAACTTAAAATAATAAAGTATCTAATAATTTTATGTACGAAGTTTTCGTATACACCTTACAGTCCCTTCCAGGAAATTTATTTACAATACTAAATTTTCCTATGCGTTTCCTTTTCAAGCCTTTCATAATAATATTAATAAATGTTTCGGTTTATCTGCAGGGTAAGTAACTTAAAAATTGAAATTCGATGAAACATACTTTCGCGAAGTGTCTCGTATTCAAAACCGTTGGGTTACAGATCTATACCTTTTTCTTTAGTGGAAGAAATGGAAGGGTTAAATGACCTCAAGAGAATACTGATTTATTGACTAGATATAAATCCACCTTTTCTATAACCTGTCTCTATTACCAAAATTTTAAAAGAAAGAGGTATACGTATTATGTGCGTGAAGAGCAAAAACCAAAACAAAACAAAAACAAAAAAACCACAAGGGAACACTTTTGGAACCCTCATACGCGTCGTCGATACTCCGAGAACGCCACCGCCCCATCTCAATGGTATGTCTTCTCCTAATGTGTAGGTACCGTTATCTGCACTGTCACCTACGTGTGGATGTATCAATTTCATCTCCTACCATGACCGAACCCGCCGCAGAGAGATCGTGGAATTTGTTCCGCAACAAGTTCTAAAAGTATTAGCTGCACTTAGGATTCTTCACAACAGCCCAATGACAATCGTTTAAATAGTTCCAAAAATTCATGAAACCTATAAATCCCCCCCCCCCCCCCCAACAAATAGGCCAAATGAATAGCGTGGAGTCTGACCCATGTGACGACGTTAGGCTTCGAAGAGTGATAAACATGTCCGGGCAGAGGAAAGTGCGTAGATCGACAGCAGCAGGTGACATCCGTAAGAGGAGAGCCAAGTGTGAATCATAAAATTCCAACCTGTTCTGCCGGCCCACGGTGTAGCCGGTATTCGTCTGTATCCTGACTGTTGCATTTCACACATAAAGAGGAATCGGTAAGATGTATCGTATGAAATCTCTGTGCACCGGGACGTATCACGTCGAACGTACGCCTACGCCCGAATCTAGTGTTACCGCGACAGTGCGCCATACTGCCCTCAAACGCACGTTAGAATATGTCAATTCGACGACACGGAGCAAGCGGCGGCGAAGCAAGGTACTATGGATGTCACTGTCCGTTGGTAAGCGAGGAACAGGGAGAGTCCAGTAAATAGCTGTACTCCAGTTAAAACCTCCCAAAACAGGAATATGACACAGGTATCTCCGCAAAAAGCACCGGAGGATAAGTCCTCCGCGCTCTTTAGGAAAAGTGAGGTAATCGTATCTAACCTTAAATATCATTCCAGCGCTGACAAATAAACCGAGTACTGCCATGAGGCTCCGAGCTATGTGATTAAGCATTGGTCGCGTCTGCGCTGCATGTGGAATTCGTGATGCGTGATAGACATTACTTAGTTCGGTCCGTTGATGAAGGTCCAAAGCCCGGAGACCATGATCTGCAAATCCAGATAGAATATGTTAAGAGGACCTGATAATTAATGGTCGTCGTGCATGAGATGTCTTCCGTCAAGTCGATACCAAGACGGCGAGGCTGTATCGCATAGTCTGAGTGGGGCGACGCTTGCAGTTGTCATCCTTGTGCCAGTATTCAAGGCCACCGATTTAGGGTCAACTGCCAATTGTCGCACCATGCTTTTCTAGATCGTTTCGCAATTTGTTTTGATCTCCTGATGACAGCGTCATCTGCAAACAACCTAAAACGGTTTCTCAGATTGTCTCTCAAATAGTTTATATAGATAAGGAACAGCAAAGGGCCTATAAAGCTACCTTGGGGAACGCCAGAAAAATGGTTCAAATGGCTCTGAGCACTTCGGGACTTAACATCTGCAGTCATCAGTCCCCTAGAACTTAGAACTACTTAAACCTAAGGACATCACACAACACCCAGCCATCACGAGGCAGAGAAAATCCCTGACCCCGCCGGGAATCGAACCCGGGAACCCGGGCGTGGGAAGCGAGAACGCTACCGCACGACCACGAGATGCGGGCGGGGAACGCCAGAAATCACTTCTATTTTACTCGATAACTTTCCGTCAATTACTACGAACTGTGACCTGTGTGACAGGAAGTCACCAATCCAGTCACATACCTGAGACGATATTCATAATTTCCATAAGGACGCAATCTCAATACAAGACGCCTGTGTGGTACAGTGTCAAAAGTCTTCTGGGAATCCAGAAATACGGAATCGATCTGAAATCCCTTGTCAATAGCACTCAACACTTCATGCGAATAAGGTGCTAGTTGTGTTTCACAGGATCGATGTTTTCTAAATCCATGTTCACTGTGTATCAATAGACCGTTTTCTGCGAGGTAATTCACAATTTTCGAACATAATATATATTCCAAAACCCCGCCGTATATTGACTTTAATGATATGGGCCTGTAATTTAGTGGACTAGTCCTACTACCTTTCTTGAAAATTGATGTGACCTGTGCAACTTTTCAGTCTTTCGGTACGGCTCTTTCGTCGAGCGAACGGTTCTACATCTACATCTACATACATACTCCACAATCCACCATACGGTGCGTGGCGGAGGGTACCTCGTACCACAACTAGCATCTTCTCTCCTTGTTCCACTCCCAAACAGAACGAGGGAAAAATGACTGCCTATATGCCTCTTACGAGCCCTAATCTCTCTTATCTTATTTTTGTGGTCTTTCCGCAAAATGTAAGTTGGCGGCAGTAAAATTGTACTGCAGTCAGCCTCAAATGCTGGTTCTCTAAATTTCCTCAGTAGCGATTCACGAAAAGAACGCCTCCTTTCCTCTAGAGACTCCCAACCGAGTCGCTGGAGCATTTCCGTAACACTCGCGTGATGATCAAACCTACCAGTAACAAATCTAGCAGCCCGCCTGTGAATTGCTTCTATGTCCTCCCTCAATCCGACCTGATAGGGATCCCAAACGCTCGAGCAGTACTCAAGAATAGGTCGTATTAGTGTTTTATAAGCGGTCTCCTTTACAGATGAACCACTTCTTCCCAAAATTGTACCAATGAACCGAAGACGACTATCCGCCTTCCCCACAACTGCCATTACATGCTTGTCCCACTTCATATCGCTCTGCAGTGTTAAGCCCAAATATTTAATCGACGTGGCTGTGTCAAGCGCTACACTACTAACGGAGCATTGAAACATCACAGGATTCTTTTTCCTATTCATCTGAATTAATTTACATTTATCTATATTTAGAGTTAGCTACCATTCTTTACACCAATCACAAATCCTGTTCAAGTCATCTTGTATCCTCCTACAGTCACTCAACGACGACACCTTCCCGTACACCACAGCATCATCAGCAAACAGCCGCACATTGCTATCCACCCTATCCAAAAGATCATTTATCAAGATAGAAAACAACAGCGGACCTACCACACTTCCCTGGAGCACTCCAGATGATACCCTCACCTCCGATCAACACTCACCATCGAGGACAACGTACTGGGTTCTATTACTTAAGAAGTCTTCGAGCCACTCACATACTTGGGAACCAATCCCATATGCTCGTACCTTAGGTAGGAGTCAGCAGTGGGGCACCGAGTCAAACGCTTTCCGGAAGTCAAGGAATATGGCATCCGTCTGATACCCTTCATCCATGGTTCGCAAGATATCATGTGAAAAAAGGGCGAGTTGCGTTTCGCAGGAGCGATGCTTTCTGAAGCCGTGCTGATGTATGGACAGCAACTTCTCTGTCTCAAGGAAATTCATTATATTCGAACTGATAATATGTTCGAGAATCCTGCAACAAACCGATGTTAAGGATATTGGTCTGTAATTTTGAGGATCCGTCCTTCTATCCTTCTTATATACAGGCGTCACCTGCGCTTTTTTCCAGTCGCTCGGGACTTTACGTTGGGCAAGAGATTCGCGATAAATGCAAGCTAAGTAAGGAGCCAGTGCAGTAGAGTACTCTCTGCAAAACCGAATTGGAATACCATCGGGACCTGGCGATTTATTTACTTTCAACACATTCAGCTGCTTCACAACCCCAGGGATGTCTATCACTATGTCCTCCATACGGGAATCTGTACGAGACTCAAACGGCGGTATGTTTGTACGATCCTCCTGCGTGAAAGATTTCTCAAATGCTAAATTTAAAATTTCAGCTTTCGTTTCGCTGTCTTCCGTTGCCTGGCCAGACTGATCAGTGAGTAACTGGATGGAAGCCTTCGACCCGCTTACCGATTTTACGTAAGACCAGAATGTCCTTGGGTTTTCAGCAAGATCTTTTTGCTGAGGTATGACGGTGGTAGTGGTTGAATGCTTCGCGCATCGTTCTTTTTACAGCAGCACGCATCTCTACTAACTTTTGCCTGTCCTCATTCTCCCGATCTTTCTTGTACCGCGAGTGCTACTGCCTTTGCTTCCTGAACATTCTCCGAATTGCGCTGTTAAACCACGGTGGGTCTTTTCCGTCCGCAACCCACTTTTTCGGCACATACAAAGAGTTCAATATGAGTTGCTCTCTACATATTAAAGCTAACTGTTTCTATAAAAATGCAATGCTGCTCTGAATGTAACCTGACTTCTGAGTTTACAAAGAAATTCCCAGTCCTAAACTGTATTTTCACTAACCTCGTCTCTTAACAAACATTTTTTTCAGATTTCTCGATAGCAGCGCACAGCAGGCAGCAAAGCAACATTGAAAATTACGATTGAAAATTCCGTACCACAAAGTTCAATGTTCGTTACCTACATACTAAACTGAATTAATGGTGTGAATTATAACTGGTCAGATATTACTTCTGATAAAACTCACATGAAACTCTGCATTCAGAAGTAACGCTTTAAAAATCAATTGAATGTTCACAATAATATTTACATAACATGACTTTAAGAAATAACTTTAAGCAACGGGAATCTCATCTTCCCATCAAAGCAATCCACATAACAGTTCTACCGTCCGACCTTCGTTACTAAAATCTCAATAACACAAAACAACGCCACTCACTTACGCGCTTATGTCAATCTCTCAACATTTCAGATTAGCACACTGGACTCGCATTCGGGAGGACGACGGTTCAATCCCGTCTCCAGCCATCCTGATTTAGGTTTTCCGTGATTTCCCTAAATCGTTTCAGGCAAATGCCGGGATGGTTACTTTGAAAGGGCACGGCCGATTTCCTTCCCAATCCTTCCCTAACCCGAGCTTGCGCTCCGTCTCTAAAGACCTCGTTGTCGACGGGACGTTAAAAACCAACCACCACCACACATTTCAGAAAAACTAACAAACAATCTTAGCTTCTCTCTTCATAATTGCATCAAAAATATTTATACTCTAATTACATAAATCTCATATCACACTTATAAATAAAATTCCTGATAATTCTTGAAAATACATCTGCTACTCAACATTGTTCAACTTAGGAGGCATGTAACTCTGCTAGCGCTCTCAGGCAGAGGCCGTGTAGCAACGCAAAGATATTGTAGCAGTAGTCAAAGATTACTCAAACAGAATTTACAGAGTGACCAAAATAACATGCGTATCTCACACTAGTAATGGACGGTAAAACTGTGTCTTCGCCCAATTTACAAGTGCCAAGAGCTCACTGTGGCCTCCGTCGGCGAACTTCAAATGAACCATCTACTCGTAACCGCAGCTGCTGCAGTCGGGCTGACGGGTGAAGAGACTTTGAACCGGCACTGGAATTTTATAAGCTTGGTGTGATCGGTCGTCAGTAAACTTCCGGGATCAAAAAGTAGGTCTTATACAAAATGCTGAGAAGATCTAACTGTCGGGACATAGAATGCAGACAGTGTCTTCAGCCCACAGAGGTTCCCGGTCCTATTTCTTGGGGGCAATCGACGCAAACACAGTAGTTTTTTTCGTATCGTTGTGCATCCTTGAATAAGAAGGAACTGTTCTAATTTGTAGCGGATATTAATGGAGTCGCATAATGAGCATATCAGGAATCAGATTATGGAATACTACCCTCCAGTACGCAAGGAATCTGGCTATTATTGTCTCCTTTCTCTTCTATTTATTTTTTGAGGAAATAATTTGCATAGAAAGTAAAATCGGTAGCAAATATAGTTCACTAATATGTCAGTCTAAAGTAATGGATCCAAGTTCTGTATGCATACCTGTCTGCGAGAATTTTTAATTACTTGGAGTTTCTGTTTTATTTAATCGCTTCGCGCAAACGAACATATAAGTGAGTCAACACGTGCCGAGGTTAGCGAAGGAAGTTGTGCAACGTGATGAGTAGCATTACTTGTAGCAACTGCAGCCAACTGATAAAAACGGCAAGAGGTGTAGAGGAATACAACATTAGCAATGCACTGCCATTAGTAGGTGAGGACATTAGACTGCCAGAGTGACTGTATTCCTGTCCGGTTGGAGTAGCAGCAATTAGCACCTGACGGTGGTAATATAGTTTAAAAATAGTGCTGAACTTGGATGTAAATAAACCAACTCCAGGGCTGCCAGAGTGCTCTTGAGTCGTCCTATCCCTGATCGTGTACACAGAGAGCGTTACAAACAACTCACGCAGCTCCAACGTGGTACGATTATTGAGATACAAATGGCCTGTCTATCGTCTCAGCACAGTGCAGCGTGCACGGAAAGAGCCACATAGCACAGGCATGCAGGACGTGCAGTCGATGGCCAGCTGACGTCCAGTATGATTGTTAAGTATGGAGCTATTGCATCAGCATACTCAGAAAGGAACCTAATTGGTATACACTCTCGACCAGAAAACTTGCTTTTATGAAGTAATTTAGCCGGCCGATCTAGCCGAGCGGTTCTAGGCGCTTCAGTGTGGAACCGCGGGACCGCTATTGTCGCAGGTTCGAATCCTGCCTCGGGCATGGATGTGTGTGTGATGTCCTTAGGTTATTTAGGTTTAAGTAGTTCTAAGATCTAGGGGACTGATGACCTCAGATGTTAAGTCCCGAAGTGCTCAGAGCCATTTGAACCATTATTATGTAAATTAAGTTGTTTCACTACTTCGAGGATATCTACTTTTATATTACTCATGTTGGCGGCTGTTCTTGATTCTAATACTTTAATATTTACTTCGTCTTCTTTTGTAAAGGAATTTTGGAAGGCTGTGTTTAGTAAGTATGCTTTAGCAGCACAGTTTCCGATAGTATCTCCATTGCTATTGCGCAGAGAAGGCATTGATTGTGTCTTGCCACTAACATACTTCACACACGACCAGAATCTCTTTGGAATTTCTGACAGATTTCGAGACAAATTTTTACTGTGGATACTGTTATAAGCATCTCGCATTGAAATCCACTCTAAATTTCGAACTTCTGTAAAATATCGCCAATCTTGGGGATTTTACGTCTGTTTAAATTTCGCATGTTTGTTTCGTTGTTTCTGCAACAGTGTTCTGACCCGTTTCGTGTACCAAGGAGGATCAGCTCCGTCGTTTGTTAATTTATTTGGAATAAATCTCTCGATTGCTGCCGATACTATTTTTTTCAATTCAGGCCACATCTGGACTTCACTTATATCGTTGATTTGGAAGTAGTGCAGATTGTCTCTCAGGAAGGCGTCAAGCGAATTTTTATCTGTTTTCTTGAACAAGTAAATTTTTAGTTTGCTTTTTATTTCTTTTTTTATTTTCAACTAAATGCTCGAAAAAATTTTCAGAGAATGCGTTAGCACAATTTCGGATGATGTTTCATGCGTACCTCTGGAATTAAACACGTATTTTCGTCAACATATCAAGATTAAGTTAAAGTCACCACCAACTATAATCGTATGAGACGGATACCTGTTTGAAATGAAACTTAAGTTTTCTTTGAACATTTCAGCAACTGTATCATCTGAATTGGGAGGTCGGGAAGAGGATCCAGTGTTTATTTTATTTCTGTTGCCAACAATGACCTCTGTCCATACGAACTCACGGGCACTATCCACTTCAGTTTCTCGACAAGGTAAACTACTACGGGGGTAAAGTATGCGTTGCTTGAGCCTCTTTGTGTGACTTGGCGTACGCCATCTATGTCGTCACCTCACGGATCAAAAACCAGTGCCTGTGCTTTCGTTCCATGACTGTATGCTACATAGGAATCCGTTAGTTGGAGATTCCGATCGTTTGACGTGTACGAACTTTCGTAACTTCGAAATGTTCAGGTGTCACGGTCACAACCTTAGCTTTCACCCGGATGACAGTCATCTAGCGGTCCGGTAATGGGGGCTTATCGGAACAGCCCGTGACGATGGCGTAGTAGAACTCCACAGAGCTGCGCCTCCACGACACAGCGTCCCCGCGTGTTTCGTTCCGCCGCCTGACATCCCCGTGAGGTCAGGTGAGCGTTGGTAAATTTCCACGGCTGCGGCTTGCGCCACACCCGTTGGCCTCCAGGCGTGATGGTATAAATGTAAGCAGTGCGGTCAGTTAACGCTGCCAGCCACAACTCGGATATCGTGACCGCACCCCTGACAGAGAGGGAGGTATATACGTACAGTACCTATACTGTCAATAAATACTACTAGACGAATGTTCCATGAAGTAAGTGAAACCCGGCCTATCGGCATAGACGATGTCCGATGTGCCTATCAAGCCTATGTCGCGAATGACAGTGGCGAGTGGTGGGTGTACGTAACTCCCATATGCGACAAGTACTGTGCCCGCCAAAAAGTCGCTTCCACGTCGACCAGCCACGAGCCACTGCAGAGAGGCGGCCGGGGTGTTACAGCAATTATCAAGAAGGCTCTTGTGTTTGCTCGCGGCTGCGACAGTGTTGTATCGCCCCTTCTTTCCGAACAGATTTCCAGGTGAAGAATAATTCCTCGTTTTAGTTCCGAAATGGGGAGTAATTTCGGTCGACGCCTCCTTAGTAGGTGTGTCCACGACACAACCGAGATGAGTTCGATCGTGTACATGTGCCTGCAACAGACAGTCGTCAGAAGATGTCCGTCAGCGTTTCTTATGCTTACAGGACGTGCTGCTTCTGAATGTATGTCTCGGTATCAGAATGTGTGTGTAGATCCGACTTCTATGCGTCTTCCGAGAGAAAAATTTGGGTTGGCAAGACTCGTGCAGCGAGAGGACGGTATGTGACTTGTCAATACCGTGTTGGACTGTCTGTGGTTGCGATCCCCACCGCCAGTCATTGTACAAGTCGTCACATGAGCATAAGTAAGGGTCAGAATCGAAAAAGCAGCATCTTACTCCACTGAGTACGGGATATGTTGTAAAAGTCTGCCACATGGCTAATGATAGTCTTGTACAGCTTAAGAGCGGTAATAATGGATCGGTGGATAACTGAAAAGTTAGCTCAAAAATCCAGGAGATCCTTATGGCTAGGCCTGCTTATTCAGCGGTAACAGCGCCATATATCTGTCTGAGAACCAGAACTGCAGCTTGCCGGCAGCGCTGGTAACTACCTCATGCACGGTTCATTGTTAGTCATATTAACATTGACAATGATGTGCTGTGCATCTAGATGTAGCTCATCAGCCAACAAATTTTCTGCATCACATGCTCGGTGTCACATATATTCGACATGTAGCGTAACCTTAGTGCTCTTCATCTATGAGTACACCATGTTCCTTCAATAAACTTGTAGCAAGCAATTCGTGTGCCGCGTGAAGTGATCAAGCTTGCAAAAAACACTTGACAGGCAGGCTGCGCAAAGTGTGACACTTCTTCCGCTATCCCAACCGCCGTCCTGCAAACGGCGATTACTAAACTCATGCCTCGCCCGACCTGTGTCGAAATGCCTTTTAGAAAAAAAGGTTTGGTCATTTGGATATTCCACTTCTCTCGTTTTCATTTCCGGTGAAGCGCAGCATATGATATAAATGTGGATGAAATCAGAAGTAACTAGTAACCGCGGTCCCCTTGTTAGCCACTTGTCAGAGAGGCTCCTTTACGAGCCCAGCGCTCTGGAATAGATAGCTGGCAGCCACTGCAGTAAACGCTTCAGTCATATTCGAATTAGTTAAACTGTTTGTGTCGGTTCATTCTACTCTATAAATGACTTCCAGTAATATCACGTGCCTTCCATACCTGAGTAACTAAGCGTAGTATTAGTACATTTACTCCAGAAACAGTACATGTAAAATCCAAAAAACCAGTGTAATTATTTTGGCAGAGAAAGAAACAAAGCAATACATTGCGAAGTGTATACTTCGGTACCACTGTCTCACAATTCCATTAATCATATACACACTCCAAACAAGCACTGCTCATCTCATCTTCCGTGCGACGTTGAGTGCCGGCGGTAAACGTGGTCTTATTTCCCATTACTAACAAAATGCTTTTGAAAGCGGAATTTTATGTGCCCTTTCGACAAAGCGGTCTCAAATTAGCTTGTCGTCATATTCGTTTTAACGATATACATTAAGAGGAACACTAAAAGGCAAAGCATAACCAATTCTCCAGCAGCGACTGAGCAACATCCTAGGTTGCGCCCATTGCTACCACCATGCAGCAGCGCTGCTCAGTCGCTGTTGGAGTATTGGTTATGCTTTGCCTTTTAGTGTTCCTCTTAACGTACATCGTTAAAACGAATATGACGATATGCTAATTTGAGACCGCTCTATCGATTGGGCACCCAAAATTCCGCTTTCAAAAGCATTTTGTTAGTAATGGGAAACAAACCGACACTTTCCGTTGACACCGGTCATCGCGTGAAAGAGATGAAGAGCAGTATTTGTTTGGAGCGATTCCAGCTTGACATTGCTAAAACTCAAAATGTCTATCAAAACAACAGAGAAAATGCGCCTAACGGTTCTTAGGAGGGACACTATCTTTATATATACAGTCCAGTCGCGTTAATGTGATCACTGCTTATGTTCGACATCAACGTGCAATAATCACTGACAGACTACAGGTGGCGGCACTGGCAGTATAGGGTATAAAGCAGTCTGGGGGATGCGGAAACAGTGCAGTCATTGAAGTAATGCGAAAACGGAGGGATTTATCTGACATCCGAAAAGATATGATCATTGTCTTTCGGGCCAAGGCCCGAAGCACTTCCGGAACGGCTACGTTTGTGAACTGTTGGCGTACCACTGTGATAAAAGTATATTGTGCGCGGAAAAACGGCGCTGTCCAAAACAGTGGTGCACAGGCAACTGTGGTGCACCAGGAGCAATGGATAACAGGGGTGAACGATGGGTGTGGTGATGTGTACGGGCGAACAGACGTCCAACTGTTGAGCAGGTTCTCAACTGACCGCTCAGATGAATCAAGGGACTGCCAACAGTGTCTCCTCAACAACAGCTCAGCGTACGTTGCTGTGTATGAGCCTGTGTAGCTGGCGCCTGTTTCATACAACCATGCTCATTGCTGTTCTTCGGCGAAGGAGGCTGGAATTTGGTCACCAATGCCGCTACTGGAGTGGCGACAGGTGGCCTTTCCAAATTAGTCACGTTTTGTTCTCCATGAGACAGATGATCATTAGCATGTACTTCGTGAAACGTGCGAATGCAAACACTCAGACCAGAGGAGCAAGCGATATGATCTGGGGAATGTTTTCGTGTCATTCGCTGGGTAATCTCTTGATTCTGGAAGGAACAATGAATCAACACAGATATGCATCTATCCTTGTGACCGTGTCCATCCCTACGTGCAGTTTGTTTTTCTTCGGCACGATGGCATCTACCAGCAGGAAAGTGTCAGAAGCTCCATGAAGTTCTTCGCAGATGATGCTGTTATAGAGAAGCGTGTAAAAATTGCAAGAAGACGTCCGGAGGATCGACACTTGATGCGGGAACTCGATGTCGACCCTTAACATAAAGAAATGTATTGCGCATAAAAAGGGAGAACATACATATTATCGTATTATTACACTGTTCCTGAACAAACGATGAAGCAGAAACATCCATTAAATATCTGAGATTATGCGTACAGGGCGATTTAAAGTGAAACTTAAAACATATGGCCGGAAAGGCAACTGTAATATCAAATTCATTGAGGAAATTCTTAAAATTCCTCGAGCTTGCGTTCGTAGAAGTCTCAGCCAATATACTATTTCAGTAATGGATCTATGGGACTTTGCCGGCCGGGTGGTCGAGCAGTTCTAGGCGCTACAGTCTGGAACCGCGCGACCGCTACGGTCGCAGGTTCGAATCCTGCCTCGGGCATGGATGTGTGTGATGTCCTTAGGTTAGTTAGGTTTAAGTAGTTCTAAGTTCTAGGGGACTAATGACCTCAGATGTTAAGTCCCATAGTGCTCACAGCCATTTGAACCATTTTTTTCTATGGGACTTTGGCACACAGTAAGGTACTTACGAGGCCAGACACTCGGTTGCCTACATGCAAGGACAATTTGGTTGGCGAGTAGAGAGACAGGAGAAGGAAGTCGGCACACACACACACACACACACACACACACACACACACACACACACAGAAACACACGCATTTTGGTCTTCTTATCAGAGGACAGTGTTTTGTTCACCATTAACAACCAAGCAACTAATCAGTTTGTAACCCAGAGTCAGCCATCTGTTCTCTGTACCGACCATTTGACACTCAAAAGCGACTGCAGTTGTCTTTGCACCCACTTTAATGCAATACAAAATATTCCCTGAAATTAAGTGCCACGGTGTTATTTTCTCGTCTCACACTGTAACCCATATTCGCCAAGACAGATTATTGGTAAAAGAATTGCAGTCAGCACTGAAAAACTTGCTGTACTGTGAGGAGTTTCAGGATTAGTAATATGTTGCGACGAGATTGCGCACAGAGGAAATTTCGATCTTTGACCACCGATGAAAATTCACCCTTTGCATCTAAATTAAAATCGCAATTTAAAGAAACCAAAAACTGTCTATTATTTATCAACCACCTAAAAATTTGGTCTATTCGAGTACAAAACATAAGTATCTCGCTTTATTGAGGCTAGTGGTGTAACTTGCAGGGCAAGGTATACTTGATACCTCAAACATGATTGTGGACTCTCAGATTAAGTGATACGACGTTATTTCCACATCACACACACACACACACACACACACACACACACACACATACATACATACATACATACATATACACACACCAGTGTTGCCAACAGTTAAAGTGAGCTTTCCACCAGTTTCCAGTGCAAAAACATCTAGAAAACCACTAACAAAAAAGCCCCTACTCTCATATTCACTAGCACTTCCACAATTTTTTTAAAATTATTGTGAATGAAAACATTAAGTATATTAGTAATTAGTTTCATTTATTATTAAGTTATAAATTATTCACAATCATTAAATGAACATACAATAAATAAATCAGCAAGTCAAGGTCAGGAACATACAAAAAGTTCAATAACAACAGCGAATTATTTAAATGAATTCGTCTTCTTCAGATGAATTATTTTTGTCTGTATCATCATCATCGTCGGTTTCAGATTGGTACGATTCTTTGGTGCCGATTTGTTTTACAACGTTTATTGGAATTTCATACTCTTTGTAGCATTTTCCTTTCAACCTCAAACCACAGCATATTCTTAATATAGCAGTTATTTAATTTCACTCAATTCCTCTGCTTGTTTTTTATTACACTCATACTGCTAAATATTCTCTCAACATCGGCTTTGGAATAAGGCAGTATTAATCGCAAAAGTCGCTATTCCTCAAATTTGGATTCCCCTTGAGTATCTATGAAATGCAATACTTCATTCCAAAATTATTTTGTATCTTTGGTGTCGTTCCAGTTCAACAAATGAATTTGTCGGCACTGGTCGTCCACTCTCGCTATTATTTCTACACTTTCATTGAACTGAGCCATATATCAATTAGATTTCTTTGTTGTGTTAAGTGTTTGTTCAACAATTACATCTTTTTCATCAAAGTCAAATTTTCTGCTAACCTGTTCTTTATTTCTTCAGTCACACTTACTATAAATGTTATGCACCGATTACGCAACATATCTTCGTCTTACCTGGTAATCCTTTTTATCTCATTTCAAACAACTGCTTTTCATAAGCGGATTCCCAGATAACATCTTCGATCAAAGAAACCACGAATATTTTGAGTAAAATTATTAACTTTATTTGCAGGTAACGTAACCTCGCTGATCACCATGTGTATCAGGCTAGTCAACTTTGGTGTGACCCGTATCATTTGACTCAAACACTTCTTTAACTCTGTTTATTTCAATTAATACTGGATATAAAAATGAAATATATGCCTAATTAATCTCTTTCGCATTCATAGCGTGCAATAATTCTGCCATGTGACACCTTTCGGGCAGTTTAGCTACGGAAAAATGTGTTTTTAGCTCTGAACATTGAGCGTATATTCTTGATATAGCGGATTCTATTGATATCTAACTTGTATGGCATCCTTGAACTATTTTTAAGGGTTTCTGTCCATCGTTGATGGTTTTGTGTGGCTTCTTACAAAGACATTGTCTGGAAAAGGATCGACTAAACCAGTCATATGTGTCTTTAATTGAAAAATCGAAATTTCTCGGTAAAAATACTTTTTCAGCAGGTGAAACAGCCAGGTGCTAGGAATGACACAATCAACGTACTAAAATCAGGTGTAGTACCTCTTCTTTCAATTTCATAAATACTCCGTTGTTTACTCCAACCATGACAGAGGCATTATCTGTACCAATGCCCATTAAATTTTGAAGTCGCATAACGAATCGTTGAATCGTCTTGTTTATAGTGGAGACAACAGCTTCAGCATTACACACGTGTAGTTCATCAAGGTCAAGGTATGTAGATACTATGTGTAATTTACCGTAATGAACTATAATCAATCCCAAGTATTTATATACAGCAATATTAGTAGATTCATCAGTTAATAAGCTAAATGGTTGATCATTGCAATCTTGTTTTAGAACGTCAGTGGAATGCACTGCTAACACTTTTTTTAAAGATGAGGTGCCCTCAGTTCGGTGCAGCTTTCGATATCTTTTTCATGACTGTGATTAATTACCTCTACCAAATGGTCGACACACGTATACTAAAATGCATGGTTGGATAATGCAACCCTTGCTTCTTCCTTGGTTTTTGTTCCCAATGGGCTCTGACTTAAAAGCTATTTTAGGCTGCATAGTTGCAACCTGCAACAATTTTCTTAGTCAAAGAGTGACGATCCGTACAAAATCACAAAGGCCCGAATTTTAAGCAGTGAGGAATAAAAGAGATAGGCTGTCGTACGTCTGACCCCTGTATCTGCACAGTGAGTGTACTAATGTGTGCGAACTTACCTTACCACTTAGCGCGCAAATGGAAAAAGCATCTGAACTGTCTTCTCAAGCCCAAGGTGTCAAACACATTCTAAATAAGTATGACCCTGGCCCTCTAATGCAGCTAATATCAGGTGAGGATTGTAACAAAAATCATTAGAAATACTGCTGTCACGTAACTAGAATGCATGAATTAATAAAAGTGTAAGTTTGGGATCTGTTCTAGAAAGGCAAAATAGCTATTCCTTTTTTTATTCTACATATTCCCTTGGTCCCAGCCTTATTCACGATAAAAGGAATAATGTATTGTTCTGGTGTTATCGCTTTCTGCGCTGAAGCTCGCCGTTCTCTTGGTAAATGGGAGTTTTAAGATATCATTAACCACCTTCTCGGTTCGTCTCCAAAATGCGTGAAAGATCTCTTGCGCCCGTCGTTTGGTGATGATCGTGTGTTCAGCTGTCATTTTCGTCATCCTTGGCCTCCCAGGTCCCCAGACCTCAGTCCGTGCGATTATTGGCTTTGGGGTTACCTGAAGTCGCGAGTGTATCGTGATCGACCGACATCTCTAGGGACGCTGAAAGACAACATCCGACGCCAATGCCTCTCCATAACTCCGGACATGCTTTACAGTGCTGTTCACAACATTACTGCTCAACTACAGCTATGTTGAGGGATGATGGTGGACATATTGAGCATTTCCTGTAAAGAATATCATCTTTGCTTTGTCTTACTTTGTTATGATAATTATTGCTATTCTGATCGGGAATTTTTTGAACGTTTTTATTTTTTCGGTTTTAATAAAACCCCATGTCATTCCAAGCATGTGTGTCAATTTGTACCTCTCTATCTACATTATTCCGTGATTTATTCAGTTTTCAAATTTATACTGACTTTTTGATCACCTGGTATATGTACCTGGATCCTATTGCCTCGGGGTAATTTTTGGAAGCAATTTGGGACACTTTAGTGTTTTAGCTCAGATTTTTGTGTTTTTTTTAAGATTAACTTTAATTAGACACGTAGGCAGTTGAAAAAATAAGGGCGACACAGCGTCTTTGACTAGTAATCTGTTCCATCTCTGGTTCGAAACCCATCAAAGACTAAATTTTAAATAAAAATCGTCAGCAATGGCGGACGAAGACTTCCAGCTTAAGAAATCATCCAAACTCTGCCAGCGGTCTTGTCAAGGAGGGCGGAGGAGCGGGCAGAGTTTCAGGGCAGTCTCTTGCCTTTGGGGTGGTAAATGGTCCGTAAAATGTGGAAGAATCAGCAGTGATCAACCGGATGAGGAGGCTGAAGGCAATGGAAACCACTGTGTTACCGACACATAATGTGTATCCACAGGAAATGTGATTTGTTATTGAAGAAACTGTCATGATGATTTCTCCATTGGCCAAAGACTAGTCTGCCGTAACGACCTCTGGAAGGGGAGGTTACCATGAGGAAAAGACTGAATAACCAACGAAAAAGTAACGTTCTACTGGTGGCTGCGTGGAATGTCAGGCGTTAGGACGTGGAAGGGAAACTAGAAAATCTGGAAAGGGAAATGCTAAGGCTCAATCTACGTATAGTTGGGGTCAGTGATATGAAGTAGGAGGAAAACAAGGATTTCTGGTCAGAAGAGTACAGGGTAATATCAACACCAGCAGAAAATGGTATAACGGGAGTAGGATTCATTATCAATAGGAAGGCGGGACCGATAGTGAGTAGCTGTAAACAGTTTACTGATAGGGTTGTTCTATCAGAATCTACAGCAACCCAACACAGACAACAATATTCCAGGTTTACATCCCGACATAGCAAGCAGAAGATGAAGAGCTAGAGAAAGTATTTGAGGATACTGAACGTGTAATTCAGTTCGTAAATGGAGATAAAAACCTAATAGTTGTGGCGGATTGGAGTGCAGTTGGAGGGGAAGGAGTAGATGAAAGCGTTGGGAGAGATTGTGGGCTTGGTAGTAGAAATGAGAGAGGAGATAGAAAAATTGAGTTCTGCATTAAATTTCACCTAGTAAAAGCGAATACTCTGTTCTTGACTCACAAGAAGAAGAAGTATATTTGGAAAAACCCGAGAGATACGGGAAGATTTCTGTGGTGTGCGTACTGTAAGACCTTCGGTACACACTCCATCAGATTATTTGACTTGTCACTCTAACGAAGTAGGCGAGTGTCAGCAATATGCCTCGTGGTCTTATCGTGGTGTACGCCGGCCGAAGTGGCCGTGCGGTTAAAGGCGCTGCAGTCTGGAACCGCAAGACCGCTACGGTCGCAGGTTCGAATCCTGCCTCGGGCATGGATGTTTGTGATGTCCTTAGGTTAGTTAGGTTTAACTAGTTCTAGGTTCTAGGGGACTAATGACCTCGGCAGTTGAGTCCCATAGTGCTCAGAGCCATTTATTGTGGCGTGTTTATCTTCTGCCATTAGGTCAGATGATAGAAATGCCACTTGCACGCTTAGAATAGCAAATTGACGGTGACCAACTTTAAACAGAACTTGATAAATTTTCACATACATATATTAAAATAATAAAAAGCATAGACATTACGTAACTTGATTCTGGATGCTGTTTACAATTGACAATCTGAAGTTCCTTTGGTCTTGGTACGTTAATCTTATTCTACATATCTCTGATACTTGACAAAGTGTCTATTCATTTATCTTCATGACTATGTAAAGGGATATGGTAATCTTATTAGGTGCAGACTGAAACTTGACTATAGACAAATGCAGACTAATGCAGACTAATATAGACTGACTAATCGGAGGTCTGTACACTCGTTATAATACCTCGAGCGTTCAGGTATCACTGCGCGAGTGTAATCCGTGAGGAGAAAAGGTTCTACGTAAGCAGCAATCTCATAGGCTGCGTTTCATAGTAATACGCGGATCGGCGGAAGCAGCATTTGGTCCGTCTCTAAGACAGCGCCATCTCGTAGTGCGGAGACGGACGAGAGCTGCGCCTGCGCTGTTGTGCTTAGCGGGGCGCGCTCTGTTGGGAAAGTTGTGTACGCGCTGACTACGCGGAACTATGTACACAACAATTTCATTTAAATAACATCACAGTCAGACAGGAATGACGAAATCAAATACTGAATTGTAAGGAGTACCCAGGAGCAGATATAGATTCAGATCAAAATTTAGTAATGATGGAGAGCAGGCTGAATTTTAACAGTCTAGTCAGGAATATTCAGCGCACAATAAAGCGGGATACATAAATATTGTGAATAAAGAAATAGACTTGAAGTTCTCTGAGGCTATAGATATAGCTATAATAATAGCCTAATAGGCAGTTCAGTTGAGGAGGAATGGAGCAGCACAGAAGGTCGAAAGACAAACTGTAACTGCGAGGAAAGATGGGTAACAAAAGAAACACTTCATTCATTGACTGAGGAAGGAAGTAAAAAAATGTTCAGGGAAATTCAGGAATAAAGAAATGCAAGTCACTTAGGAATATGGGGAACACTGACGCGAAGAAGGCACAGGATGATAGGACAGCTATTACTACATCATTGAGTAACTTCCATGGTAATACGGGGAGCTGTAGAGGGTATAAACTGCAGAAGAGAACAGACATTGAAATATATCCAGGAAATAATTGAGACTATAGATTGCATGTGCTACTTCGAGAGGGAAAGTTGGCATGGGAGAAGAACTTTCAGCTTACCATTTAAGCAAACAACTCGTCGTTTAAAGAAGCTGTTTCATCAGTTATGAACTCTGCATATGATCTTTGGGTTGCTAAACACGCAATTTGATACCAGAAAATTTAGATACAACGCTACAATAAGGATTATTTTTAAGCATATCCGTACAGGAGTGGAGATGTATAAACACATTTTTCGAATATCTTCTGATCTAGTAAACGTGTATCGATCCGTAATTTTCTACAAGTACTCCAACATACGACCACTTTCCATGGTATTTTCAGTAAATACCGATATCTTGTATTCCCAGTCACATCCAGATTTTTCCAAATACTTTTATACATCTTCTGATGTGGTAAACATTCTTGGAGCCATAATTTTCTGCGAGTACTCTAGCAGACGGCAACTTTCCATGGTATTTACAGTAAATGCTTACATCTTGTAGTAGCCAGTTGTGTACAGGATTTCCTATATACTGTGTTTAAAGTAACATGTAAGCCTTGTTTGCACTTCTGCAATGGCTGGTTCTTATTCCAGAGGTAGTTCATTTTTTTGCTTCATGGCAATTGTTTTCGATAAGTGCTCCAGTTTGCGTCTTTTTTACTTCAACTTCTTCCACTTCCTGTTTCCTTTTGCGTACACGTAATACATTAACTGCACTTAGAGGAGTAAGCTGATCAGGCTAAATAAGCAATAAATAAATAAATAATGCCTGCAATAGGGAATGTTTTAAGTCTTACTGATACATTGCTTCTTTTTCTTTAGACCTTATTCGTGTGAACCTATTACATTTCGGGAATTCTTATAGTTAACAGTATTGTGGAGAACAATGTCATACATTGAAAATTGATGTTTCTCTAACTTTAATATACCACTTATGTTGTCCTTGCTGGTGTTTGTGTTAATAATTTCCGTATAATCAAAATATCCACGGGTGTGCTGCCGGTCTATAGTGTTTGATATTTTGATATTTTGATTATCAAATACGCTGGAAGAAACTCAAGAATAACAATTTCCGTATAATTTGCAAGTAAATAATTAAAAATGTAGCAGAGAGCACTGGGTTATAATCTTTATAATGTGTTCTTGGTCTTGTTGGTTTGGAAGGTTTACTTTTACACTAGTCGTGTTTCATGTAATCGCATTGCCCGGGAACACACACAGAAGAATAGTGTTAAACAGAACACAGCAACTGTTCTGTAAGCTGTCACCACTTCAAAGCAATTGGCATGGCGAACAGCAGAGCACATGATGAATATTGTTTTTTTGCAGTTTAATAAACTTACTTCCTAAGTGTCATAAACCTGCAAATTAAATGAGTAGTATCAATAAAGTGAGCCAGATGTGCTTTGTACCGCTATAGAGGAATAATACAGACAATTTAGCTTTGAAATAACATTTTGGCTCTTAATTTGAGGCTCCAATGTGCCTTGCATCAAGTGGGGCACTAAGATCGAACCACCATCGACGCTAAGTTTACCTTAAACTGCAAGTTACACCACAAATGTAAAATAAAATAAAATAATATAAAATAAAAAATAAAAAAATAAAAATTTCCACACATGTTTTGTATTGACATAGAACAAATCCTTAGAGAACTTTTGATTTCTTTACACTGCTGTTTCACTTGCAGTGCAGAGATAGAATTTTCATCTGTGGACATAAATCGAAGTTTCTTGTATGTGGAACCTTGTCCAAAGATATTAGACTACTATTCCTGAGGCATGTAGTAGTACAGTAGCCCTTTCACCTGCTGACTGCAATTATTTTCCTCTTAATCTTTGTCGATTCTCACTGACAGTGGAATATGTGGCAATAACATTATGACCCTTAACATGTGGATCTATTTTTCCTTTCACCAATGTGTATGCATCGATCGAACCACAGATGTGTTTGGGTGCCAAGTGAGGAGTAAAGAGAGCAAGATGGTTTATGAGCTACTCTTTTTCAGATGCTCATTACCAATTAAAATATGCCACTTTTGTAAGTAATCAGTTAGAGCTAGGTGAGCAAAAGCTACATTTGTTCGTTGATGAAATCGAACGACGAACAAGTTGGCGACACTGTGTAAGTAGGCTGTTTAGGTTCTTATACTGGTAACGCCACCACCACGTAGCGCTCTGTATGAAAATCACTGGCTGTGCTGTGTGCAGTCTGTGGCTGGGTGGCATTTTTGGAATTTGCTATTGTAGTGTTGGGCAGCTGCTGTTAACAGCGCGTAGCGTTGCGCAGTTGGCGGTGAGCCACCAGCAGTGGTGGATGTGGGGAGAGAGATGGCGGATTTTTGAGAGCGGATGATCTGGACGTGTGTCCATCACAGACAGTAAATTTGCAAGACTGGATGTCATGAACTGATATATATATTATGACTTTTGAACACTATTAAAGTAAATACATTGTTTGTTCTCTATCAAAATCTTTCATTTGCTAACTATGCCTATCAGTAGTTAATGCCTTCAGTAGTTTGAATCTTTTATGTAGCTGGCAGTAGTGACGCTCGCTGTATTGCAGTAGTTCGAGTAACGAAGATTTTTGTGAGGTAAGTGATATGTGAAAGGTATAGTTTAATGTTAGTCAGGGCCATTCTTTTGTAGGGATTATTGAAAGTCAGATTGCGTTGCGCTAAAAATATTGTGTGTCAGTTTAAGCACAGTCATTTATAATTTTTCTAAGGGGATGTTTCAACTGTCTCTGACAGGCTGCTTGAATTTAAGCGCATGATGACCTTGTAATATTTCTGGCTTAGTCAGCCATCATATTAGGCTCCAAGAAGCTGTTCCCAGAGCAGTGGAAATGCAAGAAGTATATAGATGACGAAATGTGGTGTGAGGTACCTGTGACAGATGTTAGATTCGGTACCATTCCAGTGAGAAATACCGTCTGCATAATGCTACTGCTCTGTGATTGGCTGCTGTGTTCGGAGCAAGGGCGCCAAAACGTAAAAGTATAATTATTATTATTAGTCAAACTACTCATTGCAATGACTTCAATTTTTAATATAAATATCTCTCAAAAACTGACTATCAATCAGTCATTTTAGAATTATTAAAAACAGTTTAAATCAAAAACAAAAGACTGACGAAATTGCAGACGAAGCACTTCTGAAGCGTTATGGTCACGCCTTTTCTGGTATGGCGCGCGAAGTGTTTCGGGCTGTTCGTCACTCTGGAATAGGCAGTCGAGAAGAACTGACATGTTGTCTGTCGTAGGATGTGTTTCCAATTTTTATTTAAGGCTGTTCGTCACTCTGGATTAGGCAGTCAAGATGTACAGTCATGTTGTTTGTGGCAGGATGTGTTTGCCAGTATTCAGTGTTAAAAGATTCACTCCGGTAGTCATGAGGCACAGACACGTGTCACAAATAGTGTAAAGATACATTTCCATAAACATTGTGTTTGATCATGTACTTTGCTGTATCAGAAGATGTTGTGTTAAGATCATGTAGTCTTCTCGTGTGGCTACATTAAAATACGCGAGTAGCATCCCAAAGAAGTGATACATTATTTCAGAACAGAACCTCGCTAAAAGTCAGTTTCAGCCTCAAATACAGAACCTACGACCTGTGTGCTGTTTTCTGCGCTGGGGACATCAACTTGAAGACAGCAGGTTAGTGAACTATAACAGAACCTTCGTATTCCACACAGTGCAGTGGAAACAATTAGGCGCCTCATGTGTACTGCACGCACAGAACAAACGTGCTCAGTGACGTCATCTACAGTAATGCAGAGGAGGTAAAGGGGGATGATCATTATTAACACCAACAGTCAGTTCATTCTTTCTTTCTTGCCGTAACCTGATGGCTATTTTCAGTCCTACATAACCCGAAAATGGCACAAATTATCGAATTTTCCTCTTAACAGTTATTTTTCGGTGCAGCCTCCCCTGCAACACCAATAAAAACACTGCAGGCCGTTTCTGTTTTCTCTCTCTCTGTCTGTCTGTCTGTCCGTGTGTGTGTTTGTGTTGACGAAACTGTGTTGGTTCTGTGAGTGCTGATGAATATATCTTCGTACTGCCACTCTCTCCGTCGCCATCTGCCCCCACCCCCTCTCCCAATATAATGTAGACAACAGGGATGTGTGACGTCATAAGTAGGTATACCGTGGGCGAGAAGCTCCACAGGTATATTATTTGGTTTCTCTTACGTCTTTTTCTCTAAAAGTGAAAGGAATCGAACTCAGATTATCATCAACAATCGTTCTTGTAGCGCATCAGTCACGACTGGAACAGGAGAGGGGCAAAGTGACGACGGTACGCCAAGTATCCTCGGTGACACATGTTAAGATGGCTTGCGAAATGTAGATTTCCAGAGTATAGTGCAGCAGATTGAAGGCGATAGATACAACTGAACTTTGGCCAGAAAGTAGAGAGAGACTTGGGATCTGCCATACCCGATAAGAAGTGACGCCAGCTACTAAACAGGATAGATGTGCAAAACATGAAAGTCGATTAATTAACTTACGATATCTCACACCATTCTCGCGACAGGAAAGGCACTCTTAGATATCAGGACAAAAAGTACTCACAGTAATACGCAACGGGCAGGCAGTCATGGCAGAATACCTCTCATTCACACGTGGGGAGCACAGGAACGTTCAGGACTCGCAGATGTACCGGGAAGAATGTTGTGAACTTCGTGCACATGTCCCTGGTAAAGGACTTCAGGGGCTCCACTTCTGCAGTGTGATGTAGACGCTCTACTGCCGCTCACCATACCAAGCCCCTTTAGTTGGTCTTTATTGTCCCTCCTCCTGTACCTGTGCCGCGTATAATGGATAAATTTTGCGTTAAACTTTTGAAATCAGCGTTTCATAATTTTTATCACAATCACCCATTGTGATTAACACTCCAACAGTCGCTTCCATGAAGATTTCATTTCTGAACAGAGTTAATACTTAAATAACGCAATAGCGTCTTTCTATGCTTTTGTGAAGTTTCATTTTACTCAATAAACTTGCAGCGGCTTATGTAATACATATTCTTTTGCACAAATGCGTCAACGCTAATAGACGAGACCAGAAAGGCTCAAAAACTTCCAAGAATGAATAACCCCCACCCCTCCCGAACAGGCCATTAAGGCCCAAAGATACGTACCGGTCGCCATGTCATCCTCAGCCCAACAGGCGTCACTGGATGCGGATATGGAGGGGCATGTGGTCAGCACACCGCTCTCCCTGCCGTATGTCAGTTTCCGAGACCGGAGCCGCTACTTCTCAATCAAGTAGCTCCTCAGTTTGTCTCACAAGGGCTGAGTGCACCCCGCTTGCCAACAGCTCTCGGCAGACCGGATGGTCACCCATCCAAGTGCTAGCCCAGACCGACAGTGCTTAACTTCAGTTATCTGACGGGAAACGGTGTTACCACTGCGGCAAGGCCGTTCGCCCGAGACTAAATGCCTAAATGAAATTTCCTGAATTTGTACGTTAAACATCGTGCACATGCATGTTAACAAATAAAATATAAATATTGCTGTTCAAAAATACTCTGTGAACGCTTCAGTTTATTTTTGGAAAAATGACGTCAAATCGAATAGCTAGCACAAGGGCAACATCTACGCAAGATTAACCACAACAAAAATGTTATTCGTAATCGCTTTTATTAATGGCTGTCCTTAAGAAATATTTGATAACAGGAATACGATCATTAAAATAGAGAATATTACCACTTGAAGCTCGTAGTTAAAGCCCGCAGCTTACATGGACACTTAACGATATTGAACAGAGGTTTCCATTAATTTTCGATGAACTTTCCGGAAGTTTATCTTCTCTGTATTTAATTTCACAGAGAAATGCGTTAAATTTCTAAAGCAGAAATAAAATTTCTAAAGAATTCAGCTGATAATTTGCAGAGATGAGCTTTACTAGTAGACAGGGCGTCTCTCGTAAGAGTCTTCAGGCGCATTTGCTCTGGTGTTTCAGCAAACATTTGTAGTATCGTTTTTGCATTGTGTAGTCAGATTCAGCCCAAAACAATTGCTGTTCATCACGGCTTTTGCCGATGGAGAGCGTCGGATTGTTTCCCGTTACAAACAAAATGGTTTTTAAATCGGAATTTCACGTGCAGAAATGTGGTTAGTCTAACATTCGTTTTATCTATATATATTAACACGAACAGTAAAGTAGGAAGAATAGCCAGTACGCTAGCAGCAACAGCACTGACCTGGCCCCGCTGACTCCTACCTATCGCCAAATATCCAGCCCTACTGAAAAGCTACTGGAATTCTATTTACTCTTCCCGTTTTACCGTCCCCGTTAATACAATTAGATGAAACGAATATAAGACTAAACTAATTTTGGAATATTCCATCGAGCCGGCCGGGGTGGCCGAGCGGCTCTAGGCGCTACAGTCTGGAACGGCGCGACCGCTACGGTCGCAGGCTCGAATCCTGCCTCGGGCATGGATGTGTGTGATGACCTTAGGTTAGCTAGGTTTAAGTAGTTCTAACTTCTAGGGGACTGATGACCTCAGAAGTTAAGTGCTATAGTGCTCAGATCCATTTGAACCATTTTTTTTATTCTATCGAATGGGCACGTAACGCTCCGATATAAAAGTAATTTTGTTTGTAATTGGAAACAAACCGACGTTTTCTGTTGTCGGTGGTCGTCACTTGAAATACGTGACGAGCAGTAATTGTTTGGGGTGACTCCAGCTACGCAATGCAAAAACGAAGTTGCGCATACTTGCGGAAACACGAGAGAAAATGTGCTTGACTACTCTTAGGACAGCCAATATTTGTGGTGTCGTTTTAAGAACCAGGTCACGTGGCAAAGTTTGTACCTCGCGACGGAACCTCAATAAGCACTGGCGTCGCCAGAAGCGACGACGAATGAGAGACGTCGGCGTCCACACACCCTCAAGAGTTCCATATGCCACCACCAGAGAATGCTTACTTAACGGCCGATCGGAATGCCGCTCATCTCACACTGCAATCACCGAAGACGACAGCATCGCCTCACTACAGAGCCAGCTGTCTGAGAGTTGTATTAGACGGAACCATGTAGCAAAATTAGCGAAGTTCACAGTCAATTGTACTTTGAGACAACGATTTACCTGTTGGCCACGGATTGTTACAAAGTTAAGTATTTAATCTGTCTCATAACATAATTAAATGGCATAATATTTTGTGTGTGTTGTAGTGTCAACTCGGCCTCTTCCAGAAAAAAAAACTAATAACCCACAACTGTGACAGCGAGTGTTACTTTGTCCGGCAGAGAATCATATTCATTTGCTAGAAGTCCGCCCCCGGTAGTTGCGTGGTCAGCGCGACAGACTGTAAATCCTAAGGGCCCGGGTTCGATTCCCGGTAGGGTCGGAGATTTTCTCCGCTCAGGGACTGGGTGTTGTGTGGTCCTAATCATCATCATTTCATCCTCATCGACGCGAAAGCCGCCGAAGTGGCGTCAAATCGAAAGACTTGCACCCGGCAACGGTCTACACGACGGGAGGCCCTAGGCACACGACATTATTATTATTATTTGCTAGAAAAAGGTATTCGAACTTCAATTATATTACGTAGAAGATTGAAAAGAAAATTGGAACTTGTCCCTGAACAAAAATTTCCGTTTATAAGAGAAAGGAGGAAGAGTTTTCAAATGGTTCAAATGGCTCTGAGCACTATGGGACTTAACAGCTACGGTCATCAGTCCCCTAGAACTTAGAACTACTTAAACCTAACTAACCTAAGGACATCACACACATCCATGCCCAAGGCAGGATTCGAACCTGCGACCGTAGCAGTCGCACGGTTCCGGACTGCGCGCCTAGAACCGCGAGACCACCGCGGCCGGCGGAAGAGTTTTAATTTACAGTCAAGTCATCTCAGTACTTTTTATTTTCCTTGTGAAACAGGTTGGCTTACATCACTGCATACAGTGGAAAATCCAGAAACATGATTACTTTGTTTACAGACCTTTCTGCGTGATGTAATTATGGGAGAACTAAGATCAGAAATGTTCAGATCTATTTCTACAGGAGAAATACTTCAGTTTATCGACGAAAGAAGGAAGTACAAAAATGTTCAGCGAAATACACATCACGTAAAATAAACAGGAAGTGCAGGGAAGTTAAGGCGAAATGGCTGCAGGAAAAATATGAAGAAATCGAAATGGAAGCGATGGTCGGATTATTGTCTCAGTATACAGAAAAATCAAAACAATCTTCGGTGAAATTAAAAGCAAGGGTAGTAGCAATAAGAGTGCAGTGGGCATTCCACTGTTAAATGCAGACGGGGCAGGAGATGTCTACATGTACATCTACATATATACTCCGCTAGCCACCAAGCGGTGTGTGGCGGAGGGCACAATTCGCGCCAAAGTCATATTTCCCCCTCTCTGTTCCACTCGCGGATCGCGCGAGGGAAAAACGACTGTCTGAAGGCCTCAGTACGAGCTCTTATTTCCCATATCTTTGAATGGTGATCACTGCGCAAACAAAGTTGGTAGTAATAATATATGCTCTACATCCTCAGTGAAGATCAGATTTCGGAATTTAGTTGGCAGCCCCTTCTGTTTAGCGCGCCTTCTATCTGTAAGTGTGTCCCACTTCAAACTTTCTATGAGATTTGTAACGCTCTCGCAATGGCTAAATGTACCAGTCACGAATCTTGCCGCTCTTCTTTGGACCGTCTCAATCTCTTGAATTAGACCCAACTGGTAAGGGTCCCATACAGACGAACAATACTCCAAGACTGGACGAACTAACGCATTGTAAGATAATTCCTTTGTTGAAGGACTGAATCGCTTCAGGATTCTACCAATAAACTGCTATCTAGAGTTCGCCTTACCCGTTACTTGTGTAAACTGATCATTCCATTTGAGGTCATTTCCAATAGTCACACCCAGGTACTTGACGGACGTTACCTCTTCCAAAGACTGGGCATTTATTTTGTACTCGTACATTAATGGGGATTTTCGCGTTTATTATACGCAGTAGGTTACTAATATTGAGAGACAACTGCCAGTCATTACACCACGCATTTATTGTCTGCAAATCCTCATTGATTTGTTCACAACATTCGTGTGATACTACTTTCTTGTAGACTACAGCATCATCGGCAAACAGTCTCAGGCCGCAGTCAATACCATCAACCAGATCGTTTATGTAAATCGTAAAACGCAGCGGACCTATTACGCTGCCCTGGGGCACACCTGAAGTTACGCTTATTTCTGTTGAAGTCACCCCATTCAGGACGACATACTGCTCTCTGTCTGTTAGAAAACTTTCTATCCAACCCCATATGTCATCGGATAGACTGTAAGCGCGCACTTTTTGTAGCAAGCGACAGTGTGGAACTGAGTCGAACGCCTTTCGAAAGTCGAGAAATATGGCATCAACCTGGGAGCCGGTATCTAGCGCCTGTTGTACATCATGCACAAAGAGGGCCAGCTGTGTCTCGCATGACCGCTGTTTCCTAAAACCGTGCTAGTTTCTGCAGATGAGCTTCACAGAGTCTAGAAAGGTCATTATGATACGAGGGAAGGGTATACTAACCGCCTTTACGAGGGGAGGACGTGTCTGCTTACGTGACAGAAGAAGAAACAGGAGTCGACAGGGAAGCGACAGGATATTCAGTATTAGAATCAGAATTTAAAAGAGCTTCGGACTACTTAAGATCATAGAAGGGAGAAGGGATAGATAACATTCCACCGGAATTGATAAAATCATTGGGCGAAGTGGCAACAAAGCGACTATTCATATCGGCGTCTGCAGTGTATAAAACTGACGATATACCGCCACACGTTCGGGAAAAAAATCATCCATACAATTCCGAAGACAGCGAGACCTTACAAGTGCTAGAATTATCGCACAGTCAGCTTAACAGCTCATGCATCGAAGTTGCTAAGTAGAATAATATGTAGGAGAAGAAAATTGAGGATGTGATAAATGTCGGCAAGTTTGGCTTTAGGAAAGGCAAAGGCACCAAGAGGCAGTTTCTAGCGTTGCGATTGATGATGGAAGTAAGGCTAAAGATAAATGAAGACATGCTTATAGCATTCGTTGAAATAGACAAAGCGTTCGACAGTGTAAAATGGTACAAGATGTTCGAAATTCCGATAAAACTAGGAGTAACTTGTAGAGAAAGATGGGTGACCTTATATTACTATAAAGTATATGTAAAAAAAAGACAAACTTTAGGGACAGTTTCCTTTTACAGAAGTAAGTAAAAAATATAAAACAAACATTGGCGCTAAAATGCATACCTTCAGAGATATGAGCACTTGTTCACCTTCGATACTAGAAACACATCTGTTCTACTGCAAGGTCTTTGCTTTATATATTTTCGGAGAAAGACCAAAACGAGGAAAAAGGTGCTAGTAAACATGGGGTCTAAAATATGTACCTTAAGAGCTATGAGCATTTGTTCATCTTCCCTAGTGTGAAACATAACTCTTCTACTGAAGATGTGCTCATTACTCTTAAGGTGTGCATTTTAGGACCTACGTTTACTACACATTTTTTTTTTCTTGATTTGGTCCATACTACCTCCTCATAAAATATCAAAAGCAAAGAGCTTGCTGTGGAAGAGATGCGTTTACTAGTGTCCTGCTCCTGAAGTTTATCGATGTTTTTTGGATACCCTGTATAAATACAAGTCGTAGTTTAACGTTTTAACTAAAAATCTCGAAACTTTCTTGACCGATTTACTTCATATTTTTACATGATAGCATAATAAATGTGCGGATGGACATAGGCTACACTCTTTTTATACATACGAGGTTAATCTGGAAAGTAGGTTTACAAGAATTTTTTGAAGCACAAATAATGAATTTTTTAAATAAAATTTCCATGCATTATGGTATAGGTCATGCAGTATTCTTCCACATAATCACCGTTTACCTCAATACATTTTGTCGTCTGTGGGACGAGGTTTTTGATTCCTGTGTCACAGACGTCTCCCGCCGCATGTTTCAGCCAGTTCTCCACCTCTATTTTCACCTCGTCGTCGTCGGGAAAGTATCTTCCACGAAGGTGTTCCTTCAATTTACTGAACATATTATAGTAAGTGCGAGATCGGGGCTGTGAGAGGGGTGGCTTAAAACATACCAACCAAACGAAGGCAACAACTGTTTGTGATCGTGTTTCCAAGTTACTGCTATATTAGTGACGATTTGTGAACAGTGACCAAGACAGCCACGGAAATGGATTGTAATGCCATTTAGCCTGAAGATGAGATTTAAACCTCGAAGCATGTCGCGAAATAAATAGGTAATATAATAGTTGAGAAAGGTTGTGATTAGTAGCGGTAATTAAAAAGAAAGGAAAAGAAAAAAATCTTTACACAAACAACTCTTGTGTTGTATGTGCAGTGCGCGGACGCTCGTTCCCATGAAGGAGACAGAATCCCGTTGCCAGCATCCTTCGACGTTTGTTTTGTTTGGCTCTGCGAAGTTTCTTCATGGTCTCGCAATATCTTGCAGCATTTATTGTTTCACCTCTTTCCAAAAAATCGACGATCAGAACCCCTTTTCTGTCCCACGACAATGACGCCATTATTTTCCCCGCTGTTTGTTGAGTTTTTAAAGTTTTGGCTGAAGGATAATGAGTATGGCGCCATCGCATTGCCGGCCTGGGTGGCCGAGCGGTTCTAGGCGCTACAGCCTGGAACCGCGCGACCGCTACCGTTGCAGGTTCGAATCCTGCCTCGGGCATGGGTGTGTGTGCTGTCCTTAGGTTAGTTAGGTTTAAGTAGTTCTAAGTTCTAGGGGACTGATGACCTCAGATGTTAGGTCGCATAGTGCTCAGAGCCATTTGAACCATTTATAAAGCGCACACACACACATACACAAACACACACACACAAACACACACACAATAACACACACACACAGAGAGAGAGAGAGAGAGAGAGAGAGAGAGAGAGAGAGAGAGAGCCATGCTGGCTTTGCGTCTATCGATATTTGTTCAGAGATGCTAACCTTGCGGCGCTGGTGAGTCGGTTGCCAGGTGGCACGACGTGAGCGGATCGACAGGTGAGCGTGAGTGAGTTTTAGTTGGAAGGGCCAGTCGATGAAGAGGTGCTTTTGAAAAGTCGTTGTGCAGGCAACAGTTGTAACTGCTGTGTCTTGAGGTGGTCTGTGCAGCCAAGCAGTTTGTGGCCGTTAACCGATGACATTTTATTGGGAGAGTGTAGTGGCGACCTGCTTCGCTGATGCTGTTGGACGATTATTTCGCTGCACTGATAAGGTGAGGTTGTTCTATTCATGTTTTCCTCTCTGATAAGGTGAGGTTGTTCTATTCATGTTTTCCACTGGCCATGCACCTTCTGTCTCCCATATTGCAAGTGTACCTCACCTGAGACAAACTATTAGCGAGTGCTGAGTTATGAAAATATGTTAGTAATGCATGTGTGGTCGAACACTACTCAATTTGTTGCACCATTTTGATGCAACTCTTGTTGTTTGGTGCCTAGTAGCGTCTGTATTCTGCTTACCATCCCAGCCGTGGGGCTTGTTATGTATTATGTTTTAAAAGTTCCGGGCTTTCAAGAAGAAAATAATGCAATGTGTAGCCCTCAACTACGTACTGTCAGACTCAGACTTAATCTAGCCACGTTTTGGCTGGTTCCGTTGTCTAGGGACTGGGATACGTAGTTGCCGCAGTACAAGCCAAATACTGCTGAGTCTACTGTATACAATATGAATATACACATGAATCCAATTATCGAACGTTCCTATCACTCGCCAATTGTGCATTTTGAATGTAGTGTAGAAATTTATAAACGAAAGATTGCAATTAAATAAAATCTGCAGGTACTATTTTTAACGACTTTAAATGATGAGTACCATAGCAGAAGTACCTTTAAGAATGACGTTTATTACTGCCAACACTTATTGGTGTCGATGGTCCAGCAATTAAATAAAATATAAGTTGAATAACAGGAAAACAATAGATTCCTACATCACGTAAGTAGCTATGAACAACAAAGCTCGTGAGATATTCACTTCTAAACGCATACTACATCTTCACTGCATAAGTCATGGAAATCTCACTAGTGCACAGTCGGCACTACGAAATATCTCGCGACCACATGCAAACTGCTCCACTCTCCATGACCGTTGGTGCTTCCCGTCCAGCACTCCTCTGTGTCCTGTCCAGCACTCCTCCCCCACTTCAATCCAGTCTCCCCATTAACGAGCGCTGTGATTGGCTAGAGCGCTCCCGCCATTTCTTCAAGCCAACGCACACTCACAAACATATTGAAACACATATGAAATACTGGATTTACATTTAAATAACTTCAAATTAAACAAATATTCCTATGGCTGGACCATAAACACGCTTTTGAAGACATTATTAAATCCATAAACAAATCAAATAAACATATATCATAGGAACAGAAACAACAGGAGGCCAGTAGCCTAAATTTCTGTCCTTTGTAAAACACAGTAAATATTTGACCGATTTCTTCATGAATAGTACATATCGGATATAAACAAAGACATAGATCAATAAATATATTTATAAGCATCTGCTACCGTTTTTCGTGTAACCGTGGAGTACTTATGACTTGATGTGATTAATAGTAGTCGGCCACTTAGACCTCCAATCACTCATGTACTATCCAAGTAACATGCCTGTAATTCATACCGATTTAGGTTTACACTATTAGCTTTCTAAAGACACGTCGATCGACAAAATCGGGAGAACCATTTAGGTTTTGGAAATGCGTTGCTCGGTGTTACTTGTATAATTTACAGTCAGATACTAAACTAATAAAGATATTGAAAATCTGATTACACCATCAGAATCGACGTGCAAATAATGATAATGTACATGTTTCTTTTTAAGGTATCATGATTCCGCTGGTTATTATTAATTTCTACATGAGCTGTGAAATGTCTGCTATTATAGTTTCGCAAAGTACGCCATCTTTAGCACTCCCGGCATACACATCTCCTTCATCTACTCAAATCACAGTCCCCGACGCTGCGTCAACATGGAATTCACAGCCACGCATTCGGCCTGGACCGTGTGCTAGGGCTACCCCTCATGCTCTGGCCAATGTTCGGCACCACGCAGTTGCTGAAAAGCAGAGCGACCCTTCAAATTGGCCACTAAATTCTTTGCCACACTCTTATACAAAGCATAAATCAATACATATTTTACTTAAGCCCACGGGATCACTGATCTCTATGCACCGTCAGTGCTTAAACTTCCCCCTCTTCCACATGTACAGTACCACAATAAACTAACAAATTACAAATGAATGCCAAAGTAAAACATATAAAACCATCCCTCCAAAATTACTATCACTAATTACAAATTAGAACAGCTTTTAATTTCTCCCCTTTCTCTATATTCTCTTGACTGCGTCAATCACTTCCTTAATTCTGTTATGCATATCGACTTCCTCACTCCAACCCTAAGTAACTATGGTATGAGCGATCTGATGTTCATCTGTTAAAAGTCTTTTAAATTTTACTTGCCTTTCTTCATTCTGAAATTCAAATTCTACATCTACATTTATACTCCGCAAACCACCCAACGGTATGTGGCGGAGGGCACTTTACGTGCCACTGTCATTACCTCCCTTTCCTGTTCCAGTCGCGTATGGTTCGCGGGAAGAACGACTGTCTGAAAGCCTCCGTGCGCGCTCTAATCTCTCTAATTTTACATTCGTGATCTCCTTGGGAGGTATAAGTAGGTTTTTTTGTGGGGTTTAAGGGCGCTCAACTACTGAGGTCATTAGCGCCCAGTCACTGTTGTTAGAGCACATGGAATCTAGTAAAACTCAAGGGGATGGGGGGGACACCAGAAGGGCCTGACAAAGATGCAGATAAAATAAGTAAAAAGGTTAGATGTCTTTGGACAAGCCAGTCAAAGTTATAAAACGCAGAATACGAGCAGCTGCTCGAGCATCATCAGCTAAAAAATCTGGTAAAGTAGATGGCAGGGACAGGACAACACGAAATTGACTAAAACGGGGACACGACAATAAAACATGGCGCACTGTTAATGCCTGACCACAAGGGCACTGCGGGGCTGGGTCACCGGAGAGCAGGTAGCGGTGGCTAAACCGGCAATGCCCAATCCGCAACCTGGTCAGAAGGACCTCCTCTCGCCGAGATGGTCGGAAGGAGGTTGTCCAAGCAGTTGGGAGCGGTTTTACTGCCCGGAGCTTGTTTCCTTGGACGGATGACCAAGCATCCCACCACAACGACACAAGCCTCTTACATACATCCCCACGAACATCAGATGACGGGACACAATGGGAGGCTGGCCGAGGCAGGAGGACTGCAGCCTTGGCTGCAGCATCCGCAGCCTCATTCCCAGGCACTCCTACATGTCCGGGAACCCACAGAAAGCTGACAGGAGAACCATTATCAGCGAAAGAATGGAGGGACTGCTGTATCCGTTGAATCAAGGGATGGACCGGATAGGGAGCTCCAAGGCTCTGAAGAGCACTGAGTGAGTCAGAGCAGAGCACACACGATGAATGGCGGTGGCGGCGGGCGTACTGAACGGCCTGATGGAGAGCAAAAAGCTCGGCCGTAAAGCTCGAACATTGGTCGAGGAGCCGGTATTTAAAGGTGGCGGCCCCGACGACAAAGGCACAGCCGACACCATCGTCAGTTTTGGAACCATCGGTGTAAATAAAGGTGTGACCGGCAAGTCGAGCACGAAGTTCGACAAACCATGAGCAATACACTGCAGCCAGAGTACCCTCCTTCGGGAGTGAGCTGAGGTCGAGATAAATATGAACCGGAGCCTGGAGCCAAGGTGGTGTCGGGCTCTCACCCTCTCTGAAGGTGGTAGGGAGGGCAAAATCCAATTGTCGAAGCAGGCGCCGGAAGCGGACTCCGGGGGGCAGCAGGGCAGACACATACAACCCGTACTGACGGTCGAGAGAATCGGCGAAGAAGGACTGGTAAGAGGGGTGGTCGGGCATAGACAACAGCCGGCAGGCATACCGACACAGCAGTATGTCGCTCCGGTAGGTCAATGGTAATTCGGCAGCTTCAGCATAAAGACTCTCGACAGGACTAGTGTAGAAGGCTCCGGTCGCAAGACGTATCCCCCGATGGTGGATGGAGTTGAGACGGCGTAAGAGGGATGGCCGAGCAGACGAGTAGACGAAGCTCCCATAATCCAGCTTTGATCGGACTATGGACCGATACAAGCGAAGCAGGACAGTGCGATCTGCTCCCCAAGATGAACCGCTAAGAACTCTGAGGTCATTAAGGGAACGTGTACAACGGGCCGCCAAATAAGAGACATGTGGAGACCAACACAGTTTCCTGTCCAACGTGAGCCCTAGAAACTTAGTTGTTTCCACGAATGGGAGAACAACGGGACCGAGATGTAAGGAATGCGGAAGGAACGCTTTATATCGCCAAAAGTTGATACAAACGGTCTCCTCTCCAGAGAACCGGAAGCCATTTGCCACGCTCCATGAGTAGAGGCTGTCTAGACAACGCTGAAGGCAGCGCTCCAGGAGGCATGTTCTCTGGGCACTGCAGTAGATCGCGAATTCATCGACAAAGAGAGAGCCTGAGACATTAGGTGGAATACAATCCATAATTGGATTGATCGCGATGGCAAAAAGGGCTACGCTCAAGACGGAGCCCTGAGGCACTCCGTTCTCCTGGAGGAAGACGTCGGACAATACGGAACCCACACGTACCCTAAACTTTCGATCCGTTAAAAAGGAATCAATAAAAAGGGGCAGGCGACCGCGTAGGCCCCACCTGTGCATAGTGCGGAGGATACCTCCTCTCCAACAGGTATCATAAGCCTTCTCCAAGTCGAAGAACACGGCTACCGTTTGGCGCCTTCACAAAAAGTTGTTCATGATGAATGTCGACAAGGTCACAAGGTGGTCAACAGCGGAGTGGCGGCGACGAAAGCCACATTGGGCATTAGTAAGTAGCCGTCGAGATTCAAGAATCCAGACTAACCGAGCATTAACCATGCGCTCCATCACCTTACAGACACAGCTTGTAAGAGAAATGGGGTGGTAACTAGAAGGAAGGTGTCTATCCTTCCTGGGTTTGGGTATAGGAACAACGATGGCGTCACGCCAACGCATGGGGACCTGACCTTCGGTCCAGATGCGATTGTAGGTACGAAGAAGGAAGCTTTTGTCCGCCGGAGAAAGGTGTGCCAGCATCTGAACGTGAATGGCATCTGGCCCCGAAGCAGAGGACCGGGACAGTGCAAGCACACGTTCGAGTTTCCGCATAGTAAAGGGGGCATTATATGTTTCTAGATTCAGCGAGTGGAAGGAAGGTCGCTGAGCCTCTTCTGCCTCTTTCCTTGGAAGGAAGGCAGGGTGGTAATGGGCGGAGCTTGAAACCTCCGCGAAAAAGCGGCCAAAGGCGTTGGAGACAGCCACAGGATCAGCAAGGACCTCATTACCTGAGGTCAGACCAGGTACCGAGGAGTGGGCCTTAATGCCCGACAGCCGGCGCAGGCCACCCCAAACGACGGAAGAGGGAGTAAAACTGTTAAAGGAGCTGGTGAAAGAGGCCCAACAAGCTTTTTTGCTGTCTTTGATGACTCTACGGCATTGCGCTCGGAGTCGTTTGTATTTAATACAATTCGGCAACGTAGGATGGCGGCGAAAGGTGCGTAAAGCACGTCGTCGAGCACGGATAGCGTCCCTACAAGCCTCGTTCCACCAGGGGACGGAAACGCGACGTGAAGAAGAGGTAGTACGAGGAATGGAACGTTCGGCAGCATTGATGATAACAGCCGTGAGGTATTCGACCTGACTGTCACAACTGAGAAAATCGTGGTCCGGAAAGGTCGCCAGGGAGGAGTAAAGTCCCCAGTCAGCTTTCGGTATGTTCCAGCGCGAAGGACGTGGGGATGGGGTGTGGTGCAGGAGACGAACGACACAGGGGAAGTGGTCGCTCGAATAGGTGTCAGAAAGGACATACCACTCGAACCGACGGGCAAGAGTGGTAGAACAGATCGAGAGGTCCAAGTGGGAGTAGGTATGAGTAGAGTCCGAGAGGAAAGTCGGGGCGCCAGTATTGAGGCAGACAAGACTGAGATGGTTGAAGACATCCGCCAAGAGTGAGCCTCTTTGACAGGATGTAGGAGAGCCCCAAAGGGGATGATGGGCATTGAAATCGCCAAACAATAAAAACGGCGGGGGAAGCTGAACGATCAGGTGCATCATGTCAGCCTGACTAACAGCAGATGATGGTGGAGTGTAGATGGTACAAACTGAAAAAGTAGAAGCAGAAAGATTAATACGGACAGCTATTGCTTGGAGTGGGGTGGTCAATGGGATGGGATGGTAATAGACATCGTCCCAAACGAGCAACATGACCCCATCATGAGCTGGGATACCGTCCACAGGGGTGAGGTCATACCGCTCCGACGTATAGTGGGTAAAGGCAATACAGTCAGTCGGGCACAACTTGGTTTCCTGGAGACCAAAGACGAGCAGACAGTGCAGGCGGAGGAGCAGTTGTAATTCCTCCCGATTAGATCGAATACCTCTTATGTTCCAATGTAACAAGGCCATCGCTAGTCAAAAAGTTGGGGGAACGAGACGGGGGAAGAGCTGGTCACCTTGACGGCCGCGGAGGGCCAGGTTGCGAGGGAACAACGCTACAACCGGCGGAAGGCGGATCCGGTTCCATCGAGTCGTCGCCAGCTGCGGCCGCTGTCCCTGGTTGTGTAGGAGGGGCAGCATCATTTGCCGACGAGCTGGGATACCGTCCACAGGGGTGAGCGCCTGGCAGCAGAGCGTCCCGGCGAAACTGAGGACGGCCGGGAGCAGTGACTCACGGATGGAGCGTCAGACGAAACGCGCCGGGGTGGAGAGGGGGATAGAGACTTCTTCTTGGAGGCCTTCTTGGAAGGCTGAGGAGGCACAGGGATGGTTGGCTGGACCCGAAGAAGGTCCTCATGCGTGGGGTCCGTTTTGGAATGCCAGACCTCGGAAGCTGGGGTCCGGAACGTTTCCCCGATGGACGCCTGAGAAGAGGATCGCTTCTCAGGTGGCGGGGGCAGAGGAGGAGGAGGAAGGGTGGCCCCTGGGGCAGAGGGGGCGGGGGCCACGGGGGAGGAGGATTTGGAAGGGAGGGATTTGGGAGGCGGAGGCAGAGCCCCCTGATGGGCGGAGGAGGCGGAGGGGGGACAGGATAGGGATGAGGATACCACGGAAGGAGTGGACACAACTGAGGCAAACGAAGTGGTCAACGGCACGGGATGGAGGCGGTCATACTTCTTCCTGGCCTCAGAATAAGAGAGCCGATCCAAAGTTTTGAGTTCTTGTATCTTCTTCTCCTTCTGATATGTGGGGCAGTCTGAGGATCTAGGCGAGTGGATGCCAGGACAATTAATACACCGAGGTGGTGGGATGCACGTATGTTCCTCACGAAGAGGACGTCCACAATCGCCACAAAGGGGCTCAGCCTCACACCGTGACGACATGTGCCCAAAGCGCAAACACCGAAAACAGCGCATAGGAGGCGGGACGTAAGGTCGCACGTCGCACCGGTAG
Organism: Schistocerca americana; assembly: GCF_021461395.2. Classification (NCBI taxonomy): domain Eukaryota; kingdom Metazoa; phylum Arthropoda; class Insecta; order Orthoptera; family Acrididae; genus Schistocerca; species Schistocerca americana. The sequence goes on from NC_060124.1 coordinate 381,817,025, forward strand.
CACATCACCTTTACCTTCTCCGGGAGTACGTCCCCCTCGAAGGCGAGGATAAAGGCCCTGGTGTCGATGCGACAGTCTTTGGGGCCGCGCTGGTCTCGCCAGACGAAATGCACGCCTCGGCGCTCCAGGTTGGCCCTGAGCTATTCATCAGATTGTAGCAGGAGGTCACGATGAAAAATAACCCCCTGCGTCCTATTTAGTGCCAGATTCGGGACAATGGACACTGGGATGTCCCCTAGGCGGTCACACGCCTGGAGCGCCGCCGACTTTGTGGCGGAGGTGGTCTTGATAAGAACGGACCCTGAACGCATCTTGCTGAGAGCCTCGATTTCCCCGAAGATGTCCTCAATGTGCTGAACAGAGAACATGGGCTTGGAGGTGGCGAACGTCCCCCAATCGGTTCGAGAACAGACCAAATAGCGGGGGAAGTACTTCGCCCCAAGCCGGCGGGCCTGTCCCTCCTCCCAGGGAGTGGCCAAGGGGGAAAGGGCAGGAGAACCAGAACTAGAAACGGTACCTTTTCTTTTGAAAGACTCGGTCGCAGAGCGACCTGATACGTGTTTTCACGTCCAACTCTCACGCGGATTGTAAAATTGTTGCTCTTTGGTTTATTTATTCTCTTTGTAACAACACATTTACGAAAAGAGTTACGTGAAATACTTTTAGCAATGCTGTGCTTTGCTTTTCTTTATCATCATTACCTTTTAGCGGAATAAAATGTATATATGGAAGTCTTATTCTGTATCTGGCCTACAATTTAAGGAACGATTTTTCATAACTGCAACTCATGCTAAGAATCAATATATCTTCCCTACTCCATAGTGATTAAAAGTTAAAATTACTTTGTTATGAACACTGATGTTACAGTTCGTGTGATCGTTCAAAAACACAAGTTCGTAGTGGATTTTATTTCTCGTTAAAATGCTATTTCATACCACGACTAGCCCAAGAACATGAGACTCTCATTAAAAAATACGTTGTCACTATAAAGTTTGCCAGATCAGAACGGAGCACAGCAAGATTACTATCAGATTCTGAAGGTACATTAAATTATTTGCACTGTAAATTATATCCTATCAGCAGCCCGCGTCAATCTGCAACACATCATAAAATCTGCTGATCTCCACTGCCAGTCTGGGAGCTAAAAGAAATAATATTATTTTACTATTATTTTACCGCTTCCTTGCGGTATGCTCGACTATATTGTAAGTCGTTTCAATACGCCGCGGCAGCGGCTCTTCGTTCTCCACGCAGCTCAGCACCACAGATAATATTTATATAACTGAAAAATGTCTCAACAGGATGGGATAATATGCAAGCAAGCTTAACAATAAATAATACAAGTTTTCATTTAAACACCTCTATTAAAACCTTTAAATATCTCAGTGATTACAGACCTTTGTGAATTCACACGTAATGGCGTACATTGCTTAGTCTCGACAAAAGAATGCTACATTGGCGTTCTCTACGACAACAACAGGAGATCTTACTCGCACAACTTCCAAATTAAAACGACAAAGACATTCATATTCAACACGTATTATATACTAGTTCCTTTTTTAATCTCTGTTTAACATTTATCTTCTGTGTCGGTTTTATTACTCGCCGACGCAGACGTTTTCAGAAATAAATAATAAAAAAAAATACATAATTTTATACAATGACACAATATGATACATCTAATTCTCTAATTACTACATAATATATTGTTTTTGTTTCTCTAGACGTTACAATGCCCCCTGGCAGCAATTGACTAACGTTGGAAATGTTCGGCAATATGCTGCCACTAACGTCTGTTTGGTTATTGTCTGTTACCTTGGTTGGATCATTCACTTTACACTTTTTAGTTCTTTTACACTGTAGGTTTAATTACACTTTTTATACTGTTCTTTCACTTTGCGAGGTGACCGTCAGTCTAGTCCCAGGGTCATTACATTTATTTGGCTCCCCCATTCGGGCTACGTGCGATCAGAAAACCTGGGAAAACTGCGCCGGAGCCATGGTCATCTCGTCTGGTTTGGTTTGTTTTAATACCCAGTTTGATCACAAAAAGTTCAGATTCTATCCAATGTTCACATATAACAAAGGCTATTTGTGAGAGCATGTTAAACCTTTAGTCTCTTTGTTACCCATATAATATTTGTGTTTTGGATTGTAATGAAAGTCACTTGTCACACATTTTTACAGTAGTATCATGAATCGTCCTTGCATTTACTCGCGACAATTGGTTTAAAATGTCCAGCATTCATGCGAGTATACTTCATTAACATGACGAAAACATATTATATCTATATATCACTGAACCAATGAATACTTTGAGTCCGTATTGAATAACTCAAGAAAAAAACAAATGTTTGTCACGTCATTTCGTGTCCACTAAACCCTATTCATGTTAGTGCATTAAACACATATTTGATAGTTCATTTGAATGACAACAATGTTGTACGGAGCTGGCGGCGCGAAGCAATTGTTGAGTAGCGTCGTCTGGAACGCCGCGTGCCGACGGCCGCTGGGTTCGACGACCGGCTCTCAGTAACAGCGACGTCGTGCTGACGTGGCGCCCAAGCAGTCGCGAATCGCGGCGACCCATTCGCCGATGTCGGCGAGTGGCAGTAGTTTACCGCGACCGGCTGGCTGGCGGCACGGCACTCGTCTCGGCTTCTCCGCATGGCTCCCCGTTGTAGCGCATGAAACAAACATTCCACAACGGTGTACTGTCTTTAAGGACACAGATTACTAGCTGTGGAAGAAGATGCAACTTGTTAAAAGCGTTTATTGTTCAGTAAGCCGTCGCTTCACTGGTATGCACAGGATGGTTTGGCGTGATAACAGGTTTCTTGTGGCATTGTGACACTGGTATTCAAGGTTCGTCACACGCACATTGTACTACACATTTTCACTCACTCCACGGTTGGTACACTGCCAGAGCGTCTTTCAACACGTGAAAATGTTTCGTAACACACATACTACATGTCCCCGTCGAGCTAGGTTCGTTTAACTCGACTCCGAACGGATCAATAACTACTGTTTTTATACACTGTCTATTGTTCGTTGAGCACTGCACTAGGACAGTCTGTCACTCAACACTAGACTTATCGACGTATATATTGGTGCAGATACAACAGTCATTTTCTGTCCCTGCTACACACAATATTCCGTCCTTTCCTCCATTGTTTATGCACACAGTTTATTTTTTAATACCTTTTAACTGTTCTTCGCATACTCACTCTCATCTACATGGCGTCTATTTGTTTTTACCTTATCACAACACACTTTTCATATTGTTACTAGGCGTATATAGCCCTTTTGTGAAATTTTTTCATTTTCTTATCAGTGTAGCTTGCCTGGTTATCACCCATCTATCAAACAGATTTTACCATGTGCATGACAGCTTGACTTGGGCATATTGATCAATAAATACTTCATTTAGCACTAGCATTATTTTTAATGATTTTTCCTATATGACTACAGTGTAGGTTCCACATTGGTTGACTTAATTCGCGTATCGCGTAATGAATATTCAAGGGCGTGTACCAAGTACACAGGCTTCAATTGAAGCATTGTTATATACAAAGCGGATTTTCCACGGAACGGGCTTGTTTTTTGATTAGCTTATGCTCCAGTGTCGTTCTCATATCACTACTGGCAGCAAACATCACATACTTGTTGCATATTACAGAGTCCATGTTTGGCTAGTCAAGACTCTCTCTCTCAGGGTTCCTTATCCTAATACAATTGCAACAGTTACCTTACTATATTAGATTGCATCATTAATTGCACTTACATACTACACATAGAAAATGGTTCAAGAAATTAACCCTTTGTATAATGATTCAAGAAATTAATCCTCACTTTATCAACAAGAAGATTGTTCGTTGCTTAATGAGCCTATAATTTTTAAATGGCTCTAATTGTCTGTAAACAAAATCTTTCCTGTGTAAGCTATTGCCTACTTTCTGAATCCACTTCCTCCAAGTTTCATTACACACAGATTTTTTTCTTAATACTAACATACTTATATTCTAAAACACAATTAAAATCTTCTTACAACTATTACTCTTTATATGTGATATGTCACTGAATAAATAACTTCACATCTTTACGTGGATACAATCCTTTGATCTTCCCCGTATGGGGATGTGCTAACAAATAGCTACATTCGTGTGGCACGCTTATTACTTCAAGAGGCCCTGAATATAGCAATTGCCACTTACTATTCTGTTTTAAGGTGGCTGAGGATTTAGCGTGGTTACGAATAAGTACTAGATCTCCTACATTATATTTCTGTTCGTTAGTTACACCTCGGTCGTACTTCCTTTTCCTCTTTGCCGCACAGCTGGTTAGTCTATTCCATATTTTTTTCATCCTTTCCTCCCTTGTTTCTGCCTTGACTGGTAGTCTCGGCAAAGGCGTGAGCCATTCATTCGGTGTCTCATTAAATCCCTTCAATATCTCTACCGGTGGATAGCCTGTACTTGAATGGGGTGTTAAATTGTGTATTTCTACAAATTTCGGTATTAGCCCTGGCCATTTTGTATGTTGGTTCCCTATGTAGATTCTAAGGAACTTATTCAATTCTCTGAATATTCTTTCAACTAGACTGGCTTCGGGATGGAACCGGGATACCAGAATATGCTGTATATTTTGTTCCCGTAGGTAATTTTTCCAAGTTCGACCCGTGAAATAAGAAGCATTATCAGTCGTTATGGCTTCGGGTTTTCCCACTTGAGGCAAGTATTCTTGACTGATCCGCCTGACCATGGTTTTGGCAGTAGCTGATTTTATGCAATAAATTGCCAAGTATTTGGAAAAAATATCGTACATGGCCAGTATATATTTCATACCTCCTCTGGCCATGGGATAAGGACCGGCTACATCCACAGATACTATTTGAAGCGGCCTGAGTGGAACTATGGGATGTAGCTCAAACTTAGTGGATCTATTATAATGTTTTGCTTTTTGACATATCACGCAAGTTCTAACTGTTGTCTGAATCTGGTGTTTCATACGGGGAAAGTAGCAGTATCTCGCCAGGATCTCTGCACACTTTCCAATCCCTGCATGGCCCCATGCCAAGTGCGTGTGCCATATCATAACTTTTACCGACTGGTTAGGTATACATACTGCCCAGCAGTCTTCTTTCGTACTAAGTTTATGATACAAAATATGGTTCACTATTTTAAAACCTTGCTCATCTCTATTGTTAACACCCTCTTCAATATTATTAATGATTTTTTTCCACATCGGATCTGCCCTTTGTAATTCGCACATGTTTTTACATATATATAAAAAATCCTTCATGTAAGTATTGTCACGCACTAACAGCACTTTATACTCCGCGGATTGCTCTAACATTTCTGCTAAATCCGGTAATCCTACCGGCAGTCGCGACAGAGCATCCGCCATTACGTTATCTTGGCCTTTTATGTACATAATCTTTATCCGGTATTCTTGTAAGACAAGCATCCATCTCCTCAGTCTGGTATTGAATAGTTTGCATGACATCAAAAAACTTAACGCCTGGTGGTCACTATACACTTTAATCTCCTTCCCTTGTAAATAATAATTAAACTTTTTCACAGCCCAGACTACTGCAAGTGCTTCCAGTTCGGTTGCCGAGTAGGCTCTCTCGCAGCTAGTTAAAGTCCTACTGGCGAAGCCGATAATCTTTATTGTTGTCGGGTCGTTTCCTTCCTCCCACTGAAATAAGCACGCTCCCAGGCCATAGGAACATGAATCCGTCGCAAGACAAAAATCTTTTGACAGATCTGGGTGCTGCAAAATATTTGCATTCAGTAGGGCGGTTTTAATCGCTTCAAAAGCTTGTTGACATTTGTCAGTCCAAACCCACTGCACACTTTTTCGTAGCAGATTTAGTAGCGACGCGTCATTTAACAACTGATTGGGCACGTACCTTCTGAAAAAAGACGTGAGCCCAAGAAACGCTTTCAATTGCCTCTTAGTGCGGGGGCTTGGAAATTCTCGGATCGCCTCTAGTTTTTTGTTGTCTGGGCGTATACCAAGTGGTGTAATAAGATGGCCTAAAAATTTAATTTTATTTCGTCCAAATTTTGGCTTTTCTAGGTTTGCTGTCACACCTGCTTGCTTAAATCTCTCTAGTACCCTACGCAACAATTCCATATGTTCGTCCCAAGTAGCAGTAGCGATTACCAGATCATCAACATATACAGTGATTTTTTCTAATAAGTCTGGACCCAGTACCGTATCTAGTGCAGTAATGAACACTCCAGCGCTCACATTCAATCCGAAGGGAAGTACCTTGAATTGGTAACTCCGCCCTCCGAATATGAAAGCTGTGTACTTCCTGGATTCCGGTGTAAGGGGAATTTGCCAATATGAACTTTTCAGATCGACCGATGTCAAGTACTGTGCTCCATGAAATCGTTGTATCTGCTCATCTAAATTCTCAGGGCGAGTCCGGACAGGTATGATAATTTTGTTAATGTCCCTCGCATCTAACACTAGCCTGATTTTTCCATTGGCTTTCGCCACTGCTACAAGAGGACTACTGTATGAAGAGAAGGAGGGCTCAATGATATCCCAATCTAACATCTTCCGAATTTCTTTAGCTACTAATTCCCTCCTCGACCAAGGGATGGAGTAAGTTGCGCGACAGTATGTTTTGTGGGGCATCACCTCTATGTGATAGTGGTACCCTTTGACTATTCCTGGTCGGTCGGTAAATACCATAGTGTATTCCGATAGCAGCTGCGTCAACTGTTGCTTTTGTTTATCGCTTAAACCTTCAGATTCCTGCACTTTGGTTTGAAATGCCTCAACATTTGTTTCAAAATTTCGATCCTCTAAATTCGGGTAATAGAGGTCTGCTGCATGTGACAAATCATCAAGGTGTAGTACCCAAGGGTTCCTACCCTTGATATTGATTCGATTACAACACGGCACAAGTACCTCCTTCGATTTCATCATAGATAACTCAATCCTCCTACCCCTATTAACTATGCTTAATTTCCCCAAGGAGAGGTCGACCAATGCATCCCTCTCACGGAGAAAATCTACTCCCAGAATGCAGGCCACCTTCAATCCTTTAACAACGAGGAACGAGCTCACTATGGCTTCGCCCTCCTTACAAATCTCCACCTGCACCTGGTACTTAACTGATTGGCTCTGTGCACCAATGGCTCCAGACACCTTACAATTATTAACCGGGAAAGTCGGAATGCTATGTCCTTTTCCCAGTGCCTTAAATAACTCCATACTCATTACACTTACTGAGGCACCTGTGTCGATGATTATATTCACTGCAACATCATTGATTTTCGCTTCGATAATAGCTTGCACATTTTCGTTATTATCTTTCTTGCATTCGTGTGGTTCGTTCAGTAGATCTTTATCCATACTGACACCATCGTTGTATCGCAGCATACGTATCCCAGGTATATTATTATCACTCGTGTTGCTCTCACTCCATCCCTCGGCCATCGATGGAGAGCATATCGAGGCCGATTCTAGTTTGTTGAATTAGTTACTTGTGAAGTACTTGGAAGGCTATTGTCCGCGACCTCCACTATATGTACACTGATTTGTCGGCCGCCACTGCTGCGCAATAGGCGCGTTTTGCGGCGGTGGTCTATTGTTGTCATACCGGTCATTACCCTGTCGCTCTGGGCTTCTTCGCTGATTTTTCTGCCAATTTCGATTACTATCACTATAATTGCTCTGCCACTGACCTCGCGCATTTTTCCCGCGGTTGGTCCCTGACATTCCAGATTCGTACCGGTCGTCAAATCGACGCCTTTTGTTATAGGTTGTTTGTCCATACCCGTTCTGGCCTCTACCATTACTACCATTTTGCGAATGTTCTTGCCGCTTGTTACCACCCCCACCATTTCCATGGTTGTGGTTTTGTGCACTACTATTTCTGTCATGTTTACATCCTGACCCATTATTCCGCGAGTGATCACACGCTGATTTTGCGTCTTCCTGTATCAAGTCTATAGAATCTAGAACAGACAGGAAGTTTTCCATATCGCTTTCTGGTACGTGTATTAATTTCTCTTTGATATGAATGGGTAAATGTGATTTTAGTAGTCTTATTATGTCTCTTGGTGATATAGGCTCGTCCCAGTAGCGTGTTTTGTTTATATATTTTTCAAAATACCGTCTCAAATTCCCCAGACGAGGTGAGTACGGTTCGGGATTATATACTTCTTTTCTTAGCCGCTCTTGTATACAAGGCGACCAATATTTCGATAGAAATGCCCTTTCGAACTGTTCATATGTCATGCAGCTGTCTGCTACTTCTGTAGCCCACAACGCTGCATCACCTTGAATGTACGACATTACGTATTGAATTTTCTGTGTTTCGTTCCACACACTGGGCAAGATATTTTTAAAGCATTTTATGAATACTACTGGGTGTACTGATTTCCGTTCAGTAGTAAACGTTTGAAATTGTCTATTTTTGATTAAACTTTCTTCCACTAATATTTTTGAACTACATGGTTTTGCTCCTTGAACATATGCTGTGTGCTCCGAACCGAAGCTACAGCTCTTCGCATTATCGACTACAGATTCCCCATTGTTGTATCGCGTATAAGTTTGTGCGTTGCCAAAACCATGGGCTGTTGGCGACAGAGGTTCCTGTTCCAAATGTTTTCTGCTTTGTGCTAAACCCTTCTCCAGGTCGGATATCCGTTTGTTCATATTCACTTGCCACTGCGGAATATCCTCACTGAGTATTTGTTTGATGGTTTGCACGTCGTTCTGTACCTGACTATTCACTGCGGTACTGAACGATTCGGATCCTCTATTTGCTATGGCTGCTTGTACTTTGGAATTAATGTTCTTGTCAATCTCACACTCCTTCACTTCTAGCCATGAGTTGAATTCTGTTTCAATTTTAGTTGCTTGTTCATTCCACTTCTGCTCTACAAGCTGCGTGGAATCTGTTTCTAGCTTTTCTACTCGATTGGCTAATACACCTATTTCGTCTACCCTGTTAGTGTTTGCTACTTGCAGGTTGTTGACCTGTTCAGTCAGCTCCTGCACGGCCTTAGGTATCGACTCATAATTCTGTTTCATATCTGCAATCTCTTTTTTCATGTTTTCTAACGATTGCACAAGTTGCTGGTCCCGCTCAGCTTGCCGGCGATCTCGCTCAGCTTGCTGGCGGTCTCGCTCGACTTGCTGTTGCGCAAATTCTGCCTGGTAATTCAGCACGCGCTCTAATATAGCCTGAAGCGAATACCCACCAGGCAGATTACCACTCTCTGGTTCCTGCTTTTCTGGTGGTGGTACAACTTCTTTCTCTACATCCCCTTGAGGACTAGTGGGCGGTGGCACCACTTCCTGTGCCCCTGCCCCCACATTCTCACATGTTATATCCTCAAAGAGAGTACTAGTACTACTTGAGGTACCCGGTTCCACATTTCCTGCACTAACTAATTGTTGTTCCTCAGTATCCATATTGCTCGGACGTTGACTACGCAACTTAACCATATTCATAAATTGCTTACTAAACCACAAAGTCTGACAGTTTTACCCCTTGCACACAAAATACGTTAATTTATCTACACTAACTGCACACTAAAAATTACTATCTACCATCAACTTTGTCCTGTCACAAACACTAACATCAAACTACGCACAATATGCACACCACTAGCGAAATGAGATCACTTCACTGGAGCTCAACTTCTACAAACAGGACAACTACACTGTAGTCTTACCTTTAGTTTATCTTATCTCGGGGTTCGGCTGCCCCCGGATTACGTAGTCGTTACAGCTTCTCAGTACTATCAGGATCGTCTTCTCAGACTCGTTTGCAGTAGTACGTTTTGTCATGAAAGAGTGTTTACACATTCATTAATACATAGGATTGATCATGATATACATACATACATTTATCACTAAATACATATATATCTACACATACATAACAGTCAACACTGAAAGAAAAATACATAAAATTTTATATTTGTGGCCACTGCAAATTCGGGCCCCGCGTTTTTTGGGCGACAGTTTCACGTCCAACTCTCTCGCGGATTGTAAAATTGTTGCTCTTTGGTTTATTTATTCTCTTTGTAACAACACATTTACGAAAAGAGTTACGTGAAATACTTTTAGCAATGCTGTGCTTTGCTTTTCTTTATCATCATTACCTTTTAGCGGAATAAAATGTATATATGGAAGTCTTATTCTGTATCTGGCCTACAATTTAAGGAACGATTTTTCATAACTGCAACTCATGCTAAGAATCAATATATCTTCCCTACTCCATAGTGATTAAAAGTTAAAATTACTTTGTTATGAACACTGATGTTACAGTTCGTGTGATCGTTCAAAAACACAAGTTCGCAGTGGATTTTATTTCTCGTTAAAATGCTATTTCATACCACGACTAGCCCAAGAACATGAGACTCTCATTAAAAAATACGTTGTCACTATAAAGTTTGCCAGATCAGAACGGAGCACAGCAAGATTACTATCAGATTCTGAAGGTACATTAAATTATTTGCACTGTAAATTATATCCTATCAGAAGCCCGCGTCAATCTGCAACACATCATAAAATCTGCTGATCTCCACTGCCAGTCTGGGAGCTAAAAGAAATAATATTATTTTACTATTATTTTACCGCTTCCTTGCGGTATGCTCGACTATATTGTAAGTCGTTTCAATACGCCGCGGCAGCGGCTCTTCGTTCTCCACGCAGCTCAGCACCACAGATAATATTTATATAACTGAAAAATGTCTCAACAGGATGGGATAATATGCAAGCAAGCTTAACAATAAATAATACAAGTTTTCATTTAAACACCTCTATTAAAACCTTTAAATATCTCAGTGATTACAGACCTTTGTGAATTCACACGTAATGGCGTACATTGCTTAGTCTCGACAAAAGAATGCTACATTGGCGTTCTCTACGACAACAGCAGGAGATCTTACTCGCACAACTTCCAAATTAAAACGACAAAGACATTCATATTCAACACGTATTATATACTAGTTCCTTTTTTAATCTCTGTTTAACATTTATCTTCTGTGTCGGTTTTATTACTCGCCGACGCAGACGTTTTCAGAAATAAATAATAAAAAAAAAATACATAATTTTATACAATGACACAATATGATACATCTAATTCTCTAATTACTGCATAATATATTGTTTTTGTTTCTCTAGACGTTACAGTGTTGACGTTTCATCTGCGAAACATCCGCCCCGATACCACCCACTCCGACCAGGGGCTCTCCCCACGGGCGCCACCCAGCCTCAGCAAGGGCCACCTGGAAGGATGACCGTTGCCGGGAGTCCTGATGCCCCAAGGAGACGGGCATCTACTCCTTGGCAAACGTGGGGAGGGTGCAGCTCAGGTATCGGCAGTACGATCCCTGTGTTGTGGGGGGCTACAACCTAGATGGTACATGACGACCCCACCACAACGGGCTGGCTACCGTGCTGGATTTCTGGTGCCATGGAAAGTCCATCATGATCGCTGGTGCAGATGGGGACGCACTATGGGCGTAACTTGTACAACTCAACAGGCGCTTAGGCCCAATTTGAGGAATAGTGGGTATGGTTACAACGCCGGTACAATGCTGAGTGCCAAGGTCTTAGTGCACTTAGGACCAGTGGTACACCACGTAAGGTGTCCTTCCCCAAAAGGCTCGTACTTCTGTAGAATTTTGAAAAATGGAGCTCAAACCCCAAGGGGGACCATCACATGGAAGGCCGAAACGGTTGAAACTCCTTTTAGTCGCCTCTTACGACAGGCAGGAATACCTCGGGCCTATTCTTACCCTGGACCCGCAGGGGGAGAGGTATAAGTAGGGGGAAGCAATATATTCGATACCTCATCCAGAAACGCACCCTCTCGAAACCTGGCGAGCAAGCTACACCGCGATGCAGAGCGCCTCTCTTGCAGAGTCTGCCACTTGAGTTTGTTAAACATCTCCGTAACGCTATCACGCTTACCAAATAACCCTGTTACGAAACGCGCCGTTCCTCTTTGGATCTTCTCTATCTCCTCCGTCAACCCGACCTGGTACGGATCCCACACTGATGAGCAATACTCAAATATAGGTCGAACGAGTGTTTTGTAAGCCACCTCTTTTGTTGATGGACTGCATTTTCTAAGGACTCTCCCAATGAATCTCAACCTGGTACCCGCCTTACCAACAATTAATTTTATATGATCATTCCACTTCAAATCGTTCCGCACGCATACTCCCAGATATTTTACAGAAGTAACTGCTACCAGTGTTTGTTCCGCTATCATATAATCATACAATAAAGGATCCTTCTTTCTATGTATTCGCAATACATTACATTTGTCTGTGTTAAGGGTCAGTTGCCACTCCCTGCACCAAGTGCCTATCCGCTGCAGATCTTCCTGCATTTCGCTACAATTTTCTAATGCTGCAACTTCTCTGTATACTACAGCATCATCCGCGAAAAGCCGCATGGGACTTCCGACACTATCTACTAGGTCATTTATATATATTGTGAAAAGCAATGGTCCCATAACACTCCCCTGTGGCACGCCAGAGGTTACTTTAACGTCTGTAGACGTCTCTCCATTGATAACAACATGCTGTGTTCTGTTTGCTAAAAACTCTTCAATCCAGCCACACAGCTGGTCTGATATTCCGTAGGCTCTTACTTTGTTTATCAGGCGACAGTGCGGAACTGTATCGAACGCCTTCCGGAAGTCAAGAAAAATAGCATCTACCTGGGAGCCTGTATCTAATATTTTCTGGGTCTAATAAACAAATAAAGCGAGTTGGGTCTCACACGATCGCTGTTTCCGGAATCCATGTTGATTCCTACATAGTAGATTCTGGGTTTCCAAAACGACAAGATACTCGAGCAAAAAACATGTTCTAAAATTCTACAACAGATCGACGTCAGAGATATAGGTCTATAGTTTTGCGCATCTGCTCGACGACCCTTCTTGAAGACTGGGACTACCTGTGCTCTTTCCCAATCATTTGGAACCTTCCGTTCCTCTAGAGACTTGCGGCACACGGCTGTTAGAAGGGCGGCAAGTTCTTTCGCGTACTCTGTGTAGAATCGAATTGGTATCCCGTCAGGTCCAGTGGACTTTCCTCTGTAGGGTGATTCCAGTTGCTTTTCTATTCCTTGGACACTTATTTCGATGTCAGCCATTTTTTCGTTTGTGCGTGGATTTAGAGAAGGAACTGCAGTGCGGTCTTCTTCTGTGAAACAGCTTTGGAAAAAGGTGTCTAGTATTTCAGCTTTACGCGTGTCATCCTCTGTTTCAATGCCATCATCATCCCGGAGTGTCTGGATATGCTGTTTCGAGCCACTTACTGATTTAACGTAAGACCAGAACTTCCTAGGATTTTCTGTCAAGTCGGTACATAGAATTTTACTTTCGAATTCACTGAACGCTTCACGCATAGCCCTCCTTACGCTAACTTTTACATCGTTTAGCTTCTGTTTGTCTGAGAGGTTTTGGCTGCGTTTAAACTTGGAGTGAAGCTCTCTTTGTTTTCGCAGTAGTTTCCTAACTTTGTTGTTGTACCACGGTGGGTTTTTCCCGTCCCTCACAGTTTTACTCGGCATGTACCTGTCTAAAACGCATTTTACGATTGCCTTGAAATTTTTGCATAAACACTCAACATTGTCAGTGTCGGAACAGAAATTTTCGTTTTGATCTGCTAGGTAGTCTGAAATCTGCCTTCTATTACTCTTGCTAAACAGATAAACTTTCCTCCCTTTTTTTATATTCCTACTAACTTCCATATTCAGGGATGCTGCAACGGCATTATGATCACTGATTCCCTGTTCTGTACATACAGAGTCGAAAAGTTCGGGTCTGTTTGTTATCAGTAGGTGCAAAATGTTATCACCACGAGTCGGTTCTCTGTTTAATTGCTCGAGGTAATTTTCGGATAGTGCACTCAGTATAATGTCACTCGATGCTCTGTCCCTACCACCCGCCCTAAACATCTGAGTGTCCCAGTCTATATCTGGTAAATTGAAATCTCCACCTAAGACTATAACATGCTGAGAAAATTTATGTGAAATGTATTCCAAATTTTCTCTCAGTTGTTCTGCCACTAATGCTGCTGAGTCGGGAGGTCGGTAAAAGGAGCCAATTATTAACCTAGCTCGGTTGTTGAGTGTAACCTCCACCCATAATAATTCACAGGAACTATCCACTTCTACTTCACTACAGGATAAACTACTACTAACAGCGACGAACACTCCACCACCGGTTGCATGCAATCTATCCTTTCTAAGCACCGTCTGTACGATTGTAAAAATTTCGGCAGAATTTATCTCTGGCTTCAGCCAGCTTTCTGTACCTAAAACGATTTCAGCTTCGGTGCTTTCTATCAGCGCTTGAAGTTCCGGTACTTTACCAACGCAGCTTCGACAGTTTACAATTACAATACCGATTGCTGCTTGGTCCCCGCATGTCCTGACTTTGCCCTGCACCCGTTGAGGCTGTTGCCCTTTCTGTACTTGCCCAAGGCCGTCTAACCTAATAAAACCGCCTAGCCCACGCCACACAACCCCTGCTACCCGTGTAGCCGCTTGTTGCGTGTAGTGGACTCCTGACCTATCCAGCGGAACCCGAAACCCCACCACCCTATGGCGCAAGTCGAGGAATCTGCAGCCCACACGGTCGCAGAACCGTCTCAGCCTCTGATTCAGACCCTCCACTCGGCTCTGTACCAAAGGTCCGTAGTCAGTCCTGTCGACGATGCTGCAGATGTTGAGCTCTACTTTCATCCCGCTAGCGAGACTGGCAGTCTTCACCAAATCAGATAGCCGCCGGAAGCCAGAGAGGATTTTCTCGGATTCATAGCGACACACATCATTGGTGCCGACATGAGCGACCACCTGCAGATGGGTGCACCCTGTACCCTTCATGGCATCCGGAAGGACCCTTTCCACATCTGGAATGACTCCCCCCGGTATGCACACGGAGTGCACATTGGTTTTCTTCCCCTCTCTTGCTGCCATATCCCTAAGGGGCCCCATTACCCGCCTGACGTTGGAGCTCCCAACTACCAGTAAGCCCACCCTCTGCGACCACCCGGATCTTGCAGACTGAGGGGCAACCTCTGGAACAGGACAAGCAGCCATGTCAGGCTGAAGATCAGTATCAGCCTGAGACAGAGCCTGAAACCGGTTTGTCAGACAAACTGGAGAGGCCTTCCATTCAGCCGTCTGGAATGTCTTTCGCCCCCTGCCACACCTTGAGACGACCTCCCACTTTACCACAGGTGAGGGATCAGCCTCAATGCGGGCAGAATCCCGGGCAACCACAGTCGTAGTCCGATCGGGGGATGCGTGGGACGAGCTGGCCGTCCCCGACAAACCCCCATCCGGAACCCCACAGTGATGCCCATTGGCAACAGCCTCAAGCTGTGTGACCGAAGCCAACACTGCCTGAAGCTGGGAGCGAAGGGATGCCAACTCAGCCTGCATCCGAACACAGCAGTTGCAGTCCCTATCCATGCTAAAAACTGTTGTGCAAAGAACGTCTGAACTAATCTACAGAGAGCGAAAACAATTCGACACAAAATTTAAACGGTTATTAAAATACAAGATTGCCTAGTAAATGCAGTAATGCTGCTACTTGCGCACTGCTGACACACTGCTCGGCGGCGGAAGGAGACTACGCGATTTTACACTATTCAGGTACTAAAACGCGATGCTACAACTCTCAAATACTATAATACGCCCGAAATTTATGAATTAGACAATGCAAGTTGTGGTGTCACCGCCAGACACCACACTTGCTAGGTGGTAGATTAAATCGGCCGCGGTCCATTTAGTACATGTCGGACCCGCGTGTCGCCACTGTGTAATCGCAGACCTAGCGCCACCACAAGGCAGGTCTCGTGATACGAACAAGCACTCGCCCCAGTTGTACGGACGACCTAGCTAGCGACTAGATGTACGAAGCCTTTCTCTCTCATTAGCCGAGAGACAGAATAGCCTTCAGCTAAGTTAATGGCTACGAACTAGCAAGGCGCCATTAGCCTTACAGTGATTGTAATTAAAGTCTCCTGTGTATAGTCAAGAGCGATGTACCACAATGATTGATTAAAGATAAGTATTAATCTAGCTACGTACTTTTCTTCATAGCAGTAATTACGTAGCCTGTTCCAGTACTTCACGCCCATCTGCGTTAGTCTAGCGTGCATTTTCAGCCATCTCGATCTACAAGGTGTTGGCCCAGCTGCCGACACATCACATGGCGACGAGTCTACAAAGGATCTTGTGTTTTACTTTGCTCTGATTTATTTGTGTCATGGCTTCGCCACATTCTCCAGATGTACTGTCCGAATTTTATCGCTTGCAGAATCAGCAGACGCAAGCGTTATTGGATGCTCTTGGACAGCTCGTCCAGGGTCAACGTGTGCTGCACACCGATGCGGCCGCCGCCGCTTCATCGCTACCGCAGCCACAACATGCTGTTGCACCTCAATTCCGACCCTTTGATGCAACCCACGAGTCCTGGCAAGAGTGGTCCCGTCAATTCGCCTTCCACCTCGCCGCCTACAGAATTCAAGGTAATGAGCGGCAGCCGTTTTTGCTTTCTTGTGTCGGTGTGTCCACATACCGTGTGATAGTGAAATTGTTTCCCCGACGCGACGTAGCAACTCCGTCCTACGAGGAAATTTTGTCTGCTTTAGATGCCTATTTCAAAGAAACAGTTAATGTGGTTGCAAAGCGGTATACGTTTTTTCGTACAAAACGTACGGCCGGTCAAACTAATAGGGAGTGGGTAGCAACATTGCAAGGACTTACTAGGGACTGTGCCTTTGACTGTGACTGTGGTCTTTCTTATTCAGATACAATGGTGCGTGATGCAATTGCACAGAACGTTTCTGATGTTCGCATACGGGAGCACATTTTGAAACCAGTTAATCCCTCCCTTCAACAAGTGATAGACATATTGGATAGACAAGACACACTTGACTGTGCTCAGGAATCTTTTGAAACTTCGCCAGCCGTGTGTAACATTAACCGGCCCGCCGGGCGCGCTCGCGCTACGCGGCCCGGTCAACTGCCCTCGCGTACGTCCGCACAGCTGCCGCCGCGCGCTAAACCAGGTGTGCCGCGCCAGCACACAAATGTAGTGAAATCATGCCCGCGGTGTGCTACTAGACATTCGCGTGAACACTGTCCGTCACGCCAAGCTATTTGCTTTTTCTGCAATAGGAAAGGACATGTTCAAAGTGTTTGCCAGAAAAAGCTCCGATCAGACAATCACGATCATTCCAGGCCCTTTGCTTCGCGCCGGAATCGAACCAAGGACACTCAGGATCGTGGACCTTCGCCCATGGACATTCATGTAGTTAATTCCGATTCGTCCAGTGCCACTTTCTCTAACAGTGACTGTGATCGTCCCACAAAAACTGTGCGTCGACGTCGCCGGAAATCATGTCAATTAGCAAGTGATTCTGTACCAGTGTCTGTTCAAATTGCACAAAACAGTCGCTCTTGTCGTCAGCAGGACAATAAACTTTTTGTGGACTTAGACTTTAATGGCAAGGTCATACCATTCCAGCTCGATACCGGAGCTGCAGTTTCATTGCTCAATCACGACACGTACAAACAACTGGGCAAACCTCCGTTGCGTTCCGCAAATGTTAAGCTAACCACATATTCAGGACAGAAAATTCCTGTGTTAGGACAGTGCAGCCTTATTGCAACATACAAGGGACAAACAAAACTTGTGTCATTTTACGTTCTTCGTTCTTCTTCTGCAGTGAACTTGTTTGGTTTAGATTTATTTCAGTTGTTTAACATGTCTATAGTAAATCAGGTCCTATCAGTGAATCAAACTGTGCCTTCAGACAGTGTTTCTCGTCTATGTGACGAATTTGCAGACATTTTTGCACCGGGCTTAGGTTGCGCTAAAAACTATGAAGCACATTTGGAACTGAAAGTAAACGCGCAACCGAAATTTTTCAGAGCGCGCAATGTTCCTCACGCATTGCGTCATGAGGTCGCAAGAACATTCCACGATTTCGAATCACAAGGTGTGAGTGAATGTGCGCAATGCCTCTTCTCTTTCAGCTCCGCTTCATCGCTTACGCCGTGCAGGTGTTCCGTTCGTCTGGACGACGGAATGCGAACGCGCCTTTCGCCAGTTGAAATCGGCGTTGCTTTCTAATACTTGCCTCACGCCTTTCGATCCCCAGAAACCCCTTTTGTTGATGGTAGATGCATCGGATTTCGGGATCGGTGCTGTCCTTGCGCACAAACTTGGCTCGCATGATCGCACTATTGCCTTTGCGTCCAAATTGCTCTCGTCGGCGCAAAGAAATTACTCACAAATAGAGAAAGAAGCTTTGGCTCTCGTGTTTGGTGTTACTAAGTTCCATGATTTCTTGTATGGTCGTCATTTTACCATCATCACAGACCACAAACCTTTGACATCGCTTTTTCATCCGAACAAGCCTGTACCTCCGCGTACAGCGGAGAAATTCATTCGCTGGTCTATTTTCCTCTCGCAGTACCGCTACGATATCTTGTATCGGTCCACTGCTAAGCGCGGAAACGCCGATGCGTTGTCCCGTTTGCCGGTTGCTGAGGATAAAGCATTCGATTCTTCCGAACTTGCTTGCATGTTCATTGATTCGGAAACCGATGACGTGGTCGAATCGTTTCCGATCGATTTTCGTCGTGTAGCTACAGCCACAGCTGCTGACCCTGTCCTTGCTACTGTTTTGCGTTTTGATGCTACGCAATGGCCTTTGTCAGTCTCGGATCGAGGATCCGTTGGTTCGCAGATTTTTTGCTCACAAGGAGAGACTTTTTGTTCGACGTGGTGTTTTGTTGTTGCGTTCTGATAATGATCAATCAAGAGTCGTGGTCCCACGTTCATTACAGTCCTCTGTCTTACGGCTTCTTCACCAAGGACATTGGGGTATCGTCCGAACGAAACAACTTGCTCGTCAGCACTGTACTTGGTTCGGAATCGATGCTGCGATTACGAAAATGTGTTCTTCTTGCATGGCGTGTGCCGAACAACAATCCGCACCGCCGCGGAAAGTCTTTGCATGGCCAAAAGCCACTTCCCCTTGGCAACGCTTGCACATTGATTTTGCTGGTCCATTCTGGAATGCTCGATGGTTGGTTCTGGTCGACGCCTTCAGTAATTTTCCTTTTGTTGTCCGGATGTCTTCCACGACGTCCTCCGCCACCATCCAAGCGTTGTCTGCTATCTTTTGCATTGAAGGTCTTCCGCAGACTATTGTTTCCGACAATGGCCCACAATTCATGTCCGCAGAATTTCAGTCATTCTGCCAGGCCAATGGTATTCAACATCTGACATCCGCGCCGTTTTCGCCTCAGTCAAACGGTGCCGCTGAACGATTGGTCCGGACTTTCAAGTCACAGATGTTGACATTGAAAGAGTCGCATTCTCGGGAGGACGCATTGTTGCTCTTTTTGTCATCGTATCGCTCTCAGCCCCGAGATGGTCGCTCGCCGGCTGAGTTGCTCCACGGTCGTCCTCATCGCACCTTGATGTCTTTGCTGCATCCGCCGCATCAGGTTCCTGTGCAGCGGCAGACTCCTGCTTTTGCTCCAGGCGACGTTGTATTCTATCGCAACTATCGCGGTTCACGGCGTTGGCTCGCAGGGCGCATTCTTCGCTGCCTCGGCCGCGCGATGTATTTGGTTTTGGGGGCCTCTGGTGAGGTGCGTCGGCATCTCAATCAGCTGCGCCTCTGTCGTCGCACGGGTTCGGCCGCTCCCCGTCTGCTTTCAGCGACGGTGCCGTCCGGTCAGCGCCCTGGGGACCCATCTACTGGCTCGCCTCATCCCCAGGTGTTACCGACGATGCCTTCCATTTTGCCCCATGGCGACGCGCCGCCGCAGCAGCCGCCGCCCGCATTCGACGCTTCGCTGCAGCCGCCAAGCGCCTCCCAGGGTCACGCGCCGCCGATCGCTTCCCGTGACCAGCTGTCTTCCGCCATGGAACTCCCGCCCGCTCCGGACCGCATGACGTCATCGCGCGTCGGCTACCCCGACGCAATGGAGGTCGACCCTTCGGCCCCTCCTGTTTCTTTACGGGCGCATACACCGCATGTTGACGTGCACCCTGGACTAGGTTTTCAGGCGTTTCCTAGCTCCCCTCGGACCGAATGGCCGGGTACGGGTGGCACAGCCTCGCCTGTTCTTAGGCTCCCCACCTCATCGCATACGTCAACATGGGGTCCTCCCCACGGCGGGCGGAAGCCTTATCTCACGACCGTTCGCCGATTTGCGGGGGAGGAATGTGGTGTCACCGCCAGACACCACACTTGCTAGGTGGTAGATTAAATCGGCCGCGGTCCATTTAGTACATGTCGGACCCGCGTGTCGCCACTGTGTAATCGCAGACCTAGCGCCACCACAAGGCAGGTCTCGTGATACGAACAAGCACTCGCCCCAGTTGTACGGACGACCTAGCTAGCGACTAGATGTACGAAGCCTTTCTCTCTCATTAGCCGAGAGACAGAATAGCCTTCAGCTAAGTTAATGGCTACGAACTAGCAAGGCGCCATTAGACTTACAGTGATTGTAATTAAAGTCTCCTGTGTATAGTCAAGAGCGATGTACCACAATGATTGATTAAAGATAAGTATTAATCCAGCTACGTACTTTTCTTCATAGCATTAATTACGTAGCCTGTTCCAGTACTTCACGCCCGTCTGCGTTAGTCTAGCGTGCATTTTCAGCCATCTCGATCTACAAGGTGTTGGCCCAGCTGCCGACACATCACAAGTACCAAAAACACGCAAAGAAATTAAGAATTAAACTATGTAACAAATGAGTGAGCTAGGAGTATACGACTTGCTGCTGCAGCTGCTTATCCAACGGTGGCAGGGAGCACACTCCCGGCATTTCCCTACACAATAAAGCGAAGTATTGTATTTGCACATAAGTCAGTACCTAAAACTACCTCCTTTACTAGACCACTCACTATAAAACATTCTATGTCGAATTTATTTTCTCCACATTTAAATTCTAAAAGTATGTGTTGTCTTATTGGCTTACTCATTCCACCAACTGCCGTTTTGATCCGAACGGCAGTGACTCGGAAGATTACTAGTTTCGTATTTTATATCATGTTCATAAAACTTTCCGACACTGCTGACACATTACTACCTTAATCTAGAACTGCATCTACCATTTCTTTGCCAAATTTAATTTCAATAATTGGCTGTACATTTACCATTTCCTTTCGTTCTAAACATTTCTCCTTTAACAAATCATTACTTCGTCTCGTCCCTTCTCTTCCATTTCTAGTGTACACACATCCTGTTCTATCCATCACTCAGTCTCATGTTCATCCCAAAATAATTCATTATTTCCTTCGCCCCAAATTCATTCCTTCCCTTTTCTAAAACCCTAACAATTTTAAACTTCTCTCGTTTCCACATATGCGGCAGTAACGACCGCAACGTTCCACCATACCAACGCCAATCAGTCACACTAAAATCACACTCCTCCTTCATGTACCAAATCGTACGAACTTCATTACACAAATTACCCTCATCCACACAATTTACTTCAGCCCTTTTTAAATTTTCTGTTAGCTCTTCCACATCTTTCGCTGATTCACTACCAACAGCACGCACAATTTTACTGTCTTTTCCCTCCAAAATATCGACACTTGCTTCTTCATCAAAATTACACATCAATTCACTGTTAAACACTTTATCTTCTGAAATAATACATCGATGCCTAAGCCATCATCACCATAAACATTCATCTCGGCAACCTTATCTACTGATACACCATTTAAATCACTACATAAAATCACATCAGAAACCTTACTTTCCTCCATCGACAAGTTAATTTTACGTGAATCGTACACAACTTTATCCTTTGCCACTACATTACACAATCCGCATCTCGCGGTCTCGTGGTAGCGTCCTCGCTTCCTGAGCACGGGGTCACGGCTTCGATTCCCGGCAGGGTTAGGTATTTTCCCCTGCCTCAAGGTGACTGGGTGTTGTGTCGTCATCATCATCACTCACCCCATTACAGTCGGAGGAAGGCAATGTCAAACCACCTCCACTAGGACCATGCCTAGTGCGGCGGTGCGGCTCTCCCGCATCGTTCCCCTATGCTCTGTCAAGGAGTATGGGACTTCATCATCACTGCATTACACAAATTGGTGCTACCCTGTCGTTCAATTTTGGTACTTCCAGACTTGCTACATACCTCTGTGATCGGACGAAAATCAGCACACACTGCCCTTTCTACACATTCCATCCAGATTTACCCCAATCCTACTTTACATACATTCTCACATTCGTACGCTGAAAAACGTTTTAGAGCCACACATTCATCAATAAGTTTCATTTCACCTTCATTAGTGACTAGAAACGCGTAAATACCTTCCTCCTAAGTATCAATACCAGTAGCTTTTACATCATTACGTAAATTATCATTACTCTGTTCCTTTAAACAGAAATAATCTAACTCCACCAATACATTTTTAATTACAACTGCTGGCGAGACCAATGCTAAGCCTCCCTTAGTAACACTGACGCTTTCCGCCGAAACACAATCACCCTCCCCTGCAGCTGGTGAGACCAAAGCTACGCCGCCTTCACTAACATCGGACGCTTTTCACCTACTCACAAATACTTGCTACTACAACAGCTTCCTTACTGCAATTGCCACTATTTGCTGATACCTCTTCAGAACTCTCCACACAATTTGCTTTCACAAAATTCATCTCCCCTTTAACTTCTTTTTGAATCACTGAACCTTTGCATTCATCACAATTCACACACTCGTTCATTACACATCCATAACTTACATCATTCCCCGCATTACTTAAATCTCTCACAAATCTATGCTCCCGCCATTAGCGCCTACTTTTATTGAAAGAGCCACCTATATAGCCTTCCTCTTTTAACATACTCCATATCACATATTTGTTGCCTTTCTCCAAACCTATCAACATTTCTACCATTACCATTATCTCCAGTACTTTTCATCGCCTGTTCAGATCGCCATCCCCGGACCTGAAATGTGGCGAACATCAGCTTCCCGCCCAGTTGTTACGTGAGTGCACATCGCACTTCCCTCATCAAATCTGTGTTCTTTATTTGGGTCCTGTTCGTGGAAGTTATCACTCCTGTTCGTTCTCCGACCATTCTGCTCGCTTCAATTACTATCTCCCTGGGAATTCCTTTGATTTATCTCACGATTAATATTTTGGTAATGATTATCTGGATTCCCATTTTGATAACTACCACCCGGTTTGCTCTGAGGTTTGAACTTGAAAGCCCTCTCTAATTTTTCTACAAATTCTAGAAAGTCTTCCACGGAATCACATGGACTATGGACAAGATCTCATTGCAAATTTTAGGGTAATCGCCTTTTTGATTTCCATCAAAACCCCCAACGGATATTTCACATGCATAAGATTGCCATGTTCACGCTTGCAAAAGTCTCTCATCGTTCCATTACCGGCTCGTTTAAAAATTCATTTTGGATCTGCGTTTGTTTCGCATCGCTCCAAAATTTATTCAAAAAAACTTTTCGAACTCTTCGAATGACTCTCACGAACTACATTTAACATTTGCCCAATACTATGGGTCTCCCTCCAAATGCCGTTTAACGTATTTTATTTTCGCTTCGTCTGACATGCCGTGAACAAAAGCGTCCCTACACGCAGCCAAGAAATTTACTGGGTGATCTCTTCTGTGATCTGTGTAACATTTCACAGATCCAGTATTTGCCGAAGGAATATTTATAGCCATCTGGACTGTTGGGAGGTTAACGAATTTAAATCACTTTTTATCTGTTGCATTTGTTTTTTAAATTCATTTTCACTAGTAATAATGGACTCTATTTTATCTTTAATTTTGCTCGCTTCTTTCTCATCCTCACCTACAGGATTGGCAACGTTACTAATTGCTAAATTATTATTGCTTTTATGAGCATCTTGAGCTTTTACACAGTCGCTCACCTTGCCCCCAAGTTCCATCTGTATCTTATCCATTTTTCCCCAAGATCTTTTTCCACTGATTCGATTTTAGATTTTACTATTATAACTTCGTCTGTAATTTTCCCCATATCCACTCAGACACATTTTAATATGTTCTTTGGGCGTTTTATCATACGCCGAGGTAATACCAGTTCACACTTCACACACAACACAAACAGATCACTGATATCACAAAAACACACGTTCTTGGCAATAATATTCGACAGTTGATAACACCATCCAAAACATCATCGAAACGCGTGTTAAGTTCCTTGTGCTGTGAAAAGTAAATCTCAAAAATGGCAGCAAGAAGGCGAAGAACAACTGTAACAGAGGGAAAAGAACCCATGTAGATCAGCCGCCACGAAATCTATACGTCGAACATCAAAATATTACTACATCATAGAAAATCAAATTACATTTAGGGCATACGACGTCCTAAATGTAAACTAAATAGCATAAACAAAAATGTGTACATATTCCAGGTCATTGAAGATGCCTTGCAAATAATGAAGCTGAAACGCTTGCGGCACAAAGATGCTTCATTCATTTGTGATTAGACGGTCTCCGAGTAGTAATTGTTAACATACCGCATTAAATCTAAAAACACCGCAGTTGTTGGTCCGACTGTGTTCCGACGTTCTCCAAGTTTCTGATAATCGTAACCAAACACAGAGCGATCCCAAGGAGAGGCTTCGTTTTAGATTTCTCATTACTTTCCACATGAGCCGTGCGCGGCTCGTGTTCACCCCATTTATTGTTTGTCGTCTTCTCTTACCGTTCTGCCGCCTCGTTTTCTTATTCCATTTACTGGCGTCACTAACTTCCTGCCTTACCTGTCCGTGAGTGGCAGCAGCAGCGCTGCACTGTCGTACCATCTCTGGAGCGACAGAAAGTATTTCCGGTTCGTCGCGTGTCTGGAGGGCAGTTGGGAGCTCAGTCGGGAAGCAACAGCCGTGAAGTCGGGGACGGAGCAGCAGTCGGGACGGAGCGCCAGTGAGGTGCGGACAGCCAGTGCTTGCCGACCGCTGGCGACACATATGAACTGTCCGACGGAAGAAGATTGGAGCGGGACGACCGTTGGTTGGTCGTTCGATTGGTCGTCCCATCGGGCGACGTGTATTTGGTCTTTTGACCGTTTCTGTGCCTCGTCTCTTGGTCATCTTGCCTGACGTGTGTCGGTTCCTTCCTTGTGCGAAGATGTCGGGTGCCCAATCGGCAAGTGTTCCCTCTGCATGGTTGGGTCCGAGCCAGAGTGCCCGGGACGCCGTGTCTCCGAATTCCGAACGGACATCGAGTTGAGTCGGGTTGGAACTGCAGTGAGCTTCGGACAGCCAAGACTTTCCCGGCCATTGCCGACACAAGTAACTTCAATGGGAACGACCTGCGTCGGTCGTTCGTCTCACCGGACAACGTGTATTTGGTCGTCGACAGCTTGTGGAAAATCTCTGTGTGTCGAATTGATTCGTCCTTGTTGTTCCACATCGATTGCTTTTGCGATTGTTCGAGTTCTTGTACAAGTGTGTTTACGTGAACCGTGAGTAGCTTCTGTTATTTCCACTGAGCAGATGAATGCTGTCTGCGTTCTGGAATAGTCAGTCAGTCGGTCGGTTGAAATAGAGCAGCGAGTGTATCGGGTAGAAGGAAATTGTTTAGGCTGTTGATGGGTCCTTGAGCCGTCCCTAGGTCGTACTGCAACCCGATTTCTTAGTGTTACGCTTGGCTGCCTGTCTCACCTAAACTCTTGTTAGAGTTTCCGCCCCAAGCCGTCTCTTGGAACACTTTTGAGCACCACTGTTTGTTGTTTGTGATTGTCATTTTATTTGGTTGCAGGTACTGTGGCAGGCCATCATCCGTGTATTAATATTGTCTGTTTTATGTTTAGTATATGGCCTTCAGCCGACTTCATGACAACTATTTTAAGATTAGGCCTTCAGCCGTGTTTTATTTAAAATTCTTATTGGTCTGTATTTAGGCCTTCAGCCGTGTTTGTTTCAGAATCTGTGGCTTTAATACGTAAATCCTTGTCTGTAAGGTTTCACTTTACTTATCTTGAATTCTTGAAACGGTCTTCAGCCGTGTTCTGTAAATGTTTCTCTTAACGTGGCCTTTAATCATTCTTGAGTAATTGTTTGGGCCTTCAGCTGACAAGATACTTGAAGTTTTCTTAAGATGTTTTTGTTGTATTGTGTAAAAGCTTATCTTTAAAGCCTCTCTTTTATTATGTAAACTTTTTTTTTATTGCGCTTTCAGCCGAAGAATTTATTTGAATTTTCCTTAATATGGCCTTTAGCGGAAAATTGTAAATGCTTGGCTTCTAAAGAGTTTCCTTAGCTGATCTGAAATATGATTTCGGCCTTTAGCCGAGAAGATATTGCAATTTTACTTAAGGGCCTCAGCCGTTACTCTAAATCCTGGTGTTTTAAAAGGAATCATTCAAACTTATTCTGCAGAAGTTACTTGGGCCCTCAGCCGTGAATTGATCTTTGTTGTTTTAAAGAGAAATCCGTGCGTTGGTTCGAGCAATAAAGTTGTGTGTTCTTGTGTAACTAACAGTAAATGACCTTGGCACCGTTCCACAACCTGATCCGCTCTGTCCTGCGAAACCAGATCTCACCTCAGACCAGTATAAAATCGTTTCATGAACCTGAGGGTATCCAACCAGTTCCAGTTAAAAGTGAGCAAAACCTTTTACCTCAAAAGTACATGTGCGAAATTTGCGTGAAAATTGAGGAACTCTTTATAGTAATAGATAAACGAAGTGTTTTGTGAGATTCTGGCATACGCGGAGTTTGCTTATTTTTCTACTTGATCACATGAACTCGCTTTTTAAAATCCTGCTTACAGATATCCACCACTAGAACTTACAACCACTCCGGAGCAAGCCATTTTTTGAACTTTTGGCAAAAATAGTCAGTGGATTGAAACCAGGGCTGCAAGAGTTCCATCACAAGCTGCAAACAGTGGTGGTCGTGAAGGCAGCAATATGTTGTTCTGCCCTGCAGGAAAGGTTTGATTCAGTAGTCCACTTTAGTCTATCCTGTACAAACTTCTTCATCTCTGAATAACTACTGCAACATGCACCCATTTGAAGGTGATTACTGCAACATGCACCCATTTGAAGGTGATTTCTGTATTCACCCTTGGTCTCCCACTACGATTCTCTCCTCCCCCCCCCCCCCCCCTCCCCGGTCCCGCATCCCCTCTTCCCTCCATTACCAAACTAACGACTCCTTTATGCTTCCAGTCATGTCCTATTAACCGATCCTTTTTCTTTTTAGTTAAGTTGTCCAATATATTTCTCTTTCGTCATAAATCAGTTCAGTACCTATTCATTAGTTATTAGATCTAGTCATCTAACTTCAGCATTCTTCTGTAGCAGCATATTTCAGAAGGTTCTATGCTCTTTTTAGAGTGAACCACACGCTAAGACAATTAAACAGAAGTCTCACCACGAAGGAACAAGAAAATCCCAAATAGGACGGAAATCGGTAGATGTGATAAATGTACAGACAAACAAATAGATACAGTTTCAGAAAAAAATCGATGATCTATTCCAGAGAAAGAGCTTCACAAATGGAGCAAGTCACTAACGCATTGGTCCACCTCTGGACATTATGCAAGCAGTTATTGGGCTTGGCAATGATTGATAGGAATGTTGTATGTCCTCTTGAGGGATATTGTGCCAAATTCAGTCCGATTGGCGCCTTAAATCGTCAAAACCCCGAAATTAGGGACCTGCCCTTAACGCTGCAATCGTATTCAGATGGGTAGAGATTCCGCGATCTTGCTGATCAAGACAGGATTTGGCAAGCACGAAGACAAGTAGTAGAAAGTCTCGTCGTGTGAGGGTGGGCATTATCTTGCTGAAATGTAAGTCTAGGATGGCTTGCCATGAAGGGCAACAAAACAGGGCGTAGAATATTGTCAACGTACCATGGCTCATTTTTAAGCGGGATAATTCTACTCCGATCAGTGAGATTCCAGCCTGAAGACGTGTCTGGAGACGGGCTGGACAGCGGTGGGATACCAGTCTGACTGTCGCCCGGCGTACGGCCCGACAACCAAAAGTGATGGTCTGCGGTGCCATTTCTGTTCATAGCAGGACTCCTTTGGTTGTCATCTGCGGCACCCTTAAAGCACAATGATAAGTCGACGATATTTTCAGCAAGAAAATGTCCACCCGCACACGAGGGTTTCCACTGCCTCTCTTCGTGCTTGCCAAATCTTGCCTTGGGCAGTGAGGTCTCCGAACCTCTCCGCAAATGAGATCTTTTGAAGCATTATGAACAGGGACCTCCAACCATCTCCAAATTTTGACGATCTAAGGCACCAGTTCGACAGAATTCGGAAAGATATCCTTCAGGAGGACATCCAACAACTTTGTCAGTTAATGGCAAGCCGAATAACTACTTGAGTAAGGGGCAGAAGTGGACCATCGCTCAGTTTGTGATCAAATAGCTGCGATCATGTTAATCAACAGGCAGTGGACTGGAACAAAGATGTCACAATTATATTCTGACCACAGTTACGACAGAAATGTGGAAAGGGAATGAGGAAAAGGTAGATAATTTCGTCAGTTTGTGCATAGTTCTTCGATGAGATCCAGCCGGACAGGAAATGAACAAAGATACGTAAGAAACTTAGCCATCGCGCCAGATGTCAACGTATATTCAACAAAACGGCACCCATCACGACCAGATACACAAGGACGCTAAATTCATGATAAGAGACACGCGAACAACTTGTACATAAAACTTCCTGCCAGATTAAAACTGTGTGCCGGACAGAGACTCGAACTCGAGACCTTTGCCTTTCGTGGGCAAGTGCTCTACCATCTGAGCAACCCAAGCACGACTCACGCCCCGTTCTAACTGATCTACTTCTGCCAGTACCTCGTCACCTTCTTTCCAAACCTTACAGAAGCTCTCCTGCGAACCTTGCCGAACTAACACTCCTGAAAGAAAGGATATTGTGCAGACATGGCTTAGCCACAGCCTGGAAGATATATCCAGAAAGAGAGCTGTGAGGACGGGATGTGAGCCGTGCTTGGGTAGCTCAGATGGTAGAGCACATGCCCCACGAAAGTCAAAGGTCCCGAGTTCGAGTCTCGGTCCTGCATACAGTTTTAATCTGCCAGGAAGTTTCATATCAGCGCACACTCCGCTGCAGAGCGAAAATCTCATTATGGAAACATCCCGAAGGCTATGGCTAAGCCATGTCTCCGCAATATCCTTTTTTTCAGGAGTACTAGTTCTACAAGGTTCGCAGGAGAGCTTCTATGAGGTTTGGAAGGTAGGAGATGAGGTACTGGCAGAAGCAGAGCTCTGAGGACGGGGCGTAAGTCGTGCTTGTAAAGCTCAGATGGTAGAGCACTTGTCCGCGAAAGGCAAAGGTCCCGAGTTCGAGTCTTGGTCCGGCACACAGTTTTAATGTGCCAGGAAGTTTCGTATCAGCGCACACCCGCTGCAGAGTGAAAATCTCAACCTGTACATTGTTGACAGGTAGGACCAAACCAACGCATATAGCAACAGTCGGAACCAAAATCAAACACTGAGACTACAGTAGCAAACATAAAATACATCGGTCCATTGCATCACGATATGTGCCCAATGGAGCTACACGCAGTGATCATAACGTCATAATTTCAAACACTGCGACACACGCGACATAAAAAAACACCCAACAAGTAGTTTCTGTTCGTAAAGTAGTCTGGCAGTAATTGCAGGATTCGGTAGCGTCGCACGACCTTTCTCAGGTTGAAGGCAGCATTTAATACTTTTACACTACTGGCCATTGAAATTGCTACACTAAGAAGAAATACAGATGATAAACGGGTATTCATTGGACAAATATATTATACTAGAACTGACATGTGATTACATTTTCACGTAATTTGGGTGCATAGATCCTGAGAAATCAGTACCCAGAACAGCCACCTCTGGCCGTAATAATAGCCTTAATACGCCTGGGCATTGAGTCAAACAGAGCTTGGTATAGCTGCCCATGCAGCTTCAACACGATACTACAGTTCATCAAGAGTAGTGACTGGCGTATTGTGACGAGCCAGTTGCTCGGCCACCATTGACCAGTCGTTTTCAGTTGGTGAGAGATCTGGAGAATGTTCTGACCAGGGCAGCAGTCGAACATTTTCTGTATCCAGAAACGCCCGTACAGGACCTGCAACATGCGGTCGTGCATTATCCTGCCGAAATGTAGCGTTTCGCAGGGATCGAATGAAGGATAGAGCCACAGGTCGTAACACATCTGAACTGTAACGTCCACTGTTCAAAGTGCCGTCGTTGCGAACAACAGGTGATCGAGACTTGTAACCAATGGCACCCCATACCATCACAACGGGTGATACGCCAGTATGGCGATGACTAATACACACTTCCAATGCGCGTTCACCACGATGTCGCCAAACACGGATGTGACCATCATGGTGCTGTAAACAGAACCTGGATTCATCCGAAAAAATGACGATTTGCCATTCGTGCATCCAGGTTCGTCGTTGAGTACACCATCGCAAGCGCCCCTGTCTGTGATGCAGCGTCAAGGGTAACTGCAGCCATGGTCTCCGACCTGATAGTCCATGCTGCTGCAAACGTTGTAGAACTGTTTGTGCAGATGGTTGTTGTCTTGCATACGTCCCCATCTGTTGACTCAGGGATCGAGACGCGGCTGCACGATCCATTACAGCCATGGGGATAAGATACCTGTCATCTCGACTGCTAGTGATATGAGGCCGTCTGGATCCAGCACGGCGTTCCGTATTACCCTCCTGAACCCACCGATTCCATACTCTGCTAACGGTCATTGGATCTCGACCAACGCGAGCAGCAATGTGACGATACGATAAATCGCAATCGCGATAGGCTACAATCCGACCTTTATCAAAGTCGGAAACGTGATGGTACCCATTTCTCCTCCTTACACGAGGCATCACAACAACGTTTTACCAGGCAACGCCGGTCAACTGCTGTTTGTGTATGAGAAATCGGTTGGAAACTTTTCTTATTTCAGCACGTTGTAGGTATCGCCACCGGCGCCAACCTTGTGTAAACGCTCTGAAAAGCTAATCATTTATATGTCACAGCATCTTCTTTCTTTCGGTTAAATTTCGCGTCTGTAGCACGTCATCTTTTTGGTGTAGCAATTTTAATGGCCAGTAGTGTATATGATACACGGACTGACAGAGATTTTGCAAGACGCACAAGTAAAAGAAATTCGAGCGAACTTAGCAGATTCAAAATGGAAACGCAGATACCACCAGAGGACAGCAACGCTAGAGAAATACAAAGACGACTAGGGAAGCGAAGCGACAATACAGGGAGCTGCTACTACAAACAAATAGACGTCATTAGGACGAGTATGTTCAGTTACGATAAAGTGACAAATTATGGCGAGCAACTTACAAATCGATAACCGAGAGGGTAGGAACACCGTCTGTACTAGCCATAGCTAGGATATCTGAGCCTTCACACAGGATTGTAGAAGTACAGAGGATTATCTGCTTTACATGTTCATCCCTGAAGGCAACCACAACACGGACGATCCACACCACACCAATGAAATATACAAAGGAGACAGTTACCTGCCCCTTCACAAAGGAAGAGGTGGTGCTAGCCACAGAAAAGTTAAAACTTAAAGAAGCACCAGGCCCGAACTGCATTAACTCAGAGACCCTCAAGCGAGTAGCACCATACATCATCTTATTTTGAAGTCAGGTAATAAAAGAAGCCCTAAGACACTGAAGTGAATCTGCAGCCTGGATGTTAGCAAATAAAGTAATTATCAAGAAAACTGAAGGCAAAGAGAAGCCCATTCCGAAGCCGTGTAGGCCAGTTGGCCTGTTAAACACCTTGGAGAACGTCCAAAAGCGGTTTTTGTGAAAACGATAACAGGAAAACAGCCTGCGTCAATACGGGTTCCGTGAAAATGTGTACAATGGCGATGCAATTAACCGGACAGACTAATTAGCACACAATGGTAACCGAAAATACGTAACGCCCGTTCTCATAGAAATCGCCTGAGCATTTGAAACCGTCTGGTGGCCCACGACGTTCGCAAGACTACGGGAATTGCAAAACTCAGAAGCTCTATACAATATACTGGTATACTGTGGATTGTGACTTGGCAAGACAGCCAAGTCACTATGAGGTGAAGCCGAAAGGCACGCGCTTAAGCTCACGCAGGCTGGTGCGAGGTCTGGAACAGTTAAGGGAATTAATAGTAGCAAATAAAGTGCGTAGTTGATGTAATACTTAACTTTAATCCATAATTGGTGTACATCGCTCTTGTTGATACATCAATAATAATCTCAATACAAACTGGTAATGGCGCCTTGCTAGGTCGTAGCAAATGACGTAGCTGAAGGTTATGCTAACTATCGTCTCGGCAAATGAGAGCGTATTTGTCAGTGAACCTTTCCTAGCAAAGTCGGCTGTACAACTGGGGCGAGTGCTAGGACGTCTCACTAGACCTGCCGTGTGGTGGCGCTCGGTCTGCAATCACTGACAGTGGCAACACGCGGGTCCGACGTATACTAATGGACCGCGGCCGATTTAAAGGCTACCACCTAGCAAGTGTGGTGTTTGGCGGTGACACCACACTGTGTTAACAGAGTGGTTGAATGATGGGTGGGTAAACGGAAAGTGATCAAGAGAATCACAAAGGGCTCTCGGCAAGGTTCAGTAAGTGGACCCATTTTTTGCGATCTTTCCATTTAACCGCTCCAAACAGGAATGGATTGGATACTCACACTGACGGGATTGTCGGCTTCGCTGATGGACTGTTGGTTGTGGTGACAGCCCACTGAAGAAGGGAACTGGAAACCAAAGCCTGCAGGCTCGTTGTGGCCCCGGAAAAGACAGTCCACATAAAGGAAAACTATAGAGGGATCCCATTATAAAACTACACAATGTGAATATTCACAGAAGGAACATAACGAGTTACTTAGGGATACAGACTGACGGGCGATGGACACATGAAACAGTGTAACCCCCCAATTATAGAACCCATATTTAACACCCTTTTGTTGCAAAAATAAATAGAAAAATCAGTCATACAGACAGTGATGACAGCTACCGACAACAAAATTTACACTCTTGACAGTTTGGTTAACAAGAATGTTATGTAAATACTAATGATTATCATAAAGAAAGGACTGAATGAAAGAATATCATACGATACGAAACAGAAACTTTAAAGAAATAATTCACAAATTATTATTTACGAAGGTTAATGCCCAGACCATAAATTAACCAAAGATAACATTTATCCTAGAACTGTAAGTTCGCTGTGACTACAATGTAACTCGGCAATGGAGATGTTAATTTCACTTCTCTCTTGTGCTCTTGCAATAGTAGTACGCATGTTAAGCGCTGCAAGATTGTTTTAAAAACCGATCTGACGTTTAAAAAGTTTTACGGTATAGACTGGAAGTACTATTCAGAAGTCTGACTGAAGTAAAATCATCTTTAGCGCTAGGCAGATAACGGGATAGTTGATATATGTGACAGAAAAATAACTCATATGATTGCTGATTTGTGATGGGACTTAGCCTTCGTCATACTTAATAGTCACGAATATCAAAGAACACAGAAAGAGGCTGATCGCCGACATAAACTCAATTATTAGACCTGAGTAGGCAACAGATAAACGTAATCACTAAGAACTTACAATTACACCGAGTTGTCAGACGTAATCGTCAAAGTCAGAATCGCTGATGCTAATAGACGCAATCCCCTGAATGGAAAATCGGAGTGTGTGCTCAGTTTAGGGACAAATAATTACGAAGGACAATAAACTTTAATTCAACTTTAATTCTTCGCGTCGCCTACATCATTTAATAGACATTTAATGTGTATTTGTGGAATTAACTGATTCTTCGGGTAACATAAAAGTGAAAAGTTATTTAGTGACAATTTACTGTGAACAGCAATAAGCTTACACCGAAATACGATGCATCCTGAACATTGCTCAAGGGTATATTGTCTCTGGAATTACGTCGTGTAGTTGTTGAATACGCGACTTAGCGACGTCTTGACGACGGAATAATAATTAACAACTCGATACTCGCGCAATCATGATGTGGCCTCGGCTTGGGCGATGGATTGATGATTCAAGACATTATATTTTCAACGTTTGAATACCCATTCTCAAACTAGGCATAAGGACTATAGTCAGCAAGTCCGCGTAAACTGAAAAGTCTGTCGCGGACACCCAAAGGACGTTTGGTTATCATTTCAGATCAAGGGAGTCATCACGTTATCGAATGGTGCAGTCACTATATTTATAAGTGGAGAAGATCGACAGACATCGAACACCATTGCTTTAATTACAAGCAAGGGCGGCGCACACACTCCGGCGTGCTGCTCCATCGAGACGTTGATACCACTTTTGAAAGACAGTTTCTGAAAAATAACCAAACCGCGGGAGGACTTTGTTTTTCTAATAGTTGCAGACTGGCGTTGTCGTGATCGACGGACATCGTTCCACGTCATCTCGACTGGGACAGCCATCACCATCGAGCCGAGATAATATGAGACGTCACAACGGAGTATTGATGAAACAGAAAAACTTGTTTACCAACTCACAAAAATCAACACAATCACTTATTGACTTCCACTACAAACTATACCAACTTATCTCTGTGCCTTGTTTGAATGAGTAGATGCTTCCCGGCGGGCACAATGGCTCTCTCACAACATTCAGAATCGTTGTTAAACTAGGTGACAGACATGTTCTACTGACATTATCGGGAGCTTTCAGCACAACGTTAGTTGAAGCACTGTGCGTGGTGCTCCGAATACCAACTGACCTAACACTCCTGAACCGTTGCGCGATCTACATGTCGCTCCATGCTCTCTAGTTAAACATCTTCCCCTTAGGAGAGCATGGTTCATGTGGAGATCGGAGGCGCGAGGGCAGTAACAGTGAGACCGGGAAGGCAAAACAGTTCACTCGAGTTGAAGTGGCCGAGGTGCATTGGCGCACTGAACTCCAAGTCTTTAAACACGATACACTCACTAGCCAACGTTATGATGACATTATACTTCTTTCCTGTTTGCGTCTTTTCAGTGGTGCTTTCAGCCCTGACCTCATTTGTGTGGATGACCCTGAGTGACCGCGTCGAACAGTGCTGATGTAGGTAGGGTTCGACCGAGAGAATATTCGGCGAATGGACTAACCTGACCGTTCCCCAGACTTAAATGCTATCGAGCGACTATACGATGCGTTGGTGAGACGTACTGCTTCACGTTCACATGCACCAACGGAGGTCCATCTGTTTTCGACAGTGCTGGTGGTGGAAGGAGCACCGTAACGCAAGAACTCCTTACCAACATTGCGGCGAGCATGCACTGCTGTCCGTGGCGACCCCACACCTTTTTTGGAACCAGTTTTTAATGTTCACTGGGTCATCATAAATCGCAATGACGTCAGTGTAATTACTGTATTTGAATAAAAGTGCCAGTCCTACTTGTCTCGTTGCGTATTTCTTTCATACCTTCTGTGCTATAATAGCCGGCCGGAGTGGCCGAGCGGTTCTAGGTGCTTCAGTCTGGAACCGTGCGACCGCTACGGTCGCAAGTTCGTATCCTGCTTCGGGCATGGATGTGTGCGATGTCCTTAGGTTAGTTAGGTTTAAGTAGTTCTAAGTTCTAGGGGACTGATGACCTCCCATGTTAAGTCCCATAGTGCTCAGAGCCATTTGAACCATTTGATTTTGTGCTATAATATAGCATTTCTTTCTATGAATGGTCGTTTCGTAGAGCTATGTTAGTTGGCCGCGACACTTCATTCGAAAGGTACTTTTTTAATTATATTTTGTGCACCAGTGTATGTGCCGAATACATAGAAACAAAACCATACAAACGAATCAGATACTAAGTTATTAGAATACAGTAACGTAGATGTTGGACCGGTTCGACAACATTTTTCCACAGAAGCGATTTATCACGCGGCGCCCCCCCCCCCCCCCTCCCCCCACCCCTTTTCTTCTTTTCTTTCAGTTTCCGTTAATAACTGTGATACGCACTGTATACAGCTCAGGTACCTAGGTTTCTCTGATGCCCGTCTCATCTTAGCCCCAAAGTGGCCGCTACTAATAATTGTGATCCGTCTTTTATAGAAATCTTACAGTTGTTTCACCTACGACGCCACTCTCAGTCTGGCGCCCTAATCGGTGGCTTGTTTCGCAATGGAGAAATAATGCAAGAATTTTGTTGTTTAAGAGCAAAAATATATGCTTATAAAGTTTTTGATAAAGAAAAGAAAATATAAAGTGTTAAAGAATGTACACTTAAAAACAGAACAAATTTAGAAAATCATAAAGATTGTTGGTTTAACAATAGAGAAGAGCACTGAAAAATAATAGGATAGGAAGTGATAAACATGAAGTCTATACTGTTGAAATTAACTAGATAGAAATCAGTCCTCATGATGACAAAATATATGTTTCGGGAAAAGAACAGGTGCGTTACCAAACATTATGATTGAAAAAAAATCTAAGAAACAGTTTCTTTATAAACAGAGACTCTAATCAAGAAGATCAACAATGCAAGTGTCTTGAAAGAGATTAAAAAATAAACTAGTTTTATGTATTATTATTGGATGTCAATATTTAAATACTTAAAATGGAGGCAAAATTTTGTAATATATTAAAGATTATTTCCCTAGCTAGATATTCTAAATTAATTACTGACTGGGATTTTCGATTAGTTGAAGAAGCACAGATGAAACTGAAATAAAAATGAATGAAGAAACTCAAAAATAGAAATAATGAAGTCCAACATCTGGAATTCGCTCAGGAACTTTTTAAAAAAATTTATGATTTTCCAATTAAATTCTATAATCATTAAGTGGACAACACCAAACAGCTAAAGCAGTGTGGTAGCTGTCTACATAAAAAGAATATTACTGAATTTTATAAAGATAAATATCGAAAAGAAGGAGATTGTAGAAGCCGTAAGGAACATAAGAAAATATATTAAAATAAAATTTTTATGTGAATGGCATAGAACTGTAGCAAAGGATCATCTCAGAAAACATGGGAAAATCAACTGTTCACTGCTCTAGAAGAAAAATTAGAAAAATTTTGGGTTAGAAATAGAACAGATTTTATTTACTTAATTTCATTCACCTTTCATAAAAAAAAATACACTGAACTAGTGAGCCAGTAAAATTTTAGTATGAATTATTCTTTGTGAGAATGAATTAAATTTTCTTATATGCACTTTTATTCTTTTACATTCACCTTTTGTGAGAAAAAAAATTTAAACAATAAGTGAACATGAGAATAAAAAAATATATTGAATTCTCTAAATTTTTTAAGTAATTTATTATAAAATTGGACTATAGTAGATAATTGGTGCAGGTTATGGGCAGATATTTGTGAGTTAGTGAACGAGCGAGTGAGCTAGCATACGAAAGTTGAGCCAAAACATACACTATTCGTCTACTTGTGGTCGTTCATACAGCGGTTTCTGAACTGCTCTGTGACCAAGGAGAGGATCTCTATCGTAGAGGGATTGAATAACTGGTAACGTTCTGGTTTCTTACCGAGTCTTAGTTACTTTGTCGAAAAATAGTGTGTTGTATTTGTCTCACTTCCATCAATCAATAAGATACTTGATGTGCCACAATAATACACTCCTGGAAATGGAAAAAAGAACACATTGACACCGGTGTGTCAGACCCACCATACTTGCTCCGGACACTGCGAGAGGGCTGTACAAGCAATGATCACACGCACGGCACAGCGGACACACCAGGAACCGCGGTGTTGGCCGTCGAATGGCGCTAGCTGCGCAGCATTTGTGCACCGCCGCCGTCAGTGTCAGCCAGTTTGCCGTCGCATACGGAGCTCCATCGCAGTCTTTAACACTGGTAGAATGGCGCGACAGCGTGGACGTGAACCGTATGTGCAGTTGACGGACTTTGAGCGAGGGCGTATAGTGGGCATGCGGGAGGCCGGGTGGACGTACCGCCGAATTGCTCAACACGTGGGGCGTGAGGTCTCCACAGTACATCGATGTTGTCGCCAGTGGTCGGCGGAAGGTGCACGTGCCCGTCGACCTGGGACTGGACCGCAGCGACGCACGGATGCACGCCAAGACCGTAGGATCCTACGCAGTGCCGTAGGGGACCGCACCGCCACTTCCCAGCAAATTAGGGACACTGTTGCTCCTGGGGTATCGGCGAGGACCATTCGCAACCGTCTCCATGAAGCTGGGCTACGGTCCCGCACACCGTTAGGCCGTCTTACGCTCACGCCCCAACATCGTGCAGCCCGCCTCCAGTGGTGTCGCGACAGGCGTGAATGGAGGGACGAATGGAGACGTGTCGTCTTCAGCGATGAGAGTCGCTTCTGCCTTGGTGCCAATGATGGTCGTATGCGTGTTTGGCGCCGTGCAGGTGAGCGCCACAATCAGGACTGCATACGACCGAGGCACACAGGGCCAACACCCGGCATCATGGTGTGGGGAGCGATCTCCTACACTGGCCGTACACCACTGGTGATCGTCGAGGGGACACTGAATAGTGCACGGTACATCCAAACCGTCATCGAACCCATCGTTCTACCATTCCTAGACCGGCAAGGGAACTTGCTGTTTCAACAGGACAATGCACGTCCGCATGTATCCCGTGCCACCCAACGTGCTCTAGAAGGTGTAAGTCAACTACCCTGGCCAGCAAAATCTCCGGATCTGTCCCCCATTGAGCATGTTTGGGACTGGATGAAGCGTCGTCTCACGCGGTCTGCACGTCCAGCACGAACGCTGGTCCAACTGAGGCGCCAGGCGGAAATGGCATGGCAAGCCGTTCCACAGGACTACATCCAGCATCTCTACGATCGTCTCCATGGGAGAATAGCAGCCTGCATTGCTGCAAAAGGTGGATATACACTGTACTAGTGCCAACATTGTGCATGCTCTGTTGCCTGTGTCTATGTGCCTGTGGTTCTGTCAGTGTGATCATGTGATGTATCTGACCCCAGGAATGTGTCAATAAAGTTTCCCCTTCCTGGGACAATGAATTCACGGTGTTCTTATTTCAATTTCCAGGAGTGTATATAACTTACTTTAAGTAAGTCCCCTCGTATTAGATGTTAACAACGTCCTCTTTTTGACGAATACTTTTCATGTGAATGCCAGTCTTCATTTTCTATCCACTTTGGCCATCATAGGTTTGTTTCCGAAATACCAAAATTCGTCTACTGTTTTTAGTGTCGCCCGATTTATTCGACTGCACTCTTGTTTTACTTTTGTTGATGTTCATTTTATAAAATCTGTTGAAGAGACTATCCATTCCGTTCAACTGCTTGTCCAAGTCCTTTCCTATCGGTGACAATTGGACTGTCATCGGCAAACCCCAAGGGGAACAGGCTACATCACTGTCCGACTCACTTCTCAGTCACTGTTTCTTTTTCATGACTTTCGTCTGATATCTGCAGCCTGGTTTCTACTCAAGCTGTAAATAACCTTTCACTTCATATAGTTTATCCCTGTTACCTTCAGAACATGTTTGCATATTACTGAGCTATCATTTGAATAAGTCATGGTTGCAAAATAATATCACGAATTATTTCCAGACGATTGGAGAAACTGGTAGAAGCCGACCTTTGGGAAGATGAGTTTGGGTTCCGAAGAAATTTAGGAACAAGCGAGACGATACTGAACTACCACATATCTTAGAAGAAAGGTTAAGGAAAAACAAAACTACATTTATAGCATATATAGACGTAGAGAAAGATTTTACAATGTCAACTGGAATACAAGCTTTGAATTCTTTGGGTTACAGGGATAAAATACAGGGAGCGAAAGACAGTTTAGACTTGTATAGAAACCAGACAACAGTTGTAAGAGTCGAGGGGCATGAAAGGGAAGCAGGGATTGAGACAGGGTTGTAGGCTACTCCGCTGTTATTCAAATTGTACGTTTGCAAGAAGTAAAGGAAACAAAAAAACTTTGGAGTAGGAATTAAAGCTCAGGGAGAAAAAATAAAAACTTAGAGGTTTTCCGATGACATTGTAATCGTGTCAGAACTGCAAAGGACTTGGAAGAGCAATTGAACAGAATGGACAGCGTCTTAGAAGAAGGGTATAAGATGAACATCAACGAAACCTAAACAAGGATAATGGAACGTAGTCGAATTAAATCAGGTGATGCCGAGGGAATTAGATTAGGAAACGATACACTAAAAGTAGTGGTAAGCGAGTTCTGCTATTTGGCCAGTAAAATAACTGACGTTGGCGTAAATAGTGAGTAAAAATGCAGACTGGCAATGACAAGAAAAGCGTTTCTGAGGAAAAGCTTTAGGCGCTAATAAATTTTTTATGAAGGTATTTGTCTGGTCCGTAGCTATGTACTATAGTAAAAAGTGGACGATAAACGGCTCAGAAAAGAAGAGAATAGATGCTTTTCAAATGTAGTGCTACAAAAGAATGGTGAAGATTAGATGGGTAGATCACATAACTAATGCGGAGTTCTCAGAAGAATTGGGGAGGATAGAGATTTTAACTATAACGTGCAAAACGATGTGATTGGTTGACAGGACACATTCGGAGGCATCAAGGGAGCATAGAAATTTAATACTAGGGTGAAGTGGCAAGGTGGGAGTAGGTGAGCAGAAATCGTAGATGGAGACCAAAAGATGAATACAATAAGCAGATGCATAAGGATGCAGGTTATAGTAGTTATTCGGAAATAAAGAGACTTGCACTGGATTGAATAACGTGGACAGCTGTATCAAATCTCTCATCGGATTGAAGACAACAACAACCATATTGAAAATTTCAAAGAGTGTATTCTAGTCAGCAATGCCTAAGGCTTCCTCTGAACACAGAAACTATATAAACGTAAGTTTGTCTTTCTGTAAGTTATCTTCTAATGTAAGTCGTAGGCTCTCTATTGTCTTGTGTGTTACTGGCCATAAGAGGGTTAATTGTCATGAGTGAAACCAATGGAAGGTTTTTAGTTCTCTTTGGTAGTGAAGGCGACCCAATGCTCTTTCGATCAGTAGCTGCAAATGACCTACTGATAATTCGAGACTTACTATTCTAGTCTTCATCGTACACACTCGTACAGCCTTCACCAAATACAGGACAGCACGGCCTTCTTATTTCGTCACTCACATCGATAGGGATGGTGCGTTGGTGAATATACTGGACTCACTTTCAGAAGGAAAGAGGTTCAGATCCCTATCTGGCCATTCACGATTTCAGCGGTTTCCTTATATCGCTTAAGGATCTACTAATCCGAACTTTTACTCCATTTTTGTTGATCCTCTTTTATTTTCAAAACAAGCGCCGGTCCAGCTCATGTACACTATTGGTACGACCGGTCACAGGTCTAAAGTATGCAGAGCCGTAAACTGGTGTGGGCCAGACCAGTATCAACGTTACGAACCAACTGATGCCACCGATAGGTAACCTGCTCAAGATATTTTTGATTTCAAGATGGCATAATTCGGTCGAAATATACACGTGATCAAGTCAGTGTTTCGTTCACAAATGCATAACAAAGAATTACTGTTTCACTTGCCGGTATAGTGCCGCCCTTTGATCTAATAACCTCGTCGCCGACAACTGTCTTCTCGCATCGTCCTCCATTACTCTCCCAATAAATCTAAGAAAGGCGAACGTAATAAGAAGTAGCAGAAGTGAGAATAGTGATAAACTTAACATCAAAACTATGGATCACGTAGTAGGCGAAGTTAAAGAATTCTACAACCTAGGCAGCAAGGAGAATATAAAAAGCAGACTGGGACTAACAAAAAGGACATTTCTGGCCAAGAGAAATTTGCTAGTATCAAGCATAGACCTTAACTTGAGGAATAAATTTCTGAGAATTTATGTTTGGAGCACGGAATTGTATGGTTGTGAAACATGACTGTGGGAGAACCAGAACAGAAGAGAATCAAAGCGTATGATATGTGGCGCTACAGACGTAATGTTGAGAGTTAGGTGGACTGATTAGGTAAGGAATGGGGAGGTTCTCTGCAGAATCGGTGAGAAAAGGAATAGGTGGAAAACGCTGACAAGAAGAAGCGACAGGATAATAAGACACCTATTAAGAAGACAGGGAATAACCTGGTGCAAGAGGGAGTTTTAGAGGGTAAAAAGTGTAGAGAAATGCAGAGATTGGAATACATCCAGAAGCTAATTGAGGACATCGGTTGCAACTGCTGAGGTGAAAAAGATACACAGGAAAGGAGCCGCATCAAACCAAATAGAAGACTCAGGACTCAAAAAAGAAAAGGTCTCTGCGATTGAGGTGCACCTAGTATGATTACGATTCGACAGATTTTGGGCACGTATCTGTCAGGTTTAAAGCCTCAGCACTGTTAGCCAC
This sequence comes from Schistocerca americana, assembly GCF_021461395.2. Taxonomy (NCBI): domain Eukaryota; kingdom Metazoa; phylum Arthropoda; class Insecta; order Orthoptera; family Acrididae; genus Schistocerca; species Schistocerca americana. Next base: position 381,859,361 of record NC_060124.1, read on the forward strand.
TGTAAATATCGGTAGTGCCAGGGGAAGAGCGAGAGAGTGTCTTCGCGGGGGGGGGGGGGGGGGGGGGGGGGGGGGGGGAGGGAGGGCTTTTCACTAGAAACAGTTCTTCACCGAGCTCTTTTCTTCGTCTGCCTGTATCAGTTACTGTCGACATTGGAATATCAGTAGGAAGGGCAGCCTACACTATTAGGACATGCCAAGGCCAGCATGGTTATTACTTAGTTGGAATGTTGAAAGGCGGAGAGAGGTGATGTTGCGTGTAGGCTCAACGGCTATCCTATTTAACTCAGATGTGACGATGGCATCAACCCGCAGACCAAAACCCTTATTGCATCTTAAACTGCCAAGGGATTACCGATGTCAAAAAAAAAATGGTTCAAATGGCTCTGAGCACTATGGGACTCAACTTCTGAGGTCATCAGTCCCCTAGAACTTGGAACTACTTAAACCTAACTAACCTAAGGACATCACATACATCCATGCCCGAGGCAGGATTCGAACCTGCGACCGTAGCGGTCGCGTGGTTCCAGACTGCAGCGCCTACAACCGCTTGGCCACTCCAGCCGGCTTACTGATGTCAAACTTTTTGTCATTCATTACTGATGTTTTCATTGTCCTAGTATTCATCATCTTATGGAGAGATCATCCCCCCGTGAACCATGGACCCTGCCGTTGGTGGGGAGGCTTGCGTGCCTCAGCGACACAGATAGCCGTACGTTAGGCGCAACCACTACGGAGGGGTATCTGTTGAGAGGCCAGACAAACGTGTGGTTCATGAAGAGGGGCAGCAGCCTTTTCAGTAGTTGCAGGGGCAACAGTCTGGATGATTGACTGATCTGGCCTTGTAACACTAACCAAAACGGCCTTGCCGTTCTGGTACTGCGAACGGTTGAAAGCAAGGGGAAACTACAGCCGTAATTTTTCTCGAGGGCATGCAGCTTTACTGTATGGTTAAATGATGATGGCGTCCTCTTGGGTAAAATATTCCGGAGGTAAAATAGTCCCCCATTCGGATCTCCGGGCGGGGACTACTAAAGAGGACGCCGTTATCAGGAGAAAGAAAACTGGCGTTCTACGGATCGGAGCGTGGAATGTCAGATCCCTTAATCGGGAAGGTAGGTTAGAAAATTTAAAAAGGGAAATGGATAGGTTAATGTTAGATATAGTGGGAATTAGTGAAGTTCGGTGGCAGGAGAAACAAGACTTTTGGTCAGGTGAATACAGGGTTATAAATACAAAATCAAATAGGGGTTATGCAGGAGTAGGTTTAATAATGAATAAAAAAAATAGGTGTGCGGGTAAGCTACTACAAACAGCGTAGTGAACGCATTATTATGGCCAAGATAGACACGAGGCCCACGCCTACTACAGTAGTACAAATTTATATGCGAACTAGCTCTGCAGATGACGAAGAAATTGAAGAAATGTATGATGAAATCAAAGAAATTATTCAGATAGTGAAGGGAGACGAAAATTTGATTGTCATGGGTGACTGGAATTCGGTAGTAGGAAAGAGAAGAGAAGGAAACGTAGTAGGTGAATATGGATTGGAGCTAGAAACAGGAAGCCGCCAGGTAGAATTTTGCACAGAGCACAACTTAATCATAGCTAACACTTGGTTCGATAACCATGAAAGAAGGCTGTATACATGGAAGAAGCCTGGAGATACTGACAGGTTTCAGATAGATTATACAGTGGAAATAAGGAGATTTAGGAACCAGGTTTCAAATTGTAAGACTTTTCCAGGTGCAGATGTGGACTCTGACCATAATCTATTTGTTATGAACTGTAGATTAAAACTGAAGAAACTGCAAAAAGGTGGGAATTTAAGAAGATGGGACCTGGGTGAACTGACTAAACCAGAGGTTGTACAGAGTTTCAGGGAGAGCATAAGGGAACAATTGACAGGAATGGGGAAAAGAAATACAGTAGAGGAAGAATGGGTAGCTTTGAGGGATGAAGTAGTGAAGGCAGTAGAGGATCAATTAGGTAAAAAGACGAGGGCTAGTAGAACTCCTTGGGTAACAGAAGAAATATTGAATTTAATTGATGAAAGGAGAAAATATAAAAATGCAGTAAATGAAGCAGGCAAAAAGGAATACAAACGTCACAAAAATGAGATCGACAGGAAGTGCAAAATGGCTTAGCATGGATAGCTAGTGGACAAATGTAAGGACGTAGAGGCTTATCTCACTAGGGGTAAGATAGATGCAGCCTACAGGAAAATTAAAGTGACCTTTGGAGAAAAGAGAACTACTTGTATGAATGTCAAGAGTTAAGATGGTACCCAGTTCTAAGTAAAGAAGGGAAAGCAGAAAGGTGGAACGAGTATATAGAGGGTCTATACAAGGGCGATGTACTTAAGGACAATATTATGGAAATGGAAGAGGATGTAGATGAAGATGAAATGGGAGATATGATACTGCGTGAAGAGTTTGACAGAGCATTGAAAGACCTGAGTCGAAACAAGGCCTCGGGAGTAGACAACATTTCATTAGAACTACTGACAGCCTTGGAAGAGCCAGTCCTGACAAAACTCTACCATCTGGTGAGCAAGACGTATGAGACATGCGAAATACGCTCAGACTTCAAGAAGAATATAATTCCAATCCCAAAAAAAGCAGGTGTTGACAGATGTGAAAATTGCCGAACAATCAGTTTAATAAGCCACAGCTGCAAAATACTAACGCGAATTTTTTACAGACGAATGGAAAAACTAGTAGAAGGCGACCTCGGGGAAGATCAGTTAGGTTTCCGCAGAAATATTGGAACACGTGAGGTAATACTGACATTACGACTTATCTTAGAAGCTAGATTAAGGAAAGGCAAACCTACGTTTCTAGCAGTTGAAGACTTAGAGAATGCTTTTGACAATATTGATTGGAATACTCTCTTTCAAATTCTGAAGGTGGCAGGGGTAAAATACAGGGAGCGAAAAGCTATTTACAATTTGTACAGAAACCAGATGCCAATCATAAGAGTCGAGGGACATGAAAGGGAAGCAGTGGTTGGGAAGGGAGTGAGACAGTGTTGTAGCCTCTCCCCGATGTTATTCAATCTGTATATTGAGCAAGCAGTGAAGGAAACAAAAGAAAAATTCGGAGTAGGCATTAAGATCCACGGAGAAGAAATAAAACTTTGAGGTTCGCCGATGACATTGTAAGTCTGTCAGAGACAGCAAAGGACTTGTAAGAGCAGTTGAACAGTATGGACAGTGAAAGGAGGATATAAGGAGGATATAAGATGAACATCGACAAAAACAAAACGAGGATAATGGAACGTAGTCGAATTAAGTCGGGTGATGCTGAGGGAATTAGATTAGGAAATGAGAGGCTTAAAGTAGTAAATGAGTTTTGCTATTTGGGGAGCAAACTAACTGATGATGGTAGAAGTAGAGAAGATATAAAATGTAGACTGGCAATGGCAAGGAAAGCGTTTCTGAAGAAGAGGAATTTGTTAACATCGAGTATAGATTTAAGTGTCACAAAGTCGTTTCTGAAAGTATTTGTATGGAGTGTAGCTATGTATGGAAGTGAAACATGGACGATAAATAGTTTGGACAAGAAGAGGATAGAAGCTTTCGAAATGTGGTGCTACAGAAGAATGCTGAAGATTAGATGGGTAGATCACATAACTAACGAGGAGGTATTGAATAGGATTGGGGAGAAGAGAAATTTGTGGCACAACTTGACTAGAAGAAGGGATCGGTTGGTAGGACATGTTCTAAGGCATCAAGGGATCACCAACTTAGTATTGGAGGGCAGCGTGGAAGGTAAAAATCGTAGAGGGAGACCAAGAGATGAATACACTAAGCAGGTTCAAAAGGATGTAGGTTGCAGTAGGTACTGGGAGACGAAGAAGCTTGCACGGAATAGAGTAGCATGGAGAGCTGCATCAAATCAGTCTCGGGACTGAAGACCACAACAACAACAACATGGAGAGATCATGTTTGTCAGTAATACCACTAATCTGCTGTTTTGTTATGAATGTCCTATTACCTTTTTCTCCTTCTCCTTTTCTAATCCCGTCTACTCCTTAGCTAACGTCGCTAATGCATGTAACTTCCACGTATCCCAATGGTGTGGAAAGTTATTTGCACTCTTCGAGTATGTGCTCACATTCTTGTTTTGTTTAAATCCAGGCCAACATGAGAGCGTGTTGCTACAGTTCTGTGGAACCCTACTTGAAGTCCCCTGAGATTGCTTTCTATCAGTTTTTCCTTTCTTCTATAAGTAAGCTGTGCATGTATTTTGTAAGCAATACTTATGAAACTATAAACTTTCCTTTCTTTGCTTAGTACTGACTTTCCATGTGAGCTCTTGGTATTCATACAGCTCCTTCTCTTTCCTCCAAATTTCTGCATAATTCTCTTGTAGGCGGCGTCAATTTTTCTCCGTTTTATGCACGCTTCTAAACCTAGAAATGGAGAATCATGTGTGGCGCACAGGACCGTGGCACATCAGAACTGGCACTGACTCTGGTTTCGAAAAAATATAATAGTTTAATGGACGAGCAACCGCAGCCAAACCTTTGTATGTTGAATAAAAACCGCTGCAGCTGCTGTGTACCCTTTACTAAAGGCACGATCGGTTTCGTAATTTAAATTACATCATCAAGTACAAATCTGAGTAAAAAGAAGATAGAGACCGTAATCAATATTACGCGAAGACCGTATCAATGATAAAAAATGTCCGTGAGACTGAATACTTAAATTATAGAGGTCGGGCCACTTTTACAGTCCGATCTCAGACCTTTCTTCAAAATTTGGGAAAATTTGCAAACAGCGATAGTCATGGATAAAACACGGCAGTGAAACTGCAACTGGCAAACAAATGGGACAAGAAAAAAGATTATAAAAATCGCCGGAAAAAGGAGGAGAGGGGAAAAAAGGAGAAGTATAGAGTAAATAGTGCTTCAGCTGAAGACACGTTAGGACGGAACGCTGCAAATGCATACACAGACTGACAGGGTAATAAAACATGACCCCGAGAGAAGCGGCGCATGCGTGGAACCGCAAATAACATACGACCAACTTGAAGGAAACGGTTGGGAACAGGGCGTTAATAAAGATAACAAATGTCAAGTGAATAATTCATAAACATAAGGATAAAAGTCTAGTACCTGTTGTAGGTCATTTATAAACATAGCAAGTAGAAAAATACTTTTAAAAATCCTACAGGTTTTAAAAAATTTTAATTTTTTTAATTGTCTCAAATAGGAGAATAACCCTAGTATAAGCTCCAAGGAAGAGGGAGGGAGAGGGCGGGAGCTGCTCCAGGTAATTTCATCTACATTACGAGGTGCATTCAAGTTCTAAGGCCTCCGATTTTTTTTTCTCCGGACTGGAAAGAGATAGAAACATGCGCATTGTTTTAAAATGAGGCCGTGTTCATTGTCAATACGTCCCAGAGATGGCAGCACCGTACGGCAGATGGAATTTTGCCGCCAGCGGCGAGAATGAGAACTGTTTTAAATGCTTAAAATGGCGACCTTTTCCTTACTTGAACAGCATGCAGTCATTCGTTTTCTGAATTTGCGTGGTGTGAAACCAATTAAAATTCATCGACACTTGAAGGAGACATGTGGTGATGGAGTTATTGATGTGTCGAAAGTGCGTTCGTGGGTTCGACAGTTTAATGAAGGCAGAACATCGTGTGACACCAAACCGAAACAACCTCGGGCTCGCACAAGCCGGTCTGACGACATGATCGAGAAAGTGGAGAGAATTGTTTTGGGGGTTCGCCGAATGACTGTTGAACAGATCGCCTCCAGAGTTATCATTTCTGTGGGTTCTGTGCACACAATCCTGCATGACGACCTGAAAATGCGAAAAGTGTCATCCAGGTGGGTGCCACGAATGCTGACGGATGACCACATGGCTGCCCGTGTGGCATGTTGCCAAGCAATGTTGATGCGCAACGACAGCATGAATGGGATTTTCTTTTCGTCGGTTGTGACAATCGATGAGACGTGGATGCCATTTTTCAATCCAGAAACAAAGCGCCAGTCAGCTCAATGGAAGCACACAGATTCACCGCCACCAAAAAAATTTCGGGTAACCGCCAGTGCTGAAAAAATGATGGAGTCCATGTTCTGGGACAGCGAGGGCGTAATCCTTACCCATTGCGTTCCAAAGGGTACTACGGTAACAGGTGCATCCTACGAAAATGTTTTGAAGAACAAATTCCTTCCTGCACTGCAACAAAAACGTCCGGGAAGGGCTGCGCATGTGCTGTTTCACCAAGACAACGCACCCGCACATCGAGCTAACGTTACGCAACAGTTTCTTCGTGATAACAACTTTGAAGTGATTCCTCATGCTCCCTACACACCTGACCTGGCTCCTAGTGACTTTTGGATTTTTCCAACATTGAAAGACTCTCTCCGTGGCCGCACATTCACCAGCCGTGCTGCTATTGCCTCAGCGATTTTCCAGTGGTCAAAACAGACTCCTAAAGAAGCCTTCGCCGCTGCCATGGATTCATGGCGTCAGCGTTGTGAAAAATGTGTACGTCTGCAGGGCGATTACGTCGAGAAGTAACGCCAGTTTCATCGATATCTGGTGAGTAGTTAAGTAGAAAAAAATCGGAGGCCTTAGAACTTGAATGCACCTCATACTCTCAGGGCACGAGAATGGGCCTACGATCACTTCTTATCAAAGGATTCCGCGCTTTGGTACGGTTTCAAATAGAGCGGGTATACAGTTGACTCCAGAAGATATTGTCCCAGCATATTTCATTCCTAAGAATAATGGACTGAGGTTAAAACTCAGGGAGAGGACGAAACACGAGTCCGAGAGGTAGTCAGGTGTTTACGTCACCTGTGATGATCACCAGTCTAAGTACATAAGCAGAACTGGAAGGTCCTCGGAAGTTAGGTTTAAGGAACACGTTTCTGCTGCCTTTACAGTTCTGCCTTGAGTTCACATTTACCCGAAACTGGTGAGTCGTATATCTGGTCTTACAATGATGCATACGCAACGCAAGGGTAACGTTCTTAATACCTTGGAAGAGCTCGAGATCTTTCGTGCATTAGGAAAATCTTCAAAGCAAATACAATTCTCAAACTGAGTCAAGATGTAAAGCAATTTTGTCTAAGTTTGAATTTCTTAAATGAGCAACCTCGCTCATTAGCCCTCTTCCCCTTATCTCCTCTTCCTTGCTGCCTTTACTAGAGCTATTCTCTGTTTTGAAAATTAAAAAAAAAAAATTTTTTTAAATCGTAAGAAATTTAAATATTATTAAAATTCTTAATGTTATGTTTATAAATGTTCCACAAGAGTTTCTAGGCTTTTGTCCCTAAGTTTATGAGTTACTCACCTGACATTAGCTGTTTTTATTAATATGTTTATTTTTGTACGCACGGTTCTCAGCCGTTTCCTTAAAGTTTATTGGATATTATTTACGCTTCTATATATGCACCGCTTCTTCTCGGGGGCCTATGTTTTGATATATTATCAGTTCGTGTGTGGCAATCGCAGAGTTCCGTCCCGACTTCAGGTGAGGTACTGTTTATAATTCGTCTTTTTCCTCCCTCCCCCTTTTTCCAGCGTTTTTATAATCCTTTCTCATGTCCCATTTGTTCATAGGCTCCAATTTCATTCCCACGTTTTAATTTATGACTATTTCTGTTTGTGAAAGTTCCCAAATTTTGAAGAAAAGGTTGGGATCGGACTATAAAAGTGGCTTGACCACTATACTCGTAATGCAATTATGCAATTTTGTAGACACTTTTTATCAATATGATTGGATCTTTGTGTAACATTATTTATGGTCGCTTTCCTATCTTTTATCAGATTTGTACGTGACGATTTAACTTAAATTACGAAACCGGTCGTGACTTTAACCAAGGGTTTACAACAGTTGCAGCAGTTTTTATTCAGCATTCCAAAATAGATTCTCAATGCCATCTGATAGTGAGAGTGTTGGTCACCTAGGCACCAAAAACCTTTGCGTTTCCACTCAGTAGCAAGTTGTACACGACCGGAAGGCCGCTACGAGCGTAGAGGTTAGAATGCCACGCTCGATCGCGAAGCAAGTCTGTGACTTGCATGGCTTACAAGGATCCCGTGCTTAGCTTCCAAGGCCCTAATTGTGCATTTGAAAAGCAGCAGCCAGAAAGCGGAAATCGATTTCCACTTAGTGCTATTCAGCACGGAAGTGCAAAAGTTGCTGAAAAAATGTAGCGGCATTCTGTATGAGACTTACTTCAAGGATACCAAATGAACAGTGACATGAACAAAATGGTTCAAATGGCTCTGAGCACTATGCGACTTAACTTCTGAGGTCATTAGTCGCCTAGAACTTAGAACTAATTAAACCTAACTAACCTAAGGACATCACACACATCCATGCCCGAGGCAGGATTCGAACCCGCGACCGTAGCGGTCCCGCGGTTCCAGACTGAAGCACCTTTAACCGCACGGCCACACCGGCCGGCTCGCTGTTCTTCGCTGGATCTTTCCCTCTCTCTCTCTCTCTCTCTCTCTCTCTCTGTTCTATCAGTCCTACCTAGTAATGAAGCAACATTGATGAAAAATACTCAAGAAACTGTCGAAAAAGCCCCTTATAAGCATTTCCTTCTTGGATGAGTTGCATTTCCTTAAGTGTTTCTACGAGTCTCATTGTAACCTGCTTTTCCTACTATTTGTTTCATTTGGTTATTCCAGCAAAAATCGCCATGGATAGTTACTCCTAGAAGATTTTACAGTAGACACTGTCTCCAGCAGTTTGCCATCAGTAGTATAGTTGTACATAGTGAATCTCTTTATCCGTGTATGCACAATAGCGACGTTCAAGGTAACCTGCCAGAGTCTGCACCATTCATCAATCCTCTACAGGTCGTTCCACAAATCGATACTGCGGAGAAATAGAAAAACAACTGATTGTCGAAAGGACTGACTCAGCATATAGGAAGGTCAAAACAACCTTCGGTGAAATTAAAAGCGAATGTGGTAACATTGACAGTGCTACGGTAAATTCACTGTTAAGTGCAGAGGAGAGAGGGTGGAAAGAATACATTGAAGGCCTCTATGTGGAAAGAATACATTGAAGGCCTCTATGAGGGGGAAGATTTTTCTGATGTGACAGAAGATGAAACAGGAGTCGTTTAGAAGAGATGGGTGATCCAGTATCAGAAGCAGAATTTAAGAGAGCTTTGGAGGACTTAAGATCAAATAAGGCAGAAATGGAAATGAAACTGCCATGAGAATTTCTAAAATCACTGAGGGAAGTGGCAACAAAACGACTATTCATATTGGTGTGTAGAATCTGTGAGTCTGGCGACATACCCTCTGACTTTCGGAAAAATATCATCCACACAATTCCGAAGATTGCAAGAGCCAACAAGTGCGAGAATTATAGCACAAACAGCTTAATGGCTCATGTATCCAAGTTGCTGATGAGAATAATACACAAAAGAATGGAAAACGAAATTGAGGCTGTGTTAGATAATTATCAGTGAGGCTGTAGGAAAGGTAAATGCTCTAGATAGTCTATTATGACGATGCAGTTGATAATGGAAGCAAGATTAAAGAAAAATCGTGACATGTTCATACGATCTGTCAACCTGGAAAAGGCGTTTGATAATGTAAGATGGCGCAAGATGTTGGCAATTCTGAGAAATACTGGGTAAGCTATATGGAGAGACGTGTCATATGCAATATGTACAAGAGCCAAGAGGGTATAATAAGATTGGGCGACCAAGAACGAAGTGTTCGGATTAAAAAGGATGTAAGATAGGGATGCAGTCTTTCGCTCCTACTGTTCAATCTGTATATCGAAAGTCAATGATGGAAATAAACGGAAGTTTCAGGAGTGGGATAAAAATTCAAGGTGAAAGGATATGAGTGATACGATCCGCTGATGACATTGGCGTTCTGAGAGAAAGTGAGGAAGAATTACGGGATCTGATGAATGGAATGAACAGTCTGACGTGTGCAGATATGGATTGACAGTAAATCAAACAAAGACGACAGTAAATAGAAGTAGCAGAAACGAGAAGAGCGAGAAATCAGGACTGATGGTCAGGAAGTAGATGAAGTTAAGGTGTTCTGCTACCTAAGCAGCAAAATAACCGATGACGGACGAAGCAAGGAGGACATCAAAAGCAGACTAGCAATGGCAAAAAGGGCATTCCTGGCCAAGAGAAGTCTACTAGTATCACGCATGGGGCTTAATTTGATGAAGCACAGCATTGTATGGTAGTTAAACGCAGACTGTAGGAAAACCAGAACAGAAGGGAATCGAAGTGTCTGAGTTGTGATGCTACAGTCGAATGTTGAAAATTGGGTGGACTGATAAGGTAATGAATGAGGAGGTTCTGCGCAACATCGGAGGGGAAAGGTATATTTGGAAAACACTGACAAGAAGAATGGACAGGATAGTAGGACATTTGTTAAGACATCAGGGAATGACTTCCATCGTACTAGAGGGAGCTGTAGAAGGCAAAAACTGTAGAGCAAGACAGAGATTGGAATACATCCAGCGCAAATAACTGAGGACGTAGGTTGCAAGTACTACTCTGAGATGAAGAGGTTGGTTCAGGAGAGGAATTCGTGGTAGGCAGCATCAAACACAGTCAGCAGACTGGTGACACAAAATAAATAAATAAGTAAAACACCGACAGCTGAAAGTAAGATCACAACACAAAAACCTGTCTACCCCTACAACTACATAAACATTCTGAAAGCCACCGTTCGGTGCATGACAGAGGGTAGCTTGTACCACTGATAATTATTTACTTTCCTATTCCAGTCACAACTAGAGGGAGGGAAACACGACTGTCTATATGCTTCCGTAAGAGATGTATTTTCTCTTATCTACAGCAATCCTTATTTGCTCATTTCACTTCATATCGTTTTGCATCATTACACCTACATATTTAATCGACGTGAGTGTGTCAAGCAGGCCACTACTAATGCTGTATTCGATCATTATGTGTTTGTTTATCTTGCTTAACTACATTAGGTTATAATTTTCTAGATGTAGAGCTGGTTGCCATTAGTCACACGGACTAGAAATTTAGTCAAATCATCTTGTACCCTCCTGCGGTCACTCAACGACGACACCTTCCCCTACACCCTAACATCACCAAACAGCCGCAGACTGCTGCTAACCCTTTCCACCAGACCAATTATATTATTCAAATAGAAAATAACCGTGATCCTATCACACTTCCCTGGGGATCTTTGTCTCTGTTGAGCATTAGCCGTCGAGGGCAACGTACTAGCTTCTAAGAAGTCTTCGAGCGACTCACAAATCTGAGATCCTATTCTGTACGCTCGTACCTTCGCTAACATTCTGCAGCGGACACAGTGCTTTTCGGAAATTTAGAAATATGCGATTCGCCTGTTGCTCTTCATTCATAGTTCTCAAAATATGATCTGAGAGAAGTGCAAGCTGACTTTAACACGAGTGATGCTTTTCAATAACCGTGCTGATTCGTGGAATGGATCTTCTCTGTCTCTAGGAAATTTATTACATTCGAAATGATAATATGTTCGAAAGCTCTGCAGCAAACCGATATTAAGTATATTGGTCCGTAATTTTGCGGGTCCGTTTTTTTACTCTTGTTATATACAGTAGCCACCTGCGCTTCTTTCCACTGTCTTGGGACTTGGTGCTGTACGAGAGATCAGCCATAAATACATGCTATGTAAGGGGCGAGCTTCGTAGAGTATTCTTTGTAATACTCAACTGGGATTTCATCTGTACCTAGCGATTTGTTTGCTTTCAACTCTTCCAGTTGTTTCTCCACGCCTGGGATGCTTATTATTATGTCCTCCATACTGGTATGTGTGCGACGCTCAAACGTCTGTCAAAAATGTTTGTACGAGTCTCCTGCGTGAATCATATTTTAAATGTGAAATTTAAAACTTCGGTTTTGCTTTTGTTATCATCTGTTACTACACAAGACTGGTCTACGTGTTACTGGATAGACGTGAGGTTCAAGTCCTCCCTCGGGCATGGGTGTGTGTTGTCCTAAGTTACTTAAAGTTAGATTAAGCAGTGTGTAAGCCTAGGGACCGATGACCTCAGCAGTTTGGTCCCATAGGAACTTACCACCACCCTCTCAGTGACTCTACGTAGGACCAGAATTTTCTCGGGTTTTCGGCAAAATCTTTTGCTAAAGTATGATGGTGGTGCGTCCTTTATCTTTTCTGTGGTTTGCCTAAATCACTTCGGGCTGTAAGATTACGATGCCATATAGAAATCACCAGTAAACAGTGCAAATCGGTAGTTTTAATCCAGAAGCAGAGGTGGTTTATCCAGACAGCACATACAGCACATGCTACTGGTCCCGCGCTGCCAAGGGCAACGCAGACTTGACCGCCAAATTCGCCTGATGTGAATCCGATGGAAATCGTCGGCGCTGCCGGCACTAGGTCGGCGCGCACAACCACCGGCCCATAATTTACCCGAATGGCGCAATCTGTGCGTGGACATCTACACCACTACCTGCAGATATCTACTAAGGAGCTCTCCAATGCGTGCCACCGAGAATCACTGCATTCCAAAGCAGGTACAATATTCCATCTTCCAGCTACTGTCAGTGGAAAGACCGTCATAAATCTGAGAAGATGCGTTGTGTTGCCGACCCTGAACCGAACTTTTCTAAATGGGATCTTAAAACCAGAAGAACTACATTCCATAGCTGAATTCGTATCATCGCAAAAAGGATAAATGACTGCAGAGCCGATAAGACATACAACAGTATCGCAAGAAACAACGCAGAACTGCGTTGACCATTACTGTCACGGCTTCTCGCACTGTCATGGTTCTGGTTATGCTTTGTGTGGCCTATAGCTATCGTACGTGAAAAGCTTTACCCCTTCATGATTCAAATGGGCTTTAAATACGAGCAGAATTTTTTATTAACAGAAGTAAGAACACTTAAGTAATAATTACAATAATGAAATATCGCTTAAATAAGGAAGTACGGAAGAGACTGTGAATTCTAGCGCGGTTGTGAGTAGTATGAAAAAAATACACTCCTGGAAATGGAAAAAAGAACACATTGACACCGGTGTGTCAGACCCACCATACTTGCTCCGGACACTGCGAGAGGGCTGTACAAGCAATGATCACACGCACGGCACAGCGGACACACCAGGAACCGCGGTGTTGGCCGTCGAATGGCGCTAGCTGCGCAGCATTTGTGCACCGCCGCCGTCAGTGTCAGCCAGTTTGCCGTGGCATACGGAGCTCCATCGCAGTCTTTAACACTGGTAGCATGCCGCGACAGCGTGGACGTGAACCGTATGTGCAGTTGACGGACTTTGAGCGAGGGCGCATAGTGGGCATGCGGGAGGCCGGGTGGACGTACTTCCGAATTGCTCAACACGTGGGGCGTGAGGTCTCCACAGTACATCGATGTTGTCGCCAGTGGTCGGCGGAAGGTGCACGTGCCCGTCGACCTGGGACCGGACCGCAGCGACGCACGGATGCACCCCAAGACCGTAGGATCATACGCAGTGCCGTAGGGGACCGCACCGCCACTTCCCAGCAAATTAGGGACACTGTTGCTCCTGGGGTATCGGCGAGGACCATTCGCAACCGTCTCCATGAAGCTGGGCTACGGTCCCGCACACCGTTAGGCCGTCTTCCGCTCACGCCCCAACATCGTGCAGCCCGCCTCCAGTGGTGTCGCGACAGGCGTGAATGGAGGGACGAATGGAGACGTGTCGTCTTCAGCGATGAGAGTCGCTTCTGCCTTGGTGCCAATGATGGTCGTATGCGTGTTTGGCGCCGTGCAGGTGAGCGCCACAATCAAGACTGCATACGACCGAGGCACACAGGGCCAACACCCGGCATCATGGTGTGGGGAGCGATCTCCTACACCGGCCGTACACCACTGGTGATCGTCGAGGGGACACTGAATAGTGCACGGTACATCCAAACCGTCATCGAACCCATCGTTCTACCATTCCTAGACCGGCAAGGGAACTTGCTGTTCCAACAGGACAATGCACGTCCGCATGTATCCCGTGCCACCCAACGTGCTCTAGAAGGTGTAAGTCAACTACCCTGGCCAGCAAGATCTCCGGATCTGTCCCCCATTGAGCATGTTTGGGACTGGATGAAGCGTCGTCTCACGCGGTCTGCACGTCCAGCACGAACGCTGGTCCAACTGAGGCGCCAGGTGGAAATGGCATGGCAAGCCATTCCACAGGACTACATCCAGCATCTCTACGATCGTCTCCATGGGAGAATAGCAGCCTGCATTGCTGCGAAAGGTGGATATACACTGTACTAGTGCCGACATTGTGCATGCTCTGTTGCCTGTGTCTATGTGCCTGTGGTTCTGTCAGTGTGATCATGTGATGTATCTGACCCCAGGATTGTGTCAATAAAGTTTCCCCTTCCTGGGACAATGAATTCACGGTGTTCTTATTTCAATTTCCAGGAGTGTATATCAGTGTGTAAATACACTGAAGCGCGAAGAGACTGGTGCAGGCATGCGTATTCAAATATAGTGGTATGTAAACAGGCAGAATGCGGTTCTGCGGCCCGACACGCCAATTGTTAGATCATTTACTGATGCTACAATGGCAGGTTATCAAGATTGAAACGAGTTTGAACGTGGTTTTATAGTCGGTGCACGAGCAATGGGACATAGCATCTCCGATGTAGTGATGAAATGAGGACTTTCCTGTATGACCATTTCACAAGTGTACCGTGAATATCACGAATCCGGTAAAACATTAAATCTCTGACATCGCTGCGGCTGGAAAAAAGGCCTGCGAGAAGGGGACCAACGACGACTGAAGAGAATTGTTCAACGTAATAGAAATGCAACTCTGCCGCATATTGCTGCAGATTTCAATGGTGGGCCATCAACAAGTGTCAACGAAACATCATCAATATGGTCTATCGGAGACGAAGGCCCACTCGTGTTCCCTTGATGACTGCACGACACAAAGCTGTACGCCTCTCCTGTGCCCGTCAGCACCGACATTGGACGAAAACGTGTTGCCCGGTCGGACGAGTCTCGTTTCATATTGTATCGAGAGGATGGACGTGTACGGGTATGGAGGCAACCTCATGAATCCGTGGACCGTGCATGTCAGCAGGGGACTGTTCAAGCTGGTGGAGGGTCTGTAATGGTAGACGGGGGGGGGGGGGGGGAGGGGGGGGGCAGTTGGAGTGATATAGGACCCCTGATACGTCTAGATACGACTCTGGCTGGTGACACGTACGTAAGCATCCTGTGTAATCACCTGCATCCATTCATGTCCATCGCGCATTCCGACGGACTTGCGCAATTCCAGTACGACAATGCGACACCCTACACGTCCAGAATTGCTACAGAGAGGCTCTTCTGAGTTTAAACACTTCTGCTGGCCACCATACTCCCCAGACATGAAATTAAGGAGCATGTCTGGGATGCCTTGCAACATGCTGTTCAGAAGAGAACTTCCCTCCCTCGTACTCTTACGGATTTATGGACAGCCCTGCAGGATTCATGGTGTCAATTCCATTCAGCACTACTTCAGACATTAGTCAGGTCCATGCCGCATCGTGTTTCGGCACTTATGGGTGTTCCCGAAGGCTCTACACAATATTAGGTAGGTGTACAAGTTTCTTTCGCTCTTCAGTGTAGTGGCGCCACCCCTGTTCCTCTGGTGACAGCCTCTCTGAACGATTTTGATAATTCATCTAATCGATTTTCCCATGACATGGCGCAGTTCCTTCCACTGGGTGTTGTGGGGTCTGAAACATCGTGTAGCTCCAACAGTCTATGGTTCACTCATCTGAGTAATTTTCTTCCGATGTTACCTTCACTTGATCCCAAGCATACATCTTTCCCCGATAGATTTTGCCCTAGTTTTTCCCGTAACTTGACGACGCGTTTAAATAGTAATGGTTGATCATCCGCTCGGACTACTTTGAAAACTGTATTCACATTCTCACTGAATTCCATTAAATGATTTAGTGATACATTAGGATCCTTCGCACTGATACCTCTAACGTCTGAATTCCTAACTGAAGTCAGCTTACGTTAATAGCGTATTATAGCTATTGCTGTTGCTGCTTGCCTGAAGTCTTTGCTATGATAATGCTGCAGTTCTCGTGGTTTCCCTTGTAGTTCCTTCTACAAGTATTTCTTCCTCTGCTGCGATCTACTGCAACTTGTCTGACGGGGACAAGCTCACCAAGTTTCTGCTGGGCTCTCTGGGTGGCTTCTACTTCTTTTGACCTTTACCGCAGGTCTAGTCATCTCTCTTCTTGCTGTATACAGTTAGAGGGAGTGATTCGGGTACTCTCCCTGTTTCTTTTACTATATTCTGCCGTCTAACTTCCTACTTATAATGCCTCTGCACGAAACACCCCACCCATCTGGCACCAGAAATTTTATGTCGTATTCCGGCACAGATCCAGTCACCAGCGTTGGATGAAGGCATAGCCTGTATGCCGCAACCGATACGTTGACGATAACATGGCTAAGTTCTACGTTACCTTTAACCGGAGTGAGAGGGAGAATGTTTCCAAGAATGCTTAGCACAAGTGGTTTTGGAATGGAGAGGAGAGGCTGTTGGCTTTGTAGGAAGTGAGTAAGGCTGCAAACACGTAAGGCTGCAATTTAAGAACGTTTTATTTCCAAATAGCTCAACCTTATTCAGAGAGGTGTGTTAGAGGGGCTTTATACCTTTTTTGAATTAATGAGTGCCCTAGTCCTTTCCAGCATCTCATTGTTCATGAGTTCCAGCTTTCGTTGTCTCTGCCTGCAACATTAATGAGTGCCCTAGTCCTTTCCAGCATCTCATTGTTCATGAGATCCAGCTTTCGTTGTCTCTGCCTGCAACCCGTTCTAACAGTACACAATCAGATACTTCAAACACAATGGTAGACAAGTTCGAGACAGCCCTTGTTCCTCTTTGTATTCTGATATACAGAAAATATCGACTATTACTCGTTGCTACTACTAGAGACAAACTCTGTACACCTTATTCTTTACTATCAAGCGGAAAACTCAAGACGATAATCGTTGCTGAATACTTATGAGAGACTCAGTTGTCCACCCTCGAATGTGTACAGACTTCTCGTAATTTTTACTGCATCAGCATCCCAATGTCACTCTATAGTGAGTGCCCTGGACAACTCTGCTGTTATACTGCATCTAGCTGCTTCCTGGGAATTTTTGTCCCCTGCCCTGGCCGTTTATATATTGATTTTTCTGGGACTTCTGTGCGAGTTTCTCCCATAGAGATGATTTCCATGACCCTTCTGTAGGTCTTCCTAAAAGTTCCTGCAGAACCTTTCAGAAGGTTCTCGAACATTCTGGCTGTGTACAAGCGTCTTCTTGGTGCCTGGGGGTGTCACCTTCGCCTAGCCATTACAGCACTGCCGCTTCTTCAGCAGCTTGTCAAGTCTGACTTCATACGGAGCACTGGCCCACTTTCTGATGTCTACCTGACACCCCATCTTGTGCGTTGTCTGAAATAATAACCTTAATAAAGTTTCTCTCGTATCCTCACATTCATACTAATTCTCACATTAAAAAAGTCTGTTGCCAAGACAGCATTACACTTCAAAGTGACACAGATGTGTGACACTAGTTTCCATTAAATACACTAAATGTATTCACAATTGCGAATAAGGACAACCATCGACTATATAATGAAATGATGACAACGAAAATTTGTGCCGGACCGGGAATCTACCTCTTATTTCCCGCTTATGGCGAGCAGTCGCCTTCCCATTTGGCTATCCGTGCACGACTCATGGCCGGACCCAAAGTTCCATATGTCGTCAACCATGCGTCTACGACCTGTACTCGTACACCTATTATGCATATTTCCGTACAGGTCAGACGCTGTACTTGAATTTCACTTGCCCGGTATCTGCAGGGAAATACGATATTGCGTCACCTTTGTAATACAGGAACAATCAGTTTGGCAACTACAGCCCTTATGAAATACATTAAATTTATTCGCAATTGCGAATAAGGACAACCATCAGCTGTAGAATGGAATGACGAGGATGCAAATTTGTGCCGGATCGGAACTCAAACCTGCATTTCCCGCTTATCACTACAGGTCGCCTGACTGTTTGGCAATCAGTGCATGACTCAAGGTCACACCAAAACTTGCATTGTCAAACATGAATTTGTAACCTATATTCGCACATCCATTACGTATACACCTGTACAGGTGAGATATTTGGACATGCATGTACAACGGAACTTCGCGTAGTAATCAGAGTAACACAGGTACTGCAATATCGTATTTCACTGCCGATACCGGGCAAGCGACTTTCAAGTACAGCGTCTGACCTGTACAGGATACATTGGGTACGTCTGTACCACCACGTACAACAGCGACTGTTAACCATCCGTTACCATGAGTAAACGAATCATTGATGTCGATGCTGAAGTTCAGTCTGCAACCACAAAAGACTGCAGGTCCATCCAATAGAGAGTGTGCAGCGACAGATCTGATGGTATTCTTTTTCTTGTCGGCGGCAGATGTGGTCATTCCGACGTCTTCAATAGTTTTGTATATTGTCTGTCTTGCACGGCGACGGTATCTTCTGTAAGGCATCTTGGCAGCGTTCAATGCAGTTGCCTGTGCAGCAGCAGCAGCGCGAATGGTCCGCTCCGCGGGCAGCGCTCGCTTTTGTAGCCGCGCACTGGCGCGGCGCCAGATAAGGGACTTAGAATATTTCACAGTGCCAGCCGAGTGTTATCCCGGACGCGGGCACTAGCCGCACTAGGTGCCCGCGTCCGCTGTTTGTCAGTCAGTCCGCGGCTGGCGCGCTGCCAAGATTGCGTAAGGCCGCCTCATCGGCGGGGTCAAAGGTCAAGCGCTCAGAGAGCTGACGTAACATGCTGTTGCATACTCTATGTCGACAGATCCTAGATGTACTCTTGTCCAGCGCCTTACAGAAGATACCGTCGCCGTGCAAGACAGACAATATACAAAACTATTGAAGACGTCGAAATGACCACATCTGCCGCCGACAAGAAAAAGAATACCATCAGATCTGTCGCTGCACACTCTCTATTGGATGGACCTGCAGTCTTTTGTGGTTGCAGACTGAACTTCAGCATCGACATCAATGATTCGTTTACTCATGGTAACGGATGGTTAACAGTCGCTGTTGTACGTGGTGGTACAGGCGTACCCAATGTATCCGGACTGGAAAGCTTCGTTGATCGTGACATCATAGCCTATCGAACATATCATATCACTGAAAATGGTTGACGACATATAGAAGTTTGGTGCTGTCCGTGAGAGGTGCAAGGACAGCCAAATGATAAGGCGACAGCTCGCGTTAAGCGGGAAATCAGGGTTAGAGTTTCGGAACGGCACAAATTTTCGTTGCCGTCGTTCCATTCTACAGCCGATGGTTGTCCTTATTCGCAATTGTAGATACATTTAGTGTACTTCATAGCGGCTGTAGTCGCCGCAATGCCTGTTGCTTTGGACTAGCATGCGTGTATGTCCAAAGTAACTTTGCATCGTAATTCAGAATAACACAGGCACAGCAATATCGTATAGTTTCCAGTACAGTTACCAAGTCTCTCTAAACGACCTCCGGAATGTTCTATCAAGCGTACCATTTCTCGACAATAGAAATCCTCTACTTGGTCACTGTCTTTTCTTCCCAAAAATCTGCGACTGTTGTGGATCACCTTCTCCACTGCATGGACGTTGTCGTCCGCATTCGATGTCGAACGTCTTCTTTCCCGATCAGCATCAGCCACATATGTGCGTCTTGCTCAAATTATTGGCTCAGTTTCGCTACTGCTGGACGTAACATTGCATCTGGTTCACGTATCGCCAGAATTTTACAATGAATTTGTGTGCAGTTTAGAGAGTGACCAGAATCGCATTGTCCCGCGTACTTCAGCTTTCAAGTACGTTTCCAAGTGCTGGGTCATTTCACTCCCACCCTGTGATGGGTTGTTTTGGGGAAGGAGACCAGACAGCGAGGTCATCGATCTCATCGGATTAGGGAAGGACGGGGAAGGAAGTCGGCCGTGCCCTTTGAAAGGAACCATCCCGGCATTTGCCTGGAGCGATTTAGGGAAATCACGGAAAACCTAAATCAGCATGGCCGGAAGCGGGACTGAACCGTCGTCCTCCCGAATGCGAGTCTCCCTGTGATGCACCTATTATCTACATGCCAGCAGAAATGTCTCTGCAGGAAACCCAGAACACGTACACTGTTCCGAAAATGCACCACTCTCGTTGTGCAATAGTCTTGGTGTAGGACGACATGTGTAACTTACTTTTTAAAGTCCCCTCGTAGAGCGTGTGACAGTGTATTGGACATAAACACAGAACTGCAACCAGCCACAAATTAGTTTTTTAGTATTTTCAGGCTCACCTTCAGGTGGGGCACAAGAAAATACGTCCTTATTTCCGTATCGTGATGCAGGGCACTGGCTGTGTGACAAGAAGATGTGTAAAAACAAATTGTAATGTATCGGAATGTTCTATGGCGAGTTGTGTCGAAAAAGGCTGTATTGTAAATAGCACCCACCTGGAAACTTGCATTTTGGATACTGTAGTGCCTGTGTTGGCAAGAACAACGACGCAGTGTTCCTACGAAGGAGCAGGCGCTGCGGCGACTGAAGCAGCTATGAAATACCTGCAGTGCGTTGGCAGCTGCGAATAGGAACAACCATCAGCTGTATAATGGAATGATGACAATGAAAATTTGTGCCAGGCTGGGCTTCGAAATTGGATTTCGAGCTTTACGTTAGCGGTCGCCTTAATCTCTTCAGCTGTCCTTGCACTATTCACGACCAGACCGAAACTTCGTATTCGTTCCCACGCCACGACATGTACTCGAACACACATTATGCAATTCCCGTACAGGGGAGGAGTTTTTAATTGTGAGTCGCTCCCGGTATCGGCGGATAAATATGGTACTGCAGTGCCTGTGGTGCTAAGGAGAACGCTACAGTGTAACTTCGGACAATTGTGCAGCATACTGTAATATCGAATCTATCCGGCGACACCGGGCAGCGACTTTTCTTTAAAAATGTTCTCCGCTGTATGGGAACTACATACGCGTGTGTACTAGTATATGTCGCGACGCAAGAAAGACAAGATGTGGAAGTTTGGATCTGGTCGTCAGGCAGGCACGGATAGTCAGTCTGCTTTCGGCCGGTGAGCGGCGAGGACGTCTAGTTTACGTCCCGTCCGCAGAGTCGCGAGGGCGCGTAGTTTGTTTACTTCCTCGTCGCAGCTAGTACTCGCGTCCGTTGACATTGAGTCGCTACGGCTCATTCGTACAGAAAAGCTACCATCAAGATCAGCTTCCAGCCTGACCACGCACGACAACGAGCCTTTGAAATCGAACGATTCACCCGTGACGAAGTTCAAACACCACCACAGCAGATCGCCGGTATCCACCTATCCATCACAAGTAGCGTCGTCTACGTCAAGATGGGCGATGATGAGTTATGTCACGCAGTTGTGAACAGATGTGCGAACACTCACAAGTTCAAACACTTCGATGGTCACATCGGGGAGGTTACCGTTGACAATGCAGGACTAGGACTACGCACATTAAGAGTCTTCGAACTCCTGTTCTAAGTGCCACCGGACGTCGTTACCTCAGCTTTCCGCCCGTATGGGACGGTAATTAGCCACATGGCCGAAAAATGTAACACCTTCGAGACGTGTCAGGTCCTCAACGGCGTCCGACAAGTCAAGATTGAATTAAAGAAACACATGCCATCCTACTTAGTCACAGGTGGATGTCGAGCAATCATAATGTACGATGGACAGCCTCGTATTTGTTCTGGTTGCGGCCAGGAGGGTCACGTACGCTCGGCGTGTATTCAACGTCGGGTTACACATATCCCATTAGATGACGCGGCACCACCTCCTACGAAAGAACACTTGGAAGACAGGAAGCGTTAAAGCGCACACCTGTCGCCAGTTCTGGATTGACCAACAACATTACGAAGTCCACAGAGATTGCACAAAGCCGCCCATCGACTCCACAAGAAGATTCGGACGAGAGAATGGCTCTCGACGCTAGGGTTGTACAGACCTCTGCTTTTCTCCCTGAAGAGGATGCAATGCGGGAACCACAAACTCTTTCGGACGCAGAAACCCCGCCCGCAAACAAAGATCACCAAGAAAAAATAAAAAGCGACGTCGCACACCCTCGCACGATTGTCTCCAGTGGACGTCTTCTCCAGTTGACGACCAGATGGCCAACGAGACGAGAAAAATGGATGACACGGGATCGATCTCACCTGTCATTTTGTCTGATTTGAAAAAGCCCATTACCTCTCTCTCGGACAAACAGTTCACAAGCACATCGCACGCCATTGGTACACAACCGGAAACAACTGCAGATTCACCTTAAGTCACTCAGCTCACAAGTATTCCACCGCAGCCAATGTTAACTTACGGACTTTGGGCGGATGACACTGAAAACGATTCTACACCCGCTGTGGTGGATGAGGAGAGGGTTCTCTCCTCCCACATCTCGGCCCCTCCCGAGTAGCAACAGATGAAGGTGCAGACGCGGCCTGCAGGTTACAGGCCCCACCATTTACGGCGACGCTGACGGGGGCCCACACTGCAGGTGACGATCTACAGACCTGTCGCTTAGCGACCATCAACATTAACATCATTCGGACACGTACGAAGTTGTCGCTGCTCCAAGACATGCTCAATGCAGCAGACGTTGTCTTTCTCCAAAAGTCTTCGTCGCCGATTTCCCGGGTGTGTATGGTTATAAGGCCCATGTGTCCCACGCCTCGCCAACTAACAGTGGAGGCGCAGTTCTCATCAGGAGGGGTCTAGAGGTGGACGAAGTCCGATATCTCCCCCACGCTAGAGGAATGGCCGTGACGGTACTAGGAGTCCAGTTTATCAGTGTGTACCCCTCTTCCGGAAGAAATCGCCGTCGCGACCGATCGCTCTTCTTCACAGAAGGAACACCACCGCTTTTTCAGGACAGGCACGATGATTTGGTACTAGGGGGCGATTTCAGTAGCACCCAAGCACCTGAAGATTAGCTGCAACGCCATTCAGCGTGCTCCTAACGTGGGACACTCATCAGCGATCTCCAGCTGGTAGATACATGGGAACATGTCCGAGGAAATCAACCGGGATACACCCATTTCACGAGTCACTCATCTAGTCGCATCGATAGGATTTACGTCTCCCGTTCTCTGGCGGCGACAGTGAGCGACGTGGAGGTGATGGCCGTAGCCTTTTCTGATCACGAGACCTATATATGCTCCGTCATCCCTCGTCGCCAACGGGTGTAGCGCAGCTGACATCCCTGGAAATTAAACCTTGCTCACCTCGCTTTTCCAGAATGTCGACGCGCCATCGAAGACATGTGGAGTTCGCGCGTCCAACGCCTCCCGACGTATCTTACATAGATTAGTTGGTGGTTAAACTGGGCCACGCCGGCGCTACGGAGAACCTTTATTACGTATGGTCTTGAGACCGCTGCTTGGAGGCGGCATACCCTCGATGTTTATTTCACCGTTCTTCGCGAATATGCCTCCTTGCCACCCACGCCGGAACGACAGATGACAGTACAGCGTGCGAAGGGACAGATCGTAGCCCATATGCAGCGACACCTCGAAGGGACGATCGTCTGAGCGAGAACACATGACAGACTCGCATCGGAACGACCCGCAATGTACCACGTCATTCGAGAACGTAAACTGCGAAGACTGGCGCTGATACATGCCATCACCACTGAGGGCTGCCGTCACCACACCACACAAAGCGACATTGGTGCAGCCTTCTTCGACCATTGAGCACGACTTTATTCTGCTCAATGTTCCAACCCGACGGCGGTGAGAGGAGTCTCACAACTGGTTTATGGCATTGTCCCATAGGATTTACAAACTGAATTATTGAACGACATCACGGAAGACGAAGTTATCGATGCCATAGGTGAGGGAGCGGCGAATAAGTCTCATGTCCCCGACGGGTTTCCTGTGGAGTTTTATAGAACTTTCTAGTATTTACTGGCTCCCAAGTTGACAGACATCTGTCGGGAGCTTATGTCCTCCGCAGTGCCGCTCCCCGCGACCTTCGCAGAAGGATTAATTATACCGGTTCACAAACCTAATGGTGGGGCTCGAATACGTGATTACCGCCTGCTAACACTCGTCAACTGCGACATGGAGATATTCACCAGATTATTAGCAAATCGTATACGACCGACCATGCCTCACGACATCTCACCAGATCAAGCTTCCTTAGGGGGTTTCAAAAACATCCACACCGCACTGTGTCGACGCCGTGACATACTAGCCCTAGAGAGAGCACACCGCATACCGTGAGTGCTGGCATCACTAGGTTTTAGCCAAGCTTTTGATAGAGTGGATCATGCGTACCTTACGTCCGTTCTCCAACACATGCAGTACCCACAGCAATTCACAGACTTCGTGATGCGCCTCCTCCGAGGGTGACTTCCAAGGTGCTCGTTAACGGTCGTCTCACGCAGTCCCTCCCGATTTTCCGATCGGTGCGTCAAGGCTTCCCCTTGTCGACCTTACTCTATGCTCTGACACTGAAACCACACCTCTATGGCCTCCGTCAACGCTTCACCCGACTCATCTTATGTGACGTCAATTCGCTGCGCAGCATATGCAGGCGACCTGGTTCTCGTGCTCCGCAATCGCGGCGATGTATCCAGCGCACTAGAATGGATTACCACACACGGCGTGGCTTCCGGCTGCTGTCTCAACGACACCAAATCGGTCGCCGTGGCCATAGGAGACGGGTTCACCCCAGCGTGTGTCGACCCCCTACAGCTCAGTGGCACTGTGAGATGTCTCGGAATAGAGTTTCACAACGACACACGGCGCACTGCGGCCTTTAACTACCGCCGCTCATTACAACAAATTCAGGTCCAGATCTTCAACCTTCTTCTGCGGACCCTCGGCATTCTTCAAAGGACACACTTCGTCGATATTTACCTCACATCGTGCTTTCCACACATAGTGCGTGTCCTTCCAATACTGTTACTGACGTCCGCCCCTGGAAGCTGAGTGGTCAGCGCGCTGGAATGTCACGCCAAGGGGCCCGGGTTCGATTCCCGGCGCACCATAACTCCGGACATGATTTACAGTGCTGTTCACAACATTATTTCTCGACTACAGCTACTGTTGAGGAATGATGGTGGACATATTGAGCATTTCCTGTAAAGAACATCACCTTTGATTTGTCTTACTTTTTTACGCTAATTATTGCTATTCTGATCAGATGAAGCGCCATCTGTCGGACATTTTTTGAACTTTTGTATTTTTTTTGTTCTAAAAAACCCCATGTCATTCCAAGCATGTGTGCCAATTTGTACCTCTCTACCTACATTATTCCGTGATTTATTCAGTTTTTAAATTTATACTGACTTTTTGATCACTCGGTATTTTCACATTTTGACGGAGAAAGCTGATGGCTGAAATTTCTTCAAAAGACGTTAAAGCGTATTTGTATTAATGACTGTCACCCCATCTCTCCTCGATATTTCGCGGTGATATAAAACGAGCTGCCCTTCTTTGGGCTTTTTCGTCGTCTTCCGTCACAACTATTTGGTAAGGTTCCCACACCGCACAGTTGTTCTCTAGCAGAGGACGAACAAACTTAGTGTAACAAGTCTCCTTTGTGGTAACTGTTGCATTTTCTAAGTGTCCTGGCAATAAAGCGCTTTCTTTATTTTGCCTTCCTTACAACATTATCTATGTGATCGTTCCAATTTAAATTGTTCAAAATTTTAATTCCTAGGTATTTAACCGAATTGACAGTTATTATATTTATGTGGTTTATCGTTTAACAGAAATATAACGGATCTCTTTCCGTAGTCATTTGGATGACCTCACATTTATCCAGAGACAGTTGCCACTTTTTGCATCATAGAGATATCTTGTCTCAGCATTTTGCAATTGGTTTTTATCTTAAGATGACTTTACTGGATGGTAAATGACATCACATGCAAAGAATCAAAGAGGACAACAATTTACAGCATTACCTGCAAACGGTTTAAGAGGGCTGATCATGTTGTTTCCTATATTGTTAATAGAGGGTGATTTTTTCCACCGTGTACAAACTCTAGGGATTGATCGATGAGAGGATGCGGAACAAAAAAGGTCTAATGAACTTATGTCTGGAGATGCACGATTTCCATGCTAGAGGCGATTCATTCAATCATACTTTGTTACAGAGACTGCGGTCTAATATGCGCTGTAGCATGCAGTCACAGTTACAGTATTAATCGTTTCCTCCCAGATAGTGCTACTGTTCCTCATACGTCATGCCCTAGAACCCTCTCCTGCCGTAGTAACTGGCATTGTTGTGTCCGATTCACTTCTCTTGCTGACTCACCTTGTAGTGGATGTGGTATAGCGTTGTACACAGTGGTTCCGTTTTCGAATCGAGCTTGCCGACATGGTATTTACTCACGGAAAGACAAATGGCAAAGGCTGTATCGGGAGACATATCCCCGCCGACGACAACCACAGCATTCAATGTTTGCAACAGTGTTTCGCCGTTTGTCTGAGACAGGGTCGTTTCAGGAAGCAGGAAATCATGATGTACGTACCTGAAATCAAAACTGTGAAAGGCGGCCGCCCTGTCAGTACCAGACAGTTGGCCCGCCAGTACAGGATAAACCTGACGACGGTGTGGGACATTCTCCATGACAATTGTTACTATCCTTATCACTTACAGGGCTTACTATGGACAGACTGTCCACATCGGGAGCAGTTTTGTTACTGGTTTCTTCATCGGCTAACTACCATTCCGGGATTTGTGTCATCCTCCTATTCACAGATGAGACCACCTTTACGCGGATTGGCATCTTCATCTTTCACAACAGTCATCTGTGAGACAGTATCCACAATGAGCGAATCATCAGCAACCGGAATGTGTGGGCCGGGATGATTGGCCACCGTATTTTGGAACCAGTTTTCCTTCCATCTCAGGCCGGAGCTATCGCGGATTCTTGCGAGTGACTTTACCTCTATTGATGGAAGGAGAGCCACTGAAGGGTTTTTGTGCCTGCTAAATGATGGTGCTCCAGCCCACTCCACCGTTAACCTCCGGTTGCATCTGAAACATGTCGTCCCTGGTCGATGGATCTAACAAGGGGGTCCAGTTGCACGGCCTGTTCGTTCGCCGGATCTCAGCCCGTGCGATTTCTGGTTATGGGGCCATAATATCGTGTGCGCACAGCCCATTCCAGAAGAGGAGACACAGTGTCTTTGACACTATTCGGATGCAGCCTGGCCGCTGTGAACATGTGAGTCAGAAAATACTAAGGCTCGTACACGCAGGAGTTGAGGCACATGGAAACCTTTTTCAACTCATGCTGTTAACTGTGGCTGCGTAGCACACAGCGCATTAGACCGCAGTCTCTCTAACGAGGTATGATTGAATAAATCGTCTCTAGCATGGAAACCATGCATTTCCGGACATAAGTTCATTAGACCTTTTTTGTTCTGTATCCCCTCATCGATCAATCCCTAGAGTTTGTACACGGTGGGAAAAATCTCCCTGTATACATCAGGAAAAGCGAAGACTATAATACTTCCTTGGCGGACCCCAGATATCACTGTAGGTTTCCTCTGTTTACCGTCGATTACGATGTACTGTGACTTTCCTGATAGGAAATCACGAATCCATTCACACAGCTGAAGTGATACTACACAGCAGCGTAAATTCTCATTTACACTTACATCCGACCGGGTCTTCTGCGTGCTTCACTTTCTTGTCAGGCAGCGTACTGCAACATCAAGTAAACAAGTTTCTCAGGCAGTCGCAAGATAACGAAAGGGGTGTATCAATCAAATAAATTGTAGCTACATTTAACTCATACACAATACTTTCCCAAATAATAGGCCATGGAATGAATGTTTTAAATAACATTAATCGCTAATTGCTTTAAGCCTACACTTTACACTAAAGACGCTACTTACAATAATTCTAGGACACAGTTATCTTAAAATATAGGTTTGGAAACTGAGTGATACCAAAATGATAGGCCTGTCTGCTAACATGAGGGCTGGAATCCTGATTTTGATTAACTTCATATTTCAAAATGGGCTATTTGCACCATTGCTAGTGACTGAAAGTGAGCGATCTCGATATTAGGAAAGTATCTTTGACTTTATTGGTCCTGGTTTGGAAGAAATGAGTTATGAAATAGAAATAGCACTCGTATCAAACTTCGAAAAGTCCGCCTCTTTGAACTTGAAGCGAAGGAGTTTGAGGTTTGAGAGTTAAATGCTGCCTTTTATTCATTTTAGGTGTCCATTATAAAATGCAACCAAACATCGCGCACTCTGAAGATAACAGAGAGAAGGCCGAAATAGTGAATTCGGTCTCCCACAATTGTTTCACCGCGGAAGACTGTAACATGGTCGCTCCTTACAACGCTAAATGGCAGATGTTAAGATGACCGATCGCGGAATATAAAAGAAATTACAATCGCTTAGTAGTGTGAAGGCAGTAGAACCAGATGAGATACCTGTGTAATTCTACAAATATTATGCGAAACAGCTTGCTCCGCTTCTGGCAGCAGTTTATCGTAGATTTCTGGAACAACGAAAGGTACCTAGCGACTGGAAAAAATCACAACTCATACCGTTTCCGAGAAAGGTCTTTGGACTGATGCACATAACTATAGACCTATTTCGTTGACGTCAGTCTGTTGTACAATTGTGGAACATGCTTTATGTTTAAGAATTATGACGCTTTTGGAGAACTAAAATCTCCTCTCTAAAAATCAACTTGGATTCCGCAAACAGAGGTTTCCGCATACAGAAGTACTGCGAAACTCAGTTCGCTCTGTTTCTCCATGAGATCCATAGAGCTGCAGGCAACGGCCCTTTGGTGAATGCCGCTTTCTTTGACTTCAGGAAGGCCTTTGACAACGTCCCGCACTGCCGTGTGTAGTAAAAACAATACGAGCTCACTTAGTATCGGATCAGATATGCGTCTGGATTCAAGAATTCTTTGGACTTGAATTCAACACGTCACTCTTAACGGAACAAAATCGACGGATACATAGATGATTTTTGGAGTACGACAAGGAAATGTGATAGGGCAGTTACTGTTTACAATGTATATAAAGGGTCTGGTAGAAAACCTCGGAAGCTCCATAAGAAAGTAGCAACACCAGAAGATAGTATCGATTTCCAGAAGGACTTCCAGAGGACTGGTGAACGACGCAACCTCTGAGAGTTGACTTTGGACGTAAATAAATGTAACATATAACTCATACGTAGGAAAAGAAATCCGTAGCGGCACTGCACAACTACACTATTGATGACAAATTGGTGGAAACAGTGTATACCGCAAAATACACTACTGGCCATTAAAATTGCTACACCAAGAAGAAATGCAGATGATAAACTGGTATTCATTGTACAAATATATTATACTAGAACTGACATGTGTTTACATTTACACGCAGTTTGGTTTTTCACGTTTTCTATTATCGCATATACGAAAAGAGCCGCGAAATATCTGTTAATAATGCCGTGCTTTGCTTTTCTTTATCATCATTACCCTTTAGCGGAATAAAATGTATATATGGAAGTCTTATTGTTCTGTATCTGGCCTACAATTTAAGGAACGATTTTTCGTAACTGCAACTCATGCTAAGAATCAATATATCTTCCCTACTTCATAGTGATTAAAAGTTGAAATTACTTTGTTATGAGCACTGATGTTACAGTCCGTGTGATCGTTCAAAAACACAAGTTCGCAGTGGATTTTATTTCTCGTTAAAATGCTATTTCATACCACGACTAGCCCAAGAACATGAGACTCTCATTAAAAAATACGTTGTCACTATAAAGTTTGCCAGATCAGAACGGAGCACAGCAAGATTCCTATCAGATTCTGAAGGTACATTAAATTATTTGCACTGTAAATTATATCCTATCAGCAGCCCGCGTCAATCTGCAACACATCATAAAATCTGCTGATCTTCACTGCCAGTCTGGGAGCTAAAAGAAATAATATTATTTTACTATTATTTTACCGCTTCCTTGCGGTATGCTCGACTATATTGTAAGTCGTTTAAATACGCCGCGGCAGCGGCTCTTCGTTCTCCACGCAGCTCAGCACCACAGATAATATTTATATAATTGAAAAATGTCTCAACAGGATGGGATAATATGCAAGCAAGCTTAACAATAAATAATACAAGTTTTCATTTAAACAACTCTATTAAAACCTTTAAATATCTCAGTGATTACAGACCTTTGTGAATTCACACGTAATGGCGTACATTGCTTAGTCTCGACAAAAGAATGCTACATTGGCGTTCTCTACGACAACAACAGGAGATATTACTCGCACAACTTCCAAATTAAGACGACAAAGACATTCATATTCAACACGTATTATATACTAGTTCCTTTTTTAATCTCTGTTTAACATTTATCTTCTGTGTCGGTTTTATTACTCGCCGACGCAGACGTTTTCAGAAATAAATAATTAAAAAAAATACAGAATTTTATACAATGACACAATATGATACATCTAATTCTCTAATTACTACATAATATATTGTTTTTGTTTCTCTAGACGTTACAATGCCCCCTGGCAGCAATTGACTAACGTTGGAAATGTTCGGCAATATGCTGCCACTAACGTCTGTTTGGTTATTGTCTGTTACCTTGGTTGGATCATTCACTTTACACTTCTTAGTTCTTTTACACTGTAGGTTTAATTACACTTTTTATACTGTTCTTTCACTTTGCGAGGTGACCGTCAACCTAGTCCCAGGGTCATTACATTTATTTGGCTCCCCCATTCGGGCTACGTGCGATCAGAAAACCTGGGAAAACTGCGCCGGAGCCATGGTCATCTCGTCTGGTTTGTTTTAATACCCAGTTTGATCACAAAAAGTTCAGATTCTATCCAATGTTCACATATAACAAAGGCTATTTGTGAGAGCATGTTAAACCTTTAGTCTCTTTGTTACCCATATAATATTTGTGTTTTGGATTGTAATGAAAGTCACTTATTACACATTTTTACAGTAGTATCATGAATCGTCCTTGCATTTACTCGCGACAATTGGTTTAAAATGTCTAGCATTCATGCGAGTATACTTCATTAACATGACGAAAACATATTATATCTATATATCACTGAACCAATGAATACTTTGGGTCCGTATTGAATAACTCAAGAAAAAAAAACAAATGTTTGTCACGTCATTTCGTGTCCACTAAACCCTATTCATGTTAGTGCATTAAACACATATTTGGTAGTTCATTTGAATGACAACAATGTTGTACGGAGCTGGCGGCGCGAAGCAATTGTTGAGTCGCGTCGTCTGGAACGCCGCGTGCCGACGGCCGCTGGGTTCGACGACCTGCTCTCAGTAACAGCGACGTCGTGCTGACGTGGCGCCCAAGCAGTCGCGAACCGCGGCGAACCATTCGCCGATGTCGGTGAGTGACAGTGGTTTACCGCGACCGGCTGGCTGGCGGCACGGCACTCGTCTCGGCTTCTCCACATGGCTCCCCGTTGTAGCGCATGAAACAAACATTCCACAACGGTGTACTGCCTTTAAGGACACAGATTACTAGCTGTGGAAGAAGATGCAACTTGTTAAAAGCGATTATTGTTCAGTAAGCCGTCGCTTCACTGGTATGCACAGGATGGTTTGGCGTGATAACAGGTTTCTTGTGGCATTGTGACACTGGTATTCAAGGTTCGTCACACGCACATTGTACTACACATTTTCACTCACTCCACGGTTGGTACACTGCCAGAGCGTCTTTCAACACGTGAAAATGTTTCGTAACACACATACTACATGTCCCCGTCGAGCTAGGTTCGTTTAACTCGACTCCGAACGGATCAATAACTACTGTTTTTATACACTGTCTATTGTTCGTTGAGCACTGCACTAGGACAGTCTGTCACTCAACACTAGACTTATCGACGTATATATTGGTGCAGATACAACAGTCATTTTCTGTCCCTGCTACACACAATATTCCGTCCTTTCCTCCATTGTTTATGCACACAGTTTATTTTTTAATACCTTTTAACTGTTCTTCGCATACTCACTCTCATCTACATGGCGTCTATTTGTTTTTACCTTATCACAACACACTTTTCATATTGTTACTAGGCGTATATAGCCCTTTTGTGAAATTTTTTCATTTTCTTATCAGTGTAGCTTGCCTGGTTATCACCCATCTATCAAACAGATTTTACCATGTGCATGACAGCTTGACTTGGGCATATTGATCAATAAATACTTCATTTAGCACTAGCATTATTTTTAATGATTTTTCCTATATGACTACAGAGTAGGTTCCACATTGGTTGACTTAATTCGCGTATCGCGTAATGAATATTCAAGGGCGTGTACCAAGTACACAGGCTTCAATTGAACCATTGTTATATACAAAGCGGATTTTCCACGGAACGGGCTTGTTTTTTGATTAGCTTATGCTCCAGTGTCGTTCTCATATCACTACTGGCAGCAAACATCACATAATTGTTGCATATTACAGAGTCCATGTTTGGCTAGTCAAGACTCTCTCTCTCAGGGTTCCTTATCCTAATACAATTACAACAGTTACCTTACTATATTAGATTGCATCATTAATTGCACTTACATACTACACATAGAAAATGGTTCAAGAAATTAACCCTTTGTATAATGATTCAAGAAATTAATCCTCACTTTATCAACAAGAAGATTGTTCGTTGCTTAATGAGCCTATAATTTTTAAATGGCTCTAATTGTCTGTAAACAAAATCTTTCCTGTGTAAGCTATTGCCTACTTTCTGAATCCACTTCCTCCAAGTTTCATTACACACAAATTTCTTTCTTAATACTAACATACTTATATTCTAAAACACAATTAAAATCTTCTTACAACTATTACTCTTTATATGTGATATGTCACTGAATAAATAACTTCACATCTTTACGTGGATACAATCCTTTGATCTTCCCCGTATGGGGATGTGCTAACAAATAGCTACATTCGTGTGGCACGCTTATTACTTCAAAAGGCCCTGAATATAGCAATTGCCACTTACTATTTTGTTTTAAGGTGGCTGAGGATTTAGCGTGGTTACGAATAAGTACTAGATCTCCTACATTATATCTCTGTTCGTTAGTTACACCTCGGTCGTACTTCCTTTTCCTCTTTGCCGCACAGCTGGTTAGTCTGTTCCATATCTTTTTCATCTTTTCCTCCCTTGTTTCTGCCTTGACTGGTAGTCTCGGCAAAGGCGTGAGCCATTCATTCGGTGTCTCATTAAATCCCTTCAATATCTCTACCGGTGGATAGCCTGTACTTGAATGGGGTGTTAAATTGTGTATTTCTACAAATTTCGGTACTAGCCCTGGCCATTTTGTATGTCGGTTCCCTATGTAGATTCTAAGGAACTTATTCAATTCTCTGAATATTCTTTCAACTAGACTGGTTTCGGGATGGAACCGGGATACCAGAATATGCTGTATATTTTGTTCCCGTAGGTAATTTTTCCAAGTTCGACCCGTGAAATAAGAAGCATTATCAGTCGTTATGGCTTCGGGTTTTCCCACTTGGGGCAAGTATTCTTGACTGATCCGCCTGACCATGGTTTTGGCAGTAGCTGATTTTATGCAATAAATTGCCAAGTATTTGGAAAAAATATCGTACATGGCCAGTATATATTTCATACCTCCTCTGGCCATGGGATAAGGACCGGCTACATCCACAGATACTATTTGAAGCGGCCTGAGTGGAACTATGGGATGTAGCTCAAACTTAGTGGATCTATTATAATGTTTTGCTTTTTGACATATCACGCAAGTTCTAACTGTTGCCTGAATCTGGTGTTTCATACGAGGAAAGTAGCAGTATCTCGCCATGATCTCTGCACACTTTCCAATCCCTGCATGGCCCCATGCCAAGTGCGTGTGCCATATCATAACTTTTACCGACTGGTTAGGTATACATACCGCCCAGCAGTCTTCTTTCGTATTAAGTTTATGATACAAAATATGGTTCACTATTTTAAAACCTTGCTCATCTCTATTGTTAACACCCTCTTCAATATTATTAATGATTTTTTTCCACATCGGATCTGCCCTTTGTAATTCGCACAGGTTTTTACAAATATATAAAAAATCCTTCATGTAAGTATTGTCACGCACTAACAGCACTTTATACTCCGCGGATTGCTCTAACATTTCTGCTAAATCCGGTAATCCTACCGGCAGTCGCGACAGAGCATCCGCTATTACGTTATCTTGGCCTTTTATGTATATAATCTTTATCCGGTTTCTTGTAAGACAAGCATCCATCTCCTCAGTCTAGTATGGAATAGTTTGCATGACATCAAAAAACTTAACGCCTGGTGGTCACTATACACTTTAATCTCCTTCCCTTGTAAATAATAATTAAACTTTTTCACAGCCCAGACTACTGCAAGTGCTTCCAGTTCGGTTGCCGAGTAGGCTCTCTCGCAGCTAGTTAAAGTCCTACTGGCGAAGCCGATAATCTTTATTGTTGTCGGGTCGTTTCCTTCCTCCCACTGAAATAAGCACGCTCCCAGGCCATAGGAACATGAATCCGTCGCAAGACAAAAATCTTTTGACAGATCTGGGTGCTGCAAAATATTTGCATTCAGTAGGGCGGTTTTAATCGCTTCAAAAGCTTGTTGACATTTGTCAGTCCAAACCCACTGCACACTTTTTCGTAGCAGATTTAGTAGCGACGCGTCATTTAACAACTGATTGGGCACGAACCTTCTGAAAAAAGACGTGAGCCCAAGGAATGCTTTCAATTGCCTCTTAGTGCGGGGGCTTGGAAATTCTCGGATCGCCTCTAGTTTTTTGTTGTCTGGGCGTATACCAAGTGGTGTAATAAGATGGCCTAAAAATTTAATTTTATTTCGTCCAAATTTTGACTTTCCTAGGTTTGCTGTCACACCTGCTTGCTTAAATCTCTCTAGTACTCTACGCAACAATTCCATATGTTCGTCCCAAGTAGCAGTAGCGATTACCAGATCATCAACATATACAGTGATTTTTTCTAATAAGTCTGGACCCAGTACCGTGTCTAGTGCAGTAATAAACACTCCAGCACTCACATTCAATCCGAAGGGAAGTACCTTGAATTGGTAACTCCGCCCTCCGAATATGAAAGCTGTGTACTTCCTGGATTCCGGTGTAAGGGGAATTTGCCAATATGAACTTTTCAGATCGACCGAGGTCAAGTACTGTGCTCCATGAAATTTTTGTATCTGCTCATCTAAATTCTCAGGGCGAGTCCGGACAGGTATGATAATTTTGTTAATGTCCCTCGCATCTAACACTAGCCTGATTTTTCCATTGGCTTTCGCCACTGCTACAAGAGGACTACTGTATGGAGAGAAGGAGGGCTCAATGATATCCCACTCTAACATCTTCCGAATCTCTTTAGCTACTAATTCCCTCCTCGACCAAGGGATGGAGTAAGTTGCGCGACAGTATGTTTTGTGGGGCATCACCTCTATGTGATAGTGGTACCCTTTGACTATTCCTGGTCGGTCGGTAAATACCATAGTGTATTCCGATAGCAGCTGCGTCAACTGTTGCTTTTGTTTACCGCTTAAACCTTCAGATTCCTGCACTTTGGTTTGAAATGCCTCAACATTTGTTTCAAAATTTCGATCCTCTAAATTCGGGTAATAGAGGTCTGCTACATGTGAAAAATCATCAAGGTGTAGTACCCAGGGGTTCCTACATTTGATATTAATTCGATTACAACATGGCACAAGTACCTCCTTCGATTTCATCATAGACAACTCAATCCTCCTACCTTTATTAACTATGCATAGTTTCCCCAAGGAGAGGTCGATCACTGCGTCCCTCTCACGGAGAAAATCTACTCCCATAATGCAGGCCACCTTTAGTCCTTTAACAATGAGGAACGAGCTCACTATGGCTTCGCCCTCCTTACAAATCTCTACCTGCACCTGGTATTTAACTAATTGGCTCTGTGCACTTATGGCTCCAGACACCTTACAATTATTAACCGGGAAAGTCGGAATGCTATGTCCTTTTCCCAGTGCCTTAAATAACTCCATACTCATTACACTTACTGAGGCACCTGTGTCGATGATTATATTCACTGCAACATCATTGAT
The DNA here is from genome assembly GCF_021461395.2 of Schistocerca americana. Lineage (NCBI taxonomy): Eukaryota > Metazoa > Arthropoda > Insecta > Orthoptera > Acrididae > Schistocerca > Schistocerca americana. The sequence continues at coordinate 381,895,467 of NC_060124.1, forward strand.
TTTCGCTTCGATAATAGCTTGCACATTTTCGTTATTATCTTTCTTACATTCGTGTGGTTCGTTCAGTAGATCTTTATCCATACTGACACCATCGTTGTATCGCAGCATACGTATCCCAGGTATATTATTATCACTCGTGTTGCTCTCACTCCATCCCTCGGCCATCGATGGAGAGCATATCGAGGCCGATTCTAGTTTGTTGGATTAGTTGCTTGTGAAGTACTTGGAAGGCTATTGTCCGCGACCTCCACTATATGTACACTCTGGTTTGTCGGCCGCCACGGCTGCGCAATAGGCGCGTTTTGCGGCGGTGGTCTATTGTTGTCATACCGGTTATTACCCTGTCGCTCTGGGCTTCTTCGCTGATTTTGCTGCCAATTTCGATTACTATCACTATAATTGCTCTGCCACTGACCTCGCGCATTTTTCCAGCGGTTGGTCCCTGACATTCCAGATTCGTACCGGTCGTCAAATCGACGCCTTTTGTTATAAGTTGTTTGTCCATACCCGTTCTGGCCTCTACCATTACTACCATTTTGCGAATGTTCTTGCCGCTTGTTACCACCCCCACCATTTCCATGGTTGTGGTTTTGTGCACTACTATTTCTGTCATGTTTACATCCTGACCCATTATTCCGTGAGTGATCACACGCTGATTTTGCGTCTTCCTGTATCAAGTCTATAGAATCTACAACAGACAGGAAGTTTTCCATATCGCTTTCTGGTACGTGTATTAATTTCTCTTTGATATGAATGGGTAAATGTGATTTTAGTAGTCTTATTATGTCTCTTGGTGATATAGGCTCGTCCCAGTAGCGTGTTTTGTTTATATATTTTTCAAAATACCGTCTCAAATTCCCCAGACGAGGTGAGTACGGTTCGGGATTATATACTTCTTTTCTTAGCCGCTCTTGTATACAAGGCGACCAATATTTCGATAGAAATGCCCTTTCGAACTGTTCATATGTCATGCAGCTGTCTGCTACTTCTGTAGCCCACAACGCTGCATCACCTTGAATGTACGACATTACGTATTGAATTTTCTGTGTTTCGTTCCACACACTGGGCAAGATATTTTTAAAGCTTTTTATGAATACTACTGGGTGTACTGATTTCCGTTCAGTAGTAAACGTTTGAAATTGTCTATTTTTGATTAAACTTTCTTCCACTAATATTTTTGAACTACATGGTTTTGCTCCTTGGACATATGCTGTGTGCTCCGAACCGAAGCTACAGCTCTTCGCATTATCGACTACAGATTCCCCATTGTTGTATCGCGTATAAGTTTGTGCGTTGCCGAAACCATGGGCTGTTGGCGACAGAGGTTCCTGTTCCAAATGTTTTCTGCTTTGTGCTAAACCCTTCTCCAGGTCGGATATCCGTTTGTTCATATTCACTTGCCACTGCGGAATATCCTCACTGAGTATTTGTTTGATGGTTTGCACGTCGTTCTGTACCTGACTATTCACTGCGGTACTGAACGATTCGGAGCCTCTATTTGCTATGGCTGCTTGTACTTTGGAATTAATGTTCTTGTCAATCTCACACTCCTTCACTTCTAGTCATGAGTTGAATTCTGTTTCAATTTTAGTTGCTTGTTCGTTCCACTTCTGCTCTACAAGCTGCGTGGAATCTATTTCTAGCTTTTCTACTCGATTGGCTAATACACCTATTTCGTCTACCCTGTTAGCGTTTGCTACTTGCAGGTTGTTGACCTGTTCAGTCAGCTCCTGCACGGCCTTAGGTATCGACTCATAATTCTGTTTCATATCTGCAATCTCTTTTTTCATGTTTTCTAACGATTGCACAAGTTGCTGGTCCCGCTCAGCTTGCCGGCGATCTCGCTCAGCTTGCTGGCGGTCTCGCTCGACTTGCTGTTGCGCAAATTCTGCCTGGTAATTCAGCACGCGCTCTAATATAGCCTGAAGCGAATACCCACCAGGCAGATTACCACTCTCTGGTTCCTGCTTTTCTGGTGGTGGTACAACTTCTTTCTCTACATCCCCTTGAGGACTAGTGGGCGGTGGCACCACTTCCTGTGCCCCTGCCCCCACATTCTCACATGTTATATCCTCAAAGAAAGTACTAGTACTACTTGAGGTACCCGGTTCCACATTTCCTGCACTAACTAATTGTTGTTCCTCAGTATCCATATTGCTCGGACGTTGACTACGCAACTTAACCATATTCATAAATTGCTTACTAAACCACAAAGTCTGACAGTTTTGCCCCTTGCACACAAAATACGTTAATTTATCTACACTAACTGCACACTAAAAATTACTATCTACCATCAACTTTGTCCTGTCACAAACACTAACATCAAACTACGCACAATATGCACACCACTAGCGAAATGAGATCACTTCACTGGAGCTCGACTTCTACAAACAGGACAACTACACTGTAGTCTTACCTTTAGTTTATCTTGTCTCGGGGTTCGTCTGCCCCCGGATTACGTAGTCGTTACAGCTTCTCAGTACTATCAGGATCGTCTTCTCAGACTCGTTTGCAGTAGTACGTTTTGTCATGAAAGAGTGTTTACACATTCATTAATACATAGCATTGATCATGATATACATACATACATTTATCACTAAATACATATATATCTACACATACATAACAATCAACACTGAAAGAAAAATACATAAAATTTTATATTTGTGGCCACTGCAAATTCGGGCCCCGCGTTTTTGGGCGACAGTTTCACGTTTTTTATTATCGCATATACGAAAAGAGCCGCGAAATATCTGTTAATAATGCCGTGCTTTGCTTTTCTTTATCATCATTACCCTTTAGCGGAATAAAATGTATATATGGAAGTCTTATTGTTCTGTATCTGGCCTACAATTTAAGGAACGATTTTTCGTAACTGCAACTCATGCTAAGAATCAATATATCTTCCCTACTTCATAGTGATTAAAAGTTGAAATTACTTTGTTATGAGCACTGATGTTACAGTCCGTGTGATCGTTCAAAAACACAAGTTCGCAGTGGATTTTATTTCTCGTTAAAATGCTATTTCATACCACGACTAGCCCAAGAACATGAGACTCTCATTAAAAAATACGTTGTCACTATAAAGTTTGCCAGATCAGAACGGAGCACAGCAAGATTCCTATCAGATTCTGAAGGTACATTAAATTATTTGCACTGTAAATTATATCCTATCAGCAGCCCGCGTCAATCTGCAACACATCATAAAATCTGCTGATCTTCACTGCCAGTCTGGGAGCTAAAAGAAATAATATTATTTTACTATTATTTTACCGCTTCCTTGCGGTATGCTCGACTATATTGTAAGTCGTTTAAATACGCCGCGGCAGCGGCTCTTCGTTCTCCACGCAGCTCAGCACCACAGATAATATTTATATAACTGAAAAATGTCTCAACAGGATGGGATAATATGCAAGCAAGCTTAACAATAAATAATACAAGTTTTCATTTAAACAACTCTATTAAAACCTTTAAATATCTCAGTGATTACAGACCTTTGTGAATTCACACGTAATGGCGTACATTGCTTAGTCTCGACAAAAGAATGCTACATTGGCGTTCTCTACGACAACAACAGGAGATCTTACTCGCACAACTTCCAAATTAAGACGACAAAGACATTCATATTCAACACGTATTATATACTAGTTCCTTTTTTAATCTCTGTTTAACATTTATCTTCTGTGTCGGTTTTATTACTCGCCGACGCAGACGTTTTTAGAAATAAATAATAAAAAAAAATACAGAATTTTATACAATGACACAATATGATACATCTAATTCTCTAATTACTACATAATATATTGTTTTTGTTTCTCTAGACGTTACAGGTTGCATAGGTCCTGAGAAATCAGTACCCAGAACAACCACCTCTGGCCATAATAACGGCCTTGATACGCCTGGGCATTGAGTCAAACAGAGCTTGGAAGGCGTGTACAGGTACAGCTGCCCATGCAGCTTCAACACGATACCACAGTTCATCAAGAGTAGTGACTGGCCTATTGTGACGAGCCAGTTGCTCGGCCACCATTGACCAGACGTTTTCAGTTGGGGAGAGATGTGGAGAATGTGCTGGCCAGGGCAACAGTCGAGCATTTTCTGCATCCAGAAAGGCCCGTACCGGACCAGCAACATGCGGTCGTGCATTATCCTGCTGAAATGTAGGGTTTCGCAGGGATCGAATGAAGGGTAGAGCTACGGGTCGTAACACATCTGAAATGTAACGTCCACTGTTCAAAGCGCCGTCAATGCGAATAAGAGGTGACCGAGACGTGTAACCAATGGCACCCCATACCATCACGCCGGGTGATACGCCAGTATGGCGATAACGAATACACACTTCCAATGTCCGTTCACCATCATGATGCTGTAAACAGAACCTGGATTCATCCGAAAAATGACGTTTTGCCATTCGTGCACCCAGGTTCGTCGTTGAGTACACCATCGCAGGCGCTCCTGTCTGTGATGCAGCGCCAAGGGTAACCGCAACCATGGTCTCCGAGCTGATAGTCCATGCTGCTGCAAACGTCGTCGAACTGTTCGTGCAGATGGTTGTTGTCTTGCAAACGTCCCCATCTATTGACTCCGGGTTCGAGACGTGGCTGCACGATCCGTTACAGCCATGCGGATAAGATGCCTGTCATCTCGACTGCTAGTGATACGAGGCCGTTGGGATCCATCACGGCGTTCCGTATTAACCTCCTGAACTCACCGCTTCCATATTCTGCTAACAGTCACCGGATCTCGACCAACGCGAGCAGCAATGTCGCGATACGATAAATCGCAATCGCGATAGGCTACAATCCGACCTTTATCAAAGTCGGAAACGTGATGGTACGCATTTCTCCTCCTTACACGAGGCATCACAACAACGTTTCAGCAGGCAACGCCATTCAACTGCTGTTTGTGTATGAGAAATCGGTTGGAAACTTTCCTCGTGTCAGAACGTTGTAGGTGTCGCCACCGGCGCCAACCTTGTGTGAATGCTCTGAAAAGCTAATCATTTGCATATCGCAGCATCTTCTTCCTGTCGGTTAAAATTTCGCATCTGTAGCACGTCATCTTCGTGGTGTAGCAATTTTAATGGCCAGTAGTGTATGACATTCCCCCGACGGTCGATCGCGTGCTGCTTGTAACGCAGGTGCCCTCGCGCAGATATAAGTGTTTCCGTATGAGGTCCCTCTGACTTTTTGCTGTGACAGTAAGCGACGGCGCCCCATGTTCAAGACGGAGGTGTTTCCACGGCCGTCCGCTGCCGGTGGAACTTTCCCCGACCTCACCTGCCGTTGCAGCTGTTGCGTAACACCGCTTCCCTTACAGGCTTACAGTCTTCTGACGTTCGTGAGCATAACTTCGCCGGCGGCTACTTTCCTCAACTGTAAACACAGAAAACTCGCGTTTGCTAGTCACGCGTTTGCCACGCACGCCATTTTAAACTATGGGAACTCTTCTCTTATTACCGACGGGAGGACCTAGCCACACGACATTTCCATTTATTACCGCACAATGGAAAATGTAGATGCGTATTATAAGTGCCCTCTCAGCGTGACATGTGGTTGTGCACTGTTATCTACACTATCTGATCAAAAGCATTCTGACACCTATTGACATTACAAAGGGGTGTGCTCTGCACTCTGCTAGTGAGACTTTCAGTGAGCCGTCTGAATGTGTCTAGAAGAATGACAGCCCATTCTTGCTCACGATCCGAAACCGCAGAAGGCAGCGACGCTGGACGTTGCGGTCTAGAGCTAAGTCGTCTTCCTACTCGTACCAAAGGATTTCCATGGGGCTCAGATCGGGATTCTGGGCAGGTCAGTCTATTTCAGAAATGTCGTTACCCAGTAGCCATTGCCTCAAAGATGCTGCTGCTTTACCGCAGGGCGCATTGCTATATTCACACAAATAGTCGTCGTCTCCGAGCTGTTCCCTTACCCTTACTGACAACCTCATAAGGTTGCTCTGTGCCAACCTCTCAGAGTAGCACTTGCAACCTACGTCCTCAACTATTTTCTGGATGTATTCCAATCTCCGTCTTCCTTTTGACCTCTACAGCTCTACAGCTCCCTCTGGTAGCATTGAAGTAATTCCCTGGTGTCTTAACAGAGGTCCTATCGTCCTGTCCCTTCTCCTCTACAAATTCCTTTACCCTCCGATTCTGCGCAGAACCTCCTCGTGCCATACGTTACCAGTCCACCTTATTTTCAACATTCGTCTGTACCACCACATCTCAGATGTTTCGAGTCTCTTCTATTCCGGTTTTCCCGCAGTCCATGTTTCACTACCATACAATGCTGTGCTGCCAACGTGCATTCTCAGTAATTTCTTCTTCAAACTAAGGCCAACGTTTGAGACCAGTGGACTTCTCTTGGCCAGGAATACCCTTTTCTCCAGCGCTAGTCTGCTTTTGAAGTCCTCCTTGCTCCGTCCGTCATGATTACTTTGCTGCCTAGATAGCAGAATTTCTCAACTTCATCTATTTTCAGACCTTCAATACTGATGTTAAGTTCCTCGCTATTCTCATTTCTGCTACTTCTCATTACTTTCGCCTTTATTCGATTTACTCTAAATCCATATTCCGTACTCGTTAGACTGTTCATTCCATTCAGCAGATCCTGCAATTCTTCACTCTCAATCAGGATAGCAATGTCATCAGCGAATCCTATCATTGATATCCTTTCACGTTGAATTTTAATTCCACTCCTGAATCTTTTTATTTCCATCATCGCTTCTTCGACATAAAGATTGAACAGTAGGGGGGAAAGACTGCATTCCTGCCTTACACCCTTTTTAATCCGAGCTCTTCGTTGCCTGTTCTTATTGTACCCTCTTGGATCTTGTAAATATTATATATCACCCGTCTCTCTCTATAGCTTACCCCTATTTTTCTCAGAATTTGGAATGTATTGCGCCATTTTACAATGTGGAGCGCTTTTTCCAGGTTGACAAATCCTATGAACGTATTTTAATTTTTCTTTAGCCTTGTGCCCGTTATCAACCGCAACGTCAGAATTGCCTCTCTGGTGCCTTTACCTTTCCTAAAGCTAAACTGACCGTCATCTAACACACCCTCAGTTTTCTGTTCCATTCTTCTGTGTATTAGCGTTGTCAGCAATATGGATTCATGAGCTGTTAAACTGACTGAGCGATAAAAAAGGTCAACTCTTACAGTCTTAGAAATTGTGTGGATGATATTTTTCCGAAAGTCGGATGGTATATCGCCAGCCTCATACATTCTACGCCACTTCCCCCAATGACTTCAGAAATTCTGATGGAATGTTATCTATCCCTTCTGCTTTATTTGATCTTAAATCCTCCAAAGCTCTTTTAAATTCTGATTCTAATACTGGATCTCCTATCTGTTCTAAATCTACTGCTGTTTCTTCTTCTATCACGTCAGACAAATCTTCCACCTCATATATGCCTTTAATGTACTCTTTCCACCTACCCGATCTCTCCTTTGCATTTAACAGTGGAATTCCCGTTGCACTCTTAATGTTACACCCTTTGCTCTTAATTTCACTAAAAGCTCTTTTGAATTTCCTATATGCTGAACCAGTCCTTCCGACAATCATTTATTTTTCCGATTTCTTCACATTTTTCAAGCAGCCATTTCGTCTTAGCCTCCCTGAATTTCCTATTTATTTCATTCCTCAGCTTTGCTTGAAAATTTCTGTACTTTCTTCTTTCATCGATTAACTGAGGTATTTCTTCTGTTACCCATGGTTTCTTCGCAGTTAGCTTCTTTGTACCTGCGTTTCTCTTTCCAACTTCTGTGATTGCCCTTTTGAGAGATGTCCATTCCTCTTCAACTATACTGCCTACTGAGCTATTCCTTAATGCTATATCTATAGCCTTAGAGAACTTCAAGCGTATTTCCTCATTCGTTAGTACTTCCGTATCCCACATCTTTGCGTACTGTTTCTTCCTGACTAATCTCTTAAATTTCAGCCTACTCTTCATCACTACTACATTATTATCTGAGTCTATATCTGCTCCTGCGTACGCATTACAATCCAGTATCTGATTTCGGAATCTCTATCTGACCTTGATGTAAACTAACTGAAATGTTCGAGTATCACCCGGCCTTTTTAAGTATATCGCCTCCTCTCGTGATTTATGACTTTATTAGAGAACTCAGTCTTTCTCCTCTCACAATCCTTGCCCCAAGCCCATATTCTCCTGTAATCGTTCCTTCTACTCGTTCCCCTACAACTGCTTTCCAGTCCTCCAAGATTATTAGATTTTCATCTCCCTTCAAGTACTGTACTACTATTTCAGTATCTTTATATCCTTTCTCCGTATTATCATCTTCAGCTTGCGACATCGGCAAGTGTACCTGAAATATCGTTGTTGGTGTTCATCTTCTGTCGATTCTGATAAGAACAATCCTATCACTGGACTGTTCACAGTAACACACTCTCTGCCCCACTTTCCTATTCATAACGAATTTATCTCCCGTTATACCATTTTCTGCTGCTGTTGATATTACCCTATACTCATCCGATCAAAAACCTTTGCCTTCTTTCCATCTGTTCATATTCTTCCGCATTTAACGTTTTCTTAAACACTATAACGTTACCACACCCTAACCACGAGAAACACCCCCATACTGTTGGTTGATTGGTTTGGAGTGATACGGACTAAACTGCAAGATCATCGATCTCTTCATCAGTTAAGTGGCAAACCAGGAGTCGTCGTCAAACGAAGGAAGTCAAAGGCAAATCCTGGAACGCCCATATTCCCGGCAGATGGGGATACAAGCTCCCAAAGTGGGAGAAGTGAAATCACCAGAGGGGCTCCCAGCCATCTGGGGGGGGGGGGGGTTAAGTATCAGACGAGCGGCTCGGAGGGCCCACTGCAAGAGGCGCTACAGAGGAAGGCACTGTCGAGAGAAAAGGCGACGACGTTGCATCTGTGGCGTAAGATTGTGTCATTTTTCTGGGATTAAGACGCTCATACTTTCTGGCACCATAGATGGTGCACACCCCATCGCTGGAAGTTGGCCCACAGCTCATCATCATACTGCAAAACAAGACCGCGGTGAAAGATGACGCCCTGGACAATATTAAGACTCTTCTGAGGAGTGACAGTCTTGGGAACGTCACCCAATTTTCCATAAGAGAGCAGCGCCTGTGACTGGACAGGAGATGACGTTGTAATCAGAATGGATCGCTCTTCGTCTTAGATAGAGCTACAACTTCTCCGTATTTGTCTTCACTGCATTCCACAAAAAATAAAGGCTTTGTGGCGAGAAAGAAATCTCTATCTGTCCTGGCACATACAAGGTATTGGGGACAGGATTTTGCTCCTTGTTGTCTAGTCCTGTGTTCCTCCTATGGTGTGGCCAGGTAAGGGAATGCGTTGGATCTTACTTTATTGCATCATACGTGGTCTTTTCATCTGAAAAGACTACTGGGGCTGTGAGGTCACCGTTAGGAGAAAGTTTAAGTCGCTTGATTTGCTAATTATCCACCAAGCTGCCACCCAGTCTGAAAGGGGGCTCTCCCCATGGGCACCAACCATCCACAGCAAAGGTCACCTGTCCAGCAATACGTTACTGAGAGCCCCCATTCCCAAGTCATGATGAACACATATTCCTGGCACACATGGGGAGTGTGCAGCCCAGGCACCAACAATGCAACAGTGCAATCCCTGCATAGTCAGGGGTACCATCATGCAGGTACTTTACGTCTCCCCCATCCCACAATAGGATGGCTTCCGTGCTGGGTTTTGGGAGGAAGGAAGGGTGCCAGGGTGGAAGGGCAGAGAGGCGTAGCATACACCACAGTGGGTGACCTTCCCTTCACTACACGCACTTCTGTAAAATATGGAAAAGACAGCAGGTCATATTCAATAATGGGGACTATGTAACCTTTAATGGAAGGTGAAGATAGTGACCGAGAGTGAAACTAGAAATCAAGACCAAAATTGTGAACCAAGTCCAACCAGAGTCTGTACGAAAAGAGTCATCCGACAGAAAGTCAGAGAAGAGGTAGTCGAAGTGAGGTTTGCAGCACAGAGAGAGGAAGTAGTTATCCAAAGGCTGGAGCCCCATGGCAGCCAAGCACGCACTCACTGAAGAGTGATGACCCCTGTGGGGGATCCCATACTGTAACACCACCTTCTTTGCACTTCGCTGTTGGCGCCACACATGATGGCAGGCAACGTCCTCTAGGCATTCACCAAACTCAAACCCTTCCATCGGATTGCCGTAGGGTACAGTGTGATTCATCGCTCCAGATAACTAGTTTTCTGTCATCGACTGTTTAGTGGCGTCATTCTACACACCAACTCAAGCGTCTCTTAGCGTCGACTACTGAGATATGTGGCTAATGAGAAGTTACTCAAGCATTTCACGCCATTCTTTTTTAATTATTTACATACAGTCACTTTGCTAGCTGGGTTATGGTAGCAGTTTGATGCTCAGCCTTTCTCGCTTCCATGTAATCAAATCACCGTAGCGGACTTGGGCTTAAAGGGTTGAAATGTTCCTGACGTATATGTCACTTGGGTGACACACAATTATTATTCAACGTCCAAAATTAAAGAGCTTTCCTGACTGATCCATTCTGCTGCTGGTGGCAATAAAATATTCCCTGTGAGCCGTGCGTGGCTCGTGTTCCCGCCATCATGTATCTTACACCCTGTTTTAACGTACTTCCACCTCACTACGTTAGTTTAAGTTACTACTGTCACTGAGTTGCTGCTTTGCCTGATCGTGAGCGGCGCAAGCAGCGCGTATCGATATATCCCCGCGCGTAGTATCTTTGCTCGACTGCTATTACTTCCCAGTCCTTGTCTGTCGTCAGCAGTTCGGGTCGCGAGTTCCCGTCGGCCAGACAGTTGGAACGCGTCTGGAGTGCAGTCCGGACCTGCCAGGCGCGGAGTTGCAATGCGGCACTGGTGCTGTCGGGATGGAGCAGCAGTGAGGTTTGGGTCGACATGGCTCTCCCGACCATTGCCGCCACGCATCACTTGAGCCGGGCCACAGTCTTGGAGGATCGTTGGTCGGTCGTCCAAACGGACGACGCGTTTTGGCTCGCCGATCGTTCATGAGTCGGCTGTGTGTGTGTCCATCGACTCCCGATTTGTCTTCGTATGTGTCTAGTTACTGTTGGGTGTCGTTCAAGTCTTCGTACAGTGTTTGTCGGGTTGTGTGTGTAGTGTTATTTCCTGGCGACTATTTTAGATGTCGGTATTCGGAGGAGTCGGTCGGTTTCTGCGGAACAGTGGAATTTTGTGCCTAGTGGCCGTTAGTGTTCCGGTTATCTGCCCTGGCCACTAATGCAATTTCAGGCAGCGTCCTTTCCTCACCTGTTGTCGCTGTCCAACATGGTGTGTAATTTTGACAGCTAATACATACTACATTGCGGATTATCTCGTTTGTAATCTTTTCTGTTTGAGTTCTCATGTACTGATAGATGGGAAGCAAGTCGTTGTGTCGGTCGGTCCATGGCTGTCCCCTTGTTGGGTTCCGACGGATCAAGTGTAGTTGGGCTCACCACATGTCTCGCCTAAGTGAACGAGGCCAGACCGACTTCCTTGGAGGCTTCTGAGTGCCACTGGTGTTTAATTATCTGTTTTCAGCTACTTTAAATTCAAGGCTTTTGGTTATTTTTCTTTTTTCTTAAAAAATTTTGCAAAATTAATTCTTAATTTTATCTTTCAAGCTTAAACAATTCAGCTTTCTGCCTTTAAAAGATTATGGTAATATATTTTAAAATTTTGAAACTTACTTGTGTCCTTCAGCCACTGGTATTGCACCTAGCATATGTTTGTTCTATCTGCTTCGCCTTGAGGCTTTCCACTTAGCCGTGATATTTTTTTTATTTTTTATTTTATTTGCATTTTAATTGCATTTTTATCTTGTAGATTTTTAAGATTTCTTGTTTTTAAACAATCTGGCCTTCTGCCTTTAAAAGTCTATTGCAATACATTCTAAAATTTTGAAACTTCAGCCTTCGGTATTGCACCTTGCATATGTTTGCTCTATCGATTCTGCTGTGATTTTTTAAAATTATTTTATTGCTATCTTAATTGGATTGTTATCTTGTTGATTTGTTAAGATTTCTTGTTTGGAGGCCTTCAGCCGTGAAAGAGTTGCATTTGCTAAAGGTCCGACTATGTGCCGCTTTGATTGTAAAAGTGTTATTAAATTAGCCCGCATCTCGTGGTCGTGCGGTAGCGTTCTCGCTTCCCACGCCCGGGTTCCCGGGTTCGATTCCCGGCGGGGTCAGGGATTTTCTCTGCCTCGTGATGGCTGGGTGTTGTGTGCTGTCCTTAGGTTAGTTAGGTTTAAGTAGTTCTAAGTTCTAGGGGACTGATGACCTAAGATGTTAAGTCCCATAGTGCTCAGAGCCATTTTTTTTGTTATTAAATTACCCTAACATTCTCCGTGGTGTTTGTTTGTTCTATATCGTATCTCCCTACCACTTTCGCGTAACGACGCTCTGAGCGTGTTTTTTAGGGAATTGGCTAGTTTGAACGTGGGACCTGTTGCTGGTAAGGAGACGCCAGACCACACATGACATGTAGAATTCAGAAGAGTTCAGTGAGACTAGCGATGATATAACCAAATACTTAATGATTTCAGCGTCAGCTCCACTGCACTCCCTGTAAAAGAATCTTAATACTAGCTAAATTTAGTGGAAGGGGTTCAAGGCTTTCCTATTTTTAGTTAGCTGGTAAAATAACGTCGAAAAAGCAGTTAAGTTTACCATTGGAAATTTTATTCTACTCACAAAACATTGTTTATAAATTGCACTATTGATAAAAGGAAATGTTTTTAATACAGGCTGGTAAAAACCAACTGCGTTCAACAAAAATGTGAACGAATATTCCCTGAATGGGTTTCCAAGTTCTACAATGGATCGAAGGATGACCTATGCCATATCACATCTATAATCTAGGTTTAAATTAAGTTTCACAAAAGAGAAAACTATCAAAATGGTCTACAGTGACCCTCAATTATCTTTAATTACTTATCTAACTTGTCGTAAATTACAGTGGCTGGTGTGGCTTCTCAATAACTATATAACAGAAAAATCATAGCATTTCAGATTTCTACTTCAAGTGGCAAATGTGAACACCATGAGCTTTAATTGACGATCGACACTAGTATTACGCAAAAAAGGGGTGTAACAGATGAGACTTCTGCAGTTCTGAGTGAAGCTTTATGCGCTGTTATGCGGCGTCGCGTGCGTTCATTACCTTGTCAGTGTTCGTCATGGGACGGCGGGCAGCACAGCTCCACTCACCTCGCCGTCTCCGAAGCAACTCTCACCTAACTTCTCCTTACTACAATTTACCGAAGTTGGTTTAAAAAAAACTATCTGGCTGTGTTTTCATCTGACCAATCAGGGTCTCAAAGTTAACCTTAAGCTCCGCCTACAAAAATTCTGTCCATCCAATGAGAAACGTTATACTTTTCGAGGTGGGGCAATGTTTTTAAAGTTTGCAACGTAACAGAGACGCGAAAAAGTCTCACGCTAAAACTTGTAGCTGGGGTGGTTCTAGTGGTTAGCTGGCGACGTGGGTGTCCAGTCTGTCCCTTATCGTGGGGCCTTCTAGCTTAACACGGTTTTGCTCTCGGCTTCTGTTCTCGTTTCTCCCCTCGGAACTGCGTCTGTCTCACGGTGGGAAGGTATGACATGCATTTAGGCATTCTTGTGTTAGTCTGTGGTATTCCATTCGCTCACTCGTTACTCGTATTACTTTGGTTAATTTAGTGTCACAATTTATTCGGAGCTATTTGACATACTACTGGATTTGCTTATCATGTCAGGGTTTTCATGGAAGGTGTTGGATTTGCCTGACACCTTATATTACAATAAATTAAAATTAGAACGTGGAACTCAGCCCAGCATATTTGGCCCTTTCCACAATCCTAATTACCTGACCTGCCCAGCGGTTTTAGCGGGCGTTTCACCCTGCTTGTTATCATAACAGCGGCTACGCCTCTTGCGACATCTAGTGGTCAATTCCGGATTAGATAAGAAATGTCCCAATACTATTGCTCAGATAGTGTACTTTCTCGTGCTCCTTATGTATGGGAGTGTGTGGTACCTTGGAACACTTCTCAGACTCCCGGCTCCATTCCGTACAGTAATAGAAATTTAATATATTTTCTTATTCCATTTTGAAATGCTAGCATTCGCTGTATATGTGCTGTAGCGTTTTTTAATTACTTTTCTGGAATATTTTCTGTAAATTTTCCGAACATGGTAAACTGTTCCAGGGTACAAAATGGTAGTGTATCTAGGATCAAATATTCCGTTCCAATTTAAAAGCCTTGTAAACGACGAAATCTTATCAATACTGCATTTAATACTGTATTTTTCGCATTATTACTCTATACAGAGGTGACAAAATTCATGGTATACCGATGTGCACTCACATACATGTCGGTCGTATGGCATGCACAAGGTAAAAAGGCCGGAGTGGCCGTGCGGTTCTAAGCGCTACAGTCTGGAACCGTTAGGCCGCTAGGTCGCAGGTTCGAATCCTGCCTCGGGCATGGATGTGTGTGATGTCCTTAGGTTAGTTAGGTTTAAGTAGTTCTAAGTTCTAGGGGGCTGATGACCTCAGAAGTCAAGTCCCATAGTGTTCAGAGCCATTTGAACCACTTTGAACTAGGTAAAAAAAGGGCAGTGCGCTGGTGGAGCTGTCATTTGTACTCAGGTGATTCATATAAAAAGGTTTTCCGACGTAATTGTGGCTGCGCGATGGGAATTAATAGAGTTTGAATGAGGAATGGTAGTTGGAGCTAGACGCATGTAACATTACATTTCGGGAATAGGGAATTCAATAGTCTAGATCCACAGCGTGAAGGGTGAGCCGAGAATACCAAAGTTTAAGCAATACCTCTCATCACGGACAACACAAAGGTCGACGGCCTTCAGTCAACGACCGAGAGCATCGGCGTTTGCGTAGAGTTTTCAGTGCTAACAGACAAGCAACACTGCGTGAAATAACCGCAGAAATCCATGTGGGATGTACGACAAACGTATCCGTTAGGATGGTGCAGCGAAATTTGGCGTTAGTGGACTGTGGCAGCAATGTGCCACTGCTAACAGAATGGTATCGTCTGCAGAAGGGCAGAGCGTGGGAGGGAGAGTGGGAGGGAGGGGGGGTGTGAGGGAGAGAGGGGGGGTGGGAGGGAGGGAGGGAGGGGGGAGGGGGGAGGGCGGAGGGCGGGAGGGACCCTAGACGACTGAAAAACCGTGCCTGGTCAGATGAGTCCCAATTTCAGTTGATAAGAGCTGATGGTAGGATTCGAGTGTGGTGCAGACGATACGAAGCCATGGACTCTGATTGTCAAGAACACTCTGTGCAAGCTCGTGTGGCTCCATAATGGAGTGGACTGGGTTCTCTTATTCAACTGAAGCGATCATTGACTAGAAATGGCTATGTACTGCTACTTGGAGACTATTTGCAGCCATGCGTGGATTTCATGTTCCCAAACAAGGGCGGAATTTTTATGGGTGACAAATCGCCATGTCGCCAGTTTGCAGAACTGGACAGACGAATGGAAAAACTGGTAGAAACCGACCTCGGGGAAGATCAGTTTGGATTCCGTAGAAATGTTGGAACGCGTGAGGCAATACTGACCCTACGACTTAGAAGAAAGATTACAGAAAGGCAAACCTACGTTTCTAGCATTTGTAGACTTAATCTTTTGACAATGTTTACTGGAATACTCTAAAGGTGGCAGGAGTAAAATACAGCGATAGAAGGGCTATTGTACAGAAACCAAATGACAGTTACAAGGGTCGAGGGGCATGAAAGGGAAGCAGTGGTTGGGAAGGATGTGAGACAGGGTTCTAGCCTCTCCCCGATGTTATTCAATCTGTATATTGAGCAAGCAGTAAAGGAAACAAAAGAGAAATTCAGAGTAGGTATTAAAATCCATGGAGAAGAAATAAAAACTTTGAGGTTCGCCGATGAAATTGTAATTCTGTCAGAGACAGCAAAGGACTTGGAAGACCAGTTGAACGGAATGGACAGTGTCTTGAAAGGAGGATATCAGATGAACATCAACAAAAGCAAAACGAGGATAATGGAATGTAGTCGAATTAAGTCGGGTGATGCTGAGGGAGTTAGATTAGGAAATGAGACACTTATAGTAGTAAAGGAGTTTTGCTATTTGGAGGGCAAAATAACTAATGATGGTCGCAGTAGAGAGGATATAAAATGTAGACTGGCAATGGCAAGGAAAGCGTTTCTGAAGAAGAGAAATTTGTTAACATCGAGTGTAGATCAACATCTTGTATAGATTTAAGTGTCAGGAAGCCGTTTCTGAAAGTATTTGTATGGAAGTGAAACATGGATGATAAATAGTTCGGACAAGATGACAATAGAAGCTTTCGAAATGTAATGGTCCAGAAGAATGCTGAAGATTAGATGGGCAGATCACATAACTAATTAGGAGGTATTGAATAGAATTCGGGAGAACAGGTGTTTGTGCCACAACTTGACAAGAAGAAGGGATCGGTTGGTAGCACATGTTCTGAGGCATCAAGGGATCACAAATTTAGCATTGGAGGGCAGCGTGGAGGGTAAAAATCGTAGAGGGAGACCAAGAGATGAATACACTAAATAGATTCAGAAGGATTTAGGTTGCAGTAAGTACTGGGAGATGAAGAAGCTTGCACAGGATAGAGTTGCATGGAGAGCTTCATCAAACCAGTCTCAGGACTGAAGACCACAACAACAACAACAACAACAACATGGACAATTCAAGTGGATTATTTGGCCATTCAGGTAGCCCGAGAAGAATCTCATCGGAGATGTGTGGGATATAATTGAGAAGTCAGTTTGTGCACAAAATGCTGCAGCGGTAACACTTTCACAATTTCGGGCAGCTATAGAGGCAGCACAGCTCATTGCTTCTGCAGGGGACTTCCAACGAGTTGTTGAGTCCACGCCATGTCGAGTTGCTGCGCTACGCCGAGCAAAATGAGGTCAGACGCGATATCGAGAGGTATGCAAAGACTTCACACTTCTGTGTAATACAACTAATAATAAGTAAGTGAAATCAAATTGAGAAAAACTGTTATCAACCAACTGTTAAAAGTGAAAAAAAAAAATTGAAATAGAAGCTATTCGCAAGTAGCACTGATTTCTATTTTCAAGATATGGAAGAAGACAAAAAAGCAACACTGTTCATTCTCAGATATCACGTGGTTCATGGTGGAAGTCTTTCCGTTTCAAGGTACAAGATGGCGTACGGCTGACAAAGTATGGTTTAACCGATCACAAGTTATGTAACTAGCTTTAAACATATCTAGTATTATACGCACCAGAAAACTCTCTAACAGAAGAATTCACCGTAGCCTCCAAATAGCAACTACATACATTTTACAGCTCTGAAATCTACATCTACATACATACTCCGTAATCCACGATACGGTGCGTGGCGGAGGGTACCTCGTACTACAACTAGCATCTTCTCTCCCTGTGCCACTCCCAAACAGAACGAGGGATAAATGACTGCCTATATGCCTCTGTACAAGCCCTAATCTCTCTCATCTTTTTGGTCTTTCCGCGAAATGTAAGTTGGACGCAGGAAAACTGCACTGCAGTCAGCCTCAAATGATGGTTCTCTAAATTTTCTCAATAGCGATTCACGAAAAGAACGCCACCTTTCCTCTAGAGACTCCCACCTGAGTTCCTGAACCGTGATGATCAAACCTACCAGTAACAAATCTAGCAGCCCGCCTCTGAATTGCTTCTATGTCCTCCCTCAATCCGACCTGATAGGGATCCGAAAAGCTTGAGCAGTACTCAAGAATAGGTCGTATTAGTGTTACATAAGCGGGCTCCTTTACAGATGAACCACATCTTCCCAAAATTCTACCAGTGACGACTATCCGCCTTCCCCACAACTGCCATTACATGCTTGTCCCACTTCATATCGCTCTGCAGTGTTACGCCCAAATATTTAATCGACGTGACTGTGTCAAGCGCTACACTACTAGTGGAGTATTCAAACATTACAGGATTCTTTTTCCTATTCATCCGCATTAATTTACATTTATCTGTATTTAGAGTTAGCTGCCATTCTTTACACCAATCACAAATCCTGTCCAAGTCATCTTGTATCCTCCTACAGTCACTCAACGACGACACCTTCCCGTACACCACAGCATCATCAGCAAACAGCCGCACATTGCTATCCACCCTATCCAAAAGATCATTTATGTAGATAGAAAACAGCAGCGGACCTACCACACTTCCCTTGGGCACTCCAGATGATACCCTCACCTCCGATGAACATTCACCATCGAGGACAACGTACTGGGTTCTATTATTTAAGAAGTCTTCGAGCCACTCACATACTTGGGAACCAATCCCATATGCTCGCACCTTAGTTAGGAGTCTGCAGTAGGGCACCGAGTCAAACGCTTTCCGCAAGTCAGGGAATATGGCATCCGTCTGATACCCTTCATCCATGGTTCGCAAGATATCATGTGAAAAAAGGGCGAGTTGCGTTTCGCAGGAGCGATGCTTTCCAAAGCCGTGCTGATGCATGGACAGCAACTTCTTTGTCTCAAGGAAATTCATTATATTCGAATTGAGAATATGTTCGAGAATACTGCAACAAACCGATGTTAAGGATAATGGTCTGTAACTTTGAGGATCCGTCCTGCTACCCTTCTTATATACAGGCGTCACCTGCGCTTTTTTCCAGTCGCTCGGGACTTTACGTTGGGCAAGAGATTCGCGATCAATGCAAGCTAAGTAAGGACCCAATGCAGTACAGTACTCTCTGTAAAACCGAATTGGAATCCCATCAGGACCTGGCGATTTATTTATTTTCAACCCATTCAGCTGCTTCACAACCCCAGGGATGTCTATCACTATGTCCTCCATACGGGAATCTGTAAGAGACTCAAACGGCGGTATGTTTGTACGATCCTCCTGCGTGAAAGATTTCTCAAATGCTAAATTTAAAATTTCAGCTTTCGTTTTGCTATCTTCCGTTGTCAGGCCAGACTGATCAACTAGAACTCTTAATATTTACAAACGCTACCCAAGCTACATCCTCATGCATCACAAAAACAAAACTGTAGAAATTGCCGGCAACTGTTTATGGCAGTCTGTAGAGCGTATTACTTCATGTCATTCTAAAATCTGTGACTATATTGAAACACCGATGGGGAAACGTCAAGTATTTCTAGGCATAGTGTCCTTCTAGGTACAACATTCTCCCCTATTTTCAATTTGTTTTTATCATCACTTGTACCACTTCTGTAATACAGGGTACCATAAGGAGTAATGACCAGTATTCAGTAATATGACAGGAACGATTATTTGAAACAAAAAAATCTAGCAAATATGGGCGCTGAAATGAAAACTCTAAGGGCTATATGTTTCACAGTAGCGAAGGTGAACGAGTGCACATAGCTCGGAAGATATGTACTTCTCAGCCCATATTTACTAGACTTTTTTTTTTTTCGAATGATCGTTCCTCTCATGTCCGTGAATAATGACCGTTCCTCCTGGGGCACCCTGTGTAGCACTGGCTACTTGGTGAGCTGATGAACAAAGTATTAGTCACGCCACCTTGAAAGCGCACATCAGTCGCTTTGTGCGTGTAGATGATGTAAAACTGTACCACGTAGTCATGAGAGCCGCCACCGCTGGCGTTATTCTTAGCAGTATGTCGTGTCCTTACATAGGTGGGAGAGGGAGAAAAGGGGTTACTGGTCAGTTTGCGCTCCCGAGTGGTACAGAGCAGAAGGCAGAAGGACAATTCACAGTGAAGGCTTTTGATTGTTTTCTTCTATCTCGGCCAACAATGGTACAGGCATTTACTAGAAATGCAGGTGGTAAAACTTGGTAGGTAACTCGTTGTAGAGTCTCTTGGACAAACAGGGTTTTGAAATAGTTGTTTATTCCAGACGGGACTAAGTAATACACAGGAGACTAGTTCTAGAGTTAAAAAAAGCATGAACAACACTATTACAACAGAGTGGCCGTGAGGATCTAGGCGCTTCAGTCTGGAACCTCGTGACCGCTACGGTCGCAGGTTCGAATCCTGCCTCGGGCGTGGATGTGTGTGATGTCCTTAGGTTAGTTAGGTTTAAGTAGTTCTAAGTTCTAGGGGAGAGATGACCACAGATGTTAAGTCCCATAGTGCTCAGAGCGATTTGAACCAGTTTTTGAACTTAGTTGCAAAAGTAAACATACTGAATGTGACACTGTTCAGGTAAGAGAGGAGACTTACGCGGAGCTGGACCGAGGCTGGAGTCGACAGACGCGGATTCGGCACCCGGATGGCTGAGAACTCCGCCAAAATGCGGCATCTAGGCATTTTAAAGAGTATCGTGGGGACACTGTTTTTCCCTCTTAAAGCCACCCAGCCAATCCCGCAGGTCTCTTGCAGGCGCCTGCCAATCACGGTTTAGTTAGGTCCCCTCTACTGCTCCTAAGGCGGGGATGTTAATGCAGTTGCACTAAGTCCGTATTTGTTATCAACATTGTTCAGTTGAAAGCTAAACGTAACTGCTCTGCCAAGTAAGACTTGCAACATTATTGTTATACGTCATTTAGCCCCCCCCCCCTAGGGCTCTCCAGAGTAGCGACTGCTAGGTAAACAGTTTTCTGGCGTTTTCGCTCTCTTTCTAGCCCTTGTGAGCCTACTGACGTTTCTGTTCTCAGGGCTGGTATCAAGCTGGCTTTATACGCTAGTACGTGCCTGTTGGTTACAAGGTTCTACAGTGGCAACATACCACAGCATCTAGACGACATGTAAAGCTAGATGTTAATTCCTTGAAGAGTTATTAGCGTCTTGGTACTGCGTCTGGGGGCGTCTGCATTTTCGTAAGGCTCTCCCCTTACGGTTTACTTCACGTAACAATATCTCTCCTAGTTTCGTCTGCCCTCAGCACCGTTTCGGCTTCCGCGCCTTAGAGCGCCTGTCCTTCTCTCTCACAGCTTCAAGATAACACTACAGCAGCAAGGAATAATCAATATACTACAAGTAAAGCGATGTGTATGTGCCAGTTGGTTGTGTGGAATCATCGCAATAAGATGGATCGATGGTTGGAGACATAACAGTATGACAGAAACTATCTATTGTTTTGGACGTGCCCCCTTGTTCACACCGTGAATGAAATTGACTGATCTGTTGGTGTATCAGTATGGACTGTGCAACGTGTCTTCGAAAAACGATGTAGTAGTTACGGGCATGTTAGTGGGCCATCAAATAGTTTGCGCTCGAAGACCCAACTGTCCAGAACCGGTATGTCGTGACCACTGAGACGACATTCCCACCGACGCACCAGATTGAAGATACTCGTTTGGTAAAACACCATGTCCTGCTGCGCGAAGAAGACCGTAACCGCCTAGAGCACATCCTCGTCGTACATAAATAGTCGCACTTCAATGCTTTTTAAAGGACCGAAGCCATGAAAGGCCAGGACTATAGTGTGGGTGCTCGAGTGTGTCACTTAATGGGCGGTGCTGACCACCCAGACCGACTGCCGCCTTGTGTCCAATCGCGACCAGCGCGGATCTTGGCACACCTTTCCACAACGGTGGTTTTCGACAGACGTGCTGCGCCATACATGTTCTTCATTCTGTGATGGATGTCTGCAGGTGCTTGTCTTTCGGCAACCAAGAAAAGAATAACAACATGCTGGTCCTTCTTGGACGCATTTAGTAATAACGTCACATAGCTCAAGATCTCGCAAGTACAGTCGGAGACACGAATACGACACTAATCTATTGCCTGCACTTTGGTGCTTATTTACCCGCATCGGAGTTGCGAGAAATACGCTTCAGAAACGCCCTCAGAATGGAAAGATTTTCATCACCACTTGTAACAACACTGTTACCCTTTCTTACACATCATCACGATGAATATCCTAGGTTCGAGTCCTGGTCCGGCACTGTTCTAACCTCCCAGGAAGTTTCATTTCATGATTTCAGGATTTCTAGTATGTTATTCATGATTATGATTATTTCCCTCATTCGTTGTCATCATTGACCTGCCTTTCTACACCACTACCTTAGTCGAGCACTTAAAACTGTAAAACTGACTGAAACCTGGTAGTCAAGGGAAGGCAGGATTCGGTCACGCCGCGCGGGATTAGCCGAGTGGTCTCGGGCGCTGCAGTCATGGACTGTGCGGCTGGTCCTGGCGGAGGTTCGAGTCCTCCCTCGGGCATGGGTGTGTGTGTTTGTCCTTAGGATAATTTAGGTTAAGTAGTGTGTAAGATTAGGGACTGATGGCCTTAGCAGTTAAGTCCCATACGATTTCACACGCATTTGAACATTTTGATTCGGTCATGATTGTGGATAGGGCCGTAATCAGTTACTACTGGTTGCCTTTTACAGTTGCACACAATTTATTTTATACCAGTAATTCCAGATTCAACAATAAATAATAATACCACACATTATTAATGAATGAATAAACAACTGTGTAAATAATAGTTTTCACTGAGCTACAGTTTAGCAAATCACCATTAAATACAGATAGAGCTGATAATGTTTTAAAAGCAAGCCGCTGCGATCTGGGCAGAAGGCCTTACACGCCAGGAATGGCAATAAATTAAGAATTGTTTAAAACTCGGTGTAACTCACAAATTACAGGTATTGAAATATTAAAGGCAAGTCGCCACATACACAGCAGAATGACAGTAAAATAGGTTTTAAAGGCTTACTGCGTTAATGCAAATACCAAATTATAATTTTAAGGCAAGTGACCACAATCACGGCTTAAGGCCTTCACACCAAGAGTGGCAATAAATTAAGAATTTTTTAAGAACTCTCTGCAATGTACAACTTACAGGTACTGAAATATTACAGGTAAGTCGCCACAAACACAGCGGAAGGCATCAGACGGCAGGAACGGCAATAATATAAAAACATAGAAACCTGCTGTAAAACAGCAAATACAATAGCAAAGGTTAATTAAAAAACAAGTAACTGATCACGAAACGGGTGAAATAAGATGATGGTAAACTTTGTAACACAACCCTTAACATCCAGTGAACCCTGCACTGCTAGATTTATTCCAGAAGGCGACCAGAACTATTAACTAGACATAAATAACCTTTAATGTAGGCATTACAAGGTATTGTAATAAATAATATAATATTAAAACACTAGGACCAGTACATAAGTTCCTTAAAGGGTACTGAGGCACATTATAACCACAGAAGGCGTGGGCTGAAGGAGCGTTACACTGAACTACTGGAAATCAGACCTCCTTTTAGGACACACATGTCTTACAAGAACCAAGGGGCCATAGATGGTGCTCCAGGAATCGACCTCTGAGACGGTCCAGCAAAAAACACTTTCGCAAGCGATGAGATAGGCAGCCAAGAGTTTCATTCACTTCACAAGATGGTAACTCAGACTGGTGCCAGTCTAACAAATAACTAGTGATAATCGTGCTGAAGCTACCTGACGTCCGATAAACCCAATGCAACGATGGAACAATACGCCAAAGTCGGAACCGGTGGTCTGCACTACGTCCCCATAATACTGTGTTTAGAGCGCCCGGAGCGCAAAAGGAATCACTACCACCAGAGTAGGAGAATCACCAAAGCTGTGAAAACTACACGCCTTACCGGACAGCAGCGGCAAGGCGAGGAAACGTACACTGCCATTACATACACCAACACCCAGGGCAGGTAACTGGGGCGTTAGCGGCCATCAGGCAAGAAAAATTACCGCTGGTTGAACTTAACAAATTGTAACAAGTTGAACGCAGTAAACAGTAATAAGAAGTCGAGGAAACCTAATCAGTTCCTCCTTCCCCAAGCACTCCAATCGCTGCTCTTCGCCTCGGCGGCACTACGAGCAACAACATGAACTCAAGTCACTGGGGAATCGCGAGATATCACAGTGGTGGAAGTTTCTCTACTAGGGTTGAAATGCACTCATCTTAAAGCTTGCTGGATCCGGTTTACGACGAAGTCGTGCACCCTTGCGACCACAGCCTTCCATCCAGCAGTCCATGCGTGCCGCCAGCGGCCCCGGCGTGTTCTGGCACGTGGCCTGGCTCCTCCTGAGTCCCCAAACAAACTGCCACACCCACACGACCCGAAAAAACAACGACGTCGCCCCAAAGATAGGGCAACAGTTACTACATATCGATAACCGCCGCTACTGTCACTAACGGACAGGCAACGCTTGCGAAACCGAGTGGCGACAGTCAACACCAGAGGAACACAAAGAACCGCAACCATGCCAACTAAACGATACCTGAGAGCTGATTTCTCAGGATGGGGAAGGATAAGGTTACGATTGTGGATGGGGCCGTAATCAGTTACTCTCGGTTGCACAACAAATACGTAAACTTTATATAAAGAAATTAAAAATTTAAAACAATCTCTTGAAAAACACAATTGACCGTATGACGGCTGAAGGCCTTACCACAGAAAAAAATTCCACAATTTTAGGGCCGAAGGCCACCAACAATAATTTCAAACAACAAACAGCTGAAGGCCAAATAGCACATATTAAGATAAATACTTCGTTTTAAAATCAAACTGTAACACGGCTGAAGGCCTTATTATAAAAGAAGTGAAATTTACACCCGACTGAAGACCATAAACCATTTCAGATAACAAATGGCTGAAGGCCTGAATTAGAAGTCAGAAGAACAATTCCAAATAGCACTTCTAAAATAAATACCTCGCTTTTAAAAACAACTTTGCTTAAAAAAAAACAACCTTACTGTAACATGGCTGAAGGCCTTCTTACCAAAGAAATGAAATTATTGCTCGGCTGAAGGCCATACCAACAATAATTAGAAATTTATAAATATCCGTAAAACAAACATCACAGTCTAAGGAATCAGGACAAGCGGTTCTCAGCAAGTGTTCCAAGGGTCGGCCTGGGAAGGTAACGCAAAAATAAGGTAAGGTGAGACAGGCAGCCAAGAGTTGTACTCTCGGAACAGGATGGCAACTCAAACTAGGGGCAGCTTAAGTGCTGATCAACCGACTAACCAATCCGCCTAACATCCGATCACCGGAACAACGATAGAATATTTTTAGGCAAGGGCAAGGAGACAGACAGCACTTAGTCTTCAAAAAACACCAAAGGCTGAAGGAAACACTAGAACCAAGGTAGAAAATACCGTAGTTTGCACTTCACTAATAAGAATATTACTAAATTCAATGATGAATAACAAATAGAGAAAGACGCCTGCTAAATTTCACTGCCTCAAAATACTTCACTCGTTGCAGCCAGGCTCAGTGGCCCTGGGAGTAACAACCTGCCAACCAAAGGCGAGATCTCAGAATAGTCGAGGTTGCATTAGCATTTAACTCTTCACTCAAACGTCCAGGGTACGGTGTGCAACGAAGTCGTCGCTCTCACAGCTACCGCACCTTGACCCTTCAGTGGCAGCACGCCGCCAGCGGCTCGTGCTTGCCCCCGTGCTGCATGGACCACCTCGCTGCTGCGCCCTCAACCGACCTGATGTCAGTTCGCAACTCCTCACCAAATCCAGTACGCAGACAGCATTAAAATAACAGCTGATTCAAAACCACAAGATACGTACGGGTCCACGAAAACAATTCCACTAACAACTCACAATACTAAAACCAGTCACTGTGGAACAACACGGATGAATTATAAGTTGGCACAAACACAGAGAAGCCAGAAGCCGTCGGAAGACCAAATGCACGTCGTCTGTTGCGACGACCGACCGAATGATCAATCAACGGTCGTCCCCACTCAAGTCAGGCACGGGAAAGACCCCAGTATAAATCGTCGACTGACAGCTTGTTGCCATGACGTCACTTCGATGGGCGGACACACACACACACACACACACACACACACACACACACACACACACACACACACACACACACACACAAGTGAAAGTTGCACCACTCGAATATCACAGTCCATTCAACTAAAACTCGCTGAATCCCTGGTCTCGCGACCACATCCTTCCGTCGGACAGTGCATGTGTGTCGCCAGAGGTCGGGCGAGTCCTGGCTGTCCGGACCTCACTGCTGCTCCAACCCAACTCCCGTAGCTAGACACACGACGACCCGGAAATACTAGAGACCGCTCCAAAGATGGTACCACAGTTTTTGCGCTATCGATAAGCGCTGCTGCTGCCACTCAAGGACACGCAAGACGAGCAAACGTAGTGGCGCCAGTGAACACACTAAGAAAACGAGACGCCACTATCGCTATTACAATATGCCAAGCTATGAACGGCATCAACGAGAGCCGCACACGGCCAATACCGTCTGGTCTCCAACAGAGGGCGGAAACCTATAAATAGCACCAAGGCCAGCCGCAGCACGGCGCACTGACGTTTCTGTAAATTTTACATAAAATTGTGAATTTTGACAGAAAAAATAAGCAAATACATTGTTGTACTCATCTGGCCTTCTGACTACGAAACTACTCTGCTTGTAAGGGTTGAGTTTGAATCGAATTGTTGATGTAATTAGTTTCAGCGTAAGGTCTCCAAAAATCGATTTCTTTCGCTATCCTCAAGGACACGTTTAAATAATAAAGTAAACCAAATAGCCGACTATACTGATGGCATAGCAGAGCATTCAATAGAGACCGAAAAGTTCGAATACCGGGAACAGTTCCCGTATTCGGAAATTTTTGTACATTGCTTTTGCTTTAATAAGTCGAAGCCCGTGGTCTCCAGCAAAGAAAAGTGCCTGTACAAAATTTCCTACAAAAAGGTTCCATTCATTTCTTCTGTAGGACTAACAGTTTACGCGTAGCAAGCATGAGACTATGAAAAGTTCGTGCGTGGTTTTCGAAGACCAAATATAACACTGCAGGTTGCGTAAAATCACATCGTTAAGGGCAGCTGAATCACCTTTGATACGCTTCCTGCGATTTATAGATTGCTCAAGGGTTAGTAGGGTTCGGCGCAAATGAAGATTCAGTGCCATTTGTAAAATACATAAGGCAGTTTATTTAAAACTACATAACAAGATTTAAATGCTGTCTTCAGAGCATATTTAAACCAATTTTAGAAGTGAGAACAATGTTTCTATCAATACAGAACAAGAACCTTGAGGCTTCGTTAGAGTTTTTAAATAACAACTGAACAGTTATTCTGAAGCGCTAATGGCGAACCATCGCAATGCAATTTGACAAGTATTATTACGTAATTTTTAGACTTTATAGGAGTGATAATTAGCATAACTAATTACATAGAAACCCAAAAGGAGGCAAATCAGGTGCTCCAAGAGCTGTACAGAAGTTAAAATTAAATTTTACCAACAAGAGCAGCTACAGAATAACAGCGGTATCATAAATACATTAGAATTACTGCAAACCACCTTAGCACCATGGGCAGGAGTACACTATATCACGTCCGGGGCCAACCGACTCTCTGCACTGACGATTAGGCTAAGCACTGGAGCAGAACGCGTCTATAACACACAAAATACTCTCTTAGAAATACACATAACAATTAAATGCCAATTCAAGGCTCCGACTGCAATATCAGATGTGAGTGCAGCTTAGGACAGATCGACGAAACAAAATCTTCATGTGAGCCAGCTAAAAACGGATTGAATAAATAGTTTTGAGATATTATCTCTGCCCGTCCTTCCCTCGCAATAGTAAATGACGCACGAGGCGCTCCAGAGAGAGGTCATGTTAGACTAATGACAAAATTTAACACTGGAGAACAGAGAGCACAAAAGTAACAAAGTGCAAGAAAATTTTAGCTAGCTCGCTCACACTGCTTCCATAATTCAATAAGCACGCCCCAGGACGTATACGTTACTATTCTACCGAATAACTGCCACTTAAATGTTCCCGCGAAAAGGAAGCAAGTTACGCCACAGAGTGGCCCCAAGCAAGAAGCCCTCTCGGTTTCACAGTTTGAGATGCACAAATACGATAGTAAAATCAAGATGCACAGCACTAATGTCATACACAGAAAATGATTAGCAACATAAATAGGACCAGGGCCCGCAGGGTAACGACCAGGTAAGCGAGGACATTATAATCATACATAAAATGCCTTAGGGTGGGCGTAAGTACCGCTAATCTGGGGACACTTACAACCTAGGGAAGCTGAGCGGAACCACTCTATAGGACTTGGCCAAATACCGACAAGCGACAATACAACTAGGGACAGTTACGATTCTGGCGGGAACCGTTACGGCGGAACCATGAACTAGTCGTCGAATTAATCTTCATCGACCACTAGCACAGCACAGAAACGCAACCTTAGTTCGAGTAATTCAACACCAAATATGTCGTCACCAGATTATTAGACGGTGTTGTGGACAGCTGAAATGGGTAGCGGCGGCAGGAAGGTCAGCGGACGGAGTTCCAACAGATCACCCCTCCAACAGCCGATACTACTCCCGACAGAACAGACGCTTCGGACCGCTTCGGACGTCGCAGTCGGCATGGTACTCTCCGCGCTCCGCGTCTTGTGTGACCACGACGTCTTCTATCAGACCCAGGATCCTTGAATGCCATGAGGCCGAGGACTAACAGCGCACCACGTCATTCCCCAACCACACTCAGTTCGCTTCGCCTCGCCTCGCGGCGTAGTTTCAACCCCCCCTTTCCAGCACACGCGCGCCCTCTCGCTGACCCGTTCATTGCCTCAAAGGCATGCTACGATTTATCAATATCCCCTGGCACGGCTGAACCCTATATAGATTATAGGGAATACACGAAAATACATGTACATCTGCTTACATACTCCGCAAGCAAAGGTACATTCATCACTATTAGTCACTTCCTGTTCCACTCGCAATTACACCTAGATTTGACTTTGTATTATCATCAATAAAGATCCCTTTTCCCCAAAAAAAATTTGTCTTGCCAAAAGTAAAGAATCGATTCTTGATCGAAATAAAATACGCACTGTAGTACCGTACTTTCAATTACCCGTCACAACAGGTATCCATTAGGAGCAATCGGAGGTGGAACTACCGCATAACTTTAATCGTGGAATTATTTAATTTATTTAATCGTATGGCTAGGGCTCCCCGTCGGGCAGACCATTCACCGCGTGCCGGTCTTTCAATCTGACGCCACTTTGGCGACGTGCAGTCGATGAGAATGATAGGATGAAGATGAGGACAGCACAACACCCAGTCCCTGGGCGTAGAAAATTCCCCGACCCAGCCGGGGATCTAACCCGGACTCAGAGGATTGACAATCGTCACGCTCACCATTCAGCTACCGGAGCGGACAATTGTGGAGAAGCCCTGAGTCAATCTGAGATTCGTTAGAACTTTTATAAGGAAGTTTAGCTCCATCGACTCGCATCGACTGCGATCTGTAGATCGCACCAAATGGCTCTGAGCACTATGGGACTTAACTTCTGAGGTCATTAGTCCCCTAGAACTTGGAACTACTTAAACCTCACTAACCTAAGGACATCACACACATCCATGCCCGAGGCAGGATTCGAACCTGCGACCGTAACGGTCGCGCGGTTCCAGACTGTAGCGCCTAGAACCGCTCGGCCACTCCGGCCGGCTGTAAATCGTACCTTTGGTTCTTTTTCCCTATGGTCTTGCACCGCGTCTTCCGGTTTGAAATGTTTGCGAGGCGGACGAGGGGGGAACGAACAGTCACCGGGGAGACAAGGAGGAAGCAAGTCGGTTATAGAAAACGTGTGTTGTTGCGTGCTGGTGGTCGGTGACTTGGCCGATTCGGTTTGAGGGAACCGTTGACTGTGATTAGCTAATTCTGATGCTCCGAGTCGCCATTACTTTCCTGTTGTTGGGCCGTGTTGTGTGTCTAGTCTGACGGCGTTAGCCGGCTCTGGTGTTACTGCCCTGCACTATGTGATTCTTCCCTGAGTTTTAAATTTGTGCTCTCCAGGAAGTTTGGAGCGCCGTAGTTCTAGAAACTGTTTGAGTCTTCCATTCTCCGTGCTCGTAGAGTACCCTCTGTTGCTTTCCTGAAAAGTAACTCACCAGGAAAGTACTTGGGCTCGAACAAACACAAATACACCAAAATCGTGTGAGAAATAATGGAAAGGTCTCTTATTGCACTAGTGATACTTCCTCATCTGCAAAATTCTGCAATCGTCCGTTAGAGGCCTCTGCGTATGCCATGCCGCATTGCACACTGACCTGCCGGTACGCCAGTCGGGACCAGTAGGGACGGTGCAGTGTGCCTCTGAAGTTGCGTTTTGTGACATCATTTGTGTATTGAAGCGTCAGATGGCTCGGCGATTGGTAATCAATCCTGCTAATGTATTGCGATTGGTTGAGATGAAGTTACTAAGAACCCTTCTTCGTGAAGATAGTATTGGTGTAGAAGACGAATCATTCGCATGTTTTCTGGTATCTATTATAGTGCAGAAATATGAACAAAAGTTAGAAACAGATACTGTTGTAACACTAACACATAATGATGATGATAGGGATGATAATGACGAACAACTCATTGCAAACGGTAGTGCTACGGCAAGTGCGGGAACAGGCGATGGAAGCAGTGACAGTGAATACCAACCGTCTCCCAAGAAGAAGGTTAAAGTTGCAAGTATGATCACGGCGTTTGATGACAACACACTGGAGAACATGTACGATGATTATTACGTAAGAGGTTTCGATACATACGACAAGCTTCTGAAAAGATACCCTAAACTGAAGTCTAAAGGCAATATTAAAAACATACTGGATTACATGACAAAGAAAAGAGAAGGAAATACAGTTTTCAAAGGAAATCATACACAGCTGTTCAAGACCATCAAGGAGCGTGTAATGGCGAAATTCGGTGAAGCGCGAGAATGAGGTTCCGCCGTTCATTATTGGCATTTACAACATTGCACATTGGACGTAGCCAGAAATCTCGGGTGTATAAACTTTACAGCTTCACTAGGATTTATTACTAATTTGAAAAAGGAGTTTAGGATAACATCACGCCGTATCACTATGCTCTAAGCACGAAAAGATAAGGATGACGAAGAAGAGCTGATTGAAAGAGCTCAAACGTTTGTTGCTGACGTCAATGAGCATATCACGAGAGAAAACATCGATATTAGTTCTGTATGAAACTGTGATCAGAGTCAGTTCAACTATGAACTTTCTTGTGACAGAACACTATCCATGAAAGGGGAAAGAAACACTGTCGCGATGTTGCAATCAGTTAACTGCGCAACACATATTTACACGATCGATGTTACTATATCAATGGACGGACGATTGGCAGACAAACTCTATACTTGCTTCCAAGAATCCAGTGGAAAGTTTTGACCCCGCGTGTCAAGGGAAATAGAAATGTGGTGTCCTCCGAATGCCGTCGTCGATGTAAGTGTGAGTGGGAAGATGACGAAACAATATCTGAAGACGTTTTTTCTGTCAGTTTTGAATCCACATTTGTCGAGAAAGTCATTAGTACTTTGTGACTCCTGGTCTGGACATAAGGATTATCGAGTACTACTGGAAGCATGTGGCGGAAAACATGTAGATTTAAAAATCATTCCGCCTAAAACTACAAAATATGCACAACTTCTGGATGTGTATTTCTTCAGGCAATATAAAATATATGCCAAGAGAATAACAGACTTCATTAAACTACGTTCCAGTAATATGCAGCCAAAATTGCACGACAGATTCTTTATCATGAATATGCATTCTGTCATTTACAATCAGTTATCTGCGGGAGTATACAGACCAATGCCTCGTTACGCGTGGCAGAACGCTGGCTACGATATTGGTGAACAAGTGAACTACTTCAAAAGTGTTATTGACGTAGCGTTCAACACTGATATTATAGAATGTGCAAATACGCCATGCGATGAACTTGCATTTCTTCACTGTGCGTTTTGCAGTCATTCGCATTGCTCGGAGCATTTTATTGACATTCCGCATTTACATGTATAGATAAGATTGATGCATTGCGTATGGCGTCTACAATTACATCTACAGTGATATCTAGAGCATGACTGCAGAGTTTTGCAGAAAAACGACACCCACCAGCACATTCAGAGGTTCGTAATGGTCCTATGACCAAACGTTCATACAGATCTGTTTGTTCGAGCCCAAGTACTTTCCTGGTCAGTTGGGAGTTGGGAACCCCGGGACTGAGATCTGTGGTGACAGCTTTTATTGTCTCGTTTAATAGTGTTCCTCCTTTCCGGATGATGCCTAACATTATTAGTCTTGTGGCGACCTTCGGCCGCACAGCTGTTCCGTACGCTCACAGCTCGCTCCGGCCATCTGCTAAGGCAGCGAGTTTTATCCCTCGCACAGTACTTCCGTTCACGGCTGTCGATCTGGCCGTGCAACAGGACACCTCAGCGCTATGGTCGCTGACCACAGGTGTGGAACAATGGCTGCCACAAGCGAGGCTTCCGCCGACCGAGTTTCACCAGTCTTGTCCGTCCCTCGTAGCGTCCAGCTTGCTCCGCACCTGCGCTGTGAGGAACTGACCATGTCGTGATGCACCTGACTGATGAATGCGCCCGCGCCGAGCCGTCCTTACGTCTGGACGCAATCGCGTCGTGCTGCTGTGCAGACTACACATTTCGCCTCGCACGTCTAAGTGCGGGTATCGTAAGTCCGGGTATCGTGCGATGAATTCTGGGACGAGGCAATGATTTTTCCGAGACCGCCGTTTCTACCGCAAAGCGCGAGGCAAGTGCATTCGCATCTCGAGTCTGACTGATTTACATTTTGAACCTGAGGCTTTATGTATTACCCCTGCCACATATGGACCTGTCCTTTATCTGTTTCTGATTGCCGGCCGCGGTGGTCTAGCGGTTCTAGGCGCTGCAGTCCGGAACCGCGAGACCGCTACGGTCGCAGGTTCGAATCCTGCCTCGGGCATGGATGTGTGTGATGTCCTTAGGTTAGTTAGGTTTAAGTAGTTCTAAGTTCTAGGGGACTGATGACCGCAGATGTTAAATCCCATAGTGCTCAGAGCCATTTGAACCATTTTTTTTTTCTGATTTCGCGTAGCTTAGTAAAATTTACACTACTGGCCATTAAAATTGCTACACCAAGAAGAAATGAAAAATGATAAGTGGATATTCATTGGACAAATATATTATACTACAACTGACATGTGATTACATTTTCACGCAATTTGGGTGCATAGATCCTGAGAAATCAGTACCCAGAACAACCACCTCTGGCCGTAATAACGCCCTTGATACGCCTGGGCATTGAGTCAAACAGAGCTTGGATGACGTGTACAGGTACCGCTGCCTATGCAGCTTCAACGCGATACCTCTGTTCATCAAGAGTAGTGACTGGCGTATTGTGACAAGCCAGTTGCTCGGCCACCATTGACCATACGTTTTCAGTTGGTGAGAGATCTGGAGAATGTGCTGGCCAGGGCAGCAGTCGAACATTTTCTGTATCCAGAAAGGCCCGTACAGGACCTGCAACATGCGATCGTGCATTATCCTGCTGAAATGTAGGGTTTGGCAAGGATCGAATGAAGTGTAGAGCCACGGGTCGTAACACATGTGAAATCTAACGCCCACTGTTTAAAGTACTGTAAATGCGAACAAGAGGTGACTGAGACGTGTAATCAATGGCACCCCATACCATCACACCGGGTGATACGCCAGTATAACGATGACGAATACACGCTTCCAATGTGCATTCACCGCGATGTCGCCAAACACGGATGCTGTCAACAGAAGATGGATTCATCCGAAAAAAATGACGTTTTTCTTTCGTGCACCCAGGTTCGTCGTTGAGTACACCATCGCAGGCGCTCCTGTCTGTGATGCAGCGTCAAGGATAACCGCAACCACGGTCTCCCACTCGGTTGGAAACTTTCCTCATGTCAGCACGATGTAGGTGTCCTTGCTGCTGCAAACGTCGTCGAACTGTTCGTGCAGATGGTTGTTGTCTTGCAAACGCCCGCATTTGTTGACTTAGGGATCGAGACGTGGCTGCACGATCCGTTACAGCCATGCGGATAAGATGCCTGTCATCTCGACTCCTAGTGATACGAGGCCGTTGGGATCCAGCACGGCGTTCCGTGTTACCCTCCTGAACCCACCGATTCCAAATTCTGCTAACAGTCATTGGATCTCGACCAACGCGAGCAGCAATGTGACGATACGATAAACCGCAATCGCGATAGGCTACAATCCGACCTTTATCAAAGTCGGAAACGTGATGGTACGCATTTCTCCTCCTTACATGAGGCATCACAACAACATTTCACCAGGCAACACCGGTGAACTGCTGTTTGTGTATGAGAAATCGGTTGGAAACTTTCCTCATGTCAGCACGATGTAGGTGTCGCCACCTGCGCCAACTTTGTGTGAATGCTCTGAAAAGCTAATCATTTGCATATCACAGCATCTTCTTCTTGTCGGTTAAATTTCGCGTCTGTAGCACGTCATCTTCGTGGTGTAGCAATTTTAATGGCCAGCAGTGTAGGAACCCTCCTACAACGTGTTATTTTTTTCGATAAAGTAAGGAACCTTCCTGCACTTGTGACACGGCGATGAACTCGGTCAACTGACTTTTCTGTTTCGGCACGCTTCTGGCCGCCTCGTCCTGTTAGGCGCATGCTCCAATTCCTTCACGTGTGCACCCAGTAACTTCTGTTTTCGTCCTACGGACGCTAGAATGTTTCACACCACGATCTCATTCCTTTATGGGTGTTTCGCCGCCTCTTGTGTAACCTAAGCGACCAATGGCTACCGCCGTCGGCCCAGCCGACGCCCTGTTACACGCAGCTGCCGCGGCAGCGCTGCATTACATTATCGCCGAGCTGACGACGCACCTCTCGGAACAGGAACCCTACAACGCCAACTTCGAGTACGTTGCCAACAGAGCGCACGCGAGGCTCAAACAGCTCTACCCAATGCTCAGCAGGGAAAGCACACTGAATAGGAGGATGTCAAGGTCCTTATACATCACACTGATTAGACCTTTGATGACGTACGCAGCTCCCGTCTGGGGATATGCAGCTCCTACACGACTGCGCCGCCTGCAGATCATATATATCAAAGTGCTACGTATCATTAGCGACGCTCCACGCTACACACGCACCGTGGATCTTCACCATGAATACCGCCTTCATACCCTCAAGGAAGCGTTCAAAAAACAAGTCACACGACTATACAGGAACTCGAGACACTCGAACAATCCTTTCATCCTGTGGTGTGAGTACTGTAAGACCTTCGGTACACACACCATCAGATTGTCGCTCTAGCGAAGTAGGCGAGTGTGAGCAATATGTCTCGTGGTCTTATCGTGGCGGGTTTATCTTCTGCCGTTAGGTCAGACGATAGAAATGCCACCTGCATGCTTAGAGTAGCAGATTGACGGTGACCAACTTTCAAGCCGGCCGCAGTGGTCTAGCGGTTCTGGCGCTGCAGTCCGGAACCGCGGGGCTGCTACGGTCGCAGGTTCGAATCCTGCCTCGGGCATGGGTGTGTGTGATGTCCTTCGGTTAGTTAGGTTTAAGTAGTTCTAAGTTCTAGGGGACTTATGACCTAAGATGTTGAGTCCCATAGTGCTCAGAGCCATTTGAACCATTTTGAACCAACTTTAAACAGAACTTGATTAATTTTCACACACATTTATTAAAATAATAACAAGCATAAAAATAACTTTACTTGGTTCTGGATCCTATTTACAATTGACAATCTGAAGTTCCATTGGTCTTGGTACGTTAATCTTATTCTCACATATCTCTGATACTTGACGAAGTGTCTATACATATCTCTTCATGGCTATGTACAGGAATATGATAATCTTATTAGGCGCAGACTGAAACTTGACTATAGACTGGTACAGACAAATGCAGACTAATACAGACTGACTAATCGGAGGTCTGTACACTCGTTATAATACGTGTTCAGGTATCACTGCGCGAGTGTGATCCGTGAAGAGAAAAGGTTCTATGTTAGCAGCAATCTCATTGGCTGCGTTACATATTAATACGCGGATCGGCCGAAGCAGAATTTGGCCCGTCTCTAAGACAGCGCCATCTCGTAGTGCGGAGGCGGACGAGCGCTGCGCCTGCGCTGTTGTGTTTATCGGGGCTCGCTCTATTGGGAAAGTTGTGTACGCGCTGACTATGCGGAAGTATGTACACAACACATCCTCACTCTGGGAAGCTACGAACACAACCATAGGTGGAAGCACAAGCGGCCAAAGACACTACTGGCTACGGCATAGCCACCTATGGTTAACTAACATACACTAACAAGCGACAAACGTCGGCAAGCCTCTGCATATCAGCAACACTGATTGGTAATTACCAGCTGCTATTAGAGCCGACCAACAGGCCACAGCAGGGACACCGACGAGCTCGCCCACTGACGCATAAACAATCCGCCAATATTGCCTTACACTGTGCATCCGATATATGACCTATCGGACACAAAAACGATAGTAAACCTAACTGTTGCAGGTTGCTGACGCTGAACGAGAGCTCTACACCGGCACCCAGCGGCAGCCTCCGAGCAACACAACCGCACAACGTCAAAGGTATCGACATGCATGATACCCACTACTAACAAAGCCTACCCTTGCACGACCTATCCCAGCCAGCAAGACATCCGCTACTGCTCTTACCATCAGACCTATCGCAGAGGTTTTTTTCCCTTGGCTCTTGCCTTGGCACTTTTTTTCCTCTGCCCTTCGAACCGCTGCCTTCGTTCGACTTGGACCCAATCTATCTCCAGATGAGCGCGTATTAATGGTTAACCTTAACCAGACATCGCAGTACCCACATCCTGCAACACCTCGCCTTAGTGAAAACTAACCCTTATGCAGATATGGCAGTAGACCCATTGAGTTGGCCATCATGCCAGTGCGGGCGTGGAGGGGCTCCACCTCTGTTAAGAAAACGCCAACTTGGAGCGCAACTCGCGGCGACCGCGACCGCCGACGACCCAGCCACCGAGGCCAGACTCGAAGCCGCCGCCCGCACCGGCCCCAACTTCCGCCGCCGCTCCTCCCAGCATCGAAGCGCCGCCGTCTGATCCACCTCACGCCGCCGCCACTTCGTCTGGCCGTGCCGCGGCTCGTCTGCCGACCTTCAACCTGCGGGACCCGCGCCTATCGTTTTCTTCGTAGACGCCACCTCCGCCGGCTGTGGCATCGTCCAGCACGCCACAGAGTTCGCCATGGTGATCAGCCAGCTCGAGCCGACGTACGCTACATCGTCGCCCCCAGCCACCGACCACTACGAGACACTCCGGCGTCACCTCGTGACGCAAGTCACCTCTTCCGAAATACAGCGCGTCCAGGACCTCCTTCCCTCGAGCAGTGTGGGGACTGACAACCCTCTCAATTCATGCGCCACATCCGACGTCTGCCAGAGCCACACATGGTCTCTGACGGTTTTCTTTATGACGTCTGGCTACTCGCTGCCCTGGGCGTCTTCCTGGAGCCCGCCGACTTGCCTGCACATGATGTCATACCTGAGTTCATCACCGGCTTGCAGGACTGTGTGGCTCGCATGTGACCCACTTAACCCCATCACCACAGCGAATGCATAACTTTCATTCACAGTGACCTTGTGTCACCGCCCCCGTGTAATGCTGTGTATCAATGTTCACCAACCCCCTCTCTGACCACACTATTCCGTCCCCACTGGGTCCTGCAATGGGACTCCAACATGTTCACCTTGCATCTGCATGGCACACTGACCAGGTTTTTGATCTA
Organism: Schistocerca americana; assembly: GCF_021461395.2. Taxonomy (NCBI): domain Eukaryota; kingdom Metazoa; phylum Arthropoda; class Insecta; order Orthoptera; family Acrididae; genus Schistocerca; species Schistocerca americana. Next base: position 381,933,059 of record NC_060124.1, read on the forward strand.
TAGGCTGAAGTCCACCTATATGCTGCCCGTCCCCACACACCCACCTCGACTACCACCTGTAACAACAACCTGCAGATGCACGCCGCCGATGAAGACACAAGCAGTAAAGGAAACAAAAGAAAAGTTCGGAGTAGGTATTAAAATCCATGGAGAAGAAATAAAAATTTTAAGGTTCGCCGATGACATTGTAATTCTGTCACGCGACAGCAAAGGACTTGGAAGAGCAGTTGAACGGAATGGACAGTGTCTTGAAAGAAGGGTATAAGATGAACATCAACAAAAGCGAAATGAGGATAATGGAATGCACTCGAATTAAGTTGGGTGATGCTGAGGGAATTAGATTAGGCAATGAGACACTTAAAGGAGTTTTGCTATTTGGGGAGCAAAATAACTGATGATGGTCGAAGTAGAGAGGATATAAGATGTAGACTGGCAATGGCAAGGAAAGAGTTTCTGAAGAAGAGAAATTTGTTAACATCGAGTATTGATTTAAGTGTCAGGAAGTCGTTTCTGAAAGTATTTGTATGGAGTGTAGCCATGTATGGAAGTGAAACATGGACGATAAATAGTTTAGACAAGAAGAGAATAGAAGCTTTCGAAATGTGATGCTACAGAAGAATGCTGAAGATTAGATGGGTAGATCACATAACTAATGAGGAGGTATTGAACAGAATTGGGGAGAAGAGGAGTTTGTGGCACAACTTGACTAGAAGAAGGGATCGGTTGGTAGGACATGTTCTAAGGCATCAAGGGATCACAAATTTAGTACTGGAGGGCAGCGTGGAGGGTAAAAGTCGTAGAGGGAGACCAAGAGATGAGTACACTAAGCAGACTCAGAAGGATGTAGGTTGTGGTAGGTACTGGGAGATGAAGAAGCTTGCACATGACAGAGTAGCATGGAGAGCTGCATCAAACCAGTCTCAGGACTGAAGATCACAACAACAACAACAACAACAATAACAAATCTTATGGGACTTAACTGCTAAGGTAATCAGTCCCTAAGCTTACACACTACTTAACCGAAATTATCCTAAAGACGCACACCCATGCCCGAGGGAGGACTCGAACCTCCGCCGGGACCAGCCGCACAGTCCAAGACTGCAGCGCCATAGACTGCTCGGCTAATTCCGCGCGGCCTGACATCACTGACTACGCCACACCAACCACCCCTGCCACCAAGACCATGAGACTCCTCCCCGCAACACTACAGCCAAAACACTCATGAAATCTCACTATGCTATACGGACCCCATCCAACACACTGCCTGTTGCCAATGCAGGTGGAGAGGATGCTCTTGTTCATGCTTCTCTACCTCTCCTCCAGCTATTTTCCTCCACCAACGTCAACTGCCAGGTACGTCACCGATGCCGTATTGTAGTCCCCCAAAGCTTTCACAAGAGCGCCATGCCCCCGACCTGCTGCCACCTGTCCTGACACCAGAGGCTCCAGTGACTCACACTAGCAGTGCCCACTGTGTGTGAGCCATGCGCGGCTCGTGTTCATGCCGTTTCCGGGAATTCAGCCAGGTAACACTTTCAGCGACCGCCGGTAATTCGGCGGGAGAACACCCCGCCATTTTCAAGGCAAAGTGCAACGGACAGGCGGCGTACATGCAAATTTAAAACCCCGGTTCTCGGACTGAAGCAGGAAAGATAACACACACACTGAACACTAGTGCCACCAAAGATGACCAGAGTCAGAACTATCGATAGTGAGACTACGAACTCGCAGGTGAGGTAGCATTGACTCCGTCCCTCTGTTTTTTGACAAGGGAGAGAGCCGGATTCCAAACAGAGTTTAAACAGAAACTTCCATTCCCGTTAACGAGGTTGCTCGCTAATTTAATCTCAACTGCCTCCCTAATAACACTGTCCCAATAACTGGACGTGCATGCCAATATCTCGGCGTTATTATATAACATGGGGTGACCAGTATCCAAGCAATGTTCGGCAATAAGAGATGTATTTGGCTGCTATTTGGCTATTATTTGAAAGTTGCATACGCCAGGAGAAACTCAGATCTCATGTCGTTTGTTGCTTGACAGCTTCTCTTTACGGATCTGTCGCCTCCTTTCTTATTCGATTTACTGGTGTCACTAAGTTGCTGGCTTGCCTGCCCGTGAGTGGCAGCAGCAGCGCGTATCAATAAGAGCACTGTCGTATTATCTTTGAAGCGATTGCTAGTATTTCGGGTTCGTCGTGTGTCGGGGGTTCAGTCGGGTCGCAGCGTCAGTGAGGTCCGGACAGCCAGTACTCGCCGACAGCTGGCGACACACATGCACTGTCCGACGGGAGGAGGCTGTAGCGGGAACGATCGTTGGTTGGTCGTTCGGTCGGTCGTCGCATCGGGCGACCTGTGTTTGGTCTTTTGACCGTTTCTGGGCCTCGTCAGTTGGTCTTCTTGCCGGACGTGGGTCGTTTCCTTCCTTGTGCAGAGATGTCGGGTGGCCAATGGGCAAGCCTTACCGCTGCATGGCTGGGTCCGAGCCAGTGTGCTCGGGTCGCCATGTCTCCGAGTTTCGAACGGACATCAAGGGAGTTGGGATGGAGCTGCAATAAGGTCCGGACAGCCAAGACTTGCCCGACTGTTGCTGACACACAGGACTTGAGTGGGGACGACCTTGGTTGGTCGTTCGGTCGGTCGTCTCATTGGACGACGTATATTTGGTCGCCGACCGCTTCCGGTTCTCTGTGTGTGTCGACCTTTCATTCGTCCTGATTGTTCCACAGTGATTGCTTTTACGATTGTTCGAGTTCTTGTGGTAGTGTTTTCGTGGAAATGTGTCTAGCTTATTTCGACTGAGCAGTAATGTTAATGCTGTCTCGATACTGGAGTAGGCAGTCGTTCGGTCGAGAAAGTGCAGTCAGGAAGGCTCCGCGGCGAGGGCATTAGCGTAGTGTCCCGCATTGTGTTTTTCCTCGCCGTGTCCGTACCGCGTGTAGTTTGACAGCCTTTGCTGTTGTTCGTATTTTTGAGTGGTTATTGTGCTTTGGCTGTTTTTAGACGCCAATTTTGAAGACTTAGTGCTGCTGGTACCTTCGTCCTTGGCTGATACTTTCCGTTGTCGTGCCATTGGTCGGCGCAGCGGAATTGATTAGGTTGTTAGTCGGTCCTTCAGCCGTCCCTGGGTCGGGTTGCCATCTGATTACTTAATCTTATTCTTGGCTGCCTATCTCACCTCACCTTACGTTAGAGTTACCCTTGGAACACTTCAGAGCACCATTGTTCTGTTGTTTTTGGATTGTGATTTTTGTCTCAAGTGCGGTGCGAGGCCTTCAGCCGCCTATTAATTTAGTTTGTTTTAATTTTAAAATAAGGCCTTCAACTGTCTTAAGTTAAAACTTTGAAGATTCTTGTTTGAACTAAATTTTTTTTAAAAGAAAAAAAGGGGAAATTTGCTCTATTGCAAATCCTTCTTAGCCAGGCCTTAAGGCGTGAGTTGTTCTATGTTCAGTGTGTGGCTTTCAGCCGAGCTTTTATGTCAAATATTTTTAAGATAAGGCCTTCAGCCATCTTAAATTAAAATTTGGAAATTCACTTGTTTAAAGCCTTTTTAAATTTTCTTTTTGCTTTCCAAGACTTAAACCTCGATTCTTCTGTGTCCAGTGTGTGGCCTTCAGTCGAGTATTTACATAAGATTTTCTTTTTTAAGTAAGGCCTTCAGCTGCGTGTATTCCTTAAAGCAATTGCAATAACTTGTGTTCGGGCTTTCAGCCGTATTGTTTTGAATCCTTTTAAGGGCATCTGTGATTAAGTGCTTTTAGGAAAATAAAGTTTGTGTCTTTTGTGCAACTGACAGTAACTGATTTTGACCCCTTTCCACAACAATTGCCTGATCCGCTCTGTCCTGCAAAAACAGATTTCAGTGTGTGCTGCTTTCAGCTGTGAAACACAGCCACCCAGCAATGCTTCTGCACCCCTGCCTCCACAGTCCCAAGCTGGAAACCACACCCTGCGCCTGCCCACACTTGTGTGTGTAGCATCGAGCACGGGCTCAGACTCTCTTAGCACCTCCCCCGCCCCCGCCCACCCGCCCACCACCACAAGCACCACTGCATTCTGTCACGCAGCGGACCAGCACTACTAACAACCGCCTGCCACACCTTCCACATGCCCGACACGTTGATGTGCGACCGCCGCTCCTGCCACAGGGCCAGGGCCCTTCAAAACCTCACTGCTGGCACAACGTTACCGGTATCAGCTTCCACCGTCACCACCTCTCTCATCACCACAGCTCCAGTCTCGTGAGGCGAAGGGGAATGGGAGGAAACTGAGTGACAGCCTTCTGCTGCACAGCTGTCTTAGCAGCTCCGTATGTTCACAACTCGCTACGGCCGTCTACTAAGCCATCGAGTTTCACCCAATATTTCTGTTCATGGCCTTCAATCTTGCCTTGTGACAAGACACTCCACCACTCTGGTCATTGACTACTGGTGTGTAACAATAGCTGCACTTAGCAAGGCTCCTGCCTACTGAGTTTCACCAGTCTTTGTCCATTCCTCATAGCGTCCACTTCGGTTGCTGCTTCAAGGCCTTGTTGTGAGGGACTGGCCACATAGTGACGCATCTGACGATAGTACTTTTGCGACAGTGGAAGACGCCCACACTACCCGGTCTTTACGCCTGTACCCGACCGCCGAGGATATGGTGTTTTCGTGTAACTCTCCTGTGCAGACTACAGATTTCGCGTCACGTGTCTAAGTGCAGATATCATAAATGCAAATTTGCGAGGTGCCAGAGCTAGCAGTGTATTTAACGCTGAATTCTTCTACTATCTTCATATGGAAATAATGCTCTAAGCCCCTCCCCCTTTTTGCTGTTGCACATGGATTAAGAAGAAACGCGAACTGACTCTAATCGACCCTGCAAGTGGAGTAGAAAAGAGTTTGGCACTTGCAATTATTTAATTTGATAGAAATTAATTTGATAAATAAGTTTCATTAATGTGGTGAGAAATGAAAGGGTTGCTCTACCGATCTACAGAATAAAAGTTCTGTCCAAAATAACAATTTGATCTATTATGACTAAACTCAAAATAATAAACACAACACATGAAACATTTACAGTACGTCAAATTGGATACTCAAATAAGTGCTCTGAAGGTTAAGTTGTCCTTAAACTAGCTTGTGACGTTTATGACCAAGTGGTATGTGGAGCCAATTCCTTGCAACTCAAATCTTAAGAGAAACACCCAGCCAACCCAACATTAATTGCTGTTACAGTAGTGAGAACTCAGACAATGAACACCCAAGACAGAACCACGTAAGAAACGACGGGAACAGGCGCGCTTTTCTAAGCTTTGATTAGCACAGAGCAAAATTCCGTAATCTGCCGGTGCTGCGGACATACATTACCAAGCTATCTTCTTCACTACAAGGACACGATCTGGAGTACTGGAAGCGATGGCTGGTTGCTTCGACGTCCAGTCGTGGTGATGATAATGTCACGAGTATAGCCCGAAACAAATTATCCTGGTCTGGTTGTTCCATACTAATGACTTCCTATCAATACAAATGCGCCTCTGAGGGAGACAAAGAAGACTCGCCACACAATCACTAACGGTACAGTGACTGATTTTAACAAGCGAAGTCACACAGTAACTCCGATACAGTCATCTACAGCCAAAGACGGACAACATAGACAGCTTGTACGCAGAACGCTCAATTGCCAACTGCACTCGGAAAGTTACATCGAAGTCAAAACTTCAGCAACTTCATCAAACAGTTACAATTAAATGAAAGTATATTAGACAGCCAACGGAATGCAGGCTGTCCAGAGCAACGAGAGCTCACTCTTTTAACTTACTCTGACCGAAAGGCGAGAGCCGACTCCCTGAAGAGCACCCATACAAGCCGAACACAGAACATTTGCGCCCCCACGACAGTGGCCGTGGTTAAACGTTCCAATCAGCAACTCGAAAACCAGTGGAAAATTCCACTCTACTTCCGACGCACTACTATTCCACCAATAGAGATACTTGGTGCCAATTTCTGCGCCGATTTCGCTACATCACGTAGCTATCCCCTGAGAAAGCCAATCACATTTATGATTTTGCAGAAAACGCGGGAATTTGCCCGCCAAGACTGCCTGGGAACACAAGTCATTCCCACGCCTTGCTGGAAGCCCGCCTGAAAGTGTTTTCACTGATTTTCTGCGAAGTAATGGAATCTCTAGCCCAGCCGCTCTGTCAGGCCCCTGTAGGTGTGTCGCCCCCGCTCTTATGACAATGTCGGCGTCTGGAAAGCATCCACTCGACTCCCTCACACCCATCGGCTTAACCCTTTCAAGATCAGCAGTACCCGCCTGTCACCCGACCACCTGGGTGACCAGAGACGCTGTGTGAGAAGTCCACGTGTGAAGGAGTAGCAACTTTTCACAGCATGCAATTAGGAAGGAAACTCGAATTACTCATAGTAAGATAGAAATATGAGAGGGATCTCATGCCACCTCTCACAGCTCCTACGCCAGTTTAGATTGTAATTGGTGACTGGTTGGCTCACTTAGGAGCAAGGTAGTGAGTCAATCACCCAAGAACAATCTTGCAAACTGACTCCACATGCCGCACTCTATAAAAAAAATCACTGCAACAGAAAATGCAGCTCATAGAGGGAGGAGTATTTATTATGTAGCCAACTTCACCTTCTTAATATGGAAATCTAACATTCACATCACACATCTATACCCAGGGAGCCCCTTCCAAACACCGATTCACATAGACATTCATGCTCTAAACATGGCCTGGGCATGTGAGACAAATATGGAGCAGTTTACTTTTTACAATCAGAGTTGTAGTGCTCCGCAATTAAATGCCCAAGGTGTTACAACAATTTCAAGCATTAAACTAACCTGAACTCAATCACACATGATACTATTTAAATTAACTATCTCTTTGTGAGCTTTCAGAATCTAGTTACAACTCCCAATTCATTCTGTCTCCCCGCAGCAAGAATAACCTTTACAAAAATGTTCTCTGAACTGATGGTCCATTCACAACGACAGTGGTGGTGTCTGCTTCAGTTTATGGGGACTTCAGGCACACTGTTGGCATACACATAACAATAAATACAGAATACAAAAAAAACTTGATGTAGCAAAGAATACAGTAATTTGTGCGCCCTACTCTATCACTTACATAAGAATTATAGTGCAAAACACAAACACGTACAAGGTATAACATACATTACAAAAACAACACTAGAGAAAGAAATTTAAGAAAAAAACAAGGTTTATGGGGTGACAAGTTGTGCTTACACATTGCACAATGTTCACGACTGTGCTGAGAATGAGACACTAAATCACATTGTTAGAAATATTCGAAGCACTTCACAAATTCGTTGGTTTCTCTGAGGGGGTTGGTATGTTGAGTCATATGCATTGATGCACGTGGTTCCATGTCGTGAGTATCAGAGGGGGTTTTGGGATGGGGCCACAGCACTGACATCACATAGGGCTAAACGTCAGGTCTTGTTGCTACATTGTTTCAACAGCAATAGGGTGTGCTGGAGCATCTGCAGTATGCTGTTGAGATTGCAGCAAGATCGACGCATATGATCACGGCAGTATGGTAGGAAGACATAGTGATAGGGTCTCCTCATGTCGATTAATTGTCTCTGTGGTCTACTAGTTGGGATGTATCACTAGTCCAGATCTCTTCTCTCCCTGGACAGTACTTTACGTTTCCCAATATTGAAGTTCGACGAGGGATGATGGCACATGGAGTGACTCCACAAGTGTGTGAGGTCATCCATACAGGATCGAACTAGGAGCGACGATTGCTACAACTGCTCTCTAATAGAGAGGAGAAGTTAGAAATGAGACAATTCATTTGTTAGAGTTTGTGGCACGATACTGCTTTGTGTGTGCAGATCGGCAAATGATAGTGAGTTGTAAAAACTGAAACAGTTGAGTATATAACGTCCCTTTCTGTCCTGAGGCACACGAGGCGCAGGTTCTGACAGCGTACATGATCTTCTTCGTGTACTCACAACATGGTCTGCCGCAGGGAGTCCCTCCAAACAGCTACCGCGTCCGGAGAGCTAGCTGGCTGTTGCGTGTTGGTCGTGTGTCAGTGTCAATGGCCAGCCTCACTTTCGCTTGTGGCCCGGTGAGGGTTGTCCCCCGCCTATTCCCTCAGGTATATGACCCGGTGACTGTCAGCTTGTAGTACCGGACGCTCCCGCACCCTTCTTGTTAGGTGGCGTACTGACGCTCCCCTTCTGGCAGGTAGCTGATGACCTCTTGACCTCTTGTTTTTGCTCCGGCTGGCCTCTGCATTGCCACAATACCTGTCATCTGCACAATTCTGACAAAATTCTTATGCCTAACTTTTTCCCATCACCTTCTATGTTATAATAAATTTACATAACGATATATTGATGGTCTGTCATTTCAGACACTCTTATTTTAATTTTATAGTTATTAATCTATGGCTATCATTATAACAAAATCTTGGTGTATCTAATCTAGACATGGAAATAATTTATCTTGATATTTGAGTAAAGACGGATCTCACTACTGTACATGGTGTTTGACAACTGATGCTATGTATTGGATGAACAACTAAATGTGCAGCCTGCACTAATATTGCTATTACTTATATAGATCGACAGTAGACTTGCTCAAGAATTAACTACCATTTGCCAACAATCTACATTCTATGCCTTTTGAATAAATTATGTTGTTATGCAGGTTGAAGTTTTACTGAGCTATAAAGAACATGCAACTATTCTACTTTCGCTCGCCCGCCGTCCCTCATCTCGGGTCTGTGGTTTGGTGAGCTGAAAAATAGCATCCCAAGAGGCGCGCGCCAAACACTTGCGGTAGAAAACCCCCACAACATTAAGGATTAAGGATCTAGTTATTGTTAATTCCTAAAGTTTAACTTATCCTAGTATATGGTATTCTTTTTTTACCTTATACAATACACTTACATAATTCCTGTTACGCTGAGATGTCACGCTTCTCGCCGCTATTGACAATGACAGTGATTTGCGCGCGCCGTACGACACGGCCTCCGAATTCTCACTACGCCTCACTGAACCTCAAGAGACTGTGTTAGCCATGGCTATACAAGACAATAAATTTATAGCTGCAACTTCTTTTTCTATGTGACGCGGTTTTCGCGATCAAAGTGCACCTTTCCAGAGTCAATGTAATATGACCAAGCCAGGACTGGTTCCTGTTGAGGATTTCGTCGCCCACCACATGCCAGCTATGCAGTATGTCACGAATCTCCAAGTATAATTCCTTGGTTATTCATCTGTGACAGTCAAGAGCAGCACGCTAAATCCCCAACCAGCACATTGGCATGGTAGGCTTTATGCCCGCATTTCTACCGTCTGTTGCACCATTGGAGTCAAACGCTCACTGGTTCACCCCGACATGCAAGACAATGATGCTGGCGCAGCTCTGCAAAAACAATACTGCCCATATTCATCCTCGAAATCACGCAGTATACCACAATCTTGCAGTGCACTGACGCGTGCTTGCAAGCATTGTTATGAAGGTCTCGCGAACTGGTTGTGGCCGCTATGGAGCGTATCACGACTTCCCAGAACGCTTCTAGGAGCACGTTCTTGTATGCGCCCGTTTGTGCGACCTCTCCTCACTCATCATTATCCCTCAACACGGGCACCAAACAGGAATTGACAAAACCATCGCTCATGGAATGGTAGTGCCTCCTACACCATCGACATTGCAAGTCGCGAACATAAACGAAAAATTATAGCAGCAGTAAATTCTTATGCAAGACAACGCAGCGTGTTACTACTTTAACAATCTTAATCTATTAATGCAACGAGTATTGTTCCCCGAAGAAAGGTTCATATATTTGCCTATTCTACTATGTACACCACTTAAACTACTATTATTCCATGAACTTCTTTGTGTGAGAAATGTGGTGGAGTCCTGTGGACTAGCGCCAATCCCTTGTTAGACTCCCCCTCCTCTGACGTGCATTAGGATTTGCAGGTCTAATTTCAATCTCCTGGTTCTCCTGTTGTTCTTGATTTCGCTCTCTCCAATTACGATCGCTTTGCCGTTCGTTATTCCTCCTGTTCCCGCTTCCTTGTCTAGCATGACCCTGTTCCCTGACGTGCTGGTTTCCGTGTCTCTGGTTTCCAAAACCTTGGTTAGCGTAATCTTGATTTCCGTAACCCTGGTTTTCTAAATGACCAGTGCGATTATGCCATCTGTTGTCGTCCTCCCTTGCTAGTCGATGGTATTTGTTACTCTGCCCCTCCTTCCTGTCCTTTGCGTCTTGTTTGTCAAAGACAACTTCGAGTTCACGCAATAGACTCTTGAATGCTTCTATGTCAGATCCACACTTCCCGACAAGTGTCTGTTGGTACCTAACTGGCAAATTAGAAAAACAAAATTTGATGATTTCTCCCTTGCTATACGGACTATCTAAAAATTGATTCTTCTTGAGTAAATCATCAAAAAATTTGGTTGCGCTCCTTTGCCCGGACACTTGCAGTTCAGGACAAAATATTATTTCCTCTTTAATCCTGTCTTGGGTTTCCTTTGACCATTAGATCCGCATGAACGCATCAACAAATTCCTGATAAGTCTGACACGTCGCTGCTACATCCCGCATCTTTTCCGCGGCTTGGCCTTCGATGTGTCCACACATGAATTCTAATTGTGCCAGGGTTGGCCATGATGACGGTAATGAATTTGTAAACTGCATCACCCAGCTCTTGGGATGCATCGACCCTCCATTATCTTTGAACTTTAGGAATTTTAGTATCGACAGGAAGTGATTGCGATCAAAATGCTGTCCGATCATCGCACTGGTGTTGTCACTCGTTTCCGATACTTGCACGTCTGCTGTGTGTCCTGATCTATCTTGCTGATAACTGTGATGTGCTACCTCTGTATCACAGTGGAAGTGGCATTCAGCATTCAGTCTTCTAAGTGGGCTGCAATTATTGGAGCTATTACTCGCTGTTTCTGCGTGTGCATTGTTAGTTCCGCACTCTGTCACTGGGCTAGAGCACGGCGAGCTTTTTCTTGGAGACACAATTCTGTGTACTCCATCATTGGTATCCGAACGCGCAGTGCTCGTGGGCCCGTTTCGCTCTAGTTTTGCTATTCGACTCTCTACTTCTTTCATTCGTTTCGTGATGTTCGTAACCGCGATATTACCTTTAGTTTTTAAGAATGCTAGGGATTTTGAGTGGGCTTGTGTCGCATGTCCGAAGCGCCCTGCGAGTTGAGAAGTTACTTTTGCGATTTTCGTTGCCCCTGTTGCTGCCGTTTTGGCTAGGCCTGCTACTTTTTGTGCTACCATTGACATTTGTTTTGCTTCTCCACATTCTTTCTTTATTGTTCGTAATTCCCCACGAATTTCCTCTATATGCGAACCTATTGCCTCAGTGTCCTTCTTACGCTGTTCGTCAGCTTCTTCCTTCTCCTTCTTACGCTGTTTCTCAGCTTCCTTCTCCTTCTTACGCAGTTTCTTATCTTCTTCCTTCTCCTTCTTACGTTGTCTCTCATCTTCTTCCTTCTCCTCCTTACGCTGTTTCTCATCTTCTTCCTTCTCCTTCTTACGTTGTTCGTCAGCTTCTTCTTTCATTGATCATAGGAAGCTTAGTATTGGGTTAATGACATTTTTTTGATCCTCGTCACACATGGGCGATGTAACTGGACACCTGGGCGCCAGAGCTCTGACGTGACCGAGCTGGCCTCTGTCTGCACTCGTTCGTTTGACTATAAAATTCTGCTACCGTCTCGACCTGTGTGCCTGTCTCTGTTTCATCCTCTATCTCACTATCATAATCACAGTCGCGACGTTGCTCTAAGATCGCGTCCAAATCACCTTCCTCATCAATGACCCTGTCGTCCTCTCCTGCTAAAAATGTGCCCATCTCATCTCTGAACCTATCCCTGTCAGTAACCTGCCCCTTCTCCATTATGCTATCCTCTATTGTTTTAGCTTCGCTCGATAATAGTCGTGCCCTACTTTTCGTGATCATTCATGAAAAACAAATTTATCTAAAATGCACAATAAAAATTGGTTAAAACCGGAAATGAACCGTAACGAAATCCTAGACACAGAATGGAATATATACCGCAAGGATAGGATAAACGCCAATGGTGGAGGAGTATTTATAGCAGTAAAGAATTCAATAATATCCAGTGAAGTTATTAGCGAATGCGAATGTGAAATAATCTGGGTTAAGTTAAGTATCAAAGGTGGGTCAGATATGATAGTCGGATGCTTCTATAGACCACCTGCATCAGCAACCGTAGTAGTTGAGCGCCTCAGAGAGAACCTGCAGAACGTCGTGAAGAAGTTTCGTGATCATACTATTGTAATAGGGGGAGACTTCAATCTACCAGGTATAGAATGGGGTAGTCACACAATCAGAACTGGAGCCAGGGACAGAGACTCTTGTGACATTATCCTGACTGCCTTGTCCGAGAATTACTTCGAGCAGATAGTTAGAGAACCAACTCGTGAAGCTAACGTTTTAGACCTCATAGCAACAAATAGACCGGAACTTTTCGACTCCGTGAATGTAGAAGAGGGTATCAGTGATCATAAGTCAGTGGTTGCATCAATGACTACAAGTGTAATAAGAAATGCCAAGAAAGGAAGGAAAATATATTTGCTTAACAAGAGTGATAGGGCACAAATCGCAGAATATCTGAGTGACCACCATCAAACGTTCATTTCTGAGGAAGAGGATGTGGAACAAAAATGGAAAAAATTCAGAAACATCGTCCAGTACGCCTTAGATAAGTTCGTACCGACTAAGGTCCAAAGCGAGGGGAAAGATCCACCGTGGTATAACAATCATGTACGAAAGGTACTACGGAAACAAAGAAAGCTTCATCATAGGTTTAAGAGTAGTCGAATCATATCTGATAAGGAAAAGCTGAAAGAAGCGAAAAAGAGCGTAAAGAGAGCAATGAGAGAAGCATTCAACGAATTCGAACATAAAACATTGGCAAACAATCTAAACAAGAACCCTAAAAAGTTTTGGTCATATGTAAAATCGGTAAGCGGATCTAAATCCCCTATTCAGTCACTCGTTGACCACGATGGCACCGAAACAGAGGACGACCGAAGAAAGGCAGAAATACTGAATTCAGTGTTCCGAAACTGTTTCACTGCGGAAAATCGTAACACGGTCCCTGACTTCAGCCGTCGCACGGACGCCAAAATGGAAAATATTGAAATAAACAATATCGGAATTGAAAAACAACTGCTATCACTTAGTAGCGGAAAAGCATCCGGACCAGACGAGATACCCTTAAGATTCTACAGTGATTATGCTAAAGAACTTGCCCCCTTTCTATCAGCAATTTATCGTAGATCGCTGGAAGAACGTAAAGTACCTAGCGACTGGAAGAAAGCGCAGGTCGTTCCCATTTTCAAGAAGGGTCATAAATCAGATGCGAATAATTATAGGCCTATTTCGCTTACGTCAATCTGTTGTAGAATAATGGAACATGTTTTGTGTTCTCGTATTATGACGTTCTTAGATAATACAAATCTCCTTCATCATAACCAACATGGATTCCGCAAACAGAGATCATGTGAAACTCAGCTCGCCCTATTTGCCCAAGAAATTCACAGTGCCGTAGACACTGGCGAGCAGATTGATGCCGTATTCCTGGACTTCAGGAAGGCATTTGATACGGTTCCGCACTTACGTTTAGTGAAAAAAAATACGAGCTTACGGAATATCGGACCAGGTTTGTGATTGGAATCAGGATTTCCTAGAAGAAAGAACACAACATGTCATTCTTAACGGTTCAAAATCTGCAGATGTAGAGGTAATTTCGGGAGTACCGCAGGGAAGCGTGATAGGACCTTTATTGTTTACAATATACATAAATGACTTAGTTGACAACATCGGTAGCTCCGTGAGGCTATTTGCAGATGACACGGTTGTCTACAAGAAAGTAGCAACATCAGAAGACTCGTACGTACTCCAGGAGGACCTGCAGAGGATTAATGCATGGTGCGACAGCTGGCAGCTTTCCCTAAACGTAGATAAATGTGATATAATGCGCATACATAGGGGCAGAAATCCATTCCAGTACGATTATGCCATAGGTGGTAAATCATTGGAAGCGGTAACGACCGTAAAATACTTAGGAGTTACTATCCGGAGCGATCTGAAGTGGAACGATCACATAAAACAAATAGTGGGAAAAGCAGGCGCCAGGTTGAGATTCATAGGAAGAATTCTAAGAAAATGTGACTCATCGACGAAAGAAGTAGCTTACAAAACGCTTGTTCGTCCGATTCTTGAGTATTGCTCATCAGTATGGGACCCTTACCAGGTTGGATTAATAGAAGAGATAGACATGATCCAGCGAAAAGCAGCGCGATTCGTCATGGGGACATTTAGTCAGCGCGAGAGCGTTACGGAGATGCTGAACAAGCTCCAGTGGCGGACACTTCAAGAAAGGCGTTACGCAATACGGAGAGGTTTATTATCGAAATTACGAGAGAGCACATTCCGGGAAGAGATGGGCAACATATTACTACCGCCCACATATATCTCGCGTAATGATCACAACGAAAAGATCCGAGAAATTAGAGCAAATACGGAGACTTACAAGCAGTCGTTCTTCCCACGCACAATTCGTGAATGGAACAGGGAAGGGGGGATCAGATAGTGGTACAATAAGTACCCTCCGCCACACACCGTAAGGTGGCTCGCGGAGTATAGATGTAGATGTAGAATCTACTCCCAATATTTTTACATATAAACGTAAAATTTCGAGAACGTCGTTCCAATGCTGTAATTACTTGCACGATTTGTTGTGGTACAGAAACCGCACACAAATGCGACAAAGTGTGATGTGGTACGGACACCTCACAAAAGAAACACAAAAAAACAATGAACAATCAAAAAATATATACACTCAAAACAAAAACTGTAATCATGCGCCGCTACTTAAAAACTAAACACGTAACTACCAGAAAAAAACTTGGGTATTAATCGTTAAAAAAATTAAATTAAAAAATTTTGAATGTTCGTACTGAGAATACTGCTTGCTTATCAGCGATTCACAGGAAAGATCCGAGGCTAAGGGTCGCCATTTTATATGAGGTGCCGGGGCTAGCAGTGTATTTAACACTAAACTCTTCTAGAATCTTCATATGGAAATGATGTTCTATGCCCGCCCCCTTTTCTAACTCCGACTTTTGCTGTTGCACATGGATTAAGAAGAAACGCGAACTGACTCTAATCAATACTCAAATACTCTAATCAATACTCAAATAAGTGCTGTGAAGGTTAAGTTGTCCTTAGACTAGCTTGTGAGGTTTATGGCCAAGTGGTATGTGGAGCCAATTCCTTGCAACTCAAATCTTAAGAGAAACACCCAGCCAACCAAAGTGGAGTAGAAAAGAGTTTGGTACTTGCAATAATTTAATTTGATAGAAATTAATTTGATAAATAAGTTTCATTAATGTGGTGAGAAATGAAAGGGTTGCTCTACCGATCTACAGAATAAAAGTTCTATCCAAAATAACAATTTGATTTATTATGACTAAACTCAAAATAATAAACACAACACATGAAACATTTACAGTACGTCAGATTGGATACTCAAATAAGTGCTGTGAAGGTTAAGTTGTCCTTAGACTAGCTTGTGAGGTTTATGGCCAAGTGGTATGTGGAGCCAATTCCTTGCAACTCAAATCTTAAGGCCGGCCGAAGTGGCCGTGCGGTTAAAGGCGCTGCAGTCTGGAACCACAAGACCGCTACGGTCGCAGGTTCGAATCCTGCCTCGGGCATGGATGTTTGTGATGTCCTTAGGTTAGTTAGGTTTAACTAGTTCTAAGTTCTAGGGGACTAATGACCTCAGCAGTTGAGTCCCATAGTGCTCAGAGCCATTTGAACCATTTTTGAACCATCAAATCTTAAGAGAAACACCCAGCCAACCAAACATTAATTGCTGTTACAGTAGTGAGAACTAAGACAATGAACACCCAAGACAGAACCATGTAAGAAAAGATGGGAACAGACGCGCTTTGCTGAGCTCTGATTATCACAGAGCAAAATTCCGTAATCTGCCGGTGCTGCGGACATACATTACCAAGCTGTCTTCTTCACTGCAAGGACACGATCTGGCGTACTGGAAGCGATGGCTGGTTGCTTCGACATCCAGTCGTGGTGATGATAATGTCACGAGTATAGCCCGAAACAAATTATCCTGGTCTGGTTGTTCCATACTAAAGACTTCCTATCAATGCAAATGCGCCTCTGAGGGGGACGAAGAAGACTCGCCAAACGATCACTGACGGTACAGTGACCGATTTTAACAAGCGAGGTCACACAGTAACTTCGATACAGTCAACTATATCCAAAACTGCTCAAGACGGACAACATAGGCCGCTTGTATGCAGAACGCTCAATTGTCAACTGTACTCGGAAAGATACGTTGAAGTCGAAACTTCAGCTACTTCGTCAAACAGTTACAATTAAATGAAAGGATGTTAGACAGCCAACGGAAGGCAGGCTGTCCGGAGCAACGAGAGCTCAGTCTTTTAACCTACGCTGACCGAAAGGCGACAGCCGACTCCCTGAAGAGCAACCGTACAAGCTGAACACAGAACATTCCCGCCCCCACGACAGTGGCCGTGGTTAAACGTTCCAATCAGCAACTCTAAAACCGGTGGAAATTTCCACTCTATTTCTGACGCACTACTATTCCGCCAATGGAGATACTTGGTGCCAATTTCTGCGCCGATTTCGCTACGTAATGCAGCTATCCCCTGAGAAAGCCAATCACATTTATGATTTTGCAGAAAACGCGGGAATTTGCCCGCCAAGACTGCCTGGAAACACAAGTCATTCCCACGCCTCGCTGGTAGCACGTCAGAAAGTGTTTTCACTGATTTTCTGCGAAGTAATGGAATCTCTAGCCCAGCCGCTCTGTCAGGCCGCTGTGAGCATGTCGCCCCCGCTCTTATGACAATGTCGGCGTCTGGAAAGCATCCACTCGACTCCCTCACACCCATCAGCTTAACCCTTTCAGGATCAGCAGAACCCGCCTGTCACCGGACCACTCGGGTGACCAGAGACGCTGCGTGGGAAGTCCGCATGTGAAGGAATAGCAACTTTTCACTGCATGCAATTAGAGAGGAAACTCGAAGTACTCATAGTAAGATAGAAATATGAGAGGGGGGCTGATGCCACCTTTCAAATATCGTGCAGTGAACACTGGAATGAGATAACTATATCTTCGACTCCAGCGTTTCTACTGCTCTGTGACCGGCTGGTACATTCGCATTTCAAGTGAGCGACTGATTTACATTTTCAGCTTGGGGCCATTTGTGTTACTCCAACTACCTGCGGATCTGTCCTTTATGTTCTTGTAACTTCATGTGATAATTTAGCAAAGTAAGGAACGTTTCTACGTGTTATTTGTTTCGATAAAGTAAGGAACCTTCCTGCACTGACACAATCTGTGCAAGCGATGGGAATGTGGCAGCAGTCGCAGGTGCTACTGGTGCTGTCATGAACATTTATAATTAATATGCTCTTTTAATTATGTTTTAGATTTTGGTGTGGTCTGATCTACTAGTACACTAGGTACATTGCCTCTGGGTTGGCTTCCTTGATTGTTGTAAGATGAGATTCGTTACCTGATTCTTGAAGCCTGACTGGGTCTGTGGGCTGTTTTGTACTGGTATTTCGCTGTTACATTATTAATAGAATGTGGATTTCAAAACACAAGGGAAGTTCAAAATTGTTATTTAAAATCTGCTTAACCTATGTTTGTAGTGTAGTTGTGTTAATATACTTACTCTTGGTTCTCGCCACTGTTTAAATTGCGCTAGTCTTGAAATTCTTAGTTTACTCTGTTAATCGCTGTTTGCCAGGGGTTGTACCTCATTCTGGATGCATGTTTAGGCAGCTATTTGCTGAAAATTTGCTTTCGTATAAATGACCTATTATTGTTTCTAGCCATCCTTTTGTCACATGATGCTTATTTTAGAAGCGTCCTGCTAGCGCCCGATGGCCAGCTACTGTTACTGCAGTCTATGTGTGCAATTGGCCCAACCTGACAAGCGCGAGCGCCCCAGCGGCAGGATATTACTGACCGGCATTAGGGAGGAGGAGGAGATTAGTGTTTAACGTCCCGTCGACAACGAGGTCATTAGAGACGGAGCACAAGCTCGGATGAGGAAGGAAATCGGCCGTGCCCTTTCGAAGGAACCATCCCGGCATTTGCCTGAAGTGATCTAGGGAAATCACGGAAAACCTAAATCAGGATGGCCGGACGCGGGATGGAACCGTCGTCCTCCCGAATGCGAGTCCAGTGCGCTAACCACTGGGCCACCTCGCTCGGTCGGCATTAGGGATTCAGCGCTGCCGTTGCCTTGTGTGAAACAGTCTTATGGCATGATTACTGCTGTTTAAGTAAAGTGTTTTCTTCTCTGGTTCGCTTGGTCCTAAATCTTTTCAGAGTTCACGTATGTTGTCTTGGAGGCCTTTTGGTGCTGTGCCCTTTCCTTATCAAGTTTCCCCAGTCAGTCGGACCATTTGCTGGCCCTTGTATCTTTTAAATTTGTGAGCTTTCTCAACAGACCTTGTTAAATTTTGATATGTTTAAAACCATTCTGTCAGCTAGGACATTTAAATTTGTTGAAACACTATACCGGTTACTAAATTTGTACTAGTGGTCTGTTAAACGACCATGTTAAATCTTGGGCCTGTAATTTAAAACCATAGTGTTAGCCTGGTATCATTCTGCTATCGTTGTTAAATTGGCTATGGCATAGTGCTCCTTTGAATTTGAAGCACTTCACTCATTGTTCTAAGAACTGCGGTTCTCTAAAACATTATCTCATTTTCTTTTACTATTGTTGCTTTTTTCTCAAAAATTGCTTAATAAATGTGAATCACTTGACAAATAATGAATGATGTCATAACATGGGGCCTAGGCCTTCCATGAATTTCTGTTAACTGGCTTGCTAGAACTCAGTTGGTAGCAGAGGGTGGTTATTTCTTATTTCATTCATTGTTTGAAATATGAATTGTTTAAATTATTATTTTCTCGTTTCCGCATTTTACTGGATTTGTTACAGGAAAACAACGGAGGAGGATGGAGCGCAGAGTTTGCTTTGGCCTGGCCTTTTTAAAACAGGAGCCGCTTGAGTATGAGCTCAGTTACAGCAACATCCGATTGAGGGGGGCATTGCAGGTTTGGCAGCAAGATTACATGCATCGTCCCGTTCAAATCTCCCCTGCTATCACTGGTGAGGTAGATGCTGCTCTTTCAATTTGCTCGTCCACTTCGGCGAACTACATCACAATATTCAGTTTTTCGAGGGTAGTCAACCTACCCAAAACAGATAAGTAGGATTCAGGCCCGACTTTTCATTGGGACAAACGTCTCGCCGCTTTTAAAACCTTCAGCTTAGAGAGAACATTAAGATGCTGTTAATCAATATCTCGTTCACGTGAAAGAGAGGTCAGTGGAAGCACATTGCGTTTAGATGGGGAGGCGAGCGGTATGGAGCATGGTTCTCCCACTGCAAGTTAATTGGGTCAGGCTATCGAAGGGATAAATGGTCAAGTTTTGAATAGATCAGTCCTCGACTTGTTTGCTAAGTTAACAAATACGATTACGCATTGGTTTCGCGGTATTTCAAAACAACCCATCTATCAGATGGCCCAGGTTGAGAAGAGGTTGTGGTTAACCGTTATGAATTCCTTGCTGATGCCTTACAATTTCACATTCTGTTACACTTCGTTTATCATATCCCTTGGCATATTTTCCGAAATACGTCAGAGCCATGGCACGTTCAGTGACTTAAGGAGTAGTGTAATACGACTGAAGTTATCTCCCCACATTCGGAATGAACTGGAGTGTGAACACTGTTGGCGGGTGCAAGCACCTACCGAGACCTTGGTCGAGTGTATCGAGTGCAGTCACCACTTTACAGATTGGAGTCACGGAACATGACAGTGTTCGAAATATTTTGCAGGGAATGAGGCTGTAAGCTCTTTCAAGGATTACCGTCACACGAAACCACACCACCTGCCTTGACTTGAACGGATTAGCTTCTTTATGGAGGTTTTTAGTTTTGCCGACAAGCAGCGTGCCCGACGTGAAGGGCTAGAATCCGTGAGTCAATAATACACGTGATCCGTCCCCTTATTCTTCGGGTCGCCGAGATTGCTTCTGATGTGGGGAGGAGGGGGTCATTTCGTGCACGAGTTCCCCTTCGAGCGATGGCCAAGAGCTAACAGATGGCGCTATTGGGGACGAGCCAAACCCATTCCCGGTAAGTCTCCTGGTTTCTGTGCTCGCGTTCTCGCTCGTAACAATTCTTCCCTTCGGTGCATATGTGCTCAGATCAGTCAAGAACCTATTTGGGGCCTTTTGGATTCAGGGATCTCAGTCTCCTTATTGGACTATCAATGGTATTTGGAATACGGTGGTTTATGTAAAACACTTCTCACACATGTCGAGCGGTGAGTGGTTCAAATGGCTCTGAGCACTATGGGACTTAACTACTGTGGTCATCAGTCCCCTAGAACTGAGAACTACTTAAACCTAACTAACCTAAGGACATCACACACATCCATGCCCGAGGCAGGATTCGAACCTGCGACCGTAGCAGTCGCGGGGTTCCGGACTGCGCGCCTGGAACCGCTAGACCACCGCGGCCGGCGCGGTGAGTGGGCAGGGGTTGCCTCTGATAGGGGAGCTGCGAGAGAAATTATCTATCTGTAAATTTTCTTAGTCTGTTACATTAATCGTAGTAGAGAAATTGCCACTTTTTTTTCCTTGACTCTAACTTTATTTAACGGACTGACTTGGTGAAGGACTTTGGAAACAAGAACTTTTGTCCTTCAGAGAAGATAGCCCTTTGTTCTTTCCGTACTCGTATCAATGTCAATTTGCTTAACTCGTTTCATTCCGACTTTAATGTGAGTTATCTCTGAAAGGTTGGGGCTAGGCAGCTACTTATCGTCTTGGGGAATGACCTGGACGTCCTCAGTAAGCAGTTGGGGGTAACGGACAAATTCCACAACAAGAGTCTTTTAACTGATGATATTCCGTTGTAACAATCTCCATATCGATTACTCCCCTCCTCCCCCCCCCCCCCCAAAGATGAGGATATTGAGACAAAAGGTCAACCAAATGCTTATTAGGCCGTCCTCATCACCTTATGCTTCCTCCATATTTAGGCCTCTAAGGGACAAGGCAAGAATTACTGACCGGTTGTTGATCACGTAGCACTTAATGAAAAGGTCATTCAGGAATCTATGTCGCTTCCTTACCTGCACAATTGTATTACTCGGTTTTCTGTGGCTTGTTACTTCACAGTGCTTGATGTCAACCAAGCCTATTACCAGATACTGTACACTGAGGATTCTAAACATTTTACTGCATCTTGCGTCAATTGGAACCTATATGAGTTCAATTGGCTTATTTACCAGGCGTGTTGTACTGTCTCGCTTGTTGGATCATGTTCTGGTTGACCTTAAGTTTAGCTGTCCATGTAACTACTTTGATGATGTTTTTGTATACAGCAGTTCATTTGACCGACATTTGTGTCATCTCGAGGAAATGTTGTTACAGCTTCGGGCAGCTGGATTAACTGTTATGCCATCTAAAGTTACACTGGCTGGGCGGTGAATTTTTTTCTTGGGTCATCTTCTTTCAAGCGATGGGATTAGAACTGATCAGGATCGTACCTCAGCCTTACGACGTTTTCCTCCCCTAGGGAATAAGCAGGGGGGTAGCTGGATTTATCGGTATGGCCAATTATTTTAGGAAATTTGTTCCTAATTTTGCTCAGCTCGCAGCCCTTCTTAATAGTTTGCGTAAAATGGGAGAGACCTTTGTTTGGAGGGAGAGGCAGCAGGCCGCTTTCGAAGCTGGGACTTCAAGAAAGGCTTCATTGTTCAGACTGGCGCGTCGCAGCCACGCTCTGGCAGGAATGTTCCGGAGAAAGGCCTCCCATCGCTTATGCCTCGAGCAGTTTAACTGATGCTGAATTAGAGTTTTCCATTTACGAGTGTGGCGCCTTGGCCGTTCTCTTCGCTCTCGAGAAATTTAAATTCTATCTCGAACACCAGGAGTTTGATTTTGGACGGAAGAATAAGCCCTAAGCTGGATCTAAGCACGGCGTAGAAAGACCGGTGGACTCGCCAGATGGGCAGAGTGGACATCCGCATTCCGCTTCAGAGTTTGACTCATTAATGGGTCTGACAATCAGATGGCCGATGTACTTGGTCGCATGTACGAGGAGTAGAGCCGAGGGAGAAGGAGATTGTCACTCTTCGTCCATGAATCCTGTTCGTAATGTCATGGCAGCGGTACCGGAGCTTTTCACCGACCTTAAGTCTAAACAGGGCGAGGACATGTTTCTAGGACCCTTTAGAGAACGTCTGCTGGCTGGGGAATGGGTACCCACCATCTGTTGAGGAAAGTCATAGGTTGGCTGGCTCTGAGCACTATGGGACTTAACTTCTGAGGTCATCAGTTCCCTAGAACTTAGAGCTACTTAAACCTAGCTAACCTAAGGACATCACATACATCCATGCCCGAGGCACGATTCGAACCTGCGACCGTAGCGGTCGCTCTGTTCCAGACTGTAGCGCCTAGAACCACTCGCCCACACCGGGCGGCCAAGTCATAGTTTGTCGAGAAGTCGAAGGACCTGCTGATCTTAGGATTTGTTTGCCAGTGGGGCTTGTTCCTTCCATTTTTATTACTGCCATGATTCCTTGCTTGTGGGTCGGGTAGGGGCATTTGGGGCTTCACAAGACCCTCGATAAGGTGCAGCGACACATGATCTGGTCGTCATTACATAGGATATCTGCCGACTTGCTGGAGGAGTGGGAGCTATGTAAGATGGAAAAACCCAATCAAGCTCACGCAAAGGACATTTACAATCCAAGTGAAAGCAGCACTCTCACAAAGAGGCGGGAAAACTCGTTATGTGTTGATTGTAATAGACGCCTTTTCGCGTTTCGTTTGGCTTGTCCCTAATAGGGGAGCTATTGCGGCCGTTACCATCCACCATCTCACCGAAATCTTCTCCATATATGAGACGCCGAAATTACTGGTAAGTAACAACACCCTGGCCTCTTTGTAGAAGCGTTTTTGCTTTGCTAGCGTCATCAAGCGAGTCACTACGACCCCCTATTATCCTCAGCCCTCTTTCGCCGAAAGGGTGAACAGGAACGTCAAGGCTGCTCTCATCATCTACCACGCCAGGTCTCGAACCAAGTGGGAGGCCGCTGTGGCCGAGTGGTTCTAGGCGCTTCAGTCCGCAACCGCGCTGCTGCTACGGTCGCAGGTTCGAATCCTGCCTTGGGCATGAAAGTGTGTGATGTCCTTAGGTTAGTTAAGTTTAAGTAGTTCTAAGTCTAGGGGATTTATGACCTCAGATGTTAAGTCCCATAGTGGTTAGAGCCATTTGAGCCAAGTGGGATGCCTCGCTCCCTTGGATTAATTTTGCTTTTAATTCTGCTCGTCACACCTCAGTATATAGCTCCCGAGATCGTCAAACGGAACTGGGATAAGGCTAGTCGCAGAACTTGCTCACCGCTGCCAAATAAGGAGTTACAACCGGGAGGGGGGGGGGGGAGCCATTTCGTGCTAAAGCCGGGGACAAAGTTTTTGTTCGTAACGTCAGTGATGGTGGCGGCAGGGACGCGACTATTTCTAGGAAGCTCGCTCCATGTTTTTCGAGCATTGCCGAATTCTTACGGTTCTGAGCCCAATTAATCTTTTGTTCCGTAATCCTGCCACAGGTAAACACTTGCGGGTGCACGTCAGCCAGGTCGAGGAAGCGAGGTAGGGCTCCTTGTCTTTCCTTAACTCCCAATGTTGTTGTTGTTGTTGTGGTCTTCAGTCCTGAGACTGGTTTGATGCAGCTCTCCATGCTACTCTATCCTGTGCAAGCTTATTCATTTCCCAGTACCTACTGCAACCTACATCCTTCTGAATCTGTTTAGTGTATTCATCTCTTGGTCTCCCTCTACGATTGGGAAGAAAATGGGGGGCTTCTGGTTTCAGTGGGGGAGAAGTGCAATCCATTCACGAAGGATTCATTAACATTGCACTGATACCCTTACTAGTTCGATTTAATGCAAGAGATAACAAATACTATGAGAAAAGCTGACAGATTTATCGACGGTTTGTTTAATCAGAATAGGAGCGTGCATTCAAGGATCATCAGTGGGAAGCTCTACAGGAACTGCATTGTACGTCACCTAAAGACAAGCTTCAGATTCCATGAGCAGACGTTCTAAGACAAACCACGAAATATATTACTTCTCATGAGATAAATGACCATTATGATAAAATATGAGAAAGCATTTTAAAAAATAGGCCAAATGTTTTGTGAAATGATTTATCTAAAAGTAAAAAATAAAATAATGAAATTTTGACGCACCTTATTTGCTATACACAATTTAGAGTGTCACTCAAAGGCGCGTCAAACGTTTCTATAAACAATTTATTTTTGCTTTTAGACGAATCTTTTTACAAAATATTGGACGGATTTTTTTCAATTCTTCTTTTCTTCTCCAGAAAGCATGATATTTTTGAAGCCAAATTCAGTTTCCTAGCTTCTTCTGCTCTCAAAATGTCCTGAATTTAGTACCTGATTGCCGGCCGGAGTGGCCGTGCAGTTCTAGGCGCTACAGTCTGGAACCGAGCGACCGCTACGGCCGCAGGTTCGTATCCTGCCTTGGGTACGAATGTGTGTATTGTCCTTAGGTTAGTTAGGTTTAATTAGTTCTAAGTTCTATGCGACTGATGACCTCCGAAGTTAAGTCGCATAGTGCTCAGAGCCATTTGAACCATTTAGTACTTGATTCAAAGGAAAACATGTTGACAGTTAAACATCACATACGATTTTTTTTTTTTTTTTTTTTTTTTGCGCAAAATAGCTACGCCTTGAGAAGATAAACTTTGTGATACATCACTTGTGTTCCTAGCGCCAGCTGTTCTGGAAATGTTCTAAATTTAGAACCTGGTTCGATGGAAGCCCTTTTGAAAGTTAAATATCGCAAAAATGTTATTGCTCCTGTGGAAAATATCTAGGCCTTGGAGAGATAAAATTTTTGACACTTCATTTACGTAGGTAGCAACAGCTGTTCGTGAAATATTTCGGTTTTCCCTAAAACCACTAATTAAGTTTTTTTAATCCTATCACTACTTTCAAGTGATTACATATTTTTGGCAAAACTAGACCTCATGATGGGCAATTTGATATCCCATATGTCCGTTTCCCAATCTTAGTTTGGCAATGTAAATTCGGACAAGAACTCGTTCTGTAATTTATAGAGAGTCTTGTTTTCGCTCTGCTCATTTGACAAAAAACAATGGCTCTTATCAAAGAATCTAGTATTATCCACGAATAGAACACAGGAGGAGTGAGACTGGAGTTTAACGTCTCGTCAACGACGAGGTGATAAGAGAAAGAACACAAACAGTGACTGAGGAAGGATGAGGAGGGAAAAATGATCCTGAATTTTGAAAGACATCAGTACGAAACATGTCTTAAGCGATTTAACGACTGAAATCCTAAATCTAATGGTGGGACGAGGATTTCAATCGCCATTCTTGCGAATGCCAATCCAGTGACTTAAACACACCACCACCACGCTAGGTACGATTAGAATAGAAAGAGGGAATACAACTCTGGTAATGCACTGTCTCCCACCAAACGTAAGACGTCTTGTGGTATCTTCACTCAGAAGACAAATGTCTTGGGATACCTCACAATCCCGTGTCTGACCTAATTTCCCCTGGCGTAGTGTAGGAACACGTCAACAAGTCGTTCTAAATCCTTTGCAGAAATATTGACCCATGTTGCCTCTACAGCCATCCATAATGGTGAAAATGTTCCCGGTGCAGGGTATTGTGCCACAAATATTCGATGAGATTCGTGTCAGGTCATCTGGGTGACCAAACCATTCTTCCGAACTGTCCCGAATGCTCAACAATAGTGGTCCAGTGACATTGCGCATTGTCATCCATAAAAATTCCATGGTTGTTAGGAAACATGAAGACCATGAATGGCTCCAAATGGTCTCCAAGTTGCGGGACATAACCGAGGACCCAGTCCATTCCACGTAAACACAGTCCTACCATTTGGGAGCAACCACGACCTTGCACAGTGCCTTGTTGACAACTTGGGTCCATTGCTTTGTGGGGTCTGCGCCATACTCGAACCCCGTCATCAGCTCTTACCAGCGTGATATCGGGACTATCTGACCAGGCCACGGTTTTCTAGACGTCTAGGGTCCAACCGATATGGTTACGAGCCAAAGAGAGGCGCTGCAGGCGATGCCGTACTGTTATCAAATGCACTCGTGTCGGTCGTCTGCTGACAATTTCGCCACATTGTCCAGACGTGTACGTTCGTCTTACGTCCTGCGGTTATTTCACTAAGTATTGCTTGTCTTTTAGTACTGACAACTCAACGCAAACTCCACTGCTCTCGGCTGTTAAGTGAAGGCCGTCGGCCATTGCTGGTCCATGATGAGAGGTAATGCTTGAAATGTGGTATTCTCGTCACACTCTTGACTCTGTGGATCTCGGAATACTGAATTCCATAACGATGTCCGAAATGGAAAGTCCCATTTCGCATTCAAAGTCTGTTAATTCCCATCATGTGGCCATAATAACTTGGGAAACCTTTTCACCTGTACCACCTGAGTACAAATGACAGTCCCGCCAATGCACTGCCTCTTTATTCCTTGTGTATGCGATACTACCGCCATATAGCCATTTTTAATTATGCATATCGGTATTCCATGCCTTTTTTTTTCACCTGAATGTAGATACATTTAACCAGAGAAAGACATCCATAACTACACGTGAGCTAATAGCGGAATTACATCAATTACAGCCGCCGGAGTGGCCGAGCGGTTCTAGGCGCTACAGTCTGGAGCCGCGCGACCGCTACGGTCGCAGGTTCGAATCCTGCCTCGGGCATGGATGTGTGTGATGTCCTTAGGTTAGTTAGGTTTAAGTAGTTCTAAGTTCTAGGGGACTGATGACCTCAGAAGTTAAGTCCCACAGTGCTCAGAGCCATTTGAACATCATTATAAATTATACTTTAGCGAAAAGAAGTTCGGTTCCTTAGTGCAAAACATTAAAATTTTCAGGGAATGTGATATTTTCAGCAACCATTTATTGGTTATGATCGAAGCATCACTGCTAACCAGATGGCTGAGACTCATGATCTCTTCGCCTAAAGACAAACAAAAACAGACCATAAATATCTTCAACACCTCGCGGCCCTGTCAGCAACTGAAACCTAGGTAAATTCTAGGAAAACGGTGCAACTGAGGCTGTTGAATATTAAAATTAAAATTAAAAACAGACCAACTATAAAGTAAGTTTGTTAAAAGACACTTCATCATCAGATATCCACCAATGAAGACTGAATTATTATTTAATAAACACAAATACACAAAATGATATGAGCTTATATGTAAATTAATATAGGCTTTTAGTATTCATTTAATAACGCAGGGAAGTAAGACAACGAAGTTCTCAATAGAATATTCAGATGAGGCCTCGTTCAGTCCACCAACTACAATGGAAATAGCTTCCAGGTTTAAACAATGTTCTTGCTAGTGTACACTTTGGGTTCAGCTTAACATAAATTTCACGCAACCTCTTCAGGTAAACCAGAGTGCCAAGTGCATACAATACGCAAATAAGATTACATTCCTGTGAGTGGAAAAGTTCCGAGGTAGTCGCAGCCAACTACATTTATGCAATCCATAAGACCTTGGCCTTGAGCCGTAGACCATCACTCCGCAAACAACAAAAGCTGTATTTTCCCAAGATCGAAGTGCATTTTAAATTGGCGAGGCCATGAGAAGTTTGCTCATTTATGCGAGTCCGCGGAGGAAAGTGCTAACGCACAACAGCGTTATTTGACTTGCTGCACATCATATTTTTTGCATAAATACAAAGACAAGAACATAAATACAGTAAGACAAAACTGTTTATAAAGCTAAAAGCTCTCTCTAGCTGTGTACAAGGAACTACTTGCTACCAGCATGTGATACATTTGAGAAAACAAAATATAAGGGACAATCAAAAAGTTTCGTTTGAGGGCAATTTTGCATCATATATGCAACGTAGCACGACCCCGATGCGGGTGTATAAGCATCGACATTTAGGCAACTGATTAGTTTGACATTCGCGGCTTTCCACGTGCTGTTATTCTCTTGACTGCCGAAGTACAAACACTAGCAGACATCCATTGGAGAATGAAGAATGTATATGGCGCGGCATGTCCGCCGAATACCACTCTTGTGAAATGGTGCGCCGAGTCTGTGCTTTTCGCGATTCGACACAAGTTGCCGGTCGGTCTTGGAGGTCAGTCTCGTCAACGCCAACTTAAGTAGGAGACCTCGAACACCAGCTATATTGTTCTCGATCTCTCCCTATGCGACTACATCTTCGGTCCCCCTAAAATGTCTCTGTGGGGTCCACGGTTCCACTCACACTAGGATATGCAGCAGGAAGTTATGGATTTCTTCATGCAGCAGAACACGTTTTTTTACCAAACAGGTATCTTCAACCTGGTGCGCATGTGTGATGATTGTCTCAATGCTCACGGCGATTTTGCCTGATTGGCGTAACTATTCTGGACTGTATGGAATTTATGCTAGACTGTACGGAATTCATAATTTTCGGTGGCCCCTTATATATCTTGATCATTCTTCGAACACACGGACGCTTTATGCCAAGCGTTCTTCATGAGAACCATTAACGATTGGAACAGGAATGATGGGAAATAACTGTGGTACAAAGAGTACCCTCCGGCGCACATCGCAAATGTTTAGTGGAGTATGGATATAGGTGTACATATAGATCCACCTATTATTGTTGGTTAGCACTTTCTTCTTCTACCGACCAGTTCAGTTTGTCCCATGCTCATTATTCGCGGACTACCAATGATAAATATACACTACTGGCCATTAAAAATGCTACACCACGAAGATGACGTGCTACAGTCGCGAAATTTAACCGACAGGAGGAAGATGCTGTGATATGCAAATGATTAGCTTTCCAGAGCATTCACACAAGGTTGGTGCCGGTGGCGACACCTACAACGTGCTGACATGACGAATGTTTCCAACCGATTTCTCATACACAAGCAGCAGTTGACCGGCGTTGCCTGGTGAAACGTTGTTGTGATGCCTCGTGTAAGGAGGAGAAATGCGTACCACCACGTTTCCGACTTTGATAAAGGTCGGATTGTAGCCTTTCGTGATTGTGGTTTATCGTACCGCGACATTCCTGCTCGCGTTAGTTTACATCCAATGACTGTTAGCAGAATATGGAATCGGTGAGTTCAGGAGGGTAATGCGGAACGCCGTGTTGGATGCCAACGGCCTCGTATCACTAGCAGTCGAGATGACAGGCATCTTATCCGCATGGCTGTAACGGACCTCGATCCCTGAGTCAACAGATGGGGACGTTTGCAAGACAACAACCATCTGCACGAACAGTTCGACGACGTTTGCAGCAGTATGGACTATCAGCTCGGAGACCATGGCTGCGGTTACCCTTGACGCTGCATCACAGACAGGAGCGCCTGCGATGGTATACTCAACGACGAACCTGGTTGCACGAATGGCAAAACGTCATTTTTTCGGATGAATCCAGGTTTCTTTACAGCATCATGATGGTCGCATCCGTGTTTGGTGACATCGCGGTATTCGTCATCGCCATCATGGCGTATCACCCGGCGTGCTGACATGGGGTGCCATTGGTTACACGTCTCGGTCACCTCTTGTTCGCATTGACGACACTCTGAACAGTGGACGTTACAATTCAGATGTATTACGACCCGTGGCTCTACCCTTAATTCGATCCCTGCGAAACCCTACATTTAAGCAGGATAATGCACGACCGCATTTTGCAGGTCCTGTACGGGCCTTTCTGGATACAGAAAATGTTCGACTGCTGCCCTGGCCAGCACATTCTCCAGATCTGTCACCAATTGAAAACGTCTGGTTAATGGTGGCCGAGCAATTGGCTCGTCACAATACGCCAGTCACTACTCTTGATGAACTGTGGCATCGTGTTGAAGCTGCATGGGCAGCTGTACCTGTACACGCCATCCAAGCTCTGACTCAATGCCCAGGCGTATCAAGGCCGTTATTACGGCAAGAGGTGATTGTTCTGGGTACTGATTTCTCAGGATCTATGCACCCAAATTGTGTGAAAATGTAATCACATGTCAGTTCTAGTATAATATATTTGTCCAAGGAATACTCGTTTATCACCTGCATTTCTTCTTGGTGTAGCAATTTTAATGGCCAGTAGTGTATATATCTCTGACGTCGGTCAGTTGTAGAATTTTGGATCATATTTTATGCTCGCCTATTATGACATTCCTTGAGATCGAAAAGGTCCTGTGTAGTAATCAACATGAGCTCCAAAAACAACGACCGTGTGACACCCAGCTCGCTCCGTTAGTCCACGAGACCCCAAAAGAAGCAGATACAGGCACCCAGGTAGATGCTGTGATCCGTGTCTCCTGGAAGGGATCCGATACAGTTCTGCCTTGTTCCCTAAAGTGAAAAGACACGAGCTTACGAAATATTAGACCGACTATGTCATGGGATTAAAGAGTTTCTAGCAAATAGAAGACAGCATGTCGTTCTGAACGCAGACAAGTCTTCGGACGTAAAAGTAACATCGGGTGTGTCTCAGGATACTACTGGCCATTAGTTGTCACAACACACGCTGAGGATACAAGTCAGGAGATAATGATATGCATATGTACAGATGGCGGTAGTCTAGTTTACACAAAGTGTAAAAGGGCATTTCATTGGCGGGGCTGCCATTTGCACATAGATGATTCATGCGGCAAGTTTACAGATGTGATTATGGCCTCATGACGGGAATTAACTTGCTTTCACCACACTTGCAGCTAGACGCATGGGACATTAAATTTCAGAAATTGTTAGCAAATTGAGTATTCTGAGATCCACAGTATCGAGTGTGTGCCGAGAATACGACATTTCAGGCATTACCTCTCTCCTCGAACAACGCAGCGGCGTTTGCGTAGAGTTGCGACTGTTAACAGACAAGCGGCACTGCGTGAAATAACGGTAGAAATCAATGTGGGACGTCCGACGAACGCGTCCGTTAGGACAGTGCGACGACATTTGGCGTTAATGGGCTATGACAGCATGTTACCGACGTGAGTGCCTTTGCTAACGGCACATCGTCTATAATGCCTCACCTGGGCGCGTGACTATGTCGATTGGAACCTAGACGACTGTAAAATCTTGAGGTGGTCAAATCAGCTCCATATTAGCTGATAAGAGCTGAAGATAGGGTTCGAGTGTGGCGCAGACACCACAAAACCGTGGACCAAATTGGCAAAAGGCAACTGGTGTTGGCTTCAGAATGGTGTGGGCTGTATTTGCTTGGAATGGACTGGATCCTCTGGCCCAACTGCGCCGATCTTTGACTTTGAGTGGTTACGTACGGCTACTTGGAGGCCATCTGCAACCATGTTCCCAAACACCGGTGGAATTTTTATGGATGACAATGCACCGTGTCTCCGGGCCACAATTGCACGCCTTTGGTTTAGAGAACATTGTCCACAATTCGAGAGAATGATATGGCCTCCAAAATCGCCCAACATGAGTCGCGTCGTATATTTATGAGACATAATGGAGAGTTCAGTTCGTGCACAAAATCCTACACCGGCAACACTTTCACAATTATGGACGGCTATGGAGGCAGTGTGGCTCAGTATTTCTGTAGACGACTTGTTGAGTCCATGCCAGGTCGAGCTGCTTCACTACGCTGGGTAAAAAGAGGTCCGACACTATATTAGGAAGTATATCATGACTTTTGTCACCTCCACGCATGTTGCTGGGTTCCTGTCTTTTCCTGAGTATTGGTGTACTTCCTTCTTTCGTCGATCAAGTGAAGTAGTTCTTCTGTTACCCAAGCTTTTCCGAGGGTACCTTCCCAGAACTTGTGGTCGTCTGTCAAATTACAGTGATTGCACTTCTTAGCGACGTCCATTGCTCTTCAGCTGAGCTACCTGTTGCAGTATTTCCTATCGCAATATCTGCCACCTTGGAGAACTTCAGACGTACCCCATCATCCCTCATTACTTCAACACCTTACTTATTTCTTCCGGACAATTCTCTTAAAGTTCAGTCTGCCCTTCACCATTAGTAAATTGTGATCTAAATCTATATCTGCTCGTAGGTACGCCTTATAATTCATTATCTTATTTCATTATCTTTGTCTGGCTACAATAAGATGGCTAGTTAGAATCTTTTCAAGTCTCCGGGCGTTTTCCAATGCTACCCCCTCATGTTCTGACTTTTTAACGGTGTATTAGCTGTTACTAACTGATTTGCCTATTGCAGACAAAAGCGAAAACGTTTATCCACGACTCCTTAATAACGTCTCTTAAAATTCTGCTACACCACAGTTCTTGCCCCACGGACAGCAAGGATCACATCGCAGAGCGTGAACACACAGTAATGAATGTAAATTTGATTCTGCCACCCCTCTCCTCCCCTCTTAAGAAGAAAAAAAATTCAAATCGGATACTCCGAAGTGACACATTTACTCTGTTGCGTAGCACGGCAAGGAGCTGGAGGTATCATGAAACTTCCGATCAAACCAACAAAAACAAATGAACTAGCACTTGCCGGACCAGTCATGACCTTGATATACGGCATGTGGGTGTGACTCGCTCCCGTGTCACAAGAATCTCGTAGATCTTCACTTAATCTCTAGCATATTGATCACGGCTCTACTAATTTCAGCGGTTATGCGATTAGGAATGAACTATAAAAAGATAACCGCCTGTTGCTGAAGTTCATTGTACACTACTGGCCACTAAAACTGCTACACCACGAAGATGACGTGCTACAGACGCGACATTTAACCGACAGGAAGAAGATGCTGTGATATGCAAATGATTAGCTTTTCAGATCATTCACACAAGGTTGGCGCCGGTGGCGACACCTACAACGTGATGACATGAGGAAAGTTTCCAACCGATTTCTCATAAACGGACAGCAGTTGACGGCGTTGCCTTGTGAAACGTTGTTGTAATACCTCGTGTAAGGAGGAGAAATGCGTACCATCACGTTTCCGACTTTGATAAAGGTCGGATTGTAGCCTATCGCGATTACGGTTTATCGCATCACGACATTGCTGCTCGCGTTGGCCGGGACCCAATGACTGTTAGTAGAATATGGAATCGGTGGGTTCAGGAGGGTAATACGGAACGCCGTGCTGGATCCGAACGGCCTCGTATCACTAGCAGTCGAGATGATAGGCATCTTGTCCGCATGGCTGTAACGGATCGTGCAACCACGTCTCGATCCCTGAGTCAGCAGACGGGGACGTTTGCAAGACAACAACCATCTGCACGAACAGTTCGACGACGTATGCAGCAGCATGATCTATCAGCTAGGAGACCATGGCTGCGGTTACCCTTCGCGTTGCATCATAGACAGGAGCGCCTGCGATGGTAAACTCAACGACGAACGTGGGTGCAGGAATGGCAATACGTCATTTTTTCGGATTAATCGAAGTTCTGTTTACAGCATCATGATGGTCGCATCTGTGTTTGGCGACATCGCGGTGAACGCACATTGGAAGCGTGTATTCGTCATCGCCATACTAGCGTATCATCCGGCGTGATGGTATAGGGTGTCATTGGTTACACGTCTCGGTCACCTCTTGTTCGCATGGACGGCGCTTTGAACAGTGGACATTACATTTCAGATGTGTTACCACCAGTAGCTCTACCCTTCATTCGATCCCTGCGAAACCCTACATTTCAGCAGGATAATACACGATCGCATGTTGCAGGTCTTGTATGGGCCTTTCTGGATAGAGAAAATGTTCGACTGGTGTCCTGTCCAGCACATTCTCCAGATCTCTCACCAATTGAAAACGTCTGGTCAATGGTGGCCGAGTAACTGACTCGTCACAATACGCCACTCACTACTTTTGATGAACTGTGGTATCGTGTTGAAGCTGCATGGGCAGTTGTACCTGTACACGCCGTCCAAGCTCTGTTTGACTCAATACCCAGGCGTATCAAGGCCGTTAATACGGCCAGAGGTGGTTGTTCTGGGTATTCATTTCTCAGGATATATGCACCTAAATTGCGTGAAAATGTAATCACATGTCAGTTCTAGTGTATTATATTTGTCAAATGGATACCCTTTTATCATCTGCATTTGTTCTTGGTGTAGCAATTTCAATGACCAGTAGTGTAGTTATCATGTCTTAGATAAAGACTTACGTTTCTATGAATGTGTCTCGTTGTCATTGGTAAGCTACTTACACCGCAATCGTCACTCAGGTACTGTGATTGTAGATTTGCGCTATACTGGGATGACCCTTAGATGAGAACGTAAGACGACAGTAATGTATATGAGCGCTTGGCGTCATTGTCCGGGAGGCCCCTTGCGGGGCAGGTCCGGCTGCCCTGGTGCAGGTCTTATTACAGTCGACGCCACATTGGGCGACCTGCGCGCCGGATGGGGATGAAATGATGATAAAGACAGCACAACAACCAGTTCCTGAGCGGAGAAATTCCCCGACCCAGCCGGGAATCGAAGACGGACCCGTAGGACGGCAATCCGTCACGCTTACCACCCAGCTATCGGGGCGGACGTTAGACGACGGTGACTATAATATAATACGTGATTAATGGTGATATAAGTAACAGATCGAAGTTCCAGACAAAGATGAACAATTCACTGGCGCGATATAGATTCTTGTGACTAAAGCTTTCGTGGCCTAGAAAAGAGCTTTTCTGGCTCAAAATATCGAATCACAAACGCGTTAGATGTTTCTGACGCACTGCTTACCAAGCTCCTGTGATTCAATCCCGCAAGAAAGCGTCATTGGACCGTTAATATTCTGCAGACAACCTTGTAGGTGGGGCAAGTAGTATTCATATTGGGTATTAATTATCGCTTCAGCTGTATTTTGGTCCTTTATTACTGTACCACTACCGGTTTCGTGGCGTTAAAGCCACATCGTCATGTGACATATTATTAAAACATTAGAGAAGTAAGCTCGGAATCTTTCTTCCCAACATTCGTTGTCTGTCAAATACAAAACACCGTTAAAAGACGGTATGGCTTTAACGCCACGAAACCGGTAGTGGTACAGTAATAAAGGACTAAAATACTGCTGACGCTATTATTAATACCCAAGACGTTAGTATTCTCTCCGTCTGTCCATACACTGATGACCGCCTGCTTAATAGTTTGTTTGTCTTTATTTTGGAACGAAATACGTCACTGATCCTGCGTAACAGGGATCTGACAGTCTGTTGGTATGTTTTCAGAGGGAATGTGGCATTAGATGTCTACGCACACGTCATGTAATTCGCGTAAATAACCGGCCGCTGATTTATGTACTCGGCGATGGTGTCCAATAGCGACCCAGATGGGTTCCATAGCGCTTACATTAGGCAAATACGGTCATCGAGACATCAATGCCACTTCACTACAATGCTCGTCAAAACACTATGGTACAGTTCTGGCTCCAAGACACGAACAATTACACTGCTGAAAGACGACATCGCCGCCGGGGAAGACATACAATATAAAGGGATGCACGTGGCTCACAGTTGTGCAATGTTTTGGCTTATCATTGTAGTTGCTAAAAGGCTCGCAGCACCGACATTCATTCAGACAACCAGGCTACTCTGAAATCTCTATCAGACCCTGCAATGAAATCAAAGATAGTTGCAGAATGCCTGGAATCGCTAGTGAGATATAGAACATCGGCCTACGAAAACCAACAAAGCTGCAGTGTATGCGCTTCAGGTCATGTTTTCAATATTACCTCACTCTCTACCCGTTAACTATTACTCCTACAGAAAAAAATAAGTAGGGCCCCTTTTTTGTAGGAAATTTGACGATATTGAACCGGAATACATTTTCGCTAGAGCCCGCGACTTTCGAGTTCTTCTAGAAAAACTTATAAAAGTGATCATCAAACGCATCCCCACCCCCACACTGAACCTTCCCCTCCCACCAGTCAACATTGTTGTTCATGGCGCTCTCTCCTACAACCGTACAAAAATTTGCGACTGTACAAACTATTTACTACATTCAACTTCGTTCAGTCTTCATTGACTGGGCTACTGTGTCACTCGCTTATCCAGATGTTTCGTAAACATTCCTAATTTACTCTCACCCCAAGGGCAATGACAAAAAAAACTTTTGCAAACGTTATGAAAAAATTAATTAGTTTTACACTTCGATCTAACTTAAACCTTAATAGCACACTAGTTTTACACTTAAAAGGCCAAGCAGACAACAATAGAGGATAGAGCAAAACATACTCCCCAATCTAAACTTCAAGTAAAAAACCTGGTAGATCAAAATGAAGAAAGTATATTAACATCATTCCCCTCCATGAACCATATACCTTGCCGTTGGCAGGGAGGCTTGCGTACCTCAGCGATACAGATAGCCGTATCGTAGGTGCAACAACAACGGAGGGGTATCTGTTGAGAGTTCAGACAATCGTGTGGTTCCTGAAGAGGGGTAGCAGCCTTTTCAGTAATTGCAGGGGCAACAGTCTGGATGATTGACTGATCTGCCTTGTAACACTAACCAAAACGGCCTTTCTGCGCTGGTACTGCGAACGGCTGAAAGCAAGGGGAAACTACAGCCGTAATTTTTCCCGCGGGCATGCAGCTTTACTGTATGGTTAAACGATGGTGGCGTCCTCTTGGGTAAAATATTCCGGAGGTGGAATAGTCCCCCATTCGGATCTCCGGGCGGGGACTACTCAAGAGGACGTCGTTATCAGGAGAAAGAAAACTGGCGTTCTACGGATCGGAGCGTGGAATGTCAGATCCCTTAATCGGGCAGGTAGGTTAGAAAATTTAAAAAGGGAAATGGATAGGTTAAAGTTAGATATAGTGGGAATTAGCGAAGTTCGGTAGCAGGAGGAACAAGACTACTGGTCAGGTCAATGCAGGGTTATAAATACAAAATCAAATAGGGGTAATGCAGGGGTGGGTATAATAATGAATAACAAAATAGGAGTGCGGGTAAGCTACTACAAACACCATAGTGAACGCATTATTGTGGCCAAGATAGACACGAAGCCCACGACTACCACAGTAGTACAAGTTAATATGCCAACTAGCTCCGCAGATGACGAAGAGATTGATGAAATGTATAATGAGATAAAAGAAATTATTCAGAGAGTGAAGGGAGACGAAAATTTAATAGTCATGGGTGACTGGAATTCGAAAGAAGGGAAACGAAGAGAAGGAAACGCAGTAGGTGAATATGGAATGGGGGTAAGAAATGAAAGAGGAAGACGCCTGGCAGAATTTTGCACAGAGCACAACTTAATCATAACTAACACTTGGTTCAAGAGTCATAAAAGAAGACTGTATACATGGAAGAGGCCTGGAGATACTCGAAGGTTTCAGACAGATTATACAGGGTGTTACAAAAAGGTACGGCCAAACTTTCAGGAAACATTCCTCATACACAAATAAAGAAAAGATGTTATGTGGACATGTGTCCGGAAACGCTTAATTTGCATGTTAGAGCTCATTTTAGTTTCGTCACTTGCCCCAATTGAAGGAAGGTAATGTTGATTTCGGTGCTTTTGTTTACATGCGACTCATTGCTCTACAGTACTAGCATCAAGCACATCAGTACGTAGCATCAACAGGTTAGTATTCATCACGAACGTGGTTTTGCAGTCAGTGCAATGTTTACAAATGCAGAGTTGCCAGATGCCCATTTGATGTATGGGTTAGCACGGGGAATAGCCGTGGCGCGGTACGTTTGTATCGAGACAGATTTCCAGAACAAAGGTGTCCCGACAGGAAGACGTTCGAAGCAATTGATCGGCGTCTTAGGGAGCACAGAACATTCCAGCCTATGACTCGCGACTGGGGAAGACCTAGAACGACGAGGGCACCAGCAATGGACGACGCAATTCTTCGTGCAGTTGACGATAACCCTAATGTCAGCGTCAGAGAAGTTGCTGCTGTACAAGGTAAGCTTGACCACGTCACTGTATGGAGAGTGCTACAGGAGAACCAGTTGTTTCCGTACCATGTACAGCGTGTGCAGGCACTATCAGCAGCTGATTGGCCTCCACGGGTACACTTCTGCGAATGGTTCATCCAACAATGTGTCAATCCTTATTTCAGTGCAAATGTTCTCTTTACGGATGAGGCTTCATTCCAACGTCATCAAATTGTAAATTTTCACAATCAACATGTGTGAGCTGACGAGAATCCGCACGCAATTGTGCAATCACGTCATCAGCACAGATTTTCTGTGAAAGTTTGGGCAGGCATTGTTGGTGATGTCTTGATTGGGCCCCATTGTTCTTCCACCTACGCTCAATGGAACACGTTATCATGATTTCAGACAGGATACTGTACCTGAGCTGCTAGAACATGTGCCTTTACAAGTACGACACAACATGTGGTTCATGCACGATGGAGCTCCTGCACATTTCAGTCGAAGTGTTCGTACCTTCTCAACAACAGATTCGGTGACCGATGGATTGGTAGAGGCGGACCAATTCCATGGCCTCCACGCTCTCCTGACCTCAACCCTCTTGACTTTCATTTATGAAGGCATTTGAAAGCTCTTGTCTACACAACCCCGGTACCAAATGTAGAGACTCTTCGTGCTCGTATTGTGGACGGCTGTGATACAATACGCCATTCTCCAGGGCTGCATCAGCGCATCAGGGATTCCATGCGCCGGAGGGTGGATGCATGCATCCTCGCTAACGGAGGACATTTTGAACATTTCCTGTAACAAAGTGTTTGAAGTCACGCTGGTACGTTCTGTTGCTGTGTGTTTCCATTCCATGATTAATGTGATTTGAAGTAATAAAATGAACTCTAACATGGAAAGTAAGCGTTTCCGGACACATGTACACATGACATATTTTCTTCCTTTGTGTGTGAGGAATGTTTCCTGAAAGTTTTGCCGTACCTTTTTCTAACACCCTGTACAATGGTAAGACAGAAATTTAGGAACCAAGTTTTAAACTGTAAGATATTTCTAGGGGCAGATGTGGACTCTGACCACAATCTATTGGTTATGAACTGTAGATTAAAACTGAAGAAACTGCAAAAAGGTGGGAATTTAAGGAGATGGGATCTGGATAAACTGACAGAACCAAGAACCAGAGGTTGTAGAGAGTTTCAGGGAGAACATTAGGGAACGATTGACAGGAGTGGGGGAAAGAAATACAGTAGAAGAAGAATGGGTAGCTTTGAGGGATGAAATAGTGAAGGCAGCAGAGGATCAAGAAGGTAAAAAGACAAGGGCTAGTAGAAATCCTTGGGTAACAGAAGATATACTGAATTTAACTGATGAAAGTAGAAAATATAAAAATGCAGTAAATGAAGCAGGCAAAAACGTCTCAAAGATGGTATCGACAGGAAGTGCAAAATGACAAAGCAGGGACGGCTAGAGGACAATGTAAGGATGTAGAGGCTTATCTCACTAGGGGTAAGATAAATACTTCCTACAGGAAAACTAAAGAGACTTTTGGAGAAAAGAGAACCACTTGTATGAATATCAAGAACTCAGATGGAAACCCAGTTCTACACAAAGAAGAGAAAGCAGAAACGTGGAAGGAGTATATAGAGGGTCTGTACAAGGGTGACGTACTTGAGAACAATATTATGGAAATGGAAGAGGATGTAGATGAAGATGAAATGGGAGATACTGCGTGAAGAGTTGACAGAGCACTGAAAGACCTAAGCCGAAACAAGACTCCGAGAGTAGGCAACATTCCATTGGAACTACTGCGCAAGCTTCTTCATCTCCCAGTACCTACTGCAACCTACATCCTTCTGAATCTGTTTAGTGTATTCATCTCTTGGTCTCCCTCACGATTTTCATCCTCCACACTGCCCTCCAATACTAAATGGTGATCCTTTGATGCCTCAGAACATGTCCTACCAATTGATCCCTTCTTCTAGTCTACAAATTTCTCCTCTCCCTAATTCTATTCAGTACCTCCTCATTAGTTATGTGATCTACTCATCTAATCTTCAACATTCTTCTGTAGCACCACATTTCGAAAGCTTCTATTCTCTTCTTGTCCAAACTATTTATCGTCCAAGTTTCACTTCCATACATGGCCACACTCCATACAAATACTTTCAGAAACGAATTCCTGATACTTAAATCTATACTCGATGTTAACAAATTTCTCTTTTTCAGAAACACTTTCCTTGCTATTGCCAGTCTACATTTTATATCCTCTCTACTTCGCCCATCATCAGTTATTTTGCACCCCAAATAGCAAAACTCCTTTACTACTTTAAGTGTCTCATTTCCTAATCTAATTCCCTCAGCATCACCCAACTTAATTCGGCTACATTCCAATATCCTCGTTTTGTTTTTGTTGTTGTTCATCTTACACCCTCCTTTCAAGACACTGTCCATTCCGTTCAACTGCTCTTCCAAGTCCCTTGCTGTCTCTGACAGAATTACAATGTCATCAGCGAACCTCAAAGTTTTTATTTCTTCTCCATGGATTTTAATACCTACTCCGAACTTTTCCTTTGTTTCCTTTATTGCTTGCTCAATATACAGGTTGAATAACATCGGGGATAGGCTACAACCCTATCTCACTCCCTTCCCAACCACTGCTTCCCTTTCAATACCCCTCGACTCTTATAACTGCCGTCTGCTTTCTGTACAAATTGTAAATAACCTTTCCCTCCCTGTATTTTACCCCTGCTACCTTCAGAATTTGAAAGAGACTATTCCAGTCAACATTGTCAAAAGCTTACTCTAAGCCTACAAATGCTAGAAACGTAGGTTTGCCTTTCCTTACTCTTTCTTCTAAGATAAGTCGTAGGGTCAGTGTTGCCTCACGTGTTCCAACATTTCTACGGAATCCAAACTGATCTTCCCCGAGGTTGGCTTCTATCAGTTTTTCCACTCGTCTGTAAAGAATTCGCGTTAGTATTTTACAGCTGTGACTTATTAAACTGATAGTTCGGTAATTTTCACAACTGTCAACACCTGCTTTCTTTGGGATTGGAATTATTATATTCTTTTTGAAGTCTGAGGGTATTTCGCCTGTCTCATACATCTTGCTCACCAGATGGTAGAGCTTTGTCAGGACTGACTCTCCAAAGGCCATCAGTAGTTCTAATGGAATGTTGTCTGCTCCGGGGGCCTTGTTTCGATTCAGGTCTTTCAGTGCTCTGTCAAACTCTTCCCGCAGTATCATATCTCCCATTTCATCTTCATCTACATCCTCTTCCATTTCCATAATATTGTCCTCAAGTAAATCGCCCTTGTATAGACCCTATATATACTCCTTCCACCTTTCTGCTTTCCCTTCTTTGCTTAGAATTGGGTTTCCATCTGAGCTCTTGACATTCATACCAGTGGTTCTCTTTTCTCCAAAGGTCTCTTTAATTTTCCTGTAGGCAGTATCTATCTTACCCCTAGTGAGATAAGCCTTTACATCCTTACATTTGTCCTCTAGCCACCCCTGCTTAGCCATTTTGCACTTCCTGTCGATATCATTTTTGAGGCGTTTGTATTCCTTTTTGCCTGCTTCATTTACTGCATTTTTATATTTTTTCCTTTCATCAATTAAATTCAATATTTCTTCTGTTACCCAAGGGTTTCTACTAGCCCTCGTCTTTTTTACCTATTTGATCCTCTGCTGCCTTCACTATTTCGTCCCTCAAAGCTACCCATTCTTCTTCTACTGTATTTCTTTCCCCAATTCCTGTCAATTGTTCCCTTATGCTCTCCCTGAAACCCTGTACAACCTCTGATTTAGTCAGTTTATCCAGGTCCCTTCTCCTTAAATTTCCACCTTTTTGCAGTTTCTTCAGTTTTAATCTACAGTTCATAACCAATAGATTGTGGTCAGCGTCCACATCTGCACCTGGAAATGTCTTGCAATTTAAAACCTGGTTCCTAAATCTCTGTCTTATCATTATACAGGGTGATTCAAAAAGAATACCACAACTTTAAAAATGTGTATTTAATGAATGAAACATAATATAACCTTCTGTTATACATCATTACAAAGAGTATTTAAAAAGGTTTATTTCACTCAAAAACAAGTTCAGAGATGTTCAATATGGCCCCCTCCAGACACTCGAGCAATATCAACCCGATACTCCAACTCGTTCCACACTCTCTGTAGCATATCAGGCATAACAGTTTGGATAGCTGCTGTTATTTCTCGTTTCAAATCTTCAATGGTGGCTGGGAGAGGTGGCCGAAACACCATATCCTTAACATACCCCAATAAGAAAAAATCGCAGGGGGTAAGATCAGGGCTTCTTGGAGGTTAGTGATGAAGTGCTCTGTCACGGGCTGCCTGGCGGCCGATCCATCGCCTCGGGTAGTTGACGTTCAATTCAGACGATAAGGTTTCATAACTAACCTTTTTCGTAGGACTCTCCATACAGTTGATTGTGGAATTTGCAGCTCTCTGCTAGCTCTGCGAGTCGATTTTCCTGGGCTGCGAACAAATGCTTGCTGGATGCGTGCTACATTTTCATCACTCGTTCTCGGCCGTCCAGAACTTTTCCCTTTGCAGAAACACACATTCTCTGTAAACTGTTTATACCAACGTTTAATACACCACCTATCAGGAGGTTTAACACCATACTTCGTTCGAAA
Organism: Schistocerca americana; assembly: GCF_021461395.2. NCBI lineage: Eukaryota > Metazoa > Arthropoda > Insecta > Orthoptera > Acrididae > Schistocerca > Schistocerca americana. Next base: position 381,975,733 of record NC_060124.1, read on the forward strand.
TGCACGCTGAACAACTGTCGTCGATTCACTTCTGCCGTACTCAATAACACAAAAAGTTTTCTGTTGAGCGGTCGCCATCTTAGCATCAACTGACGCTGACGCCTAGTCAACAGCGCCTCAAGCGAACAAATGTACAACTAAATGAAACTTTATAGCTCCCTTAATTCGCCGACAGATAGTGCTTAGCTCTGCCTTTCGTCGTTGCAGAGTTTTACATTCCTAAAGTTGTGGTATTCTTTTTGAATCACCCTGTATAATCTATCTGATACCTTTTAGTATCTCTAGGGTTCTTCCATGTATAGAACAACACGAGGGCTATGTCCACTCAAAATCGTAAGTTTTTACGATTAATGTATCCTGATACGTGAAAATGTGCTTCAACTTCAGGCATATTCTTGAGGTCGTTTACGTATGGATGACATCAGAAGTCAGCACATAGAAATACTGTTAATTGAAAGGGGTCTGCAATTCCATGGTTTGGGATGAGGTTCTGATAACCCATAAAATATCCATTGAAGCATTCCACAGAACAATTCGACATTTGCGTAACAAAAATAGCCCTGTCGCCGACTGTACAATTTGCTTCTAACCTGTATCGTTCAACAGGGATTAGAGCAGACGAGTCAACGCATCTGCAATTGCCAGTTAGATGTCTCCAACATCTAAATAAATAAATAAAAATTACAATGGCGAATACAATATAACACAAAATATCTAATCTTTTAAAAAAAAGGAAAATTCTCATGAGCATTGGAATTCGTGCCTGCCAGTATCAGTAACAGCAAAATAATCGTGATTCTCGATTCCCAGGGTGGATGAACTATCTATATACATGATTAAGTTTGTACGGAACCCTACCCACACTTGTCTGGTTATTCAAGCATGCCACTACATGCTCTGAAGTTTGATATCCACAAGCTAATGTTTTTTTTCAATCTGCAGCTGCTCAAGGCAGAATCTGAAAGCCTCTCCGAAAAGACAATGGTGGGACGGAGTGCCTTCAACAAAAATCCTCACAGGTATGTGGGGCGGGGTGGGGGACTGAGAATAAGGATGGTGGTGCGTCCGAGGTTCACTTTCGTACGTTTTCCTTCAACATCTCGAAGACCGCAACCTTTAGCGAAAATATTTCCTAATAAAAAAGTTAAACTTTCCTAAATTCCCTAAACTGAAAATCTCGCGTGACACCCATGCGCTGTAGGTGATTTGAGGTAATTTGCTGACTTGATAGCGTACAATTTTTCCGTAACAAATTGTTCACCTTGACTTTCTCTACATGACTGTGCATGTTGTAAACAGTTACCGTTTACATCCTGCATACCTCTTCATCTACATGACCACTCTGCAATTCACACTTACAGGGTGACAATTACACAGGCCAACGATGGAAAAACTTTTTTGCTGAAAACACCTTATTCTTGTGTTTTTATGGTGGGAAATCCAAATATGATACTTAAAAACTACATCACCCACCAGTTCTTCACATTTTACAGTTAAATTTATTAAATTAAGCTATTTTTAAATAATTTAACAGTTTTTATATAGTCAAAATAATTTAAAAAGGAGGTGTAATGAATGTAGATGACGTTGGTAGCACTGCTGAAAAACATTTGCTGGCAAAAAAGGTCGACACTATTTTTGTGTTAACAGATGCTGTTTTGTTTATTGTCAATCTAACCTCACTTTCCCATTTCCTGTACATGTGCTCAGTACAATGTCTAATCGTGGCTGTAAAAACTCTGCTGACAGTTTTTGTTATATTTATGGTGAATTTGTGATTAAAAAACACCAAAGAAACATTACAGACTTTGTGAAAAAGGTTTAGATATCATACTTGGAATCTAAAGTTGGTGATCAAGATAAATCTTGGGCGCTGAATAAGATATGTTATGTGTGTGTTGAAGATCTGAGAAAATGGTCCAAAAAGGAGGAAAAAGCATTTATATTTGCTGTTCCTATGATGTGGAGGGAGTCAAGAATTCACTCTGATGATTGCTACTTTTGCAGTGTTGATATTACTGCTCATAATTCGAAAAACAAGAAGGTAATAAGCTATCCTAACCTTCCATCCGCAATCCGACCAGTTGGGCATGGTGTATATTTGCTGGTTCCTGAACCGCCAGATAACTTAAATTCTATTCCAACATAAGTATTTTCTGATGTACAATATGATTTAGATGAACCAGATGATGATGAATTCCATTGTAACACAGAAAGTCTAGAGCCCAAATTGTTTACTCAGACTGAGCTTAACGATTTGGTTAGGGATCTGGGCCTAACGAAAGAAAAAGCTGAATTGCTTAGCTCTAGATTAAAATAAAAGAATTTATTGGCAGCTGGAACCAGCATATACATGTATAGAAAGAGAGAGCAGCAATTTTACAATTTTTTTCAACAAGAAGGTGATTTAGTGTACTGCTCAGATATTCCCAGGCTGATGAATAAGTTTGGTATTGGATACAGAAAGGAAGACTGGAGGCTGTTTATTGATTCATCCAAAACATGTTCAAAGGCTGTTTTACTACACAATGGTAATATGTATTCATCTATACCTCTTGGACATTCTGTACATATGAAAGAAAGCTATGAAAACCTAGAAGCAGTGCTAAATAACATAGGCTATTCCCCCCATGGTTAGATGACATGTGTCGATCGAAAAGTAACATGCATGCTCCTTCATCAGCAAGGTGGCTTTACCAAATTTCCATGTTTCTTGTGTGAATGGGACAATAGAGCTGGGGATCAACACTGGTGCACAAAGAACTGACCTGTGAGAGAGTCTTTAAAACCTGGTGAGAAGAACATTCTACGCAAAAACCTTGTAGATCCAGAAAACGTACTCCTACCGCCTCTACATATAAAGTTAGGCCTAATGAAGCAGTTTGTATAGGCTTTGCCTAAAGATGGACCATGTTTTAAGTACCTCTGCCAAAAGTTTCCACACCTTTCAGAAGCTAAACTAAAAGAAGGCGTCTTTGTCGGACCTGACATTAGAAAATTGATGTTTGATGTTAACTATGAATCCACATTTACATTAAATGATAAATAAGCATGGGTATCATTCAAGCAAGTCGTTACAAAGTTCTTAGTACATGAAAAAGACCCAGAATATGTTTCTATTATAGCTACAATGTTAAAGAAGTTTAAAACTTTGGGATGTTTAATGAGCCTGAAAGTTCACTTTTTGAATAGTCACCTTTATTGCTTCCCAGACAATATGGAAGATGTTAGAGAGGAGCAAGGAGAGCATTTACACCAGAACATTAAAGTGGTGGTAAAACGCTACCAAGGCCGCTGGAACACCAACATGATGGGGAACTACTGTTGGTCACTTCACCGAGAAGTTCAGCAAGTGACGCATCGTAGAAAAAGCTACACAACAAGCTTCAAAGAAAAAAGAAAACTAAAATACAAACCAATTCCAGCTGACAAGTGAAACCTCTATTAACACATATCATTGTTTTAAATAGCTTACTGTAAATAAAAACCATGCTTATGTTGTAACAAAGCGTTTCATTAATTTCTCTGTTCACCATATATCACAGGATTTTATAGTATATAATAATAAGCATATTGCACGAAAACTATGAGTGATACAAAAAAACTAAGGCTAGATTTGGATTCAGCTCATAAAAATCTATAAAGTACAGGTACCAAAGTAAAAAAAGTTATTCAAAAAATTTTTCGTTGGCCTGTGTTATTGAATATATGAAAAAAAACGGAAATTAGTTACGAACTACATGTAAACTTCACTACAGACATTCGGATTCAAGTTATGACATGTTCAACACGCCTGCCATCTTTGGCGATGATGTGACACAGGCGAATAGCGAAATTCTGCATGAACCGTTGAAGTGTCGGAATATCGTTGCTGTCGATGACCTCTTGAATGACTGATTTCAGATCGACAATGGTTTTGGGGTTATTGCTGTACACCTGTCTTTAATATAGGAGTCCCATGTGTCCAGATTCGGAGAATATGGCGGCCAATCGAGGCCCATGCCAGTGGCCTCTGGGTCCCCAGAGCCAGAATGCGGTTCCCAAAATGCTCCAGCAGGACTTCAGACACTCTGCTGCTGTAATGGGGTCGCATTAACCATATCTTGTCGAAATCAGAGTGATATTGGATAAGGGGGGTGAAAGCATCTTCCAAAACTTTCACTTACCGTTCGGTAGTCACCGTGCCATCAAGGAATATTGCACCGATTATTCCGTGACTGGATATTGCACACCGCACCCATTGAGGGTGAAGAGACTCCTCGATCACGAAATGCGGATTCTCAGTCCCCCAAACGCGCCAATTTTTCTTATTGACGAACCCATTTAAATGAAACCATAATGTGCAAAATAATTCCCATCATGCCCCGCTGCCGACCGTGCAGTTTGAACGTTCTAACGCAAACTGTTCAGAAGTTATGACGATTTTATTTCATATAATTCAGAAAGTCTCTCCCTGTAAGACCCTGGCAGAAGGTTAATCGAACCATCTTAAGAATATTTGCGGCTACAAGTCGCGAAAACAGTAGTATTTTAATAAAAACAGTTTTACCAGCTGTAAGCGGAGTTCTTCCTAACATCAAGCCTTTCAGCAGCTGTGGTTGCCCAGACTATAAAGTAGCTTGTGAGTTCAGAATATTTATCTATTATTCCACTCCCAGACAGCGCGCTGGAAAAAAAAACTTAAATATACTCATGCGACCTTTGCCGCTCAGCAACACCCCAAAAGAGGACGAACAAGCCTATATTTTTTAGTGTGGACGGTGTCTTTAGTGTTGTGTCTTCATCTGCACGATGTGTGATTTTTTAGTAAATACTTGAGCGAGGAACAGACGCTGCTCATGAACACGGAATTCGGATATTAATTTATTCTACACTACTGGCCATTAAATTGCTACACCAAGAAGAAATGCAGATGATAAATGGGTATTCATTGGACAAATATATTATACTACATCTGACATGTGATTCCATTTTCACGCAATTTGGGTGCATAGATCCTGAGAAATCAGTACCCAGAACAACCACCTCTGGCCATAATAACAGCCTTGATACGCCTGGGCATTGAGTCAAACAGATCTTGGATGGCGTATACAGGTACAGCTGCCCTTGCAGCTTCAACACGATACCACAGTTTCTCAAGAGTAGTGACTGGCGTATTGTGACGAGCCAGTTGCTCGGCCACCATTGACCAGATGTTTTCAGTTGCTGAGAGATCTGGATAATGTGCTGGCCAGGGCAGCAGTCGAACATTTTCTGTATCCAGAAAGGCCCGTACAGGACCTGCAACATGCGGTCGTGCATTATCCTGCTGAAATGTAGGGTTTCGCAGGGATCGAATGAAGGGTAGAGCCACCGGTCGTAACACATCTTAAATATAACGTCAACTGTTCAAAGTACCGTCAATGCGAACAAGAGGTGTCCGAGACGTGTAACCAATGGCACCCCATACCATCACGCCGGGTGATACGCCAGTATGGCGGTGACGAATACACACTTCCAATGTGCGTTCACCCCGATGTCGCCAAACACGGATGCGACCATCATGATGCTGTAAACAGAACCTGGATTCAGCCAAAAAATGACGTTTTGCCATTCGTGCACCCAAGTTCGTCGTTGAGTACACCATCGCAGGCGCTCCTGTCTGTGATGCAGCGTCAAGAGTAACCGCAGCCATGGTGTCCGAGCTGATAGTCCATGTTGCTGCAAACGTCGTCGAACTGTTCGTGCAGATGGTTGTTGTCTTGCAAACGTCCCCATCTGTTGACTCAGGGATCGAGACGTGGCTGCACGATCCGTTACAGCCATGCGGATAAGATGCCTGTCATCTCGACTGCTAGTGATACGAGGCCGTTGGGATCCAGCACGGCGTTCCGTGTTACCCTCTTGAATCCACTGATTCCAAATTCTGCTAACAGTCATTGGATCTCGACCAACGCGAGCAGCAATGTCGCGATACGATAAACCGCAATCGCGATAGGCTACAATCCGACCTTTATATGAGTCGGAAACGTGATGGTACGCATTTCCCCTCCTTACACGAGGCATCACAACAACGTTTCACCAGGCAACGCCGGTCAACTGCTGTTTGTGTATGAGAAATCGGTTGGAAACTTTCCTCGTGTCAGCACGTTGTAGGCGTCGCCACCGGCGCCAACCTTGTATGAATGCTGTGGAAAGCTAATCATTTGCATATAACAGCATCTTCTTCCTGTCGGTTAAATTTCGCGTATGTAGCACGTCATCTTCGTGGTGTATCAATTTTAATGGCCAGTAGCGTACATCTAATATCAAATAGTAAAAATGATACGTAACTTTGTTGCTGAAGTTGCAGCGTCTGTTGCTGACAGTAGATTTGAAAGTAGAAATGTATGCTGAGATAAAAGATTTATAACTCTGTCACTCTTCAATCCAACGTCTATTCAGAAGATGTCGAGCGCTGGCCAGTATGGAAGTCTGTAAACGGTATTCAATTGACAAACACACGAAATAGGCTCAGAGCATCAATGTTCGAACTTATGTACGCCCACTGCTGAAGATCGGGGAGGGGATGCTTGCATCCCGTTAACAGCGGCGTAATCGTTCGTGGCAGAGCCCTAGTGGCCGGTGGCGGCAGTAGGAAAGGCGGTGATGTAGCTGGCGGCGTGCGTATTTGATAGTCGGCCGATCCGTTAATGGCCGATATCGCATTCGGTTCGCTTTCCGCATAACAGTTTCATTGTGATCGTTCCAATTTAAGTTGTAGGTAATTGCAATCCCTAGGTATTTAGGTGAACTGGCGTCATTTAGATTTGTGTCATTTATCGTGTAACCGAAATTTAGCGGATTCTTTTTAAAACTCACAAGAATGACCTCAAACTTTTCATTATTTACTGTCAATTGCCACTTTTCGCGCCATACTGGAGACTTGTCTAAATAATTTCACATAACTCGTTTTTATCTTCAGATGACGTTCTTAGATGATAAATGACAACACCATCTGTAAACGGTCTAAGAGGACTGCCCATATTGTCTCATAAATGGTTGATATGGATTAAGAACAGGAGAGGGCTACAACGTTCCTTGGAGAACGCCCGACATCAGTTTGACTCGACGACATTCCGTCAATTACTACAAACTGTGACCTTCCTGACAGTAAATCAGGAGGTCAGTCGCGTACTTGAGACGTAGCTCCGTAGAAACGCAGTTTGAGTAGAAGCTACTTGTAAGTAACGGTGTCGGAAGACTTCTGGAAATTAAAAATATGGAACCTATTTGGAATCTCCTGTCGACAGCAATCATTACTGCGCGTGAATGAAGAGCTAGTTGTGTTTTATAAGAACGATATTTTCTGAATTTGTCCTTTGTATCAATATATCGTTTTCTTCGCGGTAATTCATCATGTTCGAATACAGTATATGTCCCAAAATCCTGCTGTAAAACGACGTCATTAAGAGGGCAGTATATTTCAGCAGATTACTCCTGTTTTCTTTTCAGTTTTGGTGTGACATGTGCAACTTTCCAGTCTTTAGGTACGGTACGGATCTTTCGTCGAGTAAGCAGTTGTATGTGATGGCTACGTTGGAGCTATTATATCGATATACTCCGAAAGAAACATAATTGGCATGCTGTCTGCTCCGGAAGACTCGCGTTTATTAAGTGCTTTAAGTTTCTTCGCTACACCGAGAATATCGGCTTCTAAGTTTCTTTTGTTTAAAGCTGATTTTCATTCAAATTCTGGAGTACTTCTTCGAATAATATTTGTTTACTTTGAAAATTAAAAATCTGAAATGCAAAAAAATTGAGAAAATCGTGATGGTTACTAAAAAAAAAGCTAGAATCAGAAACCTTTAATTCTCCTCAAAGTGGGAAACATTATATAAAATTTAATAACGATTATTCAACTTTGGTTCCATTTATAGGACTTCGTTTGCCTGCAAAACTCCACGACACATCGTGTTAATACGTTTATAGCCGCCGGAATCTGAACGTCACAGTTCTGGATTGATCCCTCTCTGCAGCTTGGTAAGGATTGTTGGCGGAAGCGGTAGAGAATTTATTGTGAATTATTTTGGAATGTTCCGTAAATCTTCACATTCGCCATGACAGCAGGACTACGCAAAAACCACCACCGCGCAAACGAAAATGCGTAATTCCCGTTAACCAGTAAAAGAAGCAGATAAACCAAAGTTGTAGACCTATGGAGTGATTCCGTTATAATTTTACGAACTTGCAAACTTTCAGGTATGATGGAGAAGGATGAATGTATCATTGAGAGATAGCCGACCCTGGTCCCTAAGCAACCAAGTCCAGAGTTACAAGCGAAAATTTTGGGATAACAACTCGAGCAATCCAATGCAAGTGGCTTACTGTGTACTGACCGTGTGTACAATGTCTGTACTGTAGTAGATTGCAGTCTGTGTTTACAAGATTAAGTACTAACGTCGATCAACGCTAACTAAATGGAACTGTACCCACTGACGGAACTTTCGGGTAAAATTTTCACTTATGGACAAGCAAATGGAAGCAGCAGAGAAGGGGAAAAGTTGAACTGGACCAAACATCCAGGTAGAAGACACCTGGCTACCACCATGTTTGCAAGACTTTCGCAATGATTACGTGAAACAGGGCAATTGGTACCACAGTACAACTACCAAGTGTTTTCTCCAATGGATGAAGGGTCTGCAATCAGCACTCGATCATTTATACATGAAATGAATGTTTTGCAGAGTACTGTGTCGTGAGTATTACAAGAAATGCTGCTACATCCATACTATGCACAGGAAGTGCAAGCTTTGACTCCTGGTGACTTCGGATCTTGCATTCAGCCAGTGGTTCTTGCAGTGCCTTACATTCGATCCTCACTTTCCGGCAGAGTGCTAAATAGACGCAACAGTCATGTTTGAGAAGATGAGAATTCCCACACTTCAGTTGTAAAGAGCCATCAGCACAGATTATCAATCAACATGTGAGATGGCATCATCAATCATTGTGTACTGGCCCCGTTTATTTTTCCCCCCTGCTTAAATTCACCAGTGTACACAGTGTTTATCAGAGACATGCTAACCAGGTTCCTGGGACATATCCCGCTTTTTATTTGTCAATGGCTGTGATTCCATCATGATGACGGCCCATCTCACTCGATCAAACAATCCCTGAAATATCGATAGCCAGAGGAATTCCATGGCCAGCACATTCACCTGATTTCCCCCACATGATATCTTCTTGTGGGCCCATGTGAAATGTCTTGTGTACAAGAAGCCTGTCGAAAGTGAAGAGGATATCCTGGCAAGAATTCTCGCTGCATGCAGCACTAATCAAACGACACCTGGGATATTAGGAAGGGTACGACATAACTTTGTGCGACAATCCCATGCCCGCATTGACGGTTGGGTTATCATTCTGAACAACTGTCGTAAATGTAGCAGTTTGTGAAACTTGTGCGGGTAAATGGAATTCGTTATTACTGTACCGCAGATAAGGAACTTTTGCACTCTCTGGCATCATGTTACGTGTGCCATCATTGGTTCATCAGCGGGGGAAATTAACTGAGGGTATTGGGAAGTATTCAGCGGAAACTATGTATGTCATGATCGTCGTCAGGAAGCTGGCGCCCTTATTTCGAAAGCTGCACGAGTCTAAGATGAAACATAAAAAGATTTTCGCTCATACTTTAGAACCAGTCGCTTCTGGTCTCGGTTCCCTTACCTCAAATTGATACAATTACCCCTCTACACCATCCCTGAAAGTTCGTAACATTTTCACGTTATCATGCTGTTTAGTCATTGGTAGAGGCACATTACTTCCTTTCCCACTCGGCAGTGTTAGAACTGTGGAATAGTACAATCACAGATTATTATTTCTAGCTATGAGTGGGAATTCCTTGACGAATAAAAAGTTCTTACCCAGATTCCATGAGGGTAAGTGTCCCCTCTTGATGCCCCCTCCCACATTTCGATAAAGAATTGCATTGTGGAAACTATTAAAAGTATCTCACATAGAAGTCCGCGCTAAATTCCGAGCTTTTGAAGAACAATGCCAATCTTCGAGATTTTGCATTCTTTTGATTTGGCATGTTTTTTTCGTTGCTTCTTCAACAGCGTGCAGATCCGTTTTGCGGACCATGGAGGATCAGTTCTGTCTCTTACTAATTTATTGGGTATAAATCTTCAAATTGCCGTCAATACCACTTCTTTGAATTTAAGCTGCATCTGATCTACACTTTCGTAGGCAGTTTCGAAGGAGCGCAGACTGTCTCCTAGGAAGGCATCAAGCGAATTTTTATCTGAGTTTTAATAAAAAATTAGATTTATTTTACTTTTGTTTTTGGTGGATTTGAGTGTTACAGTATTCAGTCTTGCTACAACGAATTTGTGGTCACTAATCCCTGTATCTGTCATGATTCTCTCTCTCTTTGTCCAAAATTATTTGTTGCTCAGAACTCAAGAATTAGATGAGGAAACGAGGCACTTAAAGTGGTAGATGAGTTTTGCTATTTGGGCAGCAAAATAACTGATGGCGCTGAAGTAGCAAGGATATAAAATATAGCCTGGCAATGGCAGGAAAATTATTTCTGAAAAGACAAATTTGTTAACATTGAATGTAGATTTAAGTGTTAGGAAGTCTTTTCTAAAAGTATTTGTCTGGAATGCAGCCGTATATGGAGATGAAACGTAGAAAAAAAAACAGTTTAGACAAAAAGAGAAAAGAAGACTTTGCTACAGAAGAATGTTGAAGATTAGATTGGAAGATCACGTAAGTAATGAGGAGGAACTGAACAGGGTTGGGGAGACAAGAAATGTGTGGTACAACTTGACCCAAAGAAGGGATTGGTTGATAGGACACATCCTGAGACAAATTGTTCAAATGGCTCTGAGCACTATGGGACTTAACTTCTGAGGTCATCAGTCCCCTAGAACTTAAAACTACTTAAACCTAACTAACCTAAGGACATCACACACATCCATGCCCGAGGCGGGATTCGAACCTGCGACCATAGCGGTTGCGCCGTTCCAGACTGTAGCGCCTAGAACCGCTCGGCTACTCCGGCCGATATCCTGAGATATCAAGGGATCACCAATTTAGCATTGGAGGGAAGTGTGGGAGGTAAAATCATAGATGGAGACCAAGACTTGAATACAGTAAGCAGATTTAGAAGGCTGCAGGTTGCAATAGTTATTCAGAAATAAAGAAGCTTACACAGTATAGGGTAGCATGGAGAGTTGCTTCCAACCAGACTTTGCACTGAATACCACAGCAACAACAAATCAATATGTTTTCACAACCATTTACACTTAATGTTGGCTCCTGAACTAATTTCGTAAAGTAGCAATGTAGAGCCTAGAAGACATGGGAAGTAAATTTGTAATAAGATAGCATAGTAATCTATTCTCATTCACCATAACATTGTAGTGAAGTAATGACTGATAAACATTTGTGTACTGACAACCATTATAAGTGTAGTAATGCATGATAAAGTATAAATAAGATCATTGGTTGCAATTGTTCTGTGCATAGATATGTTTGCAAGTAATTTCAGGTCATGGCATATGGCTTTACTAAAACTGTGTTAGAAAAATTACTGGTTATATACTTGATTCTCATTATGTTTTTCATTTTCCGCATAGAATACAAATTATCCGTTCCCAAGTAGCATTAATAACTTTCCACATTCCATTATGTTAACAGTTGGGCTACAGTATAAGTTTTTCAATTCAAATGTATGTGTGTGTGTGTGTGTGTGTGTGTGTGTGTGTGTGTGTGCGCGCGCGCGCGTGCGAACACGCACGGGCGCATGTGTGCGTGTGTGTAGGCTATGTGTATACATCAACTATATGAACTTTACACCAAATCAGGTAATAGATATCTCATGATAACATCTCTCAGCTGATATTCTTCCCTATCCCATTCATGATCTTTCTGTAACAAAGTAGAATCAGTGTGACGCAGTGTATCATCACACTGTGAAGAAAATAAAACGTGTGTATTGTATGGGAAGAATATGAATAAATTGACTTTAGGAACTGATAGTTTTTGAAATAAAGGTATCATGGCTGTGGACCCAGTTTGTTGCACGAACTTGATGCATTAAGATCCCTGTGGGTGTGCTTCAAATTCTACAAATATATACAAAATTGCATCAAGTTGCTATTCCATTGTAATGACCGGTTTTGGCTTCATACTTATATGATTTCACTTGTATAATATTTTATAGTCTGAATAACTTTCTTGATTTACAATATATTAACTTATAAGCAATTGGTCAAGGAATCTATAATATTTTGCATCATTCAATATAACTATAAAAAAAAATCTTAATTTCCCCACTAACTGCCATTGATTTTTTGTTAACTTTTTACAAGAATCAAATGTCCCCCATGTAAACTGCTTTACTTTCAATCTGCTACAATGCCTCTGCTTCCAAACATTACCCTGCTCCTCCACATTTTTCCCTGCAATGTGTCCTGTTTCTGTACGCTAAGACTCTTGCATTCAGCAAATTCTACCATTTTGGTTATTAATTTAGCAAGTTTTTTGTTATTTGTTGTCTCATGAGATGAAAATCCAGTCATTCAAAGTTGTGAACTGTTTAGCAAAGCCTCAAAACTATTTAGCAGTTCAATCAAATTTGAATATTCCTTACTACAATAAGATCAATATAATGGAAGGAAACATTCCACGTGGGAAAAATTATATATAAAAACAAAGATGAGGTGACTTACCGAACAAAAGCGCTGGCAGGTCGATAGACACACCAACAAACACAAACATACACACAAAATTCAAGCTTTCGCAACAAACTGTTGCCTCATCAGGAAAGAGGGAAGGAGAGGGGAAGACGAAAGGAAGTGGGTTTTAAGGGAGAGGGTAAGGAGTCATTCCAATCCCGGGAGCGGAAAGACTTACCTTAGGGGGAAAAAAGGACAGGTATACACTCGCACACACGCACATATCCATCCACACATACAGACACAAGCAGACATATTTAAAGACAAAGAGTTTGGGCAGAGATGTCAGTCGAGGCAGAAGTGTAGAGGCAAAGAAGTTGTTGAAAGACAGGTGAGGTATGAGTGGCGGCAACTTGAAATTAGCGGAGATTGAGGCCTGGCGGATGACGAGAAGAGAGGATATACTGAAGGGCAAGTTCCCATCTCCGGAGTTCGGATAGGTTGGTGTTGGTGGGAAGTATCCAGATAACCCGGACGGTGTAACACTGTGCCAAGATGTGCTGGCTGTGCACCAAGGCATGTTTAGCCACAGGGTGATCCTCATTACCAACAAACACTGTCTGCCTGTGTCCATTCATGCGAATGGACAGTTTGTTGCTGGTCATTCCCACATAGAATGCATAACAGTGTAGGCAGGTCAGTTGGTAAATCACGTGGGTGCTTTCACACGTGGCTCTGCCTCTGATCATGTACACCTTCCGGGTTACAGGACTGGAGTAGGTGGTGGTGGGAGGGTGCATGGGACAGGTTTTGCATCGGGGGCGGTTACAAGGATAGGAGCCAGAGGGTAGGGAAGGTGGTTTGGGGATTTCATAGGGATGAACTAACAGGTTACGAAGGTTAGGTGGACGGCGGAAAGACACTCTTGGTGGAGTGGGGAGGATTTCATGAAGGATGGATCTCATTTCAGGGCAGGATTTGAGGAAGTCGTATCCCTGCTGGAGAGCCACATTCAGAGTCTGGTCCAGTCCCGGAAAGTATCCTGTCACAAGTGGGGCACTTTTGTGGTTCTTCTGTGGGGGATTCTGGGTTTGAGGGGACGAGGAAGTGGCTCTGGTTATTTGCTTCTGTACCAGGTCGGGAGGGTAGTTGCGGGATGCGAAAGCTGTTTTCAGGTTGTTGGTGTAATGATTCAGGGATTCCGGACTGGAGCAGATTCGTTTGCCACGAAGACCTAGGCTGTAGGGAAGGGACCGTTTGATGTGGAATGGGTGGCAGCTGTCATAATGGAGGTACTGTTGCTTGTCGGTGGGTTTGATGTGGACGGACGTGTGAAGTTGGCCATTGGACAGGTGGAGGTCAACGTCAAGGAAAGTGGCATGGGATTTGGAGTAGGACCAGGTGAAACTGATGGAACCAAAGGAGTTGAGGTTGGAGAGGAAATTCTGGAGTTCTTCTTCACTGTGAGTCCAGATCATGAAGATGTCATCAATAAATCTGTACCAAACTTTGGTTTGGCAGACTTGGGTAACCAAGAAGGCTTCCTCTAAGCGACCCATGAATAGGTTGGCGTACAAGGGGGCCATCCTGGTGCCCATGGCTGTTCCCTTTAATTGTTGGTATGTCTGGCCCTCAAAAGTGAAGAAGTTGTGGGTCAGGATGAAGCTGGCTAAGGTGATGAGGAAAGAGGTTTTAGGTAGGGTGGCAGGTGATCGGCGTGAAAGGAAATGCTCCATCGCAGCGAGGCCCTGGACGTGCAGAATATTTGTGTATAAGGACGTGGCATCAATGGTTACAAGGATGGTTTCCGGGGGTAACAGATTGGGTAAGGATTCCAGGCGTTCAAGGAAGTGGTTGGTGTCCTTGATGAAGGATGGGAGACTGCATGTAATGGGTTGAAGGTGTTGATCTACGTAGGCAGAGATACGTTCTGTGGGGGCTTGGTAACCAGCTACAATGGGGCGGCCGGGATGATTGGGTTTGTGGATTTTAGGAAGAAGGTAGAAGGTAGGGGTGCGGGGTGTCGGTGGGGTCAGGAGGTTGATGGAGTCAGGTGAAAGGTTTTGCAGGGGGCCTAAGGTTCTGAGGATTCCTTGAAGCTCCGCCTGGACATCGGGAATGGGGTTACCTTGGCTAACTTTGTATGTGGTGTTGTCTGAAAGCTGACGCAGTCCCTCAGTCACATACTCCCGACGATCAAGTACCACGGTCGTGGAACCCTTGTCCGCCGGAAGAATGATGATGGATCGGTCATCCTTCAGATCACGGATAGCCTGGGCTTCAGCAGTGGTGATGTTGGGTGTAGGATTAAGGTTTTTTAAGAAGGATTGAGATGCAAGGCTGGAAGTCAGAAATTCCTGGAAGGTTTGGAGAGGGTGATTTTGAGGAAGAGGAGGTGGGTCCCGCTGTGACGGAGGACGGAACTGTTCCAGGCAGGGTTCAATTTGGATGGTGTCTTGAGGAGTCGGATCATTAGGAGTAGGATTAGGATCATTTTTCTTCGTGGCAAAGTGATACTTCCAGCAGAGAGTACGAGTGTAGGACAGTAAATCTTTGATGAGGGCTGTTTGGTTGAATCTGGGAGTGGGGCTGAAGGTGAGGCCTTTGGATAGGACAGAGGTTTCGGATTGGGAGAGAGGTTTGGAGGAAAGGTTAACTACTGAATTAGGGTGTTGTGGTTCCAGATTGTGTTGATCGGAATTTTGAGGTTTTGGAGGGAGTGGAGCTGGAAGTGGGAGATTGAGTAGATGGGAGAGACTGGGTTTGTGTGCAATGAGAGCCACTTCCTCGTCCCCTCAAACCCAGAATCCCCCACAGAAGAACCACAAAAGTGCCCCACTTGTGACAGGATAATTTCCGGAACTGGACCAGACTCTGAATGTGGCTCTCCAGCAGGGATACGACTTCCTCAAATCCTGCCCTGAAATGAGATCCATCCTTCATGAAATCCTCCCCACTCCACCAAGAGTGTCTTTCCGCCGTCCACCTAACCTTCGTAACCTGTTAGTTCACCCCTATGAAATCCCCAAACCACCTTCCCTACCCTCTGGCTCCTATCCTTGTAACCGCCCCCGATGCAAAACCTGTCCCATGCACCCTCCCACCACCACCTACTCCAGTCCTGTAACCCGGAAGGTGTACACGATCAGAGGCAGAGCCACGTGTGAAAGCACCCACGTGATTTACCAACTGACCTGCCTACACTGTGATGCATTCTATGTGGGAATGACCAGCAACAAACTGTCCATTCGCATGAATGGACACAGGCAGACAGTGTTTGTTGGTAATGAGGATCACCCTGTGGCTAAACATGCCTTGGTGCACAGCCAGCACATCTTGGCACAGTGTTACACCGTCCGGGTTATCTGGATACTTCCCACCAACACCAACCTATCCGAACTCCGGAGATGGGAACTTGCCCTTCAGTATATCCTCTCTTCTCGTCATCCGCCAGGCCTCAATCTCCGCTAATTTCAAGTTGCCGCCACTCATACCTCATCTGTCTTTCAACAACTTCTTTGCCTCTACACTTCTGCCTCGACTGACATCTCTGCCCAAACTCTTTGTCTTTAAATATGTCTGCTTGTGTCTGTATGTGTGGATGGATATGTGCGTGTGTGCGAGTGTATACCTGTCCTTTTTTCCCCCTAAGGTAAGTCTTTCCGCTCCCGGGATTGGAATGACTCCTTACCCTCTCCCTTAAAACCCACTTCCTTTCGTCTTCCCCTCTCCTTCCCTCTTTCCTGATGAGGCAACAGTTTGTTGCGAAAGCTTGAATTTTGTGTGTATGTTTGTGTTTGTTGGTGTGTCTATCGACCTGCCAGCGCTTTTGTTCGGTAAGTCACCTCATCTTTGTTTTTATATATAATTTTTCCCACGTGGAATGTTTCCTTCCATTATATTGATATCATTAATTTGAATCCAACAATTACGTTTGTTATTGTCACTGTTGCATTTCGAAATCTTTTTTGTCGTCTTATTTTCCTCTTTCTGTTTTTGCCAGTAGTTTCACTCTGTATTCACCTTCTCCTTTTTACCGTAATCTGCTATACTATTTTATCCCGCCTATATATATACTCAATAATACGTAACCCACTTCCAAACCATAACCAAAAAAATAATTTTTTTTTTGCCGCATTCAGCACTACCGCCGCTATAATATCCACCGTTTCTAGTTCACAAACAGCTCCTTTCACCTTTTAAACAACCATTTCGGCAAGTTCTAATAACTTTCGCTTTATTTCCATTTCCGTTTTTCCCACATCACTGATCATTTTTAGCTGCTTCCCACAGGTTTTAACGCCATTATTTCTTCGTCAGACTATTGTTAGCCTCATTTTCATAATCTGCCACCACAATACCACTCCTTTTAATATACTACACGCAGTTTTTTCGAAATTTTCCCGAATTTCTCCGTCCTTTAACGTGTTTTGGCGGCAACACAACCACCTAACCTTTATGCACATCGTTGTCTTCCAACCCAAGTCCAACATAGCCCAGCTGTAACCAACACCTTTTCGCCTTTTTTCATTCCAGATCTCCAGTTTCTTTCCTGTTCACCTTTATCTCTCCCCATATATTTTTATTTTCATTTTCATTTCACCTCATGTTACACTTTCCACCTTCTAATACCATGTCACCCTCACAACACCCCCACAATGACCCCATTAAGTTTTATTTACATTCCCTCCACATACATGCCTTCGCCCTAGCCAGATTATGCTCGCATATTTTATTTTCTCAGGCTTGTCTGACATTTGGCATTACCCCCAAGGGCCTCACACTCAAAGTTCCCATCTCTGGCTGCAACCCTTCCTTCCGTCAGTCCCTATACCAGTTCCAAACTGAACAATCCATTGCCCTCACCCACCTAATCCTTCACCTACACATCAACTCAGCCAATGAACACACCCATCAACTCCTATCCTTAATAAAAGTCCTTAATCTTTCCTCTCCCACATCCACACCGGCTGTTCAGAGCATCCTCCTACAGGCCAACCGTAAATTAGAACACCATGCCACCCTCCACCTCAAAAAACTATCCAATTTCCTGGTTTCCCACCTCCGGAAAGGCAACTCACTCACCCTTCACAACCTTTCCAGCAAACCTCAACCTCCTCTCATTGCACACAAACCCAGTCTCTCCCATCTACTCAATTTCCCACTTCCAGCTCCACTCCCTCCAAAACCTCAAAATTCCGATCAACACAATCTGGAACCACAACACCCTAATTCAATAGTTAACCTTTCCTCCAAACCTCTCTCCCAATCCGAAACCTCTGTCCTATCCAAAGGCCTCACCTTCAGCCCCACTCCCAGATTCAACCAAACAGCCCTCATCAAAGATTTACTGTCCTACACTCGTACTCTCTGCTGGAAGTATCACTTTGCCACGAAGAAAAATGATCCTAATCCTACTCCTAATGATCCGACTCCTCAAGACACCATCCAAATTGAACCCTGCCTGGAACAGTTCCGTCCTCCGTCACAGCGGGACCCACCTCCTCTTCCTCAAAATCACCCTCTCCAAACCTTCCAGGAATTTCTGACTTCCAGCCTTGCATCTCAATCCTTCTTAAAAAACCTTAATCCTACACCCAACATCACCACTGCTGAAGCCCAGGCTATCCGTGATCTGAAGGCTGACCGATCCATCGTCATTCTTCCGGCGGACAAGGGTTCCACGACCGTGGTACTTGATCGTCGGGAGTATGTGACTGAGGGACTGCGTCAGCTTTCAGACAACACCACATACAAAGTTTGCCAAGGTAACCCCATTCCCGATGTCCAGGCGGAGCTTCAAGGAATCCTCAGAACCTTAGGCCCCCTGCAAAACCTTTCACCTGACTCCATCAACCTCCTGACCCCACCGACACCCCGCACCCCTACCTTCTACCTTCTTCCTAAAATCCACAAACCCAATCATCCCGGCCGCCCCATTGTAGCTGGTTACCAAGCCCCCACAGAACGTATCTCTGCCTACGTAGATCAACACCTTCAACCCATTACATGCAGTCTCCCATCCTTCATCAAGGACACCAACCACTTCCTTGAACGCCTGGAATCCTTACCCAATCTGTTACCCCCGGAAACCATCCTTGTAACCATTGATGCCACGTCCTTATACACAAATATTCTGCACGTCCAGGGCCTCGCTGCGATGGAGCATTTCCTTTCACGCCGATCACCTGCCACCCTACTTAAATCCTCTTTCCTCATCACCTTAGCCAGCTTCATCCTGACCCACAACTTCTTCACTTTTGAGGGCCAGACATACCAACAATTAAAGGGAACAGCCATGGGCACCAGGATGGCCCCCTTGTACGCCAACCTATTCATGGGTCGCTTAGAGGAAGCCTTCTTGGTTACCCAAGTCTGCCAAACCAAAGTTTGGTACAGATTTATTGATGACATCTTCATGATCTGGACTCACAGTGAAGAAGAACTCCAGAATTTCCTCTCCAACCTCAACTCCTTTGGTTCCATCAGTTTCACCTGGTCCTACTCCAAATCCCATTCCACTTTCCTTGACGTTGACCTCCACCTGTCCAATGGCCAACTTCACACGTCCGTCCACATCAAACCCACTGACAAGCAACAGTACCTCCATTATGACAGCTGCCACCCATTCCACATCAAACGGTCCCTTCCCTACAGCCTAGGTCTTCGTGGCAAACGAATCTGCTCCAGTCCGGAATCCCTGAATCATTACACCAACAACCTGAAAACAGCTTTCGCATCCCGCAACTATCCTCCCGACCTGGTACAGAAGCAAATAACCAGAGCCACTTCCTCGTCCCCTCAAACCCAGAATCCCCCACAGAAGAACCACAAAAGTGCCCCACTTGTGACAGGATACTTTCCAGGACTGGACCAGACTCTGAATGTGGCTCTCCAGCAGGGATACGACTTCCTCAAATCCTGCCCTGAAATGAGATCCATCCTTCATGAAATCCTCCCCACTCCACCAAGAGTGTCTTTCCGCCGTCCACCTAACCTTCGTAACCTGTTAGTTCATCCCTATGAAATCCCCAAACC
The DNA here is from genome assembly GCF_021461395.2 of Schistocerca americana. NCBI lineage: Eukaryota > Metazoa > Arthropoda > Insecta > Orthoptera > Acrididae > Schistocerca > Schistocerca americana. The sequence continues at coordinate 381,995,415 of NC_060124.1, forward strand.
ACCTTCCCTACCCTCTGGCTCCTATCCTTATAACCGCCCCCGATGCAAAACCTGTCCCATGCACCCTCCCACCACCACCTACTCCAGTCCTGTAACCCGGAAGGTGTACACGATCAGAGGCAGAGCCACGTGTGAAAGCACCCACGTGATTTACCAACTGACCTGCCTACACTGTGATGCATTCTATGTGGGAATGACCAGCAACAAACTGTCCATTCGCATGAATGGACACAGGCAGACAGTGTTTGTTGGTAATGAGGATCACCCTGTGGCTAAACATGCCTTGGTGCACAGCCAGCACATCTTGGCACAGTGTTACACCGTCCGGGTTATCTGGATACTTCCCACCAACACCAACCTATCCGAACTCCGGAGATGGGAACTTGCCCTTCAGTATATCCTCTCTTCTCGTCATCCGCCAGGCCTCAATCTCCGCTAATTTCAAGTTGCCGCCACTCATACCTCACCTGTCTTTCAACAACTTCTTTGCCTCTACACTTCTGCCTCGACTGACATCTCTGCCCAAACTCTTTGTCTTTAAATATGTCTGCTTGTGTCTGTATGTGTGGATGGATATGTGCGTGTGTGCGAGTGTATACCTGTCCTTTTTTCCCCCTAAGGTAAGTCTTTCCGCTCCCGGGATTGGAATGACTCCTTACCCTCTCCCTTAAAACCCACTTCCTTTCGTCTTCCCCTCTCCTTCCCTCTTTCCTGATGAGGCAACAGTTTGTTGCGAAAGCTTGAATTTTGTGTGTATGTTTGTGTTTGTTGGTGTGTCTATCGACCTGCCAGCGCTTTTGTTCGGTAAGTCACCTCATCTTTGTTTTTACTACAATAAGAGCTACACAGTGTACCAGTTTCTCTCATATACCATTCAGTGGGGTTGTCTGATGGGTTGTGTGCTGATATTAATGCAGGGTGCCCATAATTAAAGTTCCAGTCCCAAAATGCTGTAGATCTAGAACTATTACTCAGAATGACATCAGATTTGAACAGCGTGTTATTAACACAGAGGGAAACTTTGCAAAATAAAAATAAACAAATAAAGAAGAAAAATCTATGAAAATTTGACTAATGGATAGTGTGCTAAGCATCAGAATATGCTCACCAAAAGATGCACAGCTGGTTTGTGTCCCAGATTCCCAACATTACTGTTTCCATGAATGATAGCATACCGCTCTTTTACGAGAACAGTGACTGTGCAGTAGTAGTCCTGTAGAAGTTCTGTATTTGCAAGGGTATGAAAAATGGCATTGGTCCGATGTCTGCTAAGGGGCTTGAGAAAATATTTACAAAATTCAAAAAGATGGGTTCTTTTGAAGTGCAGTGTGGCAGAGGGAGGAAAAAATTTGATCCAATTTCTGTCAAAGATGTGGCCACAGCATTGCAGAAGTGGTTGAGCAGTGGTGTGAAAACATGCAGTGCACAGGTAATTGCCCAAACACTGGACATTCATGTGAGCATGGTGCATAAAATCCTACAAAAGGTCCTGCATTGCTATCCATCCAAAATCACCCACCTTTAGGAGTTGCTTCCTGCTTATCTGTAAGCAAGACAAATGTTCACTCTGAAATTTCTTGTTCACATGGATGTGAACAATGAATGGCCAATCTTGAAGGACTTATCAATATGCATATCATAGAAGTAGATATCCTCAGTGTAACAAAGCAACTTAAATCACTTAATAAAGGCAAGGCCTCCGGTCCAGATTGTATACCAGTCAGGTTCCTCTCAGAGTATACTATTTAGCAATTGTATACAACCACCTACTCACAGAAAGATACGTACCTAAAGACTGGAAAATTGCTCAAGTCACACTCATACCCAAAAAGGGAAGTAGGAATAATCCACTGAATTACAGACCTATATCACTAATGTCGATTTTCATTAGGGTTTTAGAACATATGCTGTATTCGAACATTATGAAGTACCTCGAAGAAAATGATTTAGTGAGATATAGTCAGCATGGATTCAGAAAATATCGTTCTTGTGAAACAAAACTAGTTCTTTGTACTCATGAAATAATAAGTGCTATTGACAGGGGATGTCAAATTGATTCCATTTTTAGATTTCCAGAAGGCTTTTGACACCGTTCCTAACAAGAATCTTCTAATCAAACTGCGTGCCTACGGAGTATCACCTCAGTTGTGTGATTGGATTCGTGATTTCTTGTCAGAAAGGTCACAGTTTGTAGTAATAGATGGAAAGTCATTGAGTAAAACAGAAGTCATCAGATGATCAAAACGACTTGCAAAATGATTTAGATAAGATATCTGTATGATGCGAAAACTGGCAATTGACCCTGAATAAAGAAAAGTGCGAAGTTATTCACATGAGTACTAAAAGAAATCAGCTAAATTTTGATTACGCAATAAATCACACAAATCTGGGGGCTGTAAATTGAACGAAATACTTAGAGTTACAATTGCAAATAACCTAAATTGGAATGATCACATAGATAATATTGTGGGTAGAGCAAAACAAAGACTGCGATTCATTGTCAGAACACTTAGAAGGCGCAACAGGTCTACCAAAGAGACTGCTTACACTACGCTTGTCTGCCCTATTCTGGAGTACTGCTATGCAGTGTGGGATCCGCATCAGGTAGGACTGACAGATGACATCGAAAAAGTACAAAGAAGGGCAGCTCATTTTGTATTATCGCTAAATAGGGGAGATAGTGTCACAGACATGATACATGAACTGGAGTGGCAATCATTAAAACAAAGGCATTTTTTGTTGTGACAGGATATTCTCATGAAATTTCAATCACCAGTGTTCTCCTCCGATTGCAAAAATATTCTGTTGGCACCCACCTACATAGGGAGAAATCATCACCATGATAAAATAAGAGAAATCAGGGCATGCACGGAAAAATTTAAGTTCTCGTTTTTCCCACGTGTCGTTCGAGAGTGGAACAGTAGAGAGACAGCATGAAGGTGGTTCATTGAACCCTCTGCAGTCACTTTATTCTGAATAGCAGAGTAATCACACAGATGTAGATGTAGAGAAGAAGAATACGGGCAACAGAAAATCCACATGCACATCAACTGGTTCCACTTCACATGCCAAAGGTGACAGTGTCATGGGGGGTTGATAGCATTGTTTATTGTAGGGCCATAGCTTTTTGAGGAGATGAGTCATGCATGTCCTGTTACCTGTAATGTCTCTCATATGCACTATGAAAGTCTCTTGCAAACCAAAGTCATTCCAACCTTTCAACAATGTGGATGTGTGGATAGAATAATTTTTATGCAAGATGGAACTCCTCTGCATGTTGCTCCACCAGGGAAGCAGTCACTGTAAAGGTATTTCAGAAATGGTGTAATCAGTTGTCATCCCCTAGGGCCTGGCCATCCAGATCACATAATCTTAATCCGTATGCTTTCTGCTGTGTTGCTGTCTGAAAGATGTTGTGTTCAGTGCTCCAATTACATACACAGCTAAATCAAGTCATGCACTCCACAACACATTCTGAAATGACCCCCGAGACATTCCAATCTGTTGTGGAACTTGCAGTTTCTCAGTTTCAACTTGATGCAGAATATAGGGGACAGCAAACTGAACATGCCTTGCGCCAGTCTCATGACAATTAGAACCCAATATCACTTTGCTTCTTATGTGGTCTTTGGCCTAAGGACAGTAAAAAATCAATGTTTTACACCCTATCTGGTGTGAGCTTGTCCTAACGAATGGGCTTACCTTACTGACAGTGCCACAACTGTTAACTGATTAACTTGTGCAGTCATGAGACATACTGATCAGTATGGATGGTGTAATGTGCAGCTCAAACCATAGCCATCATGCTGTAAATCATCTGTCATTTGTAGCTAGCCCCATTTACATTAAGACAATTACAGCACCATGTATTGGTAAAATTTTTGTTTATATTTTTTTCTCCTCTCATGACATTTCTCCCTGCGTCAGTAACATGCTGTTCAAATTTGATGACATTGTGAGCAGTGTTTCACTTTCTACAGTGTTTTGAAACTGGAATTTTCATTATGGACACCCTGTATGCACTTTTATATTTTCCTCCTCCATAAAACTTATCCACAATTTAGAACTAAGCTTATAAGAAAGAATAGCTTCTGAGACACCCATTTTTCCAAAAGAATCATTTTTAATTATTTTAATATGCTTTTCTGGCTGCTTTCTTTATAGAATATAACTTTAAGAATTTTGAAATTAAACCAACCTTAACAAAGATGTCACCGTACACACTCCCTCTTGCTTTTGGTAACTGTCCAAACAAATCCTACCAGTTCCATATGCTGCTTTGAAATAAAATTCTGCATGTATTCTTCCTAGTTTCTTTACTGGACTTTACACATTGAGATCTGCCTCAAGTAGCTAAAATATTTCTAGCCTTTGAGTTAAGTTATAAGAATCTAAATTTTCTTTACTCTTTTGGATACACTTCAAAGTTCCATTATGTCCATATCTTTTATATACATACTTTATTAGACTATCTATATGCTATTCTGGCCACACAGCTTCTCCTTATCACTGTCTGTACTGTTTCTCCTAAATAATACTGCCTTATAAACTTTATAATATTGTTTCACATTTTGATTACCTTTTTTTTCCAAATATCTTTTCACAATCTTCCAATTTCCATCATGGTTTTGGTTTCTCCTTGTCTCATTACAAATCCTCCTGTTTTCTCTTTCATTTTCAATTCCTTTCCCATACTTAATCCTGAAACCATTTTCTTTCTAATTTCTTCTCTGTTCAAATTTAATCTAAACGATCTGACATTTCTACATCCTGGAGAACCTCGTCACTACGGATAAATTGGAATTAAAGTAAATCTAATCTAATCTAAATGCATCCACAATTATAGTTTTCTTTCCTTTTATGTATTTGAGTGAATGATCAAATTATTTTCAGAAAAGGGCCACCTAGTAATTCTACTGTGATACAACCTGCAGTTCTTTGAGTAACTTAACCTGTGATCAGAATATATTCTAGTTTTATGTCCCAGTCAATAGTTTCTAAACTTGGTACGAGCCCAGAGTACTGATAGTAATTTATTTTTTGCTACAGAGTAATTCTCACACTTTTTAATGTTCTGCTTGCAAATACTACACAATGATGTTCTAACGTTCCATTTACTACTTTCTCATATGATAAGTAACCTCCCACTTCACTGTCATTACTGCTTGGCTTAAGGCAACCTGCTAATGTCAGATCTGGTCTGTGCAAAATTCTGCTATCACATAATTGTCTCTTTATTTCATCAAAACCTTGGTGGCATTCTTTACTCCATTCTCACATTGTACTTTTCCTCAGAAGATTATTCAAACAAGTAGCATTCCGAGTCTGAATAATACAAATTTTCTACAAAAATCAGCTAACCGAAAGAATGATTTTGACTCCTTTGTTGACGTAGGGGCAGGAAATTTTTCTATGGATTATATCTTACCACTGCCAGGCAAAATTCCTTCTGTAATGCTGTGACCAAGAAATTTCAGCTGTACACTTTTCCAACTTTAATGAATACCTCATCCCTTTACTTTTGCCCCACTTACCTTAATTATTCAAAGTAGTCTTCCCAAGTCATTCCAATAACTGATATATCATCTACGTAAATTATCAATCCAGCAAATAATTCCTTTCTCAGACCAAAATCTAACCCTCTTATAAACTCTGCAACAAAAATGTTCAACATAAATGATACTACACAGTATTTTTGGTAACTGCCACCACACATAAAAACAGTGAATTTCTAGAATTGGTTTTAAGTATGTCTGATGAAACCCTGAGGTAAGATCAAGACTGGTCATGTAAGTCACACCTTTAAATTTATGCAATAGTTTTTCTGTACTCTCAGGAATACCAGATTATTTCTCTAATATTTTATTTTAGTGCCTGTAATACAATGCAAGGCTTATTCACTGTTTCATTTACACTCACATTTACTGGATTATTGCATTCACTGCAATTCCTTTCTATAATTCCCCAACTTTCCCTATTCTTTAATTCTCTTTCTAGTGCTCCCTTCCACACAGGAGTATTCCTAGCATTTAACAAAAATGGTTCATGGGGTTTTAACATGAGTTTACACTGGTAATTCATTACTCCTCCTGCTTTCTCACTGAAAACTCTACAGATCTCCCATAAAAAGTTATTTCAATCCTCTTTCTGGCTCTCATTAAGTTTTTATGCAATTTCTGCTTTGATTTCAGCTAAATTATGACAATATTCTAGACCTTCCCTCTCACTTAAACTATCTTCCTCTACTTCAGTGTATCCTCTGTCATCTAAAAACTTTGCCCTCATGATTTGATTACTGCTGTTTATACCATTTACTATAATGAATTTTGTTTGAGAAGAAATACCAATTCTTGGTTCTGTGATGTATAATTCTTTGGTTGTCCAACAGAATCATACTTTAGCTTTGGCAGTTCCATTCATCCCCAAAATAATTTCCTTGCTCAGATCAGGCATCACAAAACATCCCTGATTAATGGTACAGTATGTCATCAATTTTAAATGATAGTAATATAATAGAGGGAAACATTCCACGTGGGAAAAATATATCTAAAAACAAAGATGGCGAGACTTACCAAACAAAAGTGCTGGCAGGTCGATAGACACACAAACAAACACAAACATACAAACAAAATTCAAGCTTTCGCAACAAACAGTTGCTTCATCAGGAAAGAGGGAAGGAGAGGGAAAAATGAAAGGATGTGGGTTTTAAGGAAGAGGGTAAGGAATCATTCCAATCCCGGGAGTGGAAAGACTTACCTTAGGGGGAAAAAAGGACAGGTATACACTCGCACACACACACATATCCATCCGCACATACACAGACACAAGCAGCAGGTGAGTGGGGGGTGGGTGGGGGCTGTGTGGTGTCGATAGGTCACATCGACCATGCATATGGAATATTAACCGCTCTGACGAGCTGCCATGTTTAATTCAGTCTGCCTCTGTACTTCATGCAGTGTTCATGTGTACCAGTCTTTATGGTAAAATATATGTGTATATAGGAAACTTGGGAACTGTTAATTACATATATTACAATCCATATCCATAATCCCATAAGGCCAAGAGAAAGCTACCCCATGCAAAAACTTTCTTTCAAACTTTATTTTAAGCAAGTCAGTCAGTAGAAAATCAACTGGGTGAAGTTTATTATCTTCTTGAAAACTTTCAGTAAGTACACTGGTCAACATCCTGTTTAGTTACTATTAAAACCTTCAGTAGCAAAATTTCTGGTAGTTTTTTTTACAGATATTACCTGCATTACTATTACATGCATTCACATTGCTAGCTACAGCTTTTTCTACCTCAACAATTTTATCATTAATCAATAATAACTGGTATCCAGTTTTCCTTTATGAGTTTCTAAGTTTACATTCAAAATTTTGATTTTTTTTTACCCATTTCTTATCTTAATAGATGGCTTCCTTGTTTTTTTGTATATTGTACATTATTTCTAAACTTTTGCCAATTTTCTCAACTCTTACTGGGGATTTTCTTTTAACTCCAGTTACTTTGCCTCCTAGAGATCAATTTATGCATTGATTTGTAGATGTTCTGATTCTACAACTGATTTGTATTTGTTGAGATACTCTCTTATTTTGGTAATATGAACATCAGTATTTAAAAATTCATTCATTAACATTTAGTTTCAGTTTGGTATTTGTGGCAACAATTTTACTACTTGAATCACTTTTTGACATTTGAGTTCTACTACCAAGTTGTTACTTAGTTCATGTTTCTGAAGATTCAGTTCTGTCATTTATATCTCTCAGACTACTATTTATTTAACTAACCAAACACTGTTGTTTAGCCTTGTTTCACAATTTATTATTAATGTTATTGCACAACCTAGGTTTTGGGTTATAAACCCATTTTCAAGTACATTACTGATTCCCAAAGATGATTATGCACAGATAAACCTGATGACAAGGCAAAGATAACCTCAACTTCTTAAGGTATCAATCCATAGAATAATCTGCAATTACATCAATTACCATATTTTTAACAAATTACGTACATTATTACACATTCACCAATTATACTACAGTGATGGACTAAAGCTCAGACTAAATCCCAAGTTGTTCTCCCAAAAACTTCTTTGAAAATCCACCATTTTATGTGAATCAGGATACAAAATATGCTCCTTTTTTGGGCAAAAGGGTATACCTACAGTTGCCACAATTTTACATGAGAGAAAAACCAAATTGAAATGACACTTGACTAAATTTGAGTGGCAGATATTTCAGTTTTTCAGTTCTGCTTTCCAGTTTATTAATCCTCTTCACATTGCTTAAAATGTGATCTTGTCTGGAAAGAAAGGGTATCTTACAACAGGTGTAATAGTTTACACTTTGAGGAGCTTTGTGGGAAGGAGTGGAGAGTCTTTGTGCTACTGCTAGTCTTTAATGGTGGAGTGACGACCATCAGATCCCTAGTTGTTTTCAGTCTTTCTTCTTTACTATTTTTCCTGCACCGAATGCCCTTCAAATTTTAAACTACTCAGTAATCTATTCTTGAACTCTTTTAGTATCCTATTATACATCTTTAGAGAGACATATAAGTTGATCAGTTTTCTCTTGTTTCTGCATCCTTGTCTTTACTTGGCTGATAAGCGATGACTACTGCAAGTCATTGATATCAAGGCCATACTGCTTCTTGTAGTAGTAGCAATAAGTGAATTTATCACTATTCATGGTCTCAAAGGGGTTATGTGGGCTCCTGTTCAATGCTATGTCATCAACTCGATAAATTTTGTTGTTATATCGATTCGGGACTGAAGCACCTAGTACTATTGTCATAGTATGCTCCTTAGAATCAGTTGGATTCCAATTTGATATATCTGCAATTACATCCAGAACAGTCTGTGTTCCCAGTACTCGGCTGTTAGTACCCGATAAGTATTTAAGTCACCTGGATGCTCCACTCTAGTCAGCGGTGGTCTCAAATCCCAGCATCAGCATAGGGTTTGGAAGAAGTCGTCCTCAGTATTTAAGTCGCCTGCACACTCCGCTCTAGTCAGCGGTGATCTCGAATCCCAGCATCAGCAAGTAGTTAGGTCTTAATTTGGCCTAAGCTATTCTTCGAGAGGAATCAAGGAATATTAAGTTAATAGAAAATGGAATTTTATATGAATTATTACATAATAGTGATAACATGATACATAATTTTTACGCTTTGTGAGATATAATGTAAATGGGAATGTTTGTATCATTTTTGGAAGTGGTGGGTAGTGTAAGTACAAGCATGACTAACACTAATCACACACCCTACCTTTCAGACAACCCTTGTAGACAAGTGTAACTGATTCTTTACCATTTGCCATTCCATAGGTGTTGTTAAGATTTTCTTCAGGGACTTCAAAGGAGAAGGTGGGAATGTCCATTCTGTAGGAGGCGTTTAACATCATACCTCCTCCGGCTTCTCACTCAAGTACCAGTGAAATAGGGATGCTGGGAAGGGGTTTGGGAAGGATTTTCCTGTCTTTGGGGCTATCTTCTTCCTCTTCTTCAATCGTAGCAACCATTTCTACTTTTTCCTTTCTTACTTCTCATTTGAGTACTGGCTCTTTCCATATGTATATACTTCTATCGCTGAAGTCCTTATTTTCCGTGGTTTCCAATAACCTTCAACTTATTTCACATAAGTAGGGTGAAGAATCAGGATACACAAACACACATCTACATACACACAAAGATACACTTAAACACAAATGGAAGAACTACGAATTAGACACCTGAAGTGATGTCAAAACCGCCAAGGGATGTAGGGGAATAAAGATATATGTACATCCGAGTAGATGCACATACTACATTGTTGATATGTGATGGTTCTGGGTCATTATTTTTTTGTCACTATGAATATATACTTATATATTAGAGGGAAACATTCCACGTGGGAAAAATATATATAAAAAACAAAGATGCTTTAACTTACCAAATGAGAAAGCACTGGTATGTTGATAGACACAATAAAATAAAAAACATACAAACACACACACAAATATTCAAGCTTTCGCAACCCATGGTTGCTTCTTCAGGAAAGAGGGAAGGAGAGGGAAAGACAAAAGGATGTGGGTTTTAACGGAGAGGGTAAGGAGTCATTCCTATCCTGGGAGCAGAAAGACTTACCTTAAGGGGAAAAAAAAAGGACTGGTATACACTCGCACACACACACATCCATCCGCACATATACAGACACAGGAACACATGTGCCATGTTAGTCCATTGAGAAAAGGCACAGTATCTACTGTGAGTTGGTAAATACAGATAGATATAGCATCTAATATATGTGGGCATGATATCTGTCTGTATAGTAGAAGAGAGGAGTGAAAGAGGACTCTAGGGTATTAGAGGGAGTATTGGGAAGTAGAGTTAAGGTGTAAAGTACATTTGTAATTTTACCAGAGAATATTTAAGAATAGTATACATAAAGATGTATGATAAGGCAATGAACCAGGAGGCCTACTCAAGAGGAATACAGAGGGTGCACTCAACATTTATTGGACTCAACATTTATTGGATGAGAAAAAAGGCAGTTAGGCAGACCTATGAAAAGTTGACATATACTGCGTGGACAGGGGCACCAAGAAGGGATTGACCTGTACCATAGAAGGATAGGAATAACAAAGGAGCATACCTACCAAAACAGAAGGAGAAAGGGATGAACCCATGTACAATATAGGTACAGTTCCTAAAGGAGAAAAGGGCGGCATTGTTACAGAAGTCACCTGTTTAAAGGAAACAGTGTGGTAAGTTTGAATTCTGTGCATCAATAGCCTTTTTACATTTTAGATTTACAAGTGTCAAAAGACGAGAACACTTTTATTCTACCCAGAGTTCCTCCAGATGACAATAAGTAATGAATAAGTAAACACTTAGGAAAAGTAGTACGGGAAGTAAGAACAAAGCAGTAGAGTATTAATGAGTTTTGTACACCTGGAATTTACGATTGGAAGAGGAATAGAAAACAAAAATTTGGTACTAACGAATTTTTGGAGATTGAAAAGAGCTAACTCCAACATGGACTGAAAGGTTCACATTTTATAATTGTGGTAAAATATGCACAGTTACTAGTAGAAAAAGATGTACTGTTAAAAGATAAAGAATTATCTTCTGTGAGATTATTGTACATAATGAATATGTATAAAGTATCATGTGTTCGAGCTAAAGGGAGGGATATGTAGTGCCTCAAAGATTTAGGTGTAAATTCTATAAACACTCGGCCTTCCACCATCTCAAACACCCAATATTTTAGGTACGAGTACAGGAGAGTGAGAACATTTCTACTGCTCCACCTGTTTCTATGTGCAGGTCAGAAGTTTGTTATTAGAAGACTGTTAGAGGGGCGAATCACTGATGACAACAAGTGTTTGCCACCAGCACCACAGAAGACATGATGAAAATCAAAGGAATAATTATGTAGTATTCTTTGGAGTGTTAGTGTCTGTGTTGATTGTAAAAAAGACTAATGGGCAATTGAATACAGATTTCTATGCACATTCATGTATTAGACTTGCTCAAGACTACAGACTTTTATCTTACTTTACATCTTAGCTCTGCATGAGGCAGGATGCATGTGATGTCCATAAATTATTAGATTGTTACTTTGATATTGAATGTGTGTTTTATCGAGTCTGACGTTTAAAGACACCAGTTGGCTTGCCAGAGTTTAATTACTTATGCGAAAAAGAGTAAATGTTGCTTTGTGTTGAGAGATGAAAATATACCAAAAATGAACTGAAATTTATTTCAAGAATAGAGAAGTAGCTTAATAAACTCCTGTAATCCGCTATAGTCTTCAGAGAAGAAGGTTTTGGGAGATCAGCATAGCTGACTACCCAGAGAAGAGAATCAGCTGGACACAATATATAAGTCAACTGTGAGAGTAATGTGAGTCTTGTACCTCAGTACCACACTGCCTTATGTCGTCCAGAAAAACATTAGACATTGTGTCTGTACAAAATTTGCGTTTGTTGACTGAAGACCAGAAATTGTATTGAAATGTGTGAGGGACTTCTTAAGAATGTCATAACAGGCAGTGAGATGTGGGTGTACTGATTGAAACGAAGATGCAGTCATCCCAGTGGGTGGGCAAAGGGTCACTTCATCCAAAAACAGCAGGCACGAGTCAGTCAAAGATCAGGGTGATGTTGGTTGTGTTATTCGACTGAAAAAGAATTATTCATCATGAATTTGTGCCAGGAAGTCTACCAGGGAATTCTAGCATGCATGGGGGATGCTGTGCACAGGATGAGGCCTGAATTTTGGTAAAACCAGAGTTGGATGTTGCATCATGACACTTCGTCAGTTCACACATCACTCCTTGTCTGCAGCTATCTAGCAAAACACCAAATTCCCATTGTCCCCCGTCATTGTATTCTCTGGACCTAAACCCAACAGACTTTTTCCTGTTTCCCAAACTGCAAAACACATTGAAAGGACATCATTTCCAAACCATAGAGGAGATACAGGACAATGTGACACAAAACCTGCACGCCATCCCACAAAATGTGTTCCAGGAGATGTTCCAAAACTGGAAGAAATGTTGGAACAGTGCATTGCCAGTAGAGAGGACTATTTTGTATGGGACACTAAATAAAATGATGTACAATAAGCAATAATGCTGATACAGCAAAATTTTGGTTTCTGTTTGAACACACCTCATACTTAGTTTTCTAATAACATAAAGAATGAAGACAATATTTTTGTGGTTGTTATGTGCACTTGAAGTATTTGTTGACACTTTTTCTGAAAATATAATCATTTTAAAATATGTATAACTTTTCTTACTTGTCAGGGCAATCTGGAGTTATCACATTGCTCTATTAGCTATCATGAGTTGGGTTTTAAGTTGGAGCTTTTTATACTTGCTAAGCAATGAAGCTCGTAAATAAAAGTCAGTTGTTTTTTTGCATGTAATTATGTATTACAGTAGTTGTCTTTGCAATGGTACAATCGTAACTCTGATTTTATTTATAATAATTATTTGAAGTCCAGTGTGTTAGAGGTGTTAACTTACAACCAGCAAGGAAACTGATAAACTTGGCAGAACAAAACTTTGAAACTGTCTAGGCTAAATTATTTCACTAAGATTTTTTTTATGGCTTGAAATTTGAAAGCACTGTAACATTATTTTCCTAACTGAAGTAAACACAGTGTCAAATAATTGTTACTTTTCCAACTACTGTGTGTTTTGAACATAGTTTGATATCATTATAACTTTTTAACTTTAATGTAACAATGAATTGTGAAAGAGGTAGCTTTTTCTTAGCACTCCTAACCAACTGAATGTGGTGATGTGGAATGTATAGGGCCTGACTTAGTTGTGCTCCTTCTCTCTTTTTCAGTTATCATATGTACTCCATCTCCTTATTTTTGTGTATGTCTTTTTCTGAAGTATTTATGGGTAATTGACTTAATTTTCTGGAATTTATGCAAGATGTACATATACATGACAGTTGTATACCTACACTGATCAGAACATTATGACCACCCACCTAGTAGCTGGTATGTCCACCTTTGGCAGTGATAATAGCAGCAACACATCATGGCCTCGTAGCAATGAGGTCTTGGTAGATCGATGGAGGGAATTAGCATCACATCTGCACACACAAGTCACCTAATTCCCATAAAGTCTGGAGAGGGGGGAGCTATGAGCTTTGACATCATTTTCAATCACATTGACCAGGTTCAGATCTGGCAAGTTGCGAGACCAACACATCAATTGGAACTTGCCATTGTGTTTCTCAAACCGCTCATCACACTCAGGGCCTTTTGCAGTATCTTGTTGAAAGCAGCCACTGCCTTCAGGAAACATGATCATCACAAAGTAGTGTACATAGTCAGCAACCAGTGTACGATACTCTTTGGCCATCATGGTGCCTTCCACAAGCTCCATTGGATCCATTGATGTCCACCTGATTATTCCACAGAGCATAATGGAGCCACGACCAGCTTGTTTCCACTCCGCAGTACAGGTGTCAAGGAGCTGTACTCCTGGAAGATGGTAGATTCCCGCCCTCCAATGAGCATAATGAAGAAGTTTTTGGGATTCATCAGTTCATGCAATGCTCTGCCATTGCATCAATGTCCAGAGCCAAAGGTCATGTGCCCATTTCAGCTGTAGTTGTCATGTCATGGTGTTAATGTTGGCACATACAAGGGTTGGAGGGCCATTGTTAGGAGTGTTACTGCACTATGTGTTCACACATGCTTGTACCCTGCCCAGCCTTAAAGTCTGATGTTAGCTCTGCCTTAGTTTGCTGCCTGTCCTATTTTACCAGCCTGCTCATCCTACGACATACAATATTTGTAATGAAGGTGGCTGCCCAACCCCACAATGTCTGGATCTGGTCCCTCAGTTTTGCAACATGTTGAAGACACTCACCATAGTACTCAAGGAACCCCTGACAAGTACTGCAGTTCCTAAAGGTCTTGCTCATACTCCAGGACATCACAATCTCCTCTCAATTAAGCTCAAACAGATCACATGCCTTCCCCATTTCACACATGGACATCATGCTAATTGATACTATGTGCACCATGCATGTGTCCTCAATAGATGATGCTGCTATCACCTGGACAGATTTATATCGGTATTATGTCAGTTGTTATAATGTTCTGGCTAACCAGTGTATTTTGTCATTGAGGGCAGCAAATGTCTTGATGAAATATAGATTCTATAGAATTGTCTCTGTGTGAATTCACCATTTTAGCAATAAATTTGTACACCTGAGGTAAATTTGATGGCTCCTTTGCTTCCATTGTCCTCATGTCACATGTAGCAAGGTCCATGTTTCGTCTTGTAGTCAAATGTTGTCAGGTTGTAAGTAGACAACTAGATAACTCAGATATCCTCCTTACGTGTTGGAAGCACTGACTGTAGGTCATACACAAAAATGATCACATTGGCGTCTGGATTCAGTTTATCGTGTTCTTTTTCAACTCTTGTAAGGTTCTTCTCCTGTTGGTGTAAATGATACTCATCATTTGTTTTGCTACTTTCTAATGTCATAAGTTCTGTTAAATGTTTTTTATTTATTTATTTGATGATGCATGGCTACAACAGCTTAAGAATTATCATATGAACCTAAGTATACTGAACATTTAATACTTAGACACAAGTTTTATGTCCTTTTAAATGTAAATATGCTTGAGGCTTTTTTTCCACAGATTCCACTTCCACAAGGGCAATTTTATTTAGGATCTGTGGAAGGTAGATTACCTTACCTGTTCTTATTTTGTAAATATTTATTGTTTATACTTGTTTTCTGATGTGTTACACATTCCAGAGGATCTCCTCACTATGGATCAATTTGAATGAGAAGTACATCTAATCATCTAATCTAATCAGCTTTTCCGACCACTATGCAGAACTCACATAAATGCTTTTGGAGCATGAAAAAAGATATATTGAATTCAAAGTTGAATATTTTTAAAAACAGAGTTTCGTTATGCGTACCAATCTTTTTTGCAATCTTCAACGTAGCCTCTGTAGATGCTCACAACAGTTCTTCCTCTTCCTATAAACTCATAGGATGTCTTTGCTTGTAGACAATGATGCTGAAAGTGAGGGATTAATCTAATGTGAGAGTGCATGCCATTTTTAATTTTGTTGTCAACTGAGGTATGATTATCTTGTTTGCCCCAGAGATCCTCTAGTGGAAATTCCTCTTTAATTATTCCAGAGGTATTTTCAACTGTTCATCAGTTAATAGCCAAAACAGACACAAAAAATGTTTACGGACTCTCAGTCATTGTCCATTCTTTTCAAAAAAGAATGCTTGTTTCAGATTTTTATTTTTCTTGGAATATTTATATTGGTGCTTTGTTTCAAAAGTATGATGTACAATATATTCCCCTTACTTAGACAAATCTCCTCTCTTCCAGTAGTTTGAAAAGACCTATCTCCTGTTGTCTTCATGGTAGATTAGTGCTTCTAGATTGTATGATACATACTCAGTGAGTCATGTACAAAGTAACAAACCTTTCATTTCATGAACAGTTTTAGATATCGAAATGAGGTTTTTGACAAATGATGGTATGTTAAGGGGCACATATTTTCGTATTAAATACAGAATCCTAACTTTTCTATTGATAGAGATATTGAAGCAAGTATGATTTTTTAAATAGAACAATCTAATTTTTCTAATGGCACTCAAAAACACTTGAAAAGATGAGTACAGTGATGCAATGTGTGTTAATTTTGAGGCTGAAACTCTTCACAAAAGAATCTGAGAAATACTCTAAACCTGAAAAGCAAGTCATTTGAAATTGGCTACTGTGTTGTAAACATGCCCATGTCAGTTTATATTACTGTGTAAAGCCTTTTGACTATTTACTTGTCTGCCGCTTCAACATTTCTTGCATTCAAACATGTACACCAATCAGGAGAAGTGAGACTTGCTAGTTTTATACCATAAATGTTAAATTCTGTTGAAATGGTAATGGAAAAACACCTGACAAAACTGTAGTTGTTTCCACAAAAACATGGAAACATATAAAAATGTGAAATAGCTTTCCTTAGTCCTATCTGATGCACCAGAAGCTAGCATATTGCATAGTTCCACACAGAAAAATCATAGCTTACCCTGTATCTACATCATACAGGAAATGAGGTTTCATGTTAGTAGTATAGGCCTGTCTTGCTTCATCAACATATAATGACAGAGCCTGGCTTTAGAGCTTTGCTTGGCATTGTTTGCATTGCAGTAACCAACTCTGGCTGCATTGATCCCCAGTTTTAGTGCATTTCTTAGACTCTGTTGCGAAACTTTTCAACGTCAATATATCTCAGTTGATACCAGAGTTCAGAGCATTATCCGTTAAAAAAAGAAAAGTGCTCTTCAGCATACTATCACTCAGCATACTATCAATTGCAGAAAATGTCATTCCAAATCTGGAACAATTCAGGAAATAAAAGAGGTTTTAAATATCATATGTGACTCACCCCCTGAACAATGTGATCAGAGACAGTGGTCATGAGTTGTGCTTGTGTTATTGTGTGTGTCTTTTTACTTCAGAAGAATGCCTATTCACTGAAAGCTAAAATGTATAGCAGTCTTCCTGTTGTGCCTGTCTGCAACTCAACATCTGCTCTGCATGATGAGTAACAATCTATCCTTTTCATAATATTGTTGTTATTCCATCATGAGCTTTCCATTGTTTGATGAGGGACTTTGCATGAGAGCATACTCTGCTTTTGAATGTGAATGTCTGCTGCTCAACACTTTCTTTGTGTGGTGAGTAGCAGTCTGTCCAAATTTATACTGATTTTATTCCAAGCCAGATTTTTTGTTATTTAACTTCAGACTTCTGATTTCTGTTTTCAAGTTCTGTAATGGATATACATAATTAAGGGGAATAACATTCCTTGCCCCAACCCCTGGGATGCCATCTATGTTATTTCTGGTTACAATATCCTCCTTATTACTACTAATCTAGAGATCCCAGTGTGGGACTATTTTACTTCTGGAACATTTTACTCAAGAGACTCACTAAACCACACAGTTGAGCTGCATGTCATCCACAAATATAATGGCTGTAGCTTCCCTTTGTTTTTAGCTGTGCTGCAGTACCAAAGTAACAGTGTCATGTTGTGTAGTATTTGAAAGCCAGTTTAGACAACCATCCAGACTGATGTCCCTGCAATTACTAATTTTGAAAATTCTGTTTCCCCTCTTCATGAACCACCAGTTACTCTAGTCTAGGGTCACCAGTTCTCCTGTATTTCCCAAGATCTCCCACAATATAGCTATAGTTTTTAAATCCTCCCAGCTCTCTTACTGATCACCTGTTTCTCCCACATATTTCAACAGTGTTCATTGTTGTAAATATTAATCCTGAAAAGTACTATCAATAGTTCACACTTCATGACAGACGGGTTTCAAAAAGTTTTTTACAATAATCAATACTATTGTCAACATACACTGTTTTCAGTTTGTGCTGCTTAAAGAAGACTGTCTTGCTCAAGTTAATCCAAGGAGCATTGGAAAAATGACACAGTCTAACACTGTAAAAGGGCCATTGAGTGGGGGATGCTAACTTGTTTCTTGGTCAAGTCTGGCAACTTGCATATGCGCTTGCCTTGTACCAATCACCAGCTGCGGTACAAAGACCACACAGATGTACTAAGGAATCAAGGAAGAGGATTACATATAGTGACGTTCAGGTTTAAGCATGCTAGTTGTGTTATTTATTTCTAAATTGACTCCCACAACACACCATCATTTTGCAACACTTGAAAAGAGATTTTTCTCTTTATGAACAACAAGTGTACTTTTCAGACAAACAGTAGCAGCAGCCTCAAACTGATTTATTCAGAGCTTATGACTGAAATCAATTTTGATTATAAGTGCAAAGAATGTTTTTTAATTTGCTCAGGAAGATACAAAATTGCAGAGTTCTGCTACTTCTATAAATATTTGGTAGTAGGGTACACAAAATATACATGTGAAAATTTGTAAGATTTTATTATGATTATATTTATGTGATAAATGAATAAACTATTTTGTTTAGAGTAGATTATATTCATTTTCATTCCATGGACCCAAAAATTATGGTATTCTCATAGGTGTGGAAGATGTCAGAAAACATAATACAACAAATATAATTAGAGCACTTGAGTGTTATAGTAATTCCCGAATTAACATCCCAAATGAATCTTATTATGTCCTTTTTCCACTCTAAAATCTTTCTTTTCTTCTAGTTTCTGGAGTTACTCAAACTTTGGAACCATGTGACATAACACAGTAATAGTAAGAAAAATATGTCAGTATTTTTCTACTTGTATCTCCATTGTCCCCCGTTCCAAGAAAATGTAACATAGTTCAGTAGCTGAAATTTATTGCTACCAAATCTCCCTTAAATGTTCATTAAAATCATGGTCAGATGTTGGTCATCTCCCTTAAAACCATGATCAAATGTTGAGCACCCTACTCTAGTCTCTAGACTGATACCTATCTGAAGTGCTTACAACTGTGGTTTCACTGCCCATATCATTGAGGCATGCTACACATACCTCCAGAGAAGTGGCCATGGTTCAAAGGGGAGGGAGCAGGGCAGTTGAGTGATGAACAGATCATCATATTTTAAATTATATAGGATGTAGCAATTATTTTCATCTATTACAGCTAAGAATATTAGTGTAGTTTACACATTTCACTTTGACATTAATATTCTACCCAATGAAAATTTAGATAGGTGGCAGTGCACGTGCTGTTAGAGGAAATTTAGGAGGATACAGACTGACTTGGATCAATTTCTGTTCCATGTCATAAATAGCAACTTGCTCCAAATGTGGAAAAAAGCAAGTTAATGAAGATGAGAAAGAAAAACAACCCTGCAATTTTCATATACATTATTAGTGATGTGCTACTTGACACAGTCCTGTTGATATATACTTGTAACATTGTAAAGGGATGCAAAATACAACAGACACATAAAGTCAGCTGTAGCAAAGATGAATGATCAGCTTCAGTTTATTGGGAGAATTCTAGGAAAGAGTAACTCATCTATGAAGGAGGTAGTGTACAGAACACTTGTGCAACTAAAGTATTGCTCTTGTGCTTGGGATCCCCACCACACTGGGCTACAGGAAGACACTAACGTGATTCAGAGGCAAGCTCCTGCATCTATAACTGATGGATTAGATTAACATGTGAGTATTATGGAAATATTCCATGAACCCAAATGGGAATCCTTGGAGGGAAGTAGTTAATCAGCAAAGCATTCATAGAGGATGAAATGATAATTTGAGCAAGGGGTTACTTAGGTGTTAGTACATACATACACACACACACACACACACACACACACACACACACACACACACACACACACACACACACACAAAACTGCAGTCTCAGACAACTGAAGCCACACTTCGAGCAGCAGCAGCACCAGTGCATGATGGGAGTGGCGTCTGGGTGGGGGTAAGGATGATACAGGGGTGGGGAGGGGGAGTGATAGTACGGTGGGAGTGGTGGACAGTGCAGTTTAGTCGGAGGGCAGGAGAGAAGGTGGAGAGGGGGGCTGGGGGGGGGGGGGAAGTAGTGGCAAGGAGAGAAATAAAAGGAAATTAAAAGACTGGGTGTGGTGGTGAAATGACGGCTGTGTAGTGCTGGAATGGGAACAGGGAGGGGGCTGGAAGGGTGAGGACGGTGACTAACGAAGGTTGAGTCCAGGAAGGTTATGGAAATGTAGGATTTATTGCAGGGAATGTTCCCACCTGTGCAATTCAGGAAAGCTGGTGCTGGTGGGAAGGACCCATATGGTACAGGCTGTGAAGCAGTCATTGAAATGAAGGATATCATGTTTGGCAGCGTGTTCAGCAACAGGGTGGTCCACTTGTTTCTTGGCCACAGTTTGTTGGTGCCCATTCGTGCATACAGACAGCTTGTTGGTTGTCATGCCTACATATAATGCAGCACAGTGGTTGCAACTTAGCTTGTAAATCACTTGACTGGTTTCACAGGTAGCCCTGCCTTTGATGGGATAAGTGATGTTGGTGACTGGACTGGAGTAGGGTTGGGTTGTTTGGCGGAAGAGACCAAACAGCGAGGTCATCAGTCTCATCGGATAAGGGAAGGATGGGGAAGGATGTCAGCCATGCCCTTTCAAAGGAACCATCCTGGCATTTGCCTGGAGTGATTTAGGGAAATCACGGAAATCCTAAATCAGGATGGCCAGATGCGGGATTGAACTGTCGTCCTCCTGAATGTGAGGGACTGGAGTATGTGGTGGTAGGAGTATGTTTGGGACAAGTCTTCCATCAAGGTCTATTACAGTGGTACGAGCCATGAGGTAAGGGACTGGGAGCAGGGCTCGTGTAAGGATGGTCAAGTATTTTTATTTTGTGTAGGTTTGGTGGATGGCAAAATACTACTGTAAGAGGGGTGGGAAGGATAGTGGGTAGCACATTTCTCATTTCAGGACACAATGAGAGGTAATCAAAACCGTGGCAGGGAATGTAATTCAGTTGCTCCACTCCTGGGTGGTAGTGAGTTACGAAGGGAATGCTCCTCTGTGGTTGGACAGTAGGACCCTGGGGGGTGGTGAGAGACTGGAAAGATAAGGCACGGAAGATTTGTTTTTGTAGAAGGTTAGGAAGAGAATTACGGTCAGCGAAGGCTTCAGTGAGACCCTCGGTATATTCCACGAGGAGTCACTGCAGATGCGATGACCACGCGTGCCTAGGCTGTACGGAAGGGATTTCTTGGTATCAAATGGGTGGCAGCTGTCAAAGTGGAGTTATTGCTGGTCGTTAGTAGGTTTGATGTGGATGGAGATATGGAGCAGGACACAGTGTGGTAAAGGGAAAGGAACTGTGAAGAGTCGATAGAGGAATTGTTCAGTATCTTTTATATAGGAGGGTAGGTTCCAGGTTGGTCTACGAGAGCAGAGATTCCCTCAGTGAGAGCACAGTAACCAGCCACAATGGGGTGTTCTGGGAGGTTAGGTTTATGGACTTAGGAAGGATGTAGAAGGTAGGAGTGCAGGGTGTGGTAGGGGTGAGTAGAGAGATAGATCCTAGGGAGAGGTTCTGGGATGGGACTAAGGAATTGAGTAGTGACTGGAGACCATGCTGGATCCCTGGAATGGGGTCACTGTGCCTAAGTTTTGCCTTTCGCTATCATCATCTCCCTCTGATTTCATCTCTGTTTTCTCCCTTTTGCATCCTTTTCATCCTTTCATGATTTTTCACACCTATTTGGTTGTATTTTTGTGTAATTTTTCGGATGTAAATCTACATTGTTTACGTAATTTTTTGCACTTTTTCCAACTCTGTGGATCTTTGCTCCTTCCACCTGCGTTGATACAGAAAAGTTTCCTTATCCTTAGCCAGATCTCAGTCCCACATACTGTTCCTGCATTGTTGCTTGGCTCATGGAATTGCCCCTAATGGCCTTACCACCAAATTACCCATCTCTGGTTGCCACCCCTCCTTTCACAATAACCTCCACCTGTTCAGATTCTGCTAATCCTTAGTCCTCACAAACATAGCCATGCAAAACCATATTAACCAAGCCTAAACCTCCTTGCAGTATCTCCTCTCCATCCACAAAATTCTTCTGCTATGCAATCTCAAATTCCTATAACCCATAACACACAATGGAACTCTTGCCCTGCAGGAATTTGAGCAACTTGCACAACGCCAACTCAAAAAGCTCTCCATTGTGCTCATTTCCCACTCCCACCTTGGAGCACCACTGTTCACCATCTCGACAACAAACTTCAAAACTCTCCCACTTCTTCTTATAGTTGACAAACACTGTCTTGCAGACATATTACACCTACCCAACCCTCCAAAACTCCCTCCCAACACCACACAGAATCCAGAACATAAACAGACCCACAACACAGTCATGAACCTTTCCTCCAGAAGCTTTAGTCACACAGAAGTATCAGTCCTTTCTAAAGGCCTCACCTTCTGCCCCACTCCCAAATTCAATCATCCAGGACTTGTTAAAGACCTTCTCTCCTTCTGCCGGTCTCTAAAATGCAAAAACTTTTTTGGCACCAACCCTACCAATCAGACTCATCCAAAGACCAATACTGAACCTTGCCTAACTCAGTTCACTCCTGCATCAAACAGTAATCCACCACCACTGCCCCCCAACAACCCCTTGTTAACTTTCCAGAGTTTCTTAACCTTGAACCTTGCCTCACCATCATTCCCCAAATCCCTCAACATGCAAACTAATCTTACATCCACAGAAAGAACTGCAGTCCACCACCTAAAAACTGATTCTGACCTTATAATCATACCTGCAGACAAAGGCTCTGCCACTGCTGTTTTGAACCGCAGGATTACCTGGCGTAAGGACTCCACCCGCAGTGAGATACTTCCACCTACAAACCTTGCCACAGTGACCCCATTCCAGAAATCCAGCAGGATCTCCAGTCACTCCTCAATCTGTAAACCCAACCCAGAACCTCTCCATCTTTCTACTCACCCCTACGACTCCCTGCACTCCTACCTTCTACATCCTTCCTAAAGTCCATAAACCTAACCACCAAGAACGCCCCATTTTGGCCGGTTAATTTGCCCCCACTGAGGGAATCTCTGCTCTCATAGACCAACACCTTCAACGTATTACCCAGAACCTACCCTCTTACACAAAAGATATCAACCATTTCCTCTATTGACTCTCCACATCTCCTGTCCCTTTACCACATGGTGCCCCGCTCATCACTGTTGAGGCCGCCTCCCTGTACACTAACATTCCTAATATCCATAGCCTTACTGCTACTGGACACTACCTTTCCCTATGCCCTATGGATTCCAAACCAACAATCTCTTTCCTAATCGCTATGACCAACTATATTCTCACCCACAACTTCTTCTCCTTTGGAGGCATTGCCTACAAACAAATCTGGGGTATGGCTATTGGCACCCACATGGCACCATCCTATGACAACCTATTCATGGGCCATCTAGAGGAATCCTTCCTAAAAACACAGGATCCCCTCACCTGGTTCAGATTAATTGATGTTATCTTTGCTATCTGCATCGAAGGTGAGGACACCCTATCCACGTGCCTCCAGGACCTCAACCACTTCTCCCCCATTTGCTTCACCTGGTCCTGCTCAACCCAACAAGCCACCTTCCTAGATGTTGACATCAACCTCAAAGATGGCTACATCAGTACCTCTGTCCATATCAGACCTACTAACCACTATCAATACCCCCACTTCGACTGCTGCCACCCATTTGATACCAAGAAATCCCTTCCGTACAGCCTAGCCACTCATGGTGGTTGCATCTGCAGTGACTCCTCGTGTAATATACTGAGGGTCTGCCTGTAATTATCCTCCTAACCTAGTACAAAAACAAATCTCCCATGCCTTATCTTTCCAGCCCCACACCATCTCCCAGAGTCCCACTATCTAACCACAGTGGAGCATTCCCTTCATAACTCAGTACTACCTAGGACTGGAACAACTGAATTACATTCTCCACCAGGGTTTTTATTACCTCTCGTCACGCCCTGAAATGAGAAATGTGCTGCCCACTATCCTCCTACAGTGGTATTTCACCATCCACCAAACCTACACAATATACTCGTCCATCCTTACACAAGCCCTGCTCCCAGTCCCTCACACCCCTGTAATAGACCTAGATGTAAGACCTGTCCCATACATAGTCCTATTACCACCTACTCCAGTCCAGTCACTAACATCACCTATCCCACCAAAAGCAGGGCTACCTGTGAAACCAGTCAAGTGGTTTACAAGCTAAGCTGCAACCACTGTGCTGCATTCTATGTAGGCATGACAACCAACAAGCTGTCTGTCCACATGGATGGCTACTGACAAACTGTGGCCAAGAAACAAGTGGACCAACCTGTTGCTGAACACGCTACCAAACATGATATCCTTCATTTCAATGACTGTTTCACAGCCTTTACCATGTGGATCCTTCCCACCAACACCAGCTTTTCTGAACTGGCACAGGTGGGAACTTTCCCTGCAATACATCCTACATCCTGTAACCCTCCTGGGCTCAATATTCCTTAGTCACTCTCCTCACCCATCCAGCCCCCTCCCTGTTCCCACTCCAACACTACATAGCCATCATTCCACCACCACACCCAGTTTCTTAATTTCCTTTTATTTCTCTCCTTTCCGCTACTTCCCCCCCCCCCCCACTCCACCTTCTCTCCTGCCCTCTGTCTAAACTGCAACACTTCACTGTCCACCACCCCCACCATACTGTCGTGTGTGTCGCATTATTGTGCGCATGTGTGTTGTGTTGTGTGTGTGTGTGTGTGTGTGTGTGTGTGTGTGTGTTGTGTTGTGTTGTGTTGTGTGTGTTGTGTTGTGTGTGTGTGTGTGTGTGTTGTGTGTGTGTTTGTGTGTGTGTGTTGTGTGTGTTGTGTGTGTGGTGTGTGTGTGTTGTGTGTGTATGTGTATGTGTGTGTGTTGTTGAAAGAGGCTTTAATGGCCAAATTCTACAACTGTGGGAATCTTTTTTGTTGTGCCTATCTGCAACTCAGCATATCCGCTACATGGTGAGTAGCAACTTTCCTTTTCTAATAGTGTTACATTCTACCCTGGATTTTCCATTATTTGAAAGATTTAGATTATGTATGTTATGATACAAAAACCACAATTCACAATTCTTTTCACGAAACACTACTGAGGATGTTTAGAGAACTGGGACATGTGACAGACTGTAGAATGATCCTACTGCCATCAATGTATATCTTATGTAAAGGCCATGAAGACATAAGTAGAATATAATATATAGCAATAATTTTTCCCTAGCTCCCTTTAAGAGTGGAACAGGAAAGGGAATGACTAATTGTGGTAGAGGGTACCTTCCACTGTACACCACAAGGTGCCTTGTGGACTATATGTAGAACTGATCTTTATCGTTTTGGACATGAAAAACAGGGCTGATATGGAATGTTTACGGTAGAGATCAGAAATACAGTTATGGCAAAATAACAGAGGAAGTGGTAGAGTCTTTGTAAACAATGTCTCTTAAATAAAATACATGTTTCAGAAATACTCATTTATTAAGGAAATACAAAAAATGAATAAGATACAAGACTTTGTACAAAAGGTTTTCATTTTCAGAGAAACTGATGCATTTTTCAAGTAATTTCAGAGGCAATGAAACAGGACTGTGATAACTATGTATCACCAGAGAAAATTACTACTATCATTTGTTAAGACTGTGATAACTATGTATCACCAGAGAAAATTACTACTATCATTTGTTAAGTAATTCAAAAGAAATCTAAAAACATCACAGATACTATGTACCATTCTGAGTTATTGGCCAATTTTGGAACTGCACCAATTTATAGAAGTATTAATGTCATATCCAAAAAAAATGTGTGTATATTTATTTCAATATTTTGTTTAAATAATGTAGAATACAAATCTCACAGTGTTCACATATAACACTCTAAAACACAATATCAACTAAGTGTATTTATCACAGATCATATCACAGCCAGTATACAGCACCTTTTTACATGGCAGTGTAGAAATTGGCTCTGCACCTCATCACATCTCTTTACATTAAAACCAAACACAGAGTTTGCAGACCCCAAGTTTGTTCTAGTCGTATCTCATTTTTGAGTAAAATATCTTTTCATTATTAACTGCCATGAAAAGAACAGTCAAGTCAATTTTCTATCGCTTCTTAAGTTTGTACACACAGTTACAACATGTGCTATACAAATCAGAAGACAATCTTATCCTCAATGTGAGATACCACATTACTCGAACTACCAGAATCATAGCCAACAAACCAGCAATATTTACTGTCATGTCCTGACCATCAGCTCCCACCAACCTATAAAGAAAGAAGAAGGTTTCGCTACTAACATTTTACACAGACATGCATTCATAAATACATTTATGATAAATATTAAAGACACAGTCACATTTTCCTGGTAATACTTACTCAAGCAAAGTTTTTGGGTAACTGAATGGGCAAAAAATTTCTGGGCAGTCCATTTGCTTTCTATCCTCCATGAGTGCCAAAATCATAGCAATCATTCCTAGTCGGAAAAAGCTTGTGCTCATAATTATTCTCATGAAGAGTGGAGTAGTATGGTAGGCTCCCATATTGTATTGCCAAAGGACTAGAAGGGGAGAAACAAAGGCAGGAGCAATAATTGCACCCATCTAGAAAAGAAATAAATTAAAATGATTAGTGAAACAGGCATCCTGTTTAGATATTTTTAGCACCCAACATGAATGTATTCAGTCTATTTATAATGTAATATAACATTTAAATGATAGGCAGATAAATTGAGAGGGAGAGAGAGAGGGCGAGAGAGAGGGGGAGAGAGAGAGAGAGAGGGAGAGAGAGAGGGCGAGAGAGAGGGAGGGAGAGAGAGAGAGGGAGAGAGAGAGGGAGAGAGAAAATCGTAATGTTAAACCAGACTGGAAAACTGTGAAATTTCCTTTGAAGTGTCTAAAAATTTCATGAATGTTTGAGATATAAATTAATATAGTCATAGGAATCAGAAGATATGAAAGGCAGGTTAATTTCTGAGTATGAACAAAGATATTGTGTTGAAGGAGGTAAAATTAAATGTCAAAAATATTAATTATCCACTGCAGAGGAGGATAACCAGAAACAAACACATTTAAAATAATTTTGTATATTGTATACATGTGAGGTGTGATTGGAATCTTTTAAGAATGGGCTTGTAATTGTACAATGATGGTACTAAGATGCTGTTGTGATGCATCTCCTTCAAAATAGTCCCCTTCTGACTTAAGACACCAATTCCAACAGTGTTTCCACTTTTGGAAACATTCCTGGAAATTTTTTTCCTGAAGTGTGATAAGGATGTCTCCTTATTTGCCTGGATATCTTCAATTGAGTCATACTGCTTCCTTTTTTCAGTGAAAATTTCAGTTTAGGAAATAGGTAGAAGTCTGCAGGGGCCAAATCAGGGGAATATGGTAGTTGTGGAAGCACAGGAATTTTGAATTTGGTCAAAAATTCAATGATGGAGAAGGCACTATGAACTGGAGCATTGTCATGGTGTAGCACCCAACTCCTGTCTTTCCACAATGCAGGCCTTTTCTTTTGCACCTTTTCACACAAACGCTCAAGGACACATTTGTAGTATTCGTGGTTAATTGTCTGTCCTCCAGGGGTAAATTCATGATGCATAATATTGAGAGAATTGAGAAAAATCACCAACATTTTCTTCACCTTTGACTGACTTTGCTGTGCTTTTTTTTTCCGGTCATGGTGAACCTGGAGTCTTCCACTGCAAAGACTGCACTCTGATTTCAGGATCATATCCATACATCCATGATTCATCACCAGTAATTACCCTATTTAACAAATCTGGGGCATTTTCTGTTCAATTAATCAGATCTTGGCATACTTCAAGTCAGTATTGTCTCTGGTCGCTTGACTACACTTTTGGAATGAATTTTATGGACACTTGACGCACGTTCAGATCTTCAGTTAACATTGACTGAACTGCATAGAAACTTAAATTACGTTCATCAGCCACCTCCTTCATTGTAAGTCTGTGATCAGAATGCACTAAGTCATGAACTTTCACATTTTCATTCATTTTTGAGGTGGAAGGACGGCCGGACTGTGGTTCATCTTCAAATGATTCATGGCCATTTTTAAAACATTTGACTGGCTCATACAATTATCTCCAAAAGCTGTTTTTGACAGTTCGTAAGTCTCAGAAGCTGATTTCCCGGCTTTAAAACAAAATTTCACACAAACTCGTTGCTCTGTTTTCACGCCCATTTTCAAGTAGACAGAATCCAGCAACGAGCCTTAATAGACCAGCACTCAACCAGCTGCTACAATGAACTGAATAAAGAAAATGGAGTTTCCTGCCAGAGGGTGTTCAAGGACAAGGCAATGACTCATTCCCCACCCTCCGTGTACCTGCCTGCCTAACCAGTAAGCAGTAGCGGATCCATTCTTAAAGGTTTCCAATCACACCTTGTACATACTCAACTAGTTAATTTCTTACCTATGTTTGAAAATTAAGGCAAATAATAAATAGCAATACATTTTTACATCTCATTACACTGTTTATATATTGTTTCTTGTGTAATTTATAAGCAAAATTCAAATTACCTTCTGCTATAATTACTAAATAAACGATATTTTCAATTGGATTTTTTTATGAGTGAGCTATCTGGAAACATTATTTTAAAACTCTGGTAATCTAAAAAATTTAATATAATATATTTTTCTTGTCTAAACACTTTTTAAAAAATGGAATACAGCTTTACAATCGTAAAAATTGGGCTTCAAAACTGTTGGGGCAAGTCTGGAAATGTCACAGATAAGATGTAAATTTGCTGGTTATTACACAAAAGAAGACAAATATATTAATTATTTCTATGGATAGGTCCAGTGTGGTATGTTACAATGTATAACACCTGCCCTACTTCGTTTAGTCATTTAAATTTCTCTGTTGTATTTGTGGATTGAGCTGTGTATTGTAGTACCAGTAAATCCATTTAAGTTTTTGAAATATTCTTCATAATATTGACAAGGAAGCTTTTATGTTTGTGAAGTCCATAGTTTCACATTTCTTTGAATTTTCTTTAGTCATATAGACATAACAAATCACAACTGAGAAACCATATTACAAAACATAAACTAAAATTTGTCGAGAAAACAGTTAGAATATCATTGTTGCAAAAAACATTTAGTTTTGGTGGATTTATTCAACAAGGAAAATAAAGAACACACTATGTGATATATATATACCAACATATCTATGAACACATTCAAAGAAAAAAAAGTCAAAGAATCTTCAGCACCAAAATTTAGTGGGTAACGCTCATTTCACTGGATTTCCTGCAAATGTGACATAGTTTTGACGTCACATGCAATATCAACAACCGCAGGAACTGCTACTGATTTTCATTAGTGTACAATGTGGACCCCTCTAGCTTGAGTAAACAACTCACACATGTTGTTAGTGGTTGAAATAGTCCTACTGAAAGTGTCACTGGTTTGCAAGAAGTCTTGAGATGAGTATTGCCTGCAAACTATTTGTGATGAAGAAGAATACAAATGTTATTGTTCATCATTTCACTTGCAGCAATTTCAGCTGTTCTCTTAGATTCCTGCCTAACGACACACTTGGGAATCGCCATATATTCGGAAATAAACAGCAAAATATTTGTGAAAGGGAAGAATATAATGTTATTGCTCCTTGTTTCTTTCACAGCAATTTAAGCTGTCTTCTTAGATATTTATTTATCACACATTTGGAAATTGCCACATGTTTGGAAACAAATCTTTGTTTTCTAATCAGAGAGAAATGTTAAATAACATCAAATATTGTGAAACATTCTTGTATTATATTTATAAGAAAGTCCCAGAATGTGTTACCAATGCTAAGATGAAAAAAGGGTATATTTGCTTGTAGCAGGATGTGCACCTACATACTGACTCTGTAAAGCATGACATTATTCATTATACTTGAGCTTGGTAATGAGACTTTTGTTTCATTTCTCAGTTATTGTCTTATCTCTTGAAAGCTCATACCAACGATCTTTTATTAATTGATATTTAATTATAAGGATGATGCGCTTGTCATACATTTTCAATAGGACATTGCATTGTAACAGCATACTGTAAGTTATAATACAAAATAGCTGAAATGCATATGGTGCCTTCCATACTAATTGTTGAGATTGTGTGTGATTTCAAAACCACTCACATTTGCAGGAATACTTGTGAAATGAGTGTTCCCTAAGATTAATATATGTCAAAGAGATCAGAAGGAGTGAGACACAATACTGCTATTTCTTCACTCTGCCTTAATTCTATGTAATGCTAGTCTATAACTCTACATATTCCCAATCTGTGTGACAATTTTTCACATTTTTGTTTGTGCAAGTATTTTGTAAAAATGTCAGAAAACTGATTTTCTGTAGCAGTGTGCTTCACATCTATAACTTTCTGACAAATTCATACTTAAAATCTGTGGGTTTTAGTTTTTTACATTTCCATCTATAAAGAGAGGGAATACAAGAGTGATTGTCTTCATAAATTATGTCCCTTTTTTATTTTTAGATCCTGGAGCACCTCAAACAACACATATTCTACATGGGCATTCTATATGGGCATGACAACCAACAAGCTGTCTGTCCACATGGATGGCCACCCACAAACTGTGGCTAAGAAACAAGTGGACCACCCTGTTGCTCAGCATTCTGTCCAACACATCATCCTTCATTTCAATGACTGCTTCACAGGCTATGGTCTACTTTTGACAAACACCTTGCTGGTCAAAAGCTTATCTGTGACAGTCTTTTTCTTGTGCCGATCTGCAGCTCAGCATCTCTGCTATATGGTGAGTAGCAACTTTTCTTTCATAACATTGTTACATAATTGTTCTTTGTGTTTTTATTTCTAGGTACTTTCTGTTGATAATAGTATAGAGATATCTTATATGTGATTATGGTAATTAGGCTACATAATCAGTGGCTGCCAGACAAAAACAGCTCATGAACAGGAAGTAAATCATTTTGTGCATTATTTTTTCATAGTTATGGAAGAAGTGGTGAAATTTTTGTGGGTGGCTGATCATGCACACAGCATATTAGACACAGCATTTGCAGCAGCTGCTGCATCAACGGATAGGGATGCCACAGCTGCCCATAATAGTTATGCATCAGAATAATGTACACATTGTTGCATAGTGGTATTATTTCAGCAAACACTGCGTACAGCAGGATCTCATTGAGATTTGCAAACCCCATTAGAAAGATGTCTCACCAATTGCAGGCATTGAAACTTGAGATGAATCCAGACTGACTGTCACAGACATGATGTTCTAGTAATGATCAGCTCAGAACTGCACCCAAGGTCAAGATACCGCATTGACCATCTGTTGATGCCATATGTGGTTTGGGCTACAGGCCAGAAAGTGCACGAGTCTGTGAGATCATCCAAATGGCAAAGCAGTTCACAATAAGTGCCCCTGGACTGTGATGTCTCAAAGTGGTGCGAAAGGTGTATGAAACACTGGCTAACAGTAGTTCCCAGAATACAGTGCAATTTTAACGTATCTGTGAAGACTGCAGAACTACCTGTCTTTGTAAGTCAGTTGGCAGTTCAACAGAAATGCATATGAATATCACTGCAGTTGTTCATTGCTGAAAGACGATCTGGGTTAGTATTTCTGGTGGACACTGATTCAGAAGTCAGCACTCTGCTGACCTTGTACGCATTAGACATGAAAGACCAGAGCCACTGCAGCTGCCAACCTTCAATAATTCTAGTATCAGGATGCTGGGTTGCAAGAAACTAATAACTGACTTTGGTTTTGCTGCTCCTTTCAAGTGGATGTTTGTAGTGGCAGACATTTCCCCACCTATTTTAGAAGCAGATTTCCCTGCAAATTTGGCATTGTCAGTGGGTTTGTCTGAGGCCTGACTTCTAAGTGGATCCAGCAGCAGCAACGTCCATCAGATTTTAAACAACTGTGCAATTGTAGGATACATCGGATCAGCAACATACATCAACAGATTGTTCTACAGGTGTTACCATGCAACATGGTATATATCACAACACATTGCACTATATACATATAATACCAGGGCTGCCAGTTGTGTGGCATGGCTGTAGAATTGTGCTAGATAAAATACTGGAATTTAAAACCTTTTTTTGAAGAGATGTTGTGTTCTGGTATTATGTGGCATTCAGAGAGCGCCTGGGCATCTACACTATATTTGGTAAAGAAGAAAGATGGTACATGGCACCCTTCTTGGGATTACTGAGGATTAAATGCCAGGACCATTCCAGACACAAACATCCTATTCCACACATTCAAGACTTCACATATGCTTTGGAAAGCACAACTGTTTTTGGTCCTGGATTGCCACAAGGCCTGCAAGAAGTTTATTGTAGCACCTATGGATGTTCCCAAGATAGCAGTGTCATTATTTTCAGCCTTTTCAAGTTCTTGCACATGCATTTCAGACTTAAAAATGTTGCTCAGACCTGGAAAAGGTTCATTGATGAAGTGCTGTGGGGATGCTACTTTGATTTCCATATCTCAACATTTTTGTAAACTCTGCTGATGCACCACCGCACGTCAGACATGTGGCTGAGGTACCGCAAAGATCACAAGACTGTAGTGTAGTACTGAATGAAGACAGATGCTTGGTGGGTAAAAATGAAGTGACATTTCTCACGTA
This sequence comes from Schistocerca americana, assembly GCF_021461395.2. Taxonomy (NCBI): domain Eukaryota; kingdom Metazoa; phylum Arthropoda; class Insecta; order Orthoptera; family Acrididae; genus Schistocerca; species Schistocerca americana. Next base: position 382,028,090 of record NC_060124.1, read on the forward strand.
TAGAGTTTCACATGATGCAATCATCCCATTGCCAGAAAAGTTGGCTTTGCTGAGAGAGCTGCCATGTCTGAGGAATTATTGCCAACTATGATGGCTACTAGGCATGGTGATTGTTATTGCTGCCATTTAGCAGCAACAGCAGATATTCAGGCACCTCTTATGGACACAATTTCCATCAACTGCACTAAAGGGGAGCAATTGCTGAAGTGGTCTTTGGTGATGGATGAGGCCTTTTGCACTTTGCAAAAGAGTCTTAAGCAAATAGTGTCACTCACCTACTTGGTACCAGCTGCACCATTAGGTACGGTGGGTGATGGCAGTCAGGCTGCAGCTGGGGCCACGCTACACCAGAAAGTGGACACTTGTTGGTAGCCATTAGTTTCTTTCTAAAGAAGCTTCTGCCATGGCAAATGAACTGGAGCGCCCACAATAGGGAATTGTTGACAATTTATGATAGTGTGAAGCACTTTTGCCCTCACGTAAAAGTTCACACAGTGACAATTCACATGATTCCAGCAGGTCAAGATACCATGTTGCAGTGTCAAATCGTGGTGTGATGTCTCGACAGGTGCTATGGTCCTGTACCACAGAATTTCACAGGATAGTGTTTGACAGTGTGCACAATCTGGTGCACCAAGAGGCAAACACCACTGTAGAGATAATAACGGAATGTTTCATGTGTCCATCAGTTAAGAAAAATGCTGGCAACACTGCCAGTGTCATAATGTGGGACATCATGTCTATGCTGAGGTTGGACATTTTTCAGGTATGTCAGTGATACTTGAACATATCCACCTTGGCACTATGAGCCTCCAACCACCTTATGACTGCTACAGATCCTTGCTCATGTCAGTGGACAGATGCCCAAGATGGGCTGAAATCATACCCTACTGCACATATCAGCCGGGACAGATGCAAAGACATTCATCACATAGTGGTTTATGCACTTTGACTGTCCCCTGCACATTATAACAGACCAGGGCAGGCAGTTTGAATCCCTGCTGTTCAACAACCTGTCTAAACTGTGCAGATTCAAGCACTATCATACCACCAGCTGCCACCCAGCCAGCAAAGGTATGGTGGAGAGGTGGCATTGCATGCTGAAAGCAGACGTCATATGCCATCTAGAAAGTTGGATTGAAGTGTTCCCTCTGGTATTGTTGGGGTTACAGACAGCTTACAAGGCCAATATTGGCACCTCAAGGACTGAAATAATATACAGAGAGCTGTTAAGGATCCCAGTGGAGTTTCTTACCTCTGCACCACTGCCAGACCAAATGGAGTTACCTTTGTGGCACAGAGGATTGAGGAACATGTGGCAAAGATTCAACAATCACCAGCTGCACATCATGGCTCAAATCTTTTTTTTCCAGCACAAGGCACATGGTGAGCACTGATTCCACACAGATACTTCCTCAGCTACTGTATAAGGGACACTAATAGGTTTTGCTATGAAGTAAACATACACTTGAGATTCTGCAAAACAGGAGGGCTAGCAAAGTATTAGTGGGAAGATTGAAACCAACATGGGTAATGCTGGCTCCATCTTCAGACAAAGTGGAGAGCAACATCTGGAGGGGGGCATGGGGATTACACTCCTACAATACACAGGTAGCACACATGAAAAAAATCAGTCCAGGGCAAAACACACTGGCCTCTCACGTGACTACTCCTCTCGCCAAAACATTGCAGCCAAAGATGGTTAGCCCAAGAGCAAGCAGAGTTGTCAAATTCTAGTACCCCTACATTCCCAGTGCCCTACTCTTTACAGGTAGGGGTGTGTGGGAATAGGTATCACCCAAATGAAATGCAATATATACTCTCTGGAATGTGTGAATGGTGAACCACAATTTTTCTTCATTTGTGTTGTTGTTCATAATTACTTTCTGTTGATAATGAAGTGGAGATATCTTATACCTGGGTATGATTATTTGGCTACAAGTTTTAAACTGTTAACTATTTATTTTATTTCTCTGGGCCCACAAATTATTGAGAAAGCTGTTAGCAGTGTGTGACTGCAAACAAAAAGCAAAATGACACAAATGAGCTCTATAGCCAAGAAGAATCAATTTAATGAATACTTAAGAAGATCCTAAACTCTATTATATACTAAAACACTGTCTTAACACATAAGCACAAGATATTGTGCCAACCTTTGAATCTCTGTTCTATATTTGTAAAATAACCTCATACAAACTCAATAAGATCATCACACCTGACCAAATATTATTCAACGTACTTTTGGTGGATTACGCATTTCAGTAACCTATGTTAATGTAGTCATAACTGAGTCTAAATGCTAAATGAACTTGATAAATACAGATAATGACATATCCAGTGAAATGTTCATGGTTTACACAATGGTGCAATCTGGGAAAAAAAATAAAGACTGATATTTCTGCCTCTTTATTTTTTGCATTTGCCCTTTCCTCTTCCTGAAAATTGTGTTCCCCATCACCATTTTATCTAATTGTCCCATTCCCTTCAGCCAGTTGTTAGTCTTGTCTCTCAACATGTGCAGAATTGCTGAAATCAGTGTTAAGAATGGCAGTGTTATCAGTTGCACAGATGCTGTGACAGTATGTCATTTAGTTTTAGACTATGGTTTCATTATTTGTTCATAATTTATCAGATGAATGTTCAAATATGTTTTATTTATCATTTCATTTAGTTTCTTGTTATATGACTGATGAAATATGTTGTAACTGATTTCCCAGTAACATAAAATAAATGTCTTACCTGAGGACGAAATATACTGCCAAAAAATAATCCATAACTCTCTGAAACAACTGATACAATTAAGAACAGAAGTGTGTACCACAGGAATCTGTCCAGTTCCAAGGGTTGTCCAGCAAGGAAATATGAGAAGAAGACATAGACAACAGCCACTCCATGCTGTAAAGAATGTACATATAAGACAACTGTGTCAGATATTTAACATTTCTAGTCAACAGTAAGGAACTGTTAATACCATGAATGGCAGTCTTGCAGTTGTCACTGCAAACACATAGGAATTCAAAGAATACCAGCCATTTTTACATTCACGTTTCACCAGGGTGACCTCAGATGGATCTGCAACAACAAAATTCAAATCAGCATCATATGGACTGAACACAGCAATGAAAACAAAGTACCTTGTACACAAATTTATTAAACAGCCTCAGTATATATTTTCAAGCAGTGAGGGGAAGGGTGGTTAGCAGTTAGGACAACCTACGAAATCAACAGATACATACACATTTAGCACAAGAAACCCTAGTACACACAAATTTTAAAACAGACTATTATCTTGAGCTCTCCCTCAATTTCATACATTTTACTGCCACAAAATTACACTTGAACACCGTTGTGACTCAACATATTTTAAAACAAGACTTCTAAAAAGGACTAAAAAAAATTAAATTGTCAATTTCTATTTTATACTGAAAAATACAAGCTGTACTAGCTACATTGCAATGTATTATATACTTTTTCATATGAAATCTGTAATTGGATGGAGGGATCCTTGTTAGGAGAAACATTGCATGTTGCACTGGATAGATGAACACTCACAGGTCTAGAAGTGACTTCAAGTGTTCCTATAGGAAGTGTGTGAGGGTGCTTCTGTTCATGTTGTATATTAATGATTTAGCAGACAATATTTATAGTAACCACACTGAGTCGTCAATTGGTACAAAACTTAGACTGAAAAAATTGCTAGTATTTTGGACAATATCCTTCTTCCGATGACTTGCTGTCAATGTCTTCACATTTATTGACTATGAGGAGGTGATTGAATATGCAAGCAATATGGTATAAATATGATGGTAGCACAGAAATTAACAGTGTGGACTGGTAGAAAAGTATTGGTCTCACAGAAAAACCAGCAAAGTGCACACATTAAGTATCTGTTTAGGGAAACCTCCCCCAAGCAGTTGTCAAGCCATGTCTCCACAATATCTCTCCTTCCAGGAGTGCTAGTCCTGCTAGTTTCACAGGAGGGTTTTGTGAAGTTTGGAAGGTAGGAGGTGAGGTACTGACAGAAGTAATGCTCAGTCAATAAAGCACTTGCATTTGAAAGGCAAAAGCCTGAAGTTCAAGTCTCAGTCCAGCACACAGTTTTAATCTGTTAGGAAGTTTCACTATTCAGCAGTTGTCAAGCATGACTGTGGAAGAATGGAAGACCCTACCACAAGAACTCATATCAACCTTGGGGGCCAGCATAGAAGCCCATTACATAGCATTCATTACTGTCCGTGGTGATAGTACACTTGATTAAGGACCATGCCCTGCTTTTTGCAATGTCTAAGGGACCATCATTAAAATTATCTTTATTTTATTACAGCATGTCCACATGCACCAATGAATATCCAGCAGTTGTCACCCATGCTGGCGGATGAATGGAACACCCAACAACCTAGTGTCTATCATAGAAGCCCACTGCAAGGCATGTGTTATTGCCTATGGTGATTGCACACTAGATTAAGAACCATGTCCCACTTCTGTGACACTGAGGGGACCATAATTAATCATGGTAACTTCACTGTAATTATTGTCTTGGAATAAAAGTGTTACTTCTCTTAATCTAATTGCACATTTCTTTCAGTTGCCCTCTGTACTATTATATGCCTTACTATACTGTACTTTACTATAATACACTATCTACATTATACTATAGTGTACTGTAGCACTTTTTTCAAAGTGTGGTCCAAGTTTCATCAAGATGCATTATTTGCCAGGGACACATCATGTGAAATTTACTTCTGTTCTTAAGTTTTTCATACCAGTGTACTATGAATAGTACAATATGTTACAGTACCAACTTTGCAAAAAAAAAACTTTGAAAAACTTCACAGCTTTTATGTCATAGAACTGGGCTTGAAGTCTAGGAAAGAAACTAACAGAAAAATTTCTCCTTAAGGGATTTGATTTAAAAAAAAAAATTGCCAAAATAAGTTGTCATAGGCTACATAGTTTCAAAACTGGCACACTGCATTAGAATTGTACAAAAGAAATGTTGAATCATAATTAGAGGGCCCAGAGACAAATCATGGATGCACATTATACTGTGAATAGGTCCCATCACAGTGTCAATATTCAAGAAATATTGTCAAACAAAAGTGCTGGCCACCATTTAATTGTGCTATGCAGTGCTTTGTCATGTAGACATGTAGTATGTGACAGTGCTCCACTTGCTAGAGCACTGGAGTTTACACCCTTACAGCTTCCCATCCCCATTTCCTGTGTGTGTGTAAGTGGCTGCAAACTTTTTAGCTTGGAAAAAGAGTATCGTCCAAAGGTGTAGCAATGTTTCCAGTGTTGTTAATGTCATTATCAACTGTTCAATGCCCAATAAGTACGGTGACTTGGTTTCTTTACCCAATCTATTACTTGTATTCCACCTAGTGTATTCCATTTTCATATTATGAAGTGACATACTATCTAAAGAAAGGGGTAGCAATATACAATCATTTTGTGACAGGATTTGAAACATAACATAGTTCTCACAAAATCCTGTTCATTACATTTAGAGAGTCTGTATTCAGAGAAGACTGAGTTACCACTATGCTGATGTTACCACTGTTATTTCTTATGTGGGGATCATAAGAATAAGGTAGGAGACATTAGGGTAGATTCGGAGGCATACAACAGTCAGTTTTCTCTTGTTTAGTATGTGAATGGAATAGGACGGGTAATCGACAATACTGATATGAAATACCCTCTACCATACACTGTACAGTTGTCTGCAGAGTATGTATTTAGATGAATGTGCAGATGTGGGAACTGTTTGCTGGAAGCTGAGCTATGCATAAGGCTGCCACTCACTAGGCCTTCAATCATATTTTATTACAATGCAGCCTACATCAGATGGTAACATGAAACTGGAAACAGACAGGAGTGGTTGACGGTTGTGTTTAATAATGAGAGAAGATTCTGTATTCATATTAGTGATGGTCATTTCTCAGTGAAGTGGTATCTATACATACAGCTACTATGAAAATGTAACAAGCACAGATCTAGTTCTGGGTATCTTGTTGCAGAATAGAATACAATACATACTTGGCTCTATTGAGGGAACACTGACTACTGCAACACATATCCAAAATGTTATTAGTCCATTCAGCCGGAACCAAAGTTTGAATTACTAGTGAAAGAAAATGTTGTGTGGCTAGAGCCTGCTTTAGGGTAGACCAGTTGCCTGGAGCAAGTCTTTTTAGTTGACACCACTTTGGGTACTTGCATGTCAATGAGGATGAACTGATGATGGAAACAACACAACACCTGGAAATCTCTGATCCAACTGTAAATCATACCTGGATGCCTCGCATTGCATTCTGCCACACTGCTCACACAACTATGGAGGTGGACTGAATTATATGTAACTTCTTTTGAACAGTTGAGACTGTCTTGCTATTCATTTTGGATGGTTGGCAATAGCTGTTACTGAAAAAAACTAACTTACAAATTCTAATGTTGTTTAATAGCTTTGGTCAATGTGATTTCTTACTGGTCCTCAAAGCAAAGGAAACCTCTGTAATGATCAGTTTGAGTCTCCAGCAGCAGCAGCAGGTTCTACATACACTGCATATCTAAAGAACAGCCTGAAAGAAGCACGCTGTACAGCCCTCACCAACTAGTCTGAACTGCAACAGTACATGGAACATCAGAGAGAGTACTTGAAAAAGATAAGAATTAATATATCAAATGTAAAGTATGCAATGTGTTTCTCAAAATATTCTTCTTTCATTTCCTACAAATATAAAAGTAGAGAATTACCAGCCACATGAATAATGGATATCAAAGTGAACAGAAGAAAACCATTACAATAATGGTGGCAGAAATGGTACTTGCACGTAAGGGAACAGTTCCAACCCACCCACTTCAAAGAAGCTGATGTTGGGAGATAAGATCCAGATGTTTCCAAAATGTTTGGAAGGTAGGAGACGAGGTACTGGCAGAAGTAAGGCTGTGAGGATGGGGCATGAGTCATGCTTGGGTAGCTCAGGTGGTAGAGAACGTGCCCGCGAAAGGCAAAGGTCCCGAGTTTGAGTCTTGGTCCAGCACACAGTTTTAATCTGCCAAGAAGTTTCGAGATCCTGATGGTACAGGTGTGAGGTAGTCACTCTTTGATAAAGTCCTACGAATTTCTCAGTCACATTCTATCTACATCTTCCTCCCCTACAGTCCTTTCTGATGACACTAACCTCACAGTGGAGGAAAGAGCAGCCAATTCCAGTGAAAAAGACATCCAGTAATCCATATGGGTTCCTTGGTAGGTCACATCTGAGGTCCCGGATTTCTCAAACAGATGTTCCATTCCACACTTATCTGCAAACTTATCCACTATGCAGTAATCTGCCAAGTTCCTAATAATCAAAATACCCTGAAAATCAGTCAAGGAGATCCACCCTCTTTTATTTATTTATTTATTTATTTATTGTTCCGTGGGACCACATTTAGGAGAAGTCTCCATGGTCATGGAACGAGTCAATACATGAAATTATAACACGATTGTAGAAACAGATAAAATGAAATATAAGAAACATATTCAGGCGACAAGTCGTTAGTTTAAATAAAGAAAATCAAGAATGTAACACTGGAATTTGCTTAATTTTTTATCTCTTCCAGGAGCTCCTCGACAGAGTAGAAGGAGTGAGCCATGAGGAAACTCTTCAGTTTAGACTTAAAAGTGTTTGGGCTACTGCTAAGATTTTTGAGTTCTTGTGGTAGCTTATTGAAAATGGATACAGCAGAATACTGCACTCCTTTCTGCACAAGAGTCAAGGAAGTGCATTCCACATGCAGATTTGATTTCTGCCTAGTATTAACTGAGTGAAAGCTGCTAACTCTTGGGAATAAGCTAATATTGCTAACAACAAACGACATTAAAGAAAATACATACTGTGAGGGCAGTGTCAAAATTCCCAGACTATTGAATAGGGGTCGACAGGAGGTTTTCGAACTTACACCATACATAGCTCGAACAGCCCGTTTTTGAGCCAAAAATACCCTTTTTGAATCAGAAGAATTACCCCAAAAAATAATACCATATGACATAAGCGTATGAAAATATGCGAAGTATACTACTTTTCGTGTTGAAATGTCACTTATTTCAGATACTGTTCTAATGGTAAATAAAGCGGCATTTAGTTTCTGAACAAGATCCTGAACATGGGCTTTCCACAACAGCTTACTATCTATCCGTACGCCTAGGAACTTGAACTGTTCCGTCTCGCTTATAACATGCCCATTCTGTCTGATTAAAATGTCAGTTCTTGTTGAATTGTGGGTTAGAAACTGTAAAAACTGAGTCTTACTGTGATTTAGCATCAAATTATTTTCCACAAGCCACGAACTTATATCATGAACTACATTATTTGATAATGTTTCAATATTACACATAAGATCCTTCACTACCAAGGTGGTGTCATCAGCAAACAGAAATATTTTTGAATCACCTGTAATACTAGAAGGCATATCATTTACATAAATAAGGAACAGCAGTGGCCCCAGCACCGACCCTTGGGGAACGCCCCATTTAACAGTGCCCCATTGGGACTGAACATCATTACCACTCTCAATATTGCGGAGGATTACCTTCTGCTTTCTGTTCTTAAAGTAGGAGGCAAACCAATTGTAAGCTACTCCCCTTACTCCATAATGTTCCAACTTCTGCAGTAATATTTTGTGGTCAACACAGTCAAAAGCCTTCGTTAAATCAAAGAAAACACCTAACGTTCGCAACCTTTTATTTAATCCGTCCAAAACCTCACAGAGAAAAGAGACTATAGCATTTTCAGTTGTTAAGCCATTTCTAAAACCAAACTGTACATTTGATAGCAAATTATGTGAATTTAAATGCTGCAGTAACCTTGTATATACAACCCTCTCGATAACTTTAGCAAACACCGATGGCATAGAAATAGGTCTATAATTGTCAACATTATCCCTGTCTCCCTTTTTATAAAGTGGCTTCACTACCGAGTACTTTAATCGGTCAGGAAACTGACCACTCCTAAAGGAAAAGTTACAGATATGGCTAAGTACTGAGCTAACATACGTGGAACAATACTTCAGTATTCTGCTAGATATCCCGTCATATCCATGAGAGTTCTTGGTCTTTAGTGATTTAATTATTAACTCAATCTCCCTCTTGTCAGTATCATGGAGGAGCATTTCAGGTAACAGTCTCGGAACCCTTTTTTCTAAGAGCGCTATATGATTCCCTGTTGGGACTAGGTTTCTATTTAGTTCACCTGCTATATTCAGAAAGTGATTATTAAGTACTGTACATATATGCGACTTATCAGTAACACGGACATCCCCACTACGCACTGATTCTATATTCTCGACCTGTCTCTGCAGACCAGCCACTTCCTTTACGACTGACCATATGGTTTTAATTTTATCCTGAGACTTAGCTATTCTATCTGCATACCACATACTTTTTGCCTTCCTAATAACTTTTTTAAGCACCTTACAATACTGTTTGTAACGGGCTGCTGCATTTAGATTTTGACTGTTTCTAACATTTTGATATAATTGCCACTTTGTTCTACAAGATATTCTTATCCCTTTAGTCAGCCACCCAGGCTGCCTGTTTGTGCTAGTACCCTGTTTTGAACGTTCTAACGGAAAGCAACTTTCAAAGAGCACGAGAAAAGTTTTGAGGAAAGCATTATATTTACCGTCTACTGTATCAGCACTATAAACATCTTGCCACTCTTGTTCCTTGATAAGGTTTATAAAAGTCTGTACAGCAACTGGATCAGCTTTCCTAAAAAGTTGGTAACTATATTTAACATGTGTTGCAGCACAAAAATGTTTTAGACTTAAAATTTGTGCATCATGATCTGAAAGGCCATTCACCTTTTTGCTAACAGAATGCCCTTCTAATAATGACGAATGAACAAAAATATTGTCTATGGTTGTTCTACTGTTCCCTTGCACTCTCGTTGGAAAGAATACGGTTTGCATAAGATTATATGAATTAAGGAGGTCTACCAGCATCCTTTTCCTTGCACAATCACTTATACAATTAATATTGAAGTCACCACATATAACAAACTTTTTGTATTTCCTATAAAGTGAACCAAGAACCTCCTCTAGCTTTAGCAAAAATGTTGTGAAATCGGAGTCTGGGGATCTATAAATAACAACAGTAAGAAGTTTAGCTCCACTAAATTTAACCACACCTGCACAACATTCAAACACCTTTTCAGTGCAGTACTTTGAAACATCAATTGACTCAAATGGGATACCGTTTTTCACATACATGGCTACTCCCCCACACCGCAAAGAGCTCCTAGAAAAGCTGCCAGCCAACCTGTATCCTGGTAAAGGAAGCCTCTGAATGATCTCCTTACTTAAGAAGTGTTCAGATATACCAATAATTTCAGAGTCAACATCTATAAGCAGTTCACTAACTTTATCTCTAATACCTTGTATATTTTGATGAAATATACTAATTCCCTCATTAATCAGATACCCAAGCTTTGTAGAAAGTGGTTTCTTTGTTAGAGAGACTTCCCTTAAGCAGGAATACCTATCAGCTGACTTCAATCTAAAAAAGGTACAGCTCTAACACCCACAACTACCGGAATTTTCCCATGAGTGATCCCACCACCCCCACCTATGCTGTCACCTATAAGTTTTGCCAACCTCCCCTTCCCATACCTGTTGAGGTGCAGGCCATGTCTAGTGAAACCCGTCCTACTGATAGACTCCACCGACACCACTGAAATGTGACTCATGCCTTCTGTCATCAGCGCACCCCCAAGTCTCATGTTATTACGCCTGACGGCTGTATTAAGATGAGGCCGATCGTGACGCTGAAACAGTTCCACGAAATGCACATTGGTGTTGCCAGTCTGAGTTAGACAGTAACACTGCAGACTGGATCAGCTGAACTAAATTCTTTGTGAGGACTGCCATTATCTCCAGTAATGCACTTAAATGAGAATATTTTCTGTAAAATCTTGCATATCACGTTTCACTACATCACAACCCTATGTCATATTACAGTGCAGCAATGCATTTAAATGAGAATATGTTAGAAAAGTCTTTGATATCTCAATGGCATTTCACTACATGACTACCCTATGTAATATTGCACAGCAACCTTTTGTCACTCTTGCTCCCAACTCGTTTGCACAATAGAAAACATACCTGTGTATATGACCCACAAGTAAGACCAGTCACACGCATCCAGCTTACATATCTTATTCCATTTCTATTTCTGCTATACTAAATCCATGAAAGATAGTACCAAGCTTGAAAGCAGTCATGTACATATCCATTTCATTGCTAGCACTGTACAGCTCTGTATATGGGCACGATCATTAAACAGTTGTCTGTATGTACATATGATCACCACTAGACTGGCATGGTCTGAGTTTTAAAACACAGTTAACTTCTGTGGCTAATTAACAGCTTCAAGTATATGGACAACGGTCCTTTCCCCAATACAAGTGCCTCCAAATTGCACTGGTGGAAATAGTCACCCAACACAGAATTTGCACTTTCAGTATTTTTGGTTGGTTGTTTTGTCGGTTCGTTGATTGAGGGTAAGTGACTAAGCAGCAAGGTCATCAGTCCCTTGGTCAAGGGTTTGTTCATCCAGAGCAGTGATATCCATAATGAGCACAATCAGATGAGGAATGTACATAAGAGTGGCAAAATCATGGCACTGAAGGGAATACTGATGCCAAATGGTTTATGGAGAAGTAAAAGTACTTAGGTTGGATAGGTACATAGCAGATGAGTGGTCTCTCATGGCTCAGCCACGGTGAGAGAAACCCCACCTGCAGCCAACCCCTGACAAACCCATTAAGTGTGAAGATAGCTAGAGAGTAAAGAATGCCATTTAGTTGAGAGATCCAGACAGGTAAAAGGAGAAAGCCCAAAAAGATAATGGACATCAGCTGGATATCAATAATAAAATAAGATGAGATAAATATTTAAAGAGAGCAGGAGGGTGTCCCTACAGCTCTGCATATGAAGGGAGCAAGCCCTCCCACAGCTATCTAACCACTGATCCATCATAACCAAGTGTTAAAGAGGGGAAGAGCATCCACTAACCAACAGAGCGTTACTGCTAAAATGAAAAACAGAGTGCAGCACAAAAAGAGCTAAACCAAATCTAAAACCACTTGAACCATATGAAAGGAGGGATGACAGAGGCAACAGGCAAAGGAGGCAGGGTCAAGGGTCCCTCTCACAAAGTATGTGGCAGAAGACAACACAACCACCCTGCCCCTACTATGAAAGTAGTTTAAAATGCTACACTACTGGCCATTAAAATTGCTACACCACAAAGATGATATGCTACAGATGTGAAATTTAACTGACAGGAAGAAGATGCTGTGATATGCAAATGATTAGCTTTTCAGAGCATTCACACAAGATTGGCGCCGGTGGCGACACCTACAATGTGCTGACATGAGGAAAGTTTCCAACCGATTTCTCATACACAAACAGCAGTTGACCAGCATTGCCTGGTGAAATGTTGTTGTGATGCCTTGTGTAAAAAGGAGAAATGCGTACAATCACGTTTCCGACTTTGATAAAGGTCAGATTTCAGCCTATCGCGATTGCGGTTTATTGTATCGTGACATTGCTGCTCGCATTGGTCGAGATCCAATGACTGTTAGCAGAATATGGAATTGGTGGGTTCAGGAGGGTAATACGGAATGCCATGCTGGATCCCAATGGCCTCCTATCACTAGCAGTCTAGATGACAGGCATCTTATCTGCTTGGCTGTAATGGATCATGCAGCCATGTTTCGTTCCCTGAGTCAACAGATGGGAACGTTTGCAAGACAACCATTTGCATGAATAGTTCGACGATGTTTGCAGCAGCATGGACTATCAGCTCGAAGACCATGGCTGCGATTACCCTTGACGCTGCATCATAGACAGGAGAGCCTGCAATGGTGTACGCAATGACGAATGTGGGTTCACGAATGGCAAAACACCATTTTTTCAGATGAATCCAGTTTCTGTTTACAGCATCTTGATGGTTGCATATGTGTTTGGTGACATCGCGGTGAACGCACATTGGAAGCGAGTATTCGTCATCACCATACTAGCGTACCACCTGGCATGATGGTATGGGGTGCCACTGGTTAGACGTGTTGGTCACCTCTTGTTCGCATGGACAGCGCTTTGAACAGTGGATGTTACATTTCAGATGTGTTACGACCCGTGGCTCTACCCTTCATTTGATCCCAGCGAAACCCTACATTTCAGCAGGATAATGCACGACCGCCTGTTGCAGGTCCTGTACGGATCTTTCTGGATACAGAAAATGTTCGACTGCTGCCCTGGCCAGCACATTCTCCAGATCTCTCATCAATTGAAAACGTCTGGTCAATGGTGGCCGAGCAACTGGCTTGTCACAATACCCCAGTCACTACTCTTGATGACCTTTGGTATCATGTTGAAGCTGCATAGGCAGCACGCCATCCAAGCTCTGTTTGACTCAATGCCCAGGTGTATCAAGGCCGTTATTACAGCCAGAGGTGGTTGTTCTGGGTACTGATTTCTCAGGATCTATGCACCCAAATTGTGTGAAAATGTAATCACATGTCAGTTCTAGTATAATATATTTGTCCAATGAATACCCGTTTATCATCTGCATTTCTTCTTGGTGTAGGAATTTTAATGGCCAGTAGTGTATATCTGAAAATAAAAACCATGGTCACAGAGAAAATAAAGGACCAGTCCAACTGTCCATGAGTCATCTGCTCAAATGAGGGACAAAGAATTCAGAAGACCATGCCCGGCATTGACAGCCAAATAGGACTTTCCATCTGGATACAAGCAACTTTTTGCAAGGGTTCACATCCACAGTGTAGAGGTGGCTTGTTGTATAAAATAAAAAACTGTGGTTCTGTCTGGCATGATTGATGCAGAGGCAACATATGACAGTGGATTCCTTCTGGGAGGAGCAGAAGGGGGAGGGCAATGTGGCAGTAGACTCCTTTATAGGGTGGAGGTTATTAGAAGGGGCAGCAGCCCACCAGATGTTCCATCTCTGAGTGAGCAGAGGTCTCATTTGCACCTGCAAGTCTGCACTTGGCATTGTCAAAACAAATGGGAGATGAGTTATCTCTTCACTAGCCAAAAGGTTAACCAGTTCGTTTCCTGTGATATCCACATGGCTCTGAACCCAGAAAAAGGCAGCCCTGCAGTCAAAATGACTGAGTTCAGTTAGAAGTTTATGAATAGCAGAGAATACAGAGGGACAAGAACATCGGTCAATGGCCTGGAGACTGCTCATTGTGGTCAGTAGAGGACCATTTAATAAAACAGAAAGTTCTGTTATGACTATCAGCTTCACTGTAAAAACAATATATGTTTCTGGCAACAAATTGGGTTCCTCACCAGCAGGAGATGTAGAAGCATATTCCATAACTTGAAGTGATGCCAGATAATGGATAAATTGTTTTTTCCCAATTGTCTCACATGTTCCTCTCCCCATGGCATAGCCAGGGTATGGAAAGCATTAGGATTACAACCACTTGCATTGAAATTTATAGATGTGGTGAGATGGCTGAATTAGAGCAGCCATTGTTTTGGTTTTCATGTCATACATTTCATGTATGAAACATACACCCTGATGCCACCCATTCTGACCAAGGGCTTTTCCCACAGATGCCACCCAGCTGCATCAGTAGGTTCTGTTTAGCTTGGAGCCCCATGTTTACCTCACACACACTCAAGAAAATGTCATAAGCTCTCTAGGGATAATACTCTTCATCTCAGTATCTTCTAACTCCATCTACCTCTCTACCTGTTTCCACTCAATTTTTTGACCCTATTTATACTTCTTTCTGATCCTCACTTGTTATGTTCATAGGATTATGTATCCCCCTCATACTGTTTCCTCATTGTCCAACCCTCCCACAGTCCTACCCTTACCCCTCTCTCCACTCACTCCACTTCCTCCTCATACACATTTCTTTCTCTATCCCTGACTTCTTTTCCTGTCTGTTTCCTCCATCTTATGACATTCTTAATCCTTTGCTCCTCTACATTTCACCCATTCCTCCTGTTTCAGACAACCACTTCTCCAGTCAGGCTAAGCCATGCATTCTATTTACCTACTATTCAGTGTATCTTCATATTTAGTTGTTATATAAACTCAAACCAGAGTGCACACAGAACAACAACACACATTCAATTATCAAATTTGCATTTTCAGATCTGTGGAGTCCTTTAAATCGTAGAGTAGTATGTAATTTTCAAAATATTGAGAGAAACAGACAGGTAATTAATCTATAGCACTGTTTGAGTTTTCTGGTCATAATATAAAACTTTGAAACCTTACTGAATGTTGTTTCTCAGTCCCTGTGTTATAAAATAATGCTTACATTACTTTATGGGCACTAGTAGTAATGTGAGAGCTCCAAAGATAACAGACTTATGTAAAATAGTTGTTGGTGGAGCACAAAAGACTATTTTAAAATATGAAAACTCGCTTGTACAATATTCCAGCATTATTTACATGTTTCTCTGTCATCTGTCCAAAAAGAAAGAGATAACTAACTCCTCTAACCTTTGTATGTGGAAATTGTGTGTCTAATGTATTTAACCCAGAAATTTTTTGATAACTGTTTGTCTCCATTTCATACAACACTTTCTACTTTTCTCCAACCAAAAACTTAATCTATTTTTGTATTGATTTTCTTGTAATGTTTCTTTGCTACATTACCAATTTCCAAATCAACTGCTATGGGTGTTATTCAGTACATTCTTTGCTTCCTATCTGGTTTATATACTGATGAATAGTCAGACTCTTTGTGATTGTATCAAACAAAATCATTCTCAGATTATTATTACTTTAAATTTACACAAAGTATGATATTTTGTTTGTGCTGTCAACCAGGTGTCAAATGGTGAGCTCTACCAATTTGTCCACAGCTATGAAAAATGTCCTTTAAATTACAAAGGGATTAATAAAAAAATAGGTGCCTTCAAGCTTTGTTTTCTGACCCGATGCTTACACTTTGTGTCTCCTGTAAATTGTGTAATTCACTGTAAATACTTGCGATTTTGTAATTCCTGTCCTAATTTCACTGTCACAGGTTATCACAGTTACTATAGTTATGCTTCAATAAATCTGTCAACAGCAATTCCATTGTGATTTTCTTGGTCATTCTTAATATATTACATAATTGACTTCACAGATCTACTATCATTTTCAGTTTATAATTAGTTTTCTTTTAAAGTAATTATAGTACAAGGGCTGTCCAGAATGTAAGTTACGATTGATCGTGAAATGAAAATCACAGTGAAAATCAGAAATGTTTCATTTTTAACAGTTACCTACACCTTTCAACTACTTCTCTACGTAGTCGCCGTTCTGACTCAGACATTTGTCGTAGCGTTGTACCAACTTTCCAATACCCTCATCATAGAAGGCAGCCGCCAGTGCTTTCTGCCAATTCTCTACACTGGCCTAAAGCTCATTGTCTGTGCCAAAATGTTGTCTTCATAGCCAGCGGTTCGTTTGAGCAGAGATGAAACTCAGTGGGAGACAATTACGGGCTGTATTGTGGGTAACCAAACATTTCCAATTGAAACGATGCAGGAACATCTTCACTGCCTCTGCAGAATGAGGCTGAGAATTGTTTTGAAGAAGAAACCGCATGACAGTTACGTAATGTTGGTTGCATAGCTTCAGGGGAAAATTCTCATCAGGCCCTCGTATTTGGCGGGAGACACTATTTTCTATAACATCTTTACGCACTCACTAAGAGCTCAGGAATGAAAAGAGCGACATAATTCTACCTAGAGTCACACTAGAGACACTGCCCAACACATCTTTGCAAAGCTTTATTGGATTTTCATAGTCGTTTCCATTTCGCGACCGATCGTAACTTACTTTCTGGACAGCCCTCGTATTTTGTTCATGCTTACTAACACATCATAGTTGGTGCAAGAATCTGGCCATAGCTTGCAGTAACTAGTGTGGTGGCCATAAAATTGAAATGTGCCAAGGGTTTCTCTCCATTGTTACCAATCTGAAAGAATGCAAGACCTGTTGCCAGTCCTCCTGAAACGTATGCAGCCAAGAGAAATAGCAGCGTAACCTGTTGACATAATTTAAAATAGTGCCTGAGTGCACATTGACCAAAAATGTGACATTAATAATTGATTACACACCACACACACACACACACACACACACACACACACACACACACACACACACACACAAGGTGGGGTGGATAGAGGGTGAGGGAGGCAGGACGATATGTTGCATGTAGGTAACTAATTGGCTAGGAATGGGGAAGAGAGGGTTGGCAGGTGCACAGGATAGGCAAATAAGCATGTGTTATGAAGCCAGGGAAAGTAGTGCATGTTTAAGGTCACATGGAGACATGAATTTGGAGAGGCTGATAGGACAGGGGAAGGGGAAACAGTTCAGTGGTTGGTTGGGGGATGTGGGGATAGTGAGTTAATGCAGACTGAGGCCAGGAGAGTTACAGAAGTGAAGGATGTGTTATAAGGATAAGGATGATGAAGAATCTAGATGATGTGGGATGTGAAGCAGGCATTAAAATTGAGCATATTGAGCACAGCTACATGTTGTGCCATTGGGTTATCAATTTTATTCTTGGCCACAGTTTGGCACTGACTATTCATTATGGTGAAGAGTGTGTTGGTTGTAATACCAGTGCAAAAATCTCTACAGGGATTGCAGCAGAATTGGTATATGATACATCTGCTTTCACAGGTGGCCTGCCTCTGTTGGGATAGGATAAATTTGTGAGCTTGTGACAGGATATGAGTAGGAAGAGCTGGGTGGGTGGATTGGGCAGGGCTAGCACCTGGATCTTCCACAGAAATTTGATCCCTGTGGCAAGAGTTGGATTTAGGAGTGGCATAGGGATGGACTAGGACATTGTGTGGCTTGTGGGTGGCAGATGTCCACTCCAAGAGATGTGGGAAGGATTCTGGATACGATGTCCCTCATTTCAAGACAAGATGATACATAATCGCCCGCATCTCGTGGTCGTGCGGTAGCGTTCTCGCTTCCCACGCCCGGGTTCCCTGGTTCGATTCCCGGTGGGGTCAGGGCTTTTCTCTGCCTCGTGATGGCTGGGTGTTGTGTGCTGTCCTTAGGTTAGTTAGGTTTAAGTAGTTCTAAGTTCTAGGGGACTGATGACCATAGATGTTAAGTCCCATAGTGCTCAGAGCCATTTGAACCATTTGATACATAATCAAAGCCCTGGTGAAGAATAAGGTTCAGTTCTTCCAGTCCAGGGTGACAGTGGGTGATGATGAGGGTGCACCTTTGCATCCAATTCTTAGGGGTAATGGGAGGAGTAGGGGACCATGAGGATATGGCAGTGAAATGAGTGGGTGGATTAGGTTTGAGGCATAGAGTCTGTCTGTGAATGATCTCATGATATCTTCAGTATATTGAGCAAGGGAGTCTCATTACTGCAGATAAACAATCCACAGGTGGCCAGGCTGTATAGGAGGCATGTTTTTGTGTGGAAGGGGTGACAGCTATTGAAATGCAGGTACTGTTGGCTGTTAGAGGGTATGATATGGACAGAGGTGAAGGTCAACATCCAGGAAGGTAGCATGTTGGGTTGAAAGAGAATTAGAAAAGAGATTTAGGATTTTGGGAAGCTAGGAAGTTTTTCTCTAGATGGCCCATAAAAAGGTGCCCTGTGGGTGCCAATGGCCATCCTGCAGATTTGTTTACATACCTTCCTCTCAAATGAGAAGTAGTTGTGTGTCAGGATTAGTAGGTGAGGTGGAGGAGGAACAAAGCTGTGGATATGGAGTCTGAAGGATGTTATGGGAGGCAATGTTCGATAGTGGCAAGTCCATCAGTATGCGGAATGTTGGGTGCACAGGGAGTTAGCATCAACAGTGACAAGTAGGGATCAGGAGTTAAAGAAGTGGTGCAAGTAGATAGCCTGTGAAGAAAGTGATTAGTATCTTTGATGTGAGAGGCTAGGTTTTGGGCAGATCAGTGGAGGTGTTGGTCAAGAGAAGTTAAATTTCTTTCAGTAGAAACTGAGTGACTAGTTAAAATGGGTTGCCCAGGATTGTTGGGTTTACGGATCTTGAGGAGTTTTAAAAGGTGTGTGTGTGGGGTGTCGTTGGGGAAAGAAGGGATATGGACTTAATAGGGTGGTTCTGGGATGGGCCTAAGGATTTTAGTGGGGACTGAATGTTATGTCGGTCTGGTCGATGGGAACAGTGTGGTAGAGTTTGTTGGTCAAGGACTCAGATATTTGCCACAAGCCTTCTATCAGGTAGTCACAGGGATCCATCATGACAGTGGTGTATCCTTTGTCTACCTGGAAAATGATTAGGTTGGGATCTGTTTTAAGGTTGTGTACGGCTATCCTTCCTTCTGCTGAAAGGGTTACCCTCTTAGGAAGGGACCTGGGGAAGGATGACAAAGGAAAGTTAGAGGTAAGGAATTTCTGGAAGGTGAGCAGGTGTAGCTGGGTGGGAGTGGGGTGGGAAAAAAAATTAAAATAGAAACTAGTAAACAGTTACACAATCAGTACCTGAACTTTCTTTTATACATTCTGTTAAATATGTAATTGGGACTATTCTGTTTTTCAAATGTGGGAACAGTTTCACATAGAAATTTACTGCTAATTACTCAGTTTCCATCTTATTGAATACAACATTTTATTAAACAAAAATTCTCAAAATGTTTTAAAGCAAATAAGTCATATCATATAATTTTCTACAAGTTAAAAATTATTAAAATCAAGTGACACACAGCCAATTTCAAAATACCATTATGTTTTTTTAAGTAAACAGATCATTCAGTCAAAAAGCTTATTCATTCAAGAATTATTAATTTTGAAATTTGTCCGATTCTAGGAGCTTTGGAACTACAAACAGTATCATTTAAAATCCTTAATGTCACTCTTAGATTGCCCTAATTATTTCTATACTTAATGTCTTAATCAAATAATTACTGTAATACAAAAATATTTTTGTTTATGAATGTACTAGTTTAAGAAGAGGAATTATAAATATACAAAAAGCTTGTCAATTGTGCCTCAATTTTTGTTATGATTACCATGGATTCAGATGTCATGTTAAGTCTGATTATTCAGTTATTCTTTTTCTTTTGTCACAGTCCAGTGTCAAGCATTGTAATGGAAAGAAATTTGTAAACTTTTGTGAATGGATCAAGCATAAATATGTCAGAGAAAAAATGAGAATAGAGGAACAAAATTAAGGTTCTATTCATGTAGCTAGAAAACATGGGACCTACTGGATAACTACAGGGTGGTGCACGAAATGTGTTACCAATTTTTTCTTTCACAATTTACAAGACACATTAGATATCCCGCTGGGATCTCTACAGCAGTACCAGCAGAGTTTGGAAAAACAAATGAGTTACGAAATGTGTAATTCACGATACTGCCGCTAGGAGATTAGTAAGCAGCAATGGCTGCCAATGGAAGACTGATGACACAGCAACGATGAGCAGTTGTGTTACTTTTTCATGAAACAAAAACCCTTGTTGTGACTCAGAGGCGTTTTTTGACAACAGTTTAACACACGATGGGTACCTTGCAAGAAGACCATCCACAGGTTGTACGAAAAATTTGTACAGGAAGGAACAGTATTGGAAGTGAAGAGACCTTGGCCTAAGCCTGTTTGTTCGCCGGAGAATATTGAAGCGGTAAGAGTTGCTGTACAGAGAAGTCCCGGGAAATCTTGTAGAAAGGCAGCAGTGCAACTGGGAATATCCAAACACTCCGTTCAATGCATTCTTAAAAGTGACCTCCATATGTACCCATAAAAGATGACCTGTGTACAGAAGCTCCCTGAAGAACACAAGCAGCAGAGACTACTGTTTGCTCAGGGGTGGAGGATAGGGAAGAAACTCTCAACAATGTTTGGTTTTCAGACAAGGCGCATTTTCATTTAGACGGTGTAGTTAACAAACAAAATGTATGCTTTTGGGCCACTGAAAACCAACAAGTGCTTCATGAATCACAACATTATGCTCTGAGGATTACAGTGTGGGCAGCAATTTCCAGTCACGGACTTATTGGACCCTTTTTCTTTGAAGAAACTGTGAACAGCGAGCGTTATTTGAGCATGCTTCACAATAGCTTCATTCCACAGCTTCTTGCTACTGCCTTGCCCTTCAACACGCAGTGGTTCATGCAAGATGGAGCAAGGCCACATACTGCAAACACTGTGATGGAGTTTTTACACGAGCATTTCGACATGCGGATCATTTCACTCAGGTTTCCAGGTCGCTTCAATGACAGACAAAATTGGCCCCTCAATAGTCCAGACCTCAATCCATGTGACTTTTTTCTTTGGGGGTACCTAAAGGAAAAAATTTTCCCCGAAACGTCCACGTGATTTAATGGAGCTCAGAAGACTTATTCTTCAAACTTGCAGTGAAATTACGGAAGACATGTGTCGCAGGGTAATCACTAGCTTTAGTGTTCGTTTGAAGGAAGCTAGGAAACAAAATGGTGGACATATTGAGCATGCGCTGAGATATAACAAATCTCCATGGATGGCTCTTCATTGTAGTATATGTTCCTTTCAGATTATATTGACAATAAAGTTTATATTAAAAAACAAAATGGTAACACATTTCATGCACCATATCGTACACTAATTTTTTACAGCTGACTTTGACCAAAGATGAGTATACATGTTAATTCTTTTGTAACCTATCTCTACTTGTTGGAATTAATAAGTACCACAATTGTATCGTGCTTTCTAAAGGTGGACTTTCACTGACTGATATTTATGCAACTTGTGAAATGAACTTTGCAATTTATGGAAGTCATTCTAGATCTTCAGGAATTTGTCACATGCTTGAGATGCTTTAATAGTACTGGTAATTAAGGGAGGGCAGTTTGACACAAGCCATTGTATTTTATTGAACTGGGGACCTAGAAGCAATGGAGAGGCTTCATTCCTGCCATAGCCCACTGTGGTACACAACTCAACAGCAGACTACAGCAGTCCACTCACCCCACCACTGCCCCACACCGAACCAAGGGTTATTGTGCAGTTCGGTCCCCAGGAACATCTCACACCAGATGAGTGTAACCCCACTGTTTGCATGGTAGAGTAATTAAGGTGTACGCGTACATGGAGAAAGTGTTTGTGCAGCTATCACTGACACAGTGTAACTGCAGCAGAAGAAGGGGAACCAGCCCACATTTACTGAGGCAGATGGAAAACTGCCTTAAAAGCCATCCACAGACTGGCTGGCACACTGGACATTGACACTAATCTGCTGGGTGGATTCATGCCGGGGACCAACATGCCTTCCCACCCGGAAAGCAGTGTATTTATACCGCACGGCTAACCAGGTGGGCCGACACAAGCCATACTACAATGTCAGAAAATACTGATGATAATTGTGGTTTCAGTTATGCACAGGATAAGGAAAAACTCTCTGGAGACAAACTGTGATACACACAGCCATTTGTGAACATTTGTTTTTCAGAATCAATATTCCCTTCTTGTAAAACAGACCAATGTGGCCAAGATAAAGACCTCAGAAGTGCTGAAAGGTAAGAGAGTTAAGTGTGTAATTTTGTAGTCTGAATTGAGAAATACAACTCAGGAAATCTTAATGTAATTTAATGAAGAAAAACAAATAAGCTAACAAAGTTGTTAAAATGAAAAAGTCAGACATAATTTACAGGTGTTTGTTTTAGCATATTTAAATTTATTATACCTTACTTCTCATAATCTGAATTGTTGTTCTCTGCCACAATACTGAAAACTGCACAAAAAATGGAGTGCATTTTGTACTTAGTTTTTTTTCTGTCCAGTCTTCTTGGCTTTCAGTAAGGCTCAGCTCTTGAGAGGAGAAAGAACCTGTAAAACAGAAAAACAAGTCAGCATTTGTGGTTCGAAGAATTTGCCTAAACTGTACTTCTAAAATCTCACCACAAGATGTCTGTAGCTGTTATCTCAGTTTTATGAAACATGGCTAATTAACATATTTTAAATAAGGCACAACATTGAACAAATTGTTGATTGAAGTTACCACTTACATGATGATTTTGCTTCTGGGTCAGTAATCAAACATTTTCCATTTTTCACTCTGTTGACCAGTTGATCAATGGTCTCTTTGGAGCTGTCATGTAGAATTTCAATAACTGCAAACAACAAAAGCTGAGTTATAATACTTCAATAAATTAGGGCTGTTTCTGAAGATTCTGAATTCCAGAGTGAAATTTTCACTCTGCAGCAGAGTGTCATTGATACTAAATTCCTGGCACATTAAAACTGTGTGCCCAACTGGGACTCAAATTTTGGACCTTTGCCTTCTGAGGGCAAGTGCACTTCCCTGCAAAAGTGCAAAGTCCTGAGTTCTAGTCTCAGTCCAGAACACAGTTTTGATTCTGATGTTGTCAGTAGAAAAGAAGAATCATATAAATCTTTTCGAACTAGAATTCTGAATATTTGATTAACGCACTTCATGAAATAACTATGCCTCTTGCATTCTGTTTACAATAATGTGAAGAAAAATAACATGTCAAAAACTGGATTACTAAGTCAATCTCACACACATTTGAAAATAATGTAATAATTACATAAAGTTATAAATTGATAGTGGTCTACCCAAAGTTGAATCTGTTCAGTTTTGTTCCAACAATCTTACCATAATCTGCAGGATTATAATGCACTGGACACTCAAAGCCAACAGCATCAAGGAATGGAAGCAGTCTGTTTGTTGCCCCTTGGTATGCACATCGCCCAGTAGTCATAACATACAACTGTCAGTAAAAGAAAATGCATTAAGAGATTACAAACAGAAGTTAAATAATTTTAAATTACATTTAGGAAACTGATGTAAGCCAGACATAAGCTCTCATGTAATTTTTGAGCTAAGTTAACTGAACAGTCAATTTCTTTACATTTAGCAAACACAAAGTTAGAGAAATGCGATAGCACAAGTACAACAAATTCATCCAACTGATTAAAATAACACAGGAGTCTCCAAAGTTAAGTGAGATGTTCATTATCCAATCTTAAAATTAATTCTACAAAATTCAGGGAAATTCAAAATAAACACTGTTTACCATATTGGTAAAAGTTATCTAAATTTATGTATTATGGAGTTCCAGCTGCCTGTTAGTTTTGTCTTCTCAAAGCAAAGAATAGAGAAAAATGTACTAAGTTTTCAGTTTAAAGCTTAATTTTATTTTATGTTCAGTCACATTATTTCTGATTACAAATTTATAGAATATATTTTTCTAGAATATATTTTTCTAGTGATAGATTGATTAGAAAGGAATATGGAGACAGAGTAAACTGCTGAAGATTCATTGAACACACCAGTTGGAGCTGAAAAGTTTGGAAATGAATCACAAAAAGTAAACAGGCTGTTGCTAATTGAAAATTCCGTGTGTATAAACAGTGAAACTTCAGTGCTTAAAAACAGTCAACCAGAAGTGCATAAAAACTTTAGTGAGTACACTGCTGAAGATTCTTTGTACATGCCAGTCAGAGCCAAAAAGTTTAGAAATGAATCGCATAAAGTAAACAGACCATTGCTAACTGATCCCCCGAGTGGGAAAATTGGAAAACGTGAGAAGATCTGTGTATTAGGAGATAGTCATGTTTGGGGAAACTCCTCAGTGTTAGCAGAAAAATACAACTTCATGGCACCTGGATTCTTGAAGCCTGGGGCCCCATTACAAGAACTAACAAACCTAACAAAATTTAATGAAGTAACTAGCTTGACTACGGATGATTTTGTTTTGTTCAGAGGAGTTTTGGAAGTTTATAGAAATGTATCATACAAGACTATCGACGAACTAAGAAATTGTCTAAATAATTTACCTCATACAAATGTTCTCTTTGTGAATGTCCCACAGCGTCATGACTTACAGAGTTGGTAATTGGTAAACCATGAAATTAGTGTCACTAACAAGAGTTTCGCAGAAATATGTACTCATTTCCAGAATGTTGATGTTATAGACACAAACATTTTAGAGTGAAGCTTCTATACAGCTCACTACCTTCATTTAAATGCATCAGGAAAAGAGGTTCTTGCTTATAAAATATTTACTAGTGTCTCACCTGACAACAAAGAAACCAGGATAAGTAGCAATCTAAGACAAATTACAAACCGTTTTTGGTGAGCAGCAAACAGTAAAGCCTCCAATCAGTTGCAAGTTATGAAGTGGTTTAAATCAAGTAGGCCAGAAACAAGCATAAAACAGCTTCAAATTACGAAATGGTTCAAGCCAAAAAGGACAGTGGCGAATGAAGCACAAACTTTGCAAGCTCCAAAAATAACTTCAGCACTTGATCACCAAGAAGCAGAAGCCAACACACCAAGAATTTTTTAGGCATAACGTCACCACCACCACCACCACTACCACCACCACCACCACTGACAACACCAACAAAAAACAACAACAACAACAACAACAACAGAAGAAACAGCAATAACAACTAAACCTAAAACAACAGCAGAGGAACTGTCAGTAGCTGAGGGAAAACCAACATCAGTTACAGCAGCAGCCCCACCTCCAGCGGAAACAGTAAAAAAAAAAAAAAGGTCACTGTATGAGAAAGCATGTCACCAACAGCAGAGGCCACTGAACTTCCAACAACAGTAGCAACTGATCAACACTGCCTTAGGAGCCAAAGGCTAGGTACAGCTGCTTCACTTAGTGATGATTTTTTATGGCACCAAACAAAGAAAAGGAAGAGATTGTGACAAAACAGCCTGAAAAATTGCAGTAAGCATCAAAAATCGGCAACAAAGCAGCACTTCACCAGGTATTGACAAAATAACAAATACTTGCAAAACTTTCAAGATAATGAGTCAAAACATAAAGAGTCTCAAGAATAAAGTGTTAGAATTAGAAGTCACCCTAAACTACTTTGTCAATATCTCTTATAATTGTTTATCAGAACATTGGTGCAGGGTCAGTGAATTAAGTCTTATAAATATAAGCAATTTTGAATTAGCATCTCATTATTGCTGCATTGTTTGTAAAAATGGTAGAGTATGCATATATACTAGGGTTGGGCTGCAGCCTAAAGTTAGATCTGAAACATACCATCCAAATATCGAGGAACATTTTGAATCATGTGCCATAGAGCTAAAATCTGAGGAGAAGTGTAAAAATCTAATTGACATATCAATATACAGGTCACCACTAGGTGACAAAAACATGTTTTTTAAAAATTTTGAAGCAGTTCTAAGCATTTTGTATAAAAATGAAGTGAACTTATTACTATGTGGGGATTTTAACATCAACCTGTTAATTGAAAATGAAAAAAAGGCAGCTTTTGAGTCACTAAACACCTTTCAAATGAAACCACTCTTCACAGACCCCACTAGAATAACAGTCATCTTCATCCCTATTAGATAATATCTTCACAAATATCGAAAATGATGTTACTGAGGCACAAAATGTAAACTTAGGTCTTTCACACCACAACACACTACTAACGAGCATAAATTTTTCTGTACCTGAGTTGGTTAAGTACAATTGGGAATATAAAAGGCACTTCTACCCAGAAAAGGTTAATATTTTTATCCAATCGTTAGAAAAAAAAAAAAAAAAAAAAAAAAAAAAAAAAAAAAAAAAAAAAAAAAAAACCTGGGAATATGTGTACTCGAAATCATCAACTGATGAATCATTCAATGCATTTTGTAATAGTTTCATGTTCATATTTGAGATGTGTTTTCAAAAAAATTGACAAGAATTAATGTCATGCCAAGAAACAGCAGCCAGTGGATAACACATGCTATCAGAGTATCCAGTCAAAAGCTACAACTTCTCAATCAACTGAGAAAAGACAAACAAGATGATCACTTTGCAGAATATGTTAAGACATATAAGAAAATTTATAAGAAAGTAATTAAAACAGCCAAGACAATACACAATGACAAAGTAATCAAAGGGACAGCAAACAAGTCGAAAGCAATATGGAATATAGTAAAAAAGGAAACATACAAACGAGTTAAAAAGCAGGATGACATTGTTTTAAAAGATGATAGTGGCATGTTACTGAGAAATGGTACTCTAGCAAATTACAAAAATGATTATTTCATAAACACTCCAGTCAATCTGCGAAAAATTTTGCTAGTAATAGTAGTACCACAGTTCAACGAGAACAAAGTAATAATTCAATATCACTGTGTCCCACAAATAAATTAGATGTTCTTAAGATAATTTTAAAAAATGAAGAATAAAATGTCCTCTGGAACTGACGAGGTACCAGGTACAGTCACAATTAAATGTGCTAGTGTCACAGCAGAACCACTCTCACATATCATAAACATATCATTAACAGAACGGGCATTCCCACAAAGATTAAAAATTTCAAAAATAAAACCATTGTATAAAAAGGGTAATATATATGAAGTAGGAAACTATTGACCAATATCTTTTTTATCTGTATTTCAAAAATAGTAGAGACTGTCATGAAAAATATAATTACAAATTACCTTGAAAAATTCAATCTCTTGTCTGTAAAGCAATGTGGTTTTCTCAAAGGATGAATACAGAAACAGAAATTACCAAATTCATTGAAAACATTGTAATAGGACATTACAGAAATAACAGTACAATAGGAATAAACTTGGACTTATCAAAGGCATTTGATACTGTTGATCATGACAAACTAGAAGCTATAGGCATATGAGGAGTTGCATTAAAATGGTTTCAGTCATATCTCCACAATAGAAAGCAGGCAGTAGAAATTACCTCAGCAGACAATAAAAACCAAAGCATTGTGTACAGATCGGACATGCAGACTGTACCAATTGGAGTGTTCTAGGACCTCTCTTATTTCTTATATATATATTAATGATATCAAGATCCCAATCAGAGGTACACACATAACTTTGTTTGCTGATGAGACAAATATTGTTGGAACAGACATAAATAGGGTATTGCCAACATCTGCAACCAGGGTTTTGGAATACATACAAAACTGGTTTGAACAGAACATGCTAACCTTAAATATTTCAAAAACTAAATATGTACACATTACAGGAAAACAGTCTAATCATGATGTGAACCTCAAAATTCAAAATAAACAAATTGAAAGGGTAGCTACCACAAAATTCTTAGGTGTGCAAATTGATGAAAATTTAGACTTGAAAGCCCACATTCTCTATCTCACTAACAAGTTAAGCTCTGCTTGTTTTGCATTATTAGTACTGCGTGTAGCAGAGAGTGTAGCAGAACTGTCTACTTTGCTCACATCCATTCTGCTATCACTTATGGCCTAACCAGAGCTCTGGGGTCATAATTAGGCAAACGTGAAAACCATCTTCACCATACAAAAGTGAGCTGTTAGAATAATTTCAAACAGTAAAATTCTAATACCTTCCAAACAGTTATTTCAACAGCTAAATATTCTACCCTTGCCATGCCTCTATATAAAAAAGTGTTGTTGATATAAAAATGCACATTGATAATTACAAAACCAACTCAGATCCTCACTCGTACAATACAAGAATGTGCAATGACATCCACATAAAAAGAGTAAACAAGGCTTTAACACAAAAACAAACCAACATTCAGGTTACTATTTTGTACAACAAACTTTCAACTCAGCTAAAAGAAATAAAAACATTATCTGCATTCAAGGAAGCTATATTTTTAATTCGTAATGACCAACTGCTGTTATAGTGTAAATGAATATCTGCAGTAACCTTGTAGCAAGTAACTACATTCATTTACCATATGTTAATAGTACTATAAATCAAATGCTCGCCACAGCCTCAATGTTAATTTTTCTGAACAAAAGTGTTAAATCAATTATTTACTTGTAATGAATTTCAAGTAAAACGCCCCAAACAAAAGTGTTAAGTCAATTATTTACTTGTAATGTATTTCATGTAAATAATCTTTCTCATACTTTTATATTATTACAATAATCAAAGTTGTATTGCCCAAAAATATTGCAATGTGTACAATGAACCATTGTATTATGTAGGAAACTGTACACCTTATCTCATTTTTGTTATACTATGTTTTTTGATGAAATCTATACATTGTTGCTGGATGAATAAACTACTACTACTACTACTACTACTACTACCTCTACATCAAATCTAGATGGGATTATACTAATATAATATGCTTTTATCTAGTCTCTGAAATGCAAATGCAAGTGAATAAAAACAAGTTACACATTTAACCTACAATTTTTATACGTTCATAGTCTCTAGAACTTCCATTTATTTGAAGATCTTTCTTAATGGTTCCTGATGTTACATTAGCTACTGCTTTTTCCACCTGCAGAGCCTAGTTTTGTTTGTAGTAATATTAATTTGTATATGAGTGTAAACTGTATTTGTCTATTTTGTAGGCAGAATGGGTTCAGTATTTGCCAGATTTAACATTTTTATTGGACCTACTCCGTATTTCATCTAAGTGTTCTCAATACTGGCTATTGTTTTTTATACTTCTTTATATATTTTCTATGTCAGTTGAAATAAACTTCTCATGAGACATCTCTGCTACCATAGTGATACAAGAAATAATTTATCACTGATTTTGTATTTGTGTCATGGTAAACTGTTCCATTTAGAAATGGTTTGCAAATAAATAACTGCCTTGGTAGATCTCTGTTTCAAGATGCTAATATCAGGATCAAGCCAATGAGAACTACCAAAAGCTCCAACTGTTTACAGTCAGTGCTACCTGCCAATAAGTTAACATGGGAAGCCTTATGCACTACCACTTTTCTGACTGTTCTTCAAACTCTTAGCAATCTACTTTGTAGTTGGTAAATTTTGTTTGAGGAATTTCCTTTTCGTAACTGCTCCACTATCTGGGTCACTTTACTACATTTATGAAAATGTTAAGAGGTACAGAATTCAGAAACATGTTCAGTACAATACTCTTTAAGATGCAAGGCTTCATATTGCAAACACATAATGAGGCAAATAACTACCACTTTTTCTCTTGTTAGTCCGACAACTGTTCAACTGAGCTTCATCCATCTCAATGTATTTATTCAGTCTCTTATTCAGTCTCTGTCATCTGCAAATGATTTTCTGACACTTATAAAAAACAGAAAACAACATTATTTTTGTAATGATGTTGGAATAATGTCTTCTTATCTAATAATGCCCCTTATGTTTTGATGTTGCTCATTAAATTTGTTTTTCCTACCACACAAGGTCATGATGAAACAGTACATTCTTTATGCGTCTTCTTCATATTGGGATTTATAGAATGTGATGTATATATGTGTACTGACTACATTTTGGGACTAAATTTTTATATTTCCTTTTTCCATTGATGTCTGAAAAGAACATCTCAGTCATGTTTCTAGTGAGCTGGAGTCTTTCTCTTGTGCATTTCTATGGTATGTACTTCTACCAACAGATGGAAAACCATTACTTTTGTCACAAATGTTAGTACCATGTGACAAAAGTGTTACAAAGTGTGCCAATAATGACATGTAATACGTAGCATTCAAGGATGTAGTTATCTGTCAGAACAATGTTCAACACAGCGGTAGTGTGGCTCATTGAAATTGCAATATATTCTTTGAGGATGAAGTTAAGGAAGAGTTAGGATCTGAGTTTTGCCAAGATGAAGCAGTCATTAAGCATAATTTAATCATATAGTAGCCATATTACTTATGCTTCAATTGTCCCAACTCCACTTTTAAGGTCTCAGCAACAGGCACTACAGAAGGATTTTGGAGGCAGATGAGTAGACTGTATAACTAATGAGGTGACACCAAATAAAATTGGCGAGGAAACAAATTTATGATACAAACTAAAAGAATGGTGTTATTAGTAGGAGACATCCTTAGAAATCAAGAAGTAAATCATTAGTTTGATGATGGAAGGAAGTGTGGTGGTTGGGGTAGGAAGGAGGGGTAAAAATGTGGAGGTGGAGCAAGGTTTGACTTTAGTAATTAGATTCAAATGAATGTAGGTTACAGAGGTTATACAGAGAAGAAGAGGCTTGCAGGATAAACTAGCACGGACAGCTGCAACATATCAGTCTTGGCACTGAAGACCACCAAAATAACATCAACATCAACAACAACAGCAGCAACAACTAGACAATGTTTTACTGAGCCATGCTCTGTATGCTGGCAAGGACGTCACTGGGTAATAAAATTAATATGCTTCACCAGGAGCTGAATGTGAGCAGCTTTACTTTAAGGGAAATACACTTTCAGTTCAGCCATTAGAAAATACCGGTTTACAAAACCATATCAGAACCTTAAAGATCTTACTGGTAGTGAAAGCAACCCATACATTTTCAAGTACATCTTAGCTACAGAAAGTAGTCTCTTTTGAATGTCAATACTGTGCTTATTATGAAGACACTGTACTTGAGTAATGAATAAGTTTCAAAATTATATGACAAAAAGATAAGCAGACTGATGTCTTTACATGGAAGTTGTAGCTTCTGGAAATTTTGAACAAATAATCAATTGCTCAAGAGTAGTAGGAAACTACACTGAGATTTCCAAATGGCTCTACCAGCAAAAATAATTCCATAATTTTGAAACAGTATGATGACGTGACAATATAAAGGCAGCTGCTGCCACCAACACAACCACCACCACCACCACCACCACCTCCACCTCAACCTCCACCACCAACACCACCATGACTACCACTACCACAAAAAAAATTTTTTGGTGGTGCAATTGATTCAACTTCAGGAAATGGTTAATGGTTGCACGTAAAAGAGCAATGCACTGAGTTCGAAATTTCTCATCATATACTCTGAATAGAGTCACACTTGTCATTGTTTACTTTTTACAAGTCTTCAGAATCTAACTGACATATCAATAATCGAATATAATGGGACATAACTTCTTAGTACTAATTTAAATAAAGGAAAGGAAACTCACTGGGTGATAAGACATTCATTTGACTGACGTCTGAGTAGTGGTTGATAGAGGACACTATGAAATGATTACCCATATAGAGTCACAAGTGACACAGAGTTATCTCTGGGAATGTACTGTAGATGAATGCCACTTTTGTAAATTCAGATTTTAATCAAGATGATGGTGTCGTCAGCATCTGAGTGTTATCTGAAGAAGAGTGTGCAAATATCATGTCTCCTCCTGATAATGTAGCTTCTTGATCAAGAAACTGGCAGCAGGTCCTAGATCCTGGAAAAATACAGACCTTTACATTTCAAATAAGCCAACTAATAGAAACTTCTGATTCTAGAACTGTTGAATATTTACTAATCAAAATTTCACTAGACATTATTATTTTAACAAAGGATAACTATAGAATCTGGTTCTAGAATATTGCTCAAGTGTGTGGAACCCATACCATACAGGACTAACAGAGGATATTGAACATATATAGAGAAGGACAGCACAAATGGTCACAGATTTGTTTAATCCATAGGAGAGTGTCCCAGAGATACTGAATGAACTGATTTGCAAGTTTCTTGAAGATAGATGTAAACTATCATGAGAAAGCCTGTTAACAGTTTCAAGAACTGGCTTTTAATGATCACTTTAGGAATATATTACAGTCCCTAAACATCACTCACATATGCATCATGAAATAAGATTAGAATAATTACTGTGCACACAGGAGGCATTCAAACAGTCATTCTTCCCACACTCCATATGTGAATGGAACAGCAAGAAACCCTAATAACTGGTACAGCAGGATGTACCCTCTGCCATGCACCTCACAGTAGTTTGCAGAGTATAGATGTAGGTGTAAAAATGGCAGTGTTAAAAGTAAAAACAAAAATCATTTATCATTGATTTATGAAGTGACTAAATGGTGCAAGAATAATGGTTTGGTTGTTGGCATAACACTAATGGTGCAAGTGGAGCAATGTACCCAACACATTCGAGGTAGAGCTGTTGTTGGAATACCTGTTCTAAACTGATGAACAGAAGAAACAGTTTCAGTGGTTCAAGAAGCCCAAACACTTGACTGCTGACCAAATGGAAATAGGTATATAATGTTGTCAGTTAACTCTGCTTTTGCACTGTTGTCTAGCATAAAATGTATTTAGGTATGGGAGTACCATGGGGAGAGTAGAGTCTTGGTTGTTGTTATCCAACTGAGTATCTAGACAGAGGTTTTGTAATAGTGTGGGCAGTCACATTGCTGTTTTCAGTGTGGGTGTTGGTCACATTGAAAGTAAAGCTAACTATTAAGGCTTAGGAAGGACTTTTTGTAATTCTGTCATTTAAGGGCACAAGTACAGATCCTATCAGAGGAATGCTCTCTCCAAGATAATAATACCCATACTCATTTGGCTGAAAATGGGAATCTTAAGCCTAGGAACATCCTTAGTCCTCTTTTAGATGAGTAGGCTATGTAACAGCACTAGATTTCTCATCTCAAATGCCCTCCAACAACACACATTAAATGCTACAGTGTAAAAGCATAATCATGGTTACTGGCACTGTACATTTGGTCTACAAATCTGACAGTGTAGGTAACATACCTAAGCGGCTCCCAGTCACAGTATTTGTACCAAGGCATTTACCATAGGAAGTGTAAGTAAGCATTCTGCCACTGGTCGTCATTGTAGTGGCTAACTATGCATAAATTGAAGGCAATTTGAACCAACCTGGTCAAATTGCTTGAAGACAGCTGCACCTGGCTGGTGGATAGAACAGATGATTGTGCGTCCTTGATGTGCTAACTCCTTCAGTAGTCGTACACACAGGGAGCTGGCTTGGTGATCCAGACCTCTGGAACATATGTCATTGCAAGTTGCTATGAGCTATGCCATTAGATTTTAAAGTTTATGATTGGAAATTGTTTATTGAAACAGTGCCAACTAAGCCTCATGCTTTATCTAGCATTATCTTTCTTCTATTCTTATACAGTTGAGCTCCAATTTTGCCAGCAGTTTCAATCTTTCAAGAAGTTTTATTGCAATGAGCATGCCACTGACAAGTGAAAGATTCAGTCATGTAAAATTACCATTTAGGTTAGGCGCCAGGCCAATTAAATATGCCAGTGTTAAGACTTTGCAAGTGAAGAATGATTCCAGTAATGTCAATAGCTACCAATGGGTCTCTGTTGATATCACTGATTAGTGCAATGATCCAATAGTAAACATGTTAAAACCATTGTCTGAGATGTTGGGCCACACATTGTGGGCTTTTCTTGCAATGTGTGGAAGAACCCTTTGGGGCTGTGGAACGCCTCCAGGTAGATGCATGATACTTACAATGATATTTACCGCTGAAGTTGTCTGTGCAGACCCATTCCCATGCATAAGGAAACTAATTATGGATTTTGTGAACATATAAAGAAATTTGTAAATTACAGAGTCTCACTCAATCAACATCTTCTACAGAATATAAGTATAAGCACATGTCAGTTATGACTCCATGCTGGAGGTGTTGGACTGTGTTAAATGAATACAGGAGTCAGTGTCTGCTATAAAAGCTGAGCTACCATCTAATATCCAAGGTGAAGAGCTCTGTCAGTAAGAACTCCTATTACTGGCAGTGTATGAAAAGTGACCTTTACATATTCTTTGCCTTGAGTATTGGTGCTGCCTGCTCAGAGATGGTCAGATTAGTTCTAGAATACACCATTATTGTTGTCAGTCAGTTTGACAGAAGAAACTTGTTTTTTTGTTTTTTAGAAAAACATTCTTATTTCCAGTTGTCTGTTGTAATATAACTTACATTATGAAGGAATTACCTGAATGCAATACAAATGATTACAATATCATAAAAATTGGATGATTTATTCACCTTTGGTCCTTGCACAAGCTGTTATTCATCTTGGAACTGATTGATAGAGTTGACAGGTTTCCTCCTGAGGGGTATCATGCTAAATTATGTCCAACTGGTATGTTAGAGATGGTTGGAATGCCCTGCCCATAATGTTCCAAGTGTTTTCAATTTGGAAGAGATCTGGTGACCTTGCTGGCCAAGTCAGGGTTTTGCTAGTACAAAGACAAGCAATACAAACTGTTTCCATGTGCGCCTGAGCATTACCTATCTGAAAAGTAAGCCCAGGATGGTTTGCCTTGAAGGGTAACAAATCAGTGCATACAGTATTGTTGACATACCGATGTGCTGTATGGATGTTGCAGATAACAACCAAAGAGGTCCTGCTATAAAAAGAAATGGCACCCCAGACCAACACTCCTGGTGGTCGGCCATATGGTGGGTGGTGGTCATTTTGGTATCCCACCACTGTCTGGGTTGTTTCACACACACACACACACACACACACACACACACACACACACACACACACACACACACTGGTGATCTCTAGGTCATTTTCTGTACCACAACTTCCCATATGCTATCCTGAAAACCTGAGTCAGCATTCCTCCATAATGAGTGAGATGTTGAGCTCCTAAAGAGGAAGAGGTGTTGGTATTGTGCTATGCATAACTTGGGGGTAAGTATTACTAGAAAGGAAAAAAAGAAGGAAAAAACATAAAGTGAAGGTGTTATGTGTAATGTTGGACATTTTATAATCATTATTATTATTTTTATTATTATTATTTATTTGTATAACATTTTTATCAAACCCCTATTCTGTTTTAGCTGAGTAATTCTTCAATGTATAAAATGTATTGCATAACAGGCACCTTTTAGCTGCCTTTTTAAATAAGTGTATTTTGGCAATTTCTTTAATCTCTTTTGGTAATTTATTGTACAGTCTTTTTCCTTGGTAGAAAATGCTGTTTTGAGTTTTATGTTTATTTTTTCTTGGTAAATGTAAGTTGAGTCTATCTCTTGTTGCATGGTCTTGGACAGAGCTGCTTGTGCAGTAATTACCAATGTTATTTTTTATGTGTACAACTGACTGGTAAATGTATTCCCATGAAGCAGTTAAAATCCCCAGTGTTCTGAACAGATCTTTACAATGAGCTCAACTAGTATTATGGTTATTATTCTTATGGTTCTTTTCTGGAATTTGAAAATTGTGTTCGTATTTTGAACATTTGTTCCCCAAAAAGAAATTCCATAGCTAAGAACTGAGTGTACATGTGAATAATATGTAAGTAAAAGACACTGCATGTTACACACTGATGACAGGATTCTAATGGCATAACATGCTGATGACATGTTCACACCACTTCAACTGAGAATCAATATTCATTCTAGAAATTTTGTATTTGTTACACAGTCTATAGAGGTGCCATCAACATTTAATTTAACATCGTCATTTTTCCTCTTCAAACTGAAATTCTTGGCATTAGTTTTCTTTATGTTCAATGTCACTTTATTACTTATTGATCAATCACAAACTTCCTTGAGAGTTTCATTTGCTTTCTCAGCAAGGAGTTCTTTTGTTTTCTCACTGACTATAATGTTGCTGTCATCAGCGAAGAGGATTTTTTCACCATGAGTAACACTACTGGGAAAGTCATTAATGTATATCAGGAACAGTATTGGTCCTACTATGCTACCTTGCAGAACCCCTATATTAATAAGTGTTTTCCTAAATGTTTGGATCAATTTGAGGTGTGTGTTATCTCTACTCTTTGTACCCTGTCTGTTAAGTATGATCGAAACCAGTCATTGGCTACCCCTCTTATTACTAATGCTTCTAATTTATTTAATAGAATCTTATGGTCTACTGTATCAAACACCTTAGAAAGATCCAAAAATATGCCTGTGATACACTCATCTTTATCAAGAGCTTCAAAAGTACAACTTTTGTGAATTCTACTATGGCTGACTCCATATTTTTGCCACTTTGGAATCCAAACTGTGATTAGCTTAAATGATTGTATTTATTCAGGTAATTCATTAATCTGTCTTTCATAAGTGCTTCTATTAGTTTCGAGAATGCTGACAGTAGGGATGGGCCGGTAATTTCCTATGTCTTCTGCATTACCTTTCTTGAGCAAAGGTACAACTCTTGACTGTTTTAACTGCTCTGGAAATGCCCCTGATGTGAAGGATTCATTTATTATATTTGTTAAGGGCCTTGTATAATCCCTATGCATTGTTTCAGCACACACATTGGTACTTCATCTACGCCTACTGACTTTGTATTTTTTAGTTTTTGAATTGTTTTTCTGACATCAGTCTCTGTGGTTGGAAGTAACATCATTGTATTTAGTGCAACATTATTTACAGGTGTTATATTTGTTTGGGGGAATTTTTGCTGCAACTTCTCTGAAATACTTGAAAAATGCTCGTTTACATAATTTGCTAAGTGCTGTGGATCATTTATTACTTTATCCCCCTCCTTTAGTATATTATTTTGTGTTTGTTTGCCTCCCCGCATTTCCTTTTTTATAACATCCCAGACTGCTTTGCTTTTATTCTCTGCATTATACATTATTTTGTCATTAAATGACTTTTTGCAGCAATCAGCACCTTCCTATAGATCTTTTTGTATCTATGATAGAAATTTAAGAATTCCTGGTAATTTTCTTTTCTGTTAGAGCTTAATACAGGTTCAAAAGAGTTCATATTGATACTCCACACAAAAGCCAATTCCTACACAGTAGACAAACAACTCCAAACATAAACTGCCGTTTGCAGAAGTGATTAGATTCAAGTAGTACTATCTATGAACAAGATAACTTGACTAGAATACAAACAAGGCGCTAAGAGCTATAAGGGCCAAAAGTACACTGTCTTCAACCCTCCCTCCTTAAGTGAATACCAGAGAAACCAATGAGACAGCTTTTCATGAATGTTCAAATATATGTACACTGTGGTCCTACAATACACATAAACCATAAGATCAACAGTTGCCACAACTTTGAATAAATGCTATGGTCTCACAATCGACGATGATGTGTTTTATATTTCTCAGCGCCTCAGATGGATTAGTCTATGATAAAATCCAAAACTTAATGTACCATATCCCATTCAGAATCCCACAAAATAGGTTTCTCTCTCAGTATAACTATAACATACACTGATAACTATAACATACACTGATGTCCGATCTAATTTTAGAATATAGTGTGTGAATTCGCATATCTATGGATTGTGCTACCACCCAGCGGGATTCACGACAAATGTAGATAAAAGTCTGCTATCTACATCTACATCTACAATTATACTCCACAAGCCACCAAACGGTGTGTGGTGGAGGGAACTTTACATGCCACAGTCATTACTTTCCTTTCCTGTTCTAGTCACGTATGGTTTGTGGGGAGAACAACTGCCGGGAAGCCTCTGTGCACTCTCGAATCTCTCTAATTTTACATTCGTGATCTCCTCGGGAAGTATAAGTAGGGGGAAGCAATATATTCGATACTTCATCCAGAAACGCACCCTCTCAAAACCTGGACAGCAAGCTACACCGCAATGCAGAGTGCCTCTCTTGCAGAGTCTGCCACTTGAGTTTGCTAAACATCTCCATAATGCTATCACGCTTACCAAATAACCCCGTGACGAAACGCGCCACTCTTCTTTGGATCTTCTCTATCTCCTCTGTCAACCCGACCTGGTACGGATCCCACACTGATGAGCAATACTGAAGTATAGGTTGAACGAGTCTTTTGTAAGCCACCTCCTTTGTTGATGGACTACATTTTCTAAGGACTCTCCCATTGAATCTCAACATGGCACCCACCTTACCAACAATTAATTTTATATGATCATTCCACTTCAAATCATCCCGTACGAATACTCCCAGATATTTTACGGAACTGCTACCAGTGTTTGTTCCGTTATCATATAATCATACAATAAAGGATCCTTCTATCTATGTATTCGCAATACATGTCTTGTTCTACCACCAGGTAGCACTGACGTAACATAGTAGTTGAGTGGTAAGGGCTAGCAGTTCACATTGTTTATCAAATCTGTATGTATTTGGCCCTTTAGGCAATTACGTCACGCCAGTTGCACATGCACAGTAGCTCCTTAAAACGTGCACAAGTGAAGATGTGCTCACGACCCTGATACCAGGTTTCGCCGAGTCTAGTGGAGCAATATGTAGCACAGCACATAAAATTTAGTTCTGTGTATTTCGGATTACCCCATCTACATTAGATTTGACAACATGAAACCAAAAAATCCACTAGGTGTCAAAAGTTAGGGTGTTCACGTACTGTTGTGCTCTTACACCGCAGCCGCTACTGTGTGGAGTGCCATTACATTTCGTAACAGGATGAATTTGGTTGTCATTCATGGTACCCTAACAGCACACTGGTATGTCGACAATATTATACACGCAGACACAGTTGACACTCCGCGCGGTGTCTGATGGGAGCGAATGTATATAGGAAATGCCTTTACGATCGCTCCCAGCAGCCGCCGTGCCGAGTGTCAACTTTGTTTGCGGGTACAGTATTCTATGCCCATTTTGTTGCCCTTCACGGCAAGATGGCCTGAGCTTACATGTCTGCAAGATGATCCCTGCCTGCACAAGGCGAGAGATTCTGCTGGTTGTCTTCGTGCTTGCCAAACCCAACTTGGGAACGTTCCGAACATTAGGGTCAGGCTTTCCGACTATCTCGGAATTTTGACGATCTAATATGCCAACTGGACAGAATTTGGCACGATATCTCTCAGGAGAACATCCAACAACTCCATCAGCCAAGCACTATACCTGCTTGCCTAAGGGTCAGAGGTGGACCAAAGCATTATTGACTTGCTCAATTTGTTAAGTTCTTTCTCTTGAATAAATCATCCGTTTTTTTCTGAAACTGTAATCATTTGTTCGTCCTTATATGTACATCACATATACCTATTTCCGTCCTATTCGGAAAATGCCTTTGTGGTGCGTCGTCGGTTTGTTTCTTTTTTTCTGTGTGTGTCAGAGTGTATTATGTTTGTTATCTCACTTAAATGGAAAATATAAATGTTTAGACAACAATGTGTTTTGGCTCTAAATGTAGTGCCTTGTTGTTCATTTCGGATTGATGGTTTCATCTGTGAATCATTAATGTCGATATGGCACCTGAACGAGTTCATATTTAGCCTAATTAAATATTTAGCCTGAAAACGGTCTACTGTAGCCGCTTGGTATTGTTTCTAGTACTAATCCATCAAAATGGGTAGAAACTTTGTCCATAAATCAACACAACAAACATGGGATCCTGTTGCAACAGTGCTGGACATGTCACCAATTATGTAGGGAAAACTGGTCACTACGTAAACCTTCAGAAAAATGCCTATTACTATATATTATTTTCTGTTTCATTTAAAATATTTGGTGTCATACCTTATAATACGTAGATTCAAAATGAATAAGCGACAAGCTTCTATCAATGGACATGATTTGATGAAAATTCAATTTCGCTTGGAATGGCTAATTTCCCTTAGAGTTGCCACATCACCTCGTCTTCCTCTCGCGTTATTCTAGACGCACTTAAATTATGCAAGACCGTGATATACTGTAACGTCCGCATGCAGTAAGAATCCTTGAAAACAGCCGGGCCATTGCCAAGACTCCCCGCATTCAGCGATTTACCCCCACTGCCACACAAACATTGCACTATAAGAATGAAATGCGCTGTGACGGCAGTTGTTAGATTTCACCCATTTCATGGATAATTTTGTGAGGCATTTCACAGTTAATGTTATCAAGTTTTCATCACTATATTTCTTTTAAAGATTCATTGAAACTGGAAAACCAATAGGCCTATGTACCACATTATTTATAAAGAAAACATACATGTTTCCAAGAAATTGGCAAATGAAACATTTATCAATATTAAACATCCTACATGCCACTCAGTTGTTTGCATAAAAAAAATAAATTGGGTAATTTGCAATAAGTCTTGGGTATCGAAGTCGAGCCCTCACTACGAGCAACGTATATCGAACGCCTGACTGTCAAGGTACACTGAATTAATGTTCTCCAACTAAATCAGGGATCTATTTTTATTAATAATGCACGCACACTGCAAAATATTAATAAATATTAATCCACCAAACTTCTCCCGTGATTTAATCAAAGGACACTGATCCTTCTATTTTCTCCCACGGTTTAATTATAAAACATGACCATTGCTCAAAATGGGGGCGCGACTTCATTACCCAACGCTTCTTGGAAATTGCCATCAA
The DNA here is from genome assembly GCF_021461395.2 of Schistocerca americana. NCBI lineage: Eukaryota > Metazoa > Arthropoda > Insecta > Orthoptera > Acrididae > Schistocerca > Schistocerca americana. The sequence continues at coordinate 382,069,034 of NC_060124.1, forward strand.
TTGAACGCTTTTTTTAAACAGTTAACCAATTAACTGTCGAGCTCTCAACATTATATACGTTATTGTAGGAACGGTGTAATGAAACAACAGTGGCTGCAGTCGGCCAGTCTTATGCACTAATTGCATTAACTGATAAATGCAGTAAATTTTACAAGCCCAATAAGACAGAGACAAATCAGTATTAATGAAATATCATAATGAGCATGTTTCCAGATATTGTGGATAACTACTTACAGCATATTAAACAGCAGTAGAGCTATGTTATTGTGCATTATTTCAGCCAACGTTGTTGAAGCTATTTATATACACATACAGACAACAGACGAACTGTTTCTAAGGAAAGTCTTCTATACTGCAGAAGCCATGGTCATTTAAATATGGCTTCAGTCTGACTTTGAAATTCGATAACGTTTCTATTGGTTTAATTTTTTGGGTAAGCAGTTGTAAATTTTCTTACAGAGGCTAGTTATTACTTACTGCAGGCCGATTCACGAACAATGGCGTTTAACAAAGACGTGTCGGTTCAGTGACAGTTGCAGTAGTGTGGCGCTTCAAGAAACCGTGTGTTCTGCAAATTATGTCTCTTGATTGCTTATGTGGAATTTGTCACTTACCGCCACCATCAACGATTGCAACTCGCAACAAACGGAATAAAACCTCTTTACATAACTCGTTACGATCACGTTTATGCTCTTATTGGCTACGACACACACAGTGGAGTACCCTGAACACTACTGAATGTCCATTGGCTGTGGGAGACTGCTTCACGTAGGTGCACAGAACAAATCCAAACTCGACCGCATGGAGGTAAAAAAAGAAGGGAGATGGCACTACAGACATACACTGTAACACACTGTACTTTCTTTTGAAGCCAGAGTGCGCGGGCCCGCCGCCGTCTAACATAGCCCAAAACATTAACAGACGACTGTTTACAGTTGCTTCTTGTTCATTATTTCAGTCATGTACACGCAAGGGAAAGGCCTTCCGCGCGTGCGCTATGGGCAATGACTGTACTGCCGGACGGACGCTCGTGCTGTTAAAGGCTGAACGAAATCACAGTAGCGCGTTGCGTCACGTGATGAATCGGAAGTTCTTATTTTCAGTTTCGATTTAATGGCAGCCAGTGCTGGATTCCAGGCGGCGCTTAGTTGAAAACCTGCATCCCTGTTGACATGATTGTCCGCCGTACGGATATGTATGCCCTCCTTAACAACACAGTCCCAGAAAGATGACGCTGGGAATAAAATTTCCGCCTGTAAAGCATACGATGTCCCGTGTCCAGGCAATGCTCCGCTACCGCTGATTTATCAGGTTGCCCCAGGCGTGTATGGCGGTGGTGTTCGACGCAACGTTCTTGCACGGTTCGGCATGTCTGTCCAATATAATATTTTTCACTTTCGCATGGTATTTTATACACGCCGCGTTTCCTAAGGCCAAGATCGCCTTTGACCGAGCACAGTAAATTTCTGAGTTTTGCTGGTGGCCGAAGAACACACTTGATGACGTGTTTTTTGAGGATCCTTTGTTATCGAAGATATGTCGCTGTAACGAAACTATTGTTACTTGGGGAAGACAGTGAAATTTTGCTGGGGTGAAAATTTTCAACATCGAAAAGAAATTATTTGATTTAAACAAAAAACCTCAAAAATTTGTTGTTATTCTCGTGTTCCACAGACATCAAGAAACATGTGATAATGGGGGTGTTTCTTACTGATCACACTAGCCTCCACCACTCAAAGAATTACTTTGAGACAAGTGCAAATTTTTACTGCTAGAACAGTTTCCAAAACATTACACTTTAGTAATTAGTTCTGCAGTGACACTTATATAGTTCAGTTGATTTCTTGTACGTATCTTAGTTCGGTGTAACTCGGAGTAATCTGCTTCCTGCTGCTGCTGCTGAAGTAGTCGTTTCCTCGGTCGATTTCATATGCTAACTGGATCAAGTTACGTGAATTCCATCAAATAATCCAGGTACCAAGGCGTTTTATAGTGTTTCATTGATGACAAGCTGCACCATTTCTTCTTAGTGGGAGCCAACTCCACATAACAGGCTACACATAGTCACAATACTGTATTACAACAATTACATTATCGCACAGACGTGCGACACAGTGGTTGCGTTTCAGAACTGTCTCCAACTGTCCATTCTTGAGCCTTGTGCTCCTCCTATTTATACGTTTTTTAACAATCAAGTCAACAAAAGTACAGTGCAATTTTATTAAACTAACAATTAAAAGCTTAACATTTTTATGAGTAACTATCCACAAAACCTTGCTTATTTTATGCTGAAACTGGCATATACAATAAAAAAGACTTTTACATAGGATATACATCATATTATATAAAATACTGAAAGATAACAATGCTAACCTAAATTTTCTTAATTATGGCTTCATTTGTAAATGCAAAATATTACGAACATGTACTGGACAAGCATGACCTACTAGTAAACAAATGGAATAATAAATTTTATGGGATTTAATGTATTACGCGAAATCACTTATTAGATACCATTGGAATTTCGGAACTTTGAAAACAGGAATGTAAAACAAAAGGGGTGTTTTATTTCGCCGCCAAAACAGGGCAAGAACGCTGTTGCAGTGAGTGCCTCTGCATCTTCAATTACATCCCTGCTTCAAGTGCGCTTAGAACGGAATGCATGGCGTATCTGCCTATCGGAATAGCCATTCTGTTGGAATACCGTTGTCAGGCGTTGTAGCTCACCAGCTAGATTGTCGGCATCTGAGACTACATGTGCTCCATGCGCCAAAGAGCATAGGACACTGTTGTGTTGGGCAGGATGATGACAACTTGTGGGCTGCAAATATAGCTCCGTATGAGTTGATTTGCGATAGAAGCTGTGTCCCAGTGTAGCATCAGCTTTCCTTCTGACAATGACATCCAAGAATGGTAATGTGCCATCCTTTTCCACTTCCATTGTGAACTGTATATTGGGATGGAGCGAGTTCAGACGCCGGAGAAACACAGGTAATGTTTAACAAGGATGCGTTGTTGCAGCTGTGGATTGTCTACGACACCTGAAATGACAAAAGTCACGGGTTACCTTCTAACACAGTGTCGGGCATCCTTTTGCCCGGCGTAGTGCCGCAACTCGATGTGGCAGGGACTCAATAAGTCGCTGGAAGTCCCCTGCAGAAATACGAGGTGGAATCCAAAATTTTCGGGACTGGTGCTGCCATCTGGAAAGTAGGAGTAGTTGATCTTTGTAGCGCTAGGTGGCGAGAGCTGCATATCTGATGACTCAGTGTGCATAGTGGCATTCAGCTGGTAGGATGTGTTGCATGTCCACAGTGATTTCCGTAATACTCTGTGTCTGGTGTTTGGCGATTTTACGGTGGATTCGTAAACAGAACAGCGCGTGTGTATCAAATTCTGTGCGAATCTCGGGAAAAGTGCTACGGAGACCCTTGCAATGATTCAACAAGTGTTTGGGGGACAGAGCATGAGCCGTATGCGTGTGTCTGAGTGGCATGCTCGGTTCAGGGCCGGCTGTACAGACGTCGAAGATGATGCTCAAACTGGAAGGCCCTTTAGCTGCACAATGCCAGACATTGTTGCCAAACTTCAACAATTGGTTCGTGTGGATCGACGTCGAACCATTGAAGACCTGCCGGAGGAAGTTGGTATTGGTTATGGGACCTGTTAACAAATGTTGACAGATGAATTGGGTACGCATCGTGTCGCCGCAAAATTTGTGCTAAGGATCTTGACTGCCGATCAGAAGGCACAGCGTGTAGATGTGTGCACGAACCTTCGTCAGACCACATCTGATGATCCAACCTTCTTGTCGTGGGCTATCACTGGTGACGAGACCTGGATTTACGGTTATGACCCAGAGACAAAGCAACAATCGTCCCAGTCGAAGAGCCCGGGCTCTCCAAGACCCAGAAATGCGAGACAGGTGAAGAGCAAAGTTAAGAACATGTTCATCGCTTTCTTTGATACTAAAGGAATTGTGCACAAGGAATTCGTCCCACCCAACCAAACAGTGAATTCCACGTACTACTGTGACGTTTTGCGATGGCTCCGTGAAAACGTGGGGCGGCGACGACGGCCTGAACTTTGGCGTCGAGGGAACTGGCTGCTGCATCACGACAATGCGCCCTAACACGCGTCCTCGCTCACCAGTGTATTTTTGACAAAAAACAACATGGCGGTTGTACCCCACCCACCGTACTCGCCAGATTCGGCACCTTGCGACTTCGCGCTATTCCCAAAACTCAAACTCAAGTTGAAAGGCCGTCGGCTCGACACTCTAGAGAGGATTCAAGAAGCATCGCTGGTGGTGATAAACACCCTCAAAGAACAAGACTTCCAGAAAACGTTTGATCAGTGGCAGAAGCGCCGGGACCAGTGTGTACATGCGGATGGTAACTACTTCGAGGGTGATGGTGACCATTAGTCCAGTGGTAAGGCTTTCAACAGATGGCAGCACCAGTCCTGAAAATTTTGGATAGCACCACGTATTTGGCAATGCTGCATCTATACCCGTCCATAAGTGCGAAAGTGTTGCCGGTGTAGGATGTTATACACGAACCGACCTCTTGATTATGTCCCATAAATCTTCGATGGGATTCATGTCGAGTGATCTGAGTGGCCAAATCATTCGCTCGAATCGTCCAGAATGTTCTGAAATGGCGCATTGTTATCCATAAAAATTCCATTGTTGTTTGGTAACGTGAAGTCCATGAATGGTTGCGAATGGTGTCCAGGTAGTCAAACATAACCATTTTCAGTCAATGACCAGTTCAGTTGGCCCAAAGGACCCAGTCCATGGCACGTAAACACAGCCCATACCAACATGGAGCCACCACCAGCTCGCACAGTGCCTTGTTGACAACTTTGGTCCGTGGCTTTGTGGGGTCTTTGTCACACTCGAACACTGCCAATAGAAATCAGGACTTGACTGACGAGATCACGGTTTTCCAGTCGTCTAGGATCCAACCGATATCGTCACGAACGCACGAGAGGCGCTACAGGCGATGTCGTGCTGTTAGGAAAGGCGCTTCGTTCGTCTGCTGCTATACAGCCCATTAACACCACATTTCGCCGCACTGTCCTAACGGATACGTTGGTCGCACTTCCCACTTTGATTTCTACGGTTATTTTACACAGTATTGCTTGTCTATTAGCACTGAAAACTCTACGCAAGCGCCGCTGCTCTCGGTTGTTAAGTAAAGGACGTCGGTCACTGTGTTGTCAATGCTGAGAGGTTGTGCCTAAAATATGATATTCTCGGCATACTCTTAACACTGTGGGTCTCGGAATATTGAATTCTCTGACAATTTCCGAAGTTGAATGTTCCATGCATCTAGCTCCAACTGCCAAAGTCTGTTAATTCCCATCGTGCGGCCATAATCAAGTCGGAAACCTTTGACATGAATCATCTGAGGACAAGTGGTACCTCTGTCAAAGCACTGCCATTTTATACCTTGTGTATGCAATACTACCGCCATCTGTATATGTGCATATCGCTACCCCAAGACTTTTTCACACCTAAAATGTGTTGCGATGTACAGTGGATATCGTAAACAATAAGACACCGATTTTTTGCTTACTTTCACACAGTTTGCAAGTTATTTATTACACTCATGAGTTTTATTTATTGTGTGTAATATTTTTCATCAGTACAGTTTTGCTACAGTTGCTAAAACTGTGTAGGAAAATATTGAGGGTAGATAATTTTATGGAGGGGGCGCGGCATTGGCAGCTCTGCAGGGTCACCACAGTAAGGTGCGAAATGTGCAGAACTCTTCTTTTCATTGTCTTTTTTTACTTTTTTATTTATTTTGTATTAGAAACTATTGTTTTACCTGTCGCTTCGACTGCTTATGTGTACGTTACATATATTGCAAATAACTTCTTCTTCTTCAGCTCCCCTTCCTGTCCATCTCCTCCACCCTCCCTCTGTCTATATCCTCTCCCTCTCTCTCTCTCTCTCTCTCTGTCTCTGTCCATTGCCTCTTCCCCCTGTTCTATGTTCATCGCCTCTTCCCTCATCTCTCTCTGCCCATCTCCTGTTCCCAATACCTGTCCATCTCTCCCACCTCTCTCTGTGCATATCCTGCTCCCCACCTCAATCTGTCCACGTCTCCCCTCTCTCTGTCCTCTTAACCACTCTCTCCGTCCATCTACTCCACCATGTCACTGTTCATCTTCTCCCCTCCCATTCTCTGTCCATCTCCTCCCCCTCCCCCATCTCTGTGACCATCTCACACTCCCCCCCCCCCCCCCCCCTCTCCGGCCATCTCGTCCATCTGCCCTCTCTCCATCTCCTCAACCCTCTCTCAGTCCCTCTCTTCTCTCCTCCTCTCTCTATCCGTCTATGTCACTCCGTTTTTACCTCCACTCTCACCTACACAGCTCTTCTTTCCAATCAGTAAGTGGCGTGTATGCCAAGTTTCGTTGTAATCGAGCCATTCGTTTAGGAGGAGATGTCGAAAATACACTCCTATAAGCATTTTTATAGTATAAAGATTTTTATGGTTGACTCATTGCAAGATACCATTCTTTCATCGAAAAACCTATCTGATTTTTTTCCAAGTCTCGATTGACGGGAAGGAGATGAGGCAGGGCTGAACGGACGGCTTTAAACACGAATTGACGGAGGTTCCACCATCTTCACAAGAATTCGCACCCTATAACTGCCATCTGTTCCCGCATGTTAAGAATTTTGAAGCCGGGAAAATTTTTTGAGTTTAATGATGATGTTATAGTATTCTGCAATCATTAAACAATGCAGTATACTCCCGGGAACAAATTCCGACAAAGTGCACTGATTTCATGAAATGTTCTCCTTCCCCACGGTAGTGGCGTGTGTCGAACATCCCATACTTTGAGAACTTTGAGTCGTAAGGTATATAGTTTCCTAGTACTTCCTTAGTAATGAGGCACGTTCCTGATAATGCGACATTGAATCTGTGGTCGACACTTGGGTTATTATAAACAAAATGTTTCACACAATAAACACCTTCGTTCAATGTACCATCCACAGAAATTTTTGGCAGAGGGGAGAATGTTCTAAAATTGCTACTTTTTATATAATTGATAAAGTTAGTCTGAGAACCTATATTACCACAAGAACTAAATTTGATAGACATTACTAAAACTTATTTTATCTCAAACTGTTAATAGTTGTTCATTTATTTTTTGGGTATAATACCTAAGACAGCAAAATAGTAAGCATATTTCAATATTACAGGGTGGGGTAAACAAAAGTGACCCGGACAAGTGGATACGATTGGATGATAACCTGTAGGACATTAACGGAGGAGGAACAGACCTACAGTTACTTCCAACAGGATGGAGTAACTGCCCATACAGCCAGCCGAATCTTGGAGCACATTTACACAATCTTCACGCCTGACACAATTGTTAGCAGAGGTCAGTCTATTCCCGGCCCTAGATGGCCACATATGTGGCCTGAACTGTTAGTGTGCGATTATTTTATATGGGGAGCCTACAAGTCTAAGGTGTATCGCAATAATCCTCTTGGACTTCATTAACTGTAGGCAGAATTAACTGTAGGCAGAACGTTCTGAATGAGACTGCAGCTGTTCATGAATGTTGATCACTTTCAACATATGCTATAGTCAAGTTAGTACTGTATTTCCTTTCCTCTATTGTGTTTCTTTGTACCCTGGAATTCTGTTCTCTGGGCCACTTTTATTTGTCCCAACCTGCATAAGCTAATTATATATTTGTATATTATTGATATGAATGTGAAAGCCGCAATTTTGATTTAACAAACTAAAATTACATAAATTTTATGACTGATTACTGGGGAATGGACGAGTTGTTTAAAGGAAATATTTCTATTAATACACCTATAATATGAGGTTGTCACTGAAAATTAAAAGTCTGAAATAGAAAAATAATCATAAATGTGGGGAAAATCCTTTTGGGAAGCAAGAAAAATAATAAGGAATGCAAAATAGTGCTTCTCAAAGAGGGGAAACGCAAATAAACTTTAAAGAACTACAGTACCGTCTACCACGGCAATGCTAATTCTGATATTTAGTAAAACTGCACACAATCATTACTAAAGCAGCGCGTGAATATTGTAATAAATATCGAGTCTATAGCTACAGGTTTCTGGAGGGGCAAAGCCCCTCTTGTTCCCAATTTCGGGCGCCTATCATCGTGCTTAGTGTGATAGGCGCCTATGTATCGTAATCTGTATCCTGATTCTGGAAAGAGCTGCGTAGCTACAGACGCGCATCTGTTTCGGAAGGGAAGCAAACAAAGAACTTGGGAGCTCGTGATAGGCAGGCATTAGTCTGTGCAAGCACAGCTGTGCCCGTTACTTAAGCCGCTTTCTGCGTGGAAAGTTGAGCCGCGCGGTTACGCAATGAAGTCCTACCGGGTCACCTCTAACGTACGATTCGTGAAGACAGGCAAGGAACTGCATTCATTATTAGTCAAGTGGCAAGGCTGTGGTCGTGGTGTTGGAACTGTTCTCGGAAAGCAACTGTTCGGAGCGGTCTTTCTTTTAGTGAACTATCGTTCTTTTAGTCCTCACGCACTACGCTTAAATGCTACACTCGGAAGACGAAAACCGAATTTCGAAGAAAGGTGTCGTGTTTATATTTTATGTTAGTATCGATTTTGCTAGCCTGATTAGACATCATTAGCCCGAGCATCTGTAAAATATCTGTCCGATTTGGTCTTCACGATGAAGCGAGATTATGACTACACGCGTAACATTTTTTAAAAGGAGGGACTACGATTTCCCTACAGATGCCAGTAAATTTGTAAGGGCGGACGGAAGGAGAGGGGAAGAGGGAGGAAGAGGGGGAGAAGAAAGAAGAGAAGAAAGAGTACTAGTAGGAGGAGGAGGAGATTGTAAAAGAAGAGATGCTTAAAAATTTTGTCCACGCCAGTTAATGCGTTCGAAACTGTTTCACTAATCCGCCAATACTGCGCAGGTTCACCGTGTTAAGTGTCCAGTAGCCGAAGATTACTATATTCCGACGTTTTGGAATGGGTAAAAAATTTCGGAATGGGAACAAAAACATTCAATCCTGTACACAGAATTACTCAATGTTTTTTCACTAGTTACAAACTGTGTAACAGATTCTTCTGCACTGAAAAAGAGAGCGAGTTTAGTTGTTTAAAAATTAGTCAGATTTTCACAATATACGGTTGTTGTCAGTCAATTCGATTGTACTAATGCAGCAAACATATAAACATTTACAGATCTCTTTCTGTCTAATAGAGATGAAATGTGCTTCTTCTCAGTTAAACAAATGAAATGAACTTCCTGCTCAGTGGAACAGTTGTTTTCCTGCAGTTCACACAAAATTACTTCGCCAGCCGCTGTGGCCGAGCGGCTCTAGGCGCTTCAGTCTGGAACCGCGCGACCGCTATGGTCGTAGGTTGGAATCCTGCCTCGGTCATGGATGTGTCTGATGTCCTTAGGTTAGTTAGGTTTAAGTAGTTTTAAGTTCTAGGGGACTGATGACCTCAGATGTTAAGTCCCATGGTGCTCAGAGCCATTTGAACAAAATTACTTCTGCCACATTAACCAATAATTTTAAAACCAAGTAAGAAATTCACCTCCAATGCACGTTTGAAAAACGGTAAAGCGTTTACGTGGGAGCGAATATCGATTGTGGAAGAGGAAATCCGGATATTGGAGTATTTGCGTAACCAACCACAAGTGGTACTGTGAGAGCGGCTTTTGGAATCTGGATTTCGACGACGTAGGTAAACGCAGCCCCCCAACCTCATGAACCATGGACCTTGTCGTTGGTGGGGAAACTGATCTCCGTACCGTAGGTGCAACCACAACGGAGGGGTATCTGTTGAGAGGCCAGACAAATGTCTGGTACCTAAAAAGGGGCAACAGCCCACTCAGTAGTTGCAGGGGCAACAGTCTGGATGGTTGACTGAACTGACCTTGTAACATCAACCAAAACAGCATCGCTGAGGTGCGAAAGCCTGAAAGCCAGGGGAATCTGCAGCCGTAATTTTTCTCGAGGGCATGCAGCTTTGCTGTATGGTTAAATTTTGATGGTATCCTCTTGAGTATCATATTCCGGAGGTAAAGCAGTCCCCTATTCGGATCTTCGGGTGGGGACTACTCAGGAGGATGTCGTTATCAGGAGAAACAAGACTGTTCTTCTACGGATCGGAGCGTGGAATATCAGATCCCGTAATCGGACAGGTAGGTTAGAAAATTTAAAAATGGATAGGTTAAAGTTAGTGGGAAAGTGAAGTTCGAGGGCAGAAGGAACAGTACCTTTGGTCAGGTGAATACAGAGCTATATATACAAAAGCAAATAAGGGTGATGCAAGAGTAGGTTTAAAAAAGATTTAAAAAATAGGATCGCGGATGATCTACTACGAACAGCATAGTGAACGCATTACTGTAACCAAGATAGACACCAAGCTCACATAATGATGAATTTATCTATGCAAAACTATAATCTAAATGCGACAAATTGATATTGTGGTGAACGGCATATACCGACCGCGGGAATCTGGCTTTCCGTGCTACGAACGCATCTCTGTGTCATATCGAACCAAAGATTTTGTTTTATAGACAGTTTGTGAAGGAAGTGGAGAGATCGGTCGTGTCAGAGGAGAGGAGACAATGTATCGTTGTGAGACGCCATTACGGTACATGGTAAATGTTCAAATAGCTTTTTTTGCACAAAATAAAATCCAATAATTAACATAAAGTATTCAAAGTGTGTATATCTCCGTACTGAAATTAGTTAATTATCACTGTACAGATATTAGGAGACGTATATTACTCGGAGGCGATGTTAACGATAGTGCGAACCTGCATTTTTCACGATCATAATTCGTCGAGAGATTATCTCTGAATTAATAAACTTTAAACTTTAACTTACTAAATTGTTGGACCTATCATCCAGATTCATCAAACAACATAGCATACAGATGTGCCGAAAGATTTTCGTAACGAGTAAAGGTTTTAGAGATTTCAGGTGTAGCAGATAACGACGAGGAAATTCAGCGGGATCGCACTGTGGAATACATCTCTGGCTTTCATGTGGTATTTAAAACGAAATATTTATATTTTCCAGGTTTTCAGGAGACTAAAGATAAAAGGGAATAAGGAACTAAGCTAAACCAATCAAAATCAATAACTAAACCACTAGTTAAAATAAAAGCACACACAAAGAATATTTATTTATAAAAATAAAATAAAGAATATTTTTAATTACCTAACCAATAATAATATAGTAAAACACCCACAACAGTGGCACACGTTTATTTGCCAACTAGCTCCGCAGATGAAGAAATTGAAGAACTCTTTGGTAACAGAAAAGAAATTATTCAGATAGTTACGAGACACGAAAAGTTAAAAGTCATGGGGGACTGGAATTCGATAGTAGGGAAAGGAAGGGAAGGAAAAGTAGTAGATGAATATGGACGGGTGGGGGTAAGAAATGAAAGAGTAAGCCGCCTGGTAGAATTTGGCACAGAGCATAACTTAATCACCGTTAACACTTGGTTAAAGAATCATGAAAGAAGGCTGTGTACGTGGGAGAGACCTGCAGACACCGGAAGGGTTCAGACTGATTACATAATGGTAAGACAGAGATTTAGGAACCAGATTTTAAATTGTAAGACATTTCCAGGGGGCAGATGTGGACTGTTACCACAATTATGAACTGTAGATTAAAACTGAAGAAATTGCAAAAAGATGGGAATTTAATGAGATGGGACCTGGATAAATTGAAAGAACTAGAGGTTGTAGAGAGTTTCAGAGGGAACTTTAGGGAACGATTGACAGGAACAGGGGAAAGGGTACAGTAGAAGAAGAAAGGGTAGCTTTGAGAGATGAAATAGTGAAGGCAGTAGAGTATCAAGTAGTTAAAAAAACGAGGGCTAGTAGAAATCCTTGGATAACACAAGAAATATTGAATCTAATTGATGAAAGGAGAAATTATAAAAATGCAGTAAATGAAACAGGCGAAAAGGAATTCAAACGTCTCAATAATGAGATCGACAGGAATTGCAAAACGGCTGAAACGGCTAAGCGGGAAAGCTAGATATAAGGGTGTAGAAGCTTATGTCACTAGGGATAAGATACATGCCACCAACAGAAAAATTAAAGAGACCTTTGGAGAAAAGAGACCCACTTGTATGAATATCAAGAGCTCTGATGATTAACCAGTCCTAAGCAAAGAAGGGAAAGCCGAAAGGTGGAAGGAGTATGTAGAGGGTCTATACAATGGGATGTGCTTAAGGGCAATATTATGGAAATGGAAGAGGACGTAGATGGAGATGAGATGGGAGATATGATACTGCACGTGAAGAATTTGACAGAGCACTGAAGGACGTAAGTAGTAACAAGGCTCCGGGAGTACACGACACTGCGTTAGTACTACTGATAGCCTTGGGAGAGCCAGCCATGAACCAAACTCTTACATCTGATGGGCAAGATGTACGAGACTGGCAAAATATCCTCAGACTTCAAGAAGAATGTAATAAATCCAATTCCAAAGAAAGCAGGTGCTGACAGGTGTGAAAATTACCGAACTGTCAGTTTAATAAGTCACTGTTGCAAAATACTAACAAGAATTCTTTACAGAGGAATGGAATAACTGGTATAAGCTGACATCGGGGAAGATCAGTTTGGACTCTGTAGAAATGTAGAAAAACGCGAGTCGATACTGACCCTACGACTAATCTTAGAAGCTAGGGTAAGAAAAGACAAAACTACGTTCATAGCATTTGTAGACTTATAGAGAGCTTTTGACAATGTTGACTGGAATACTTTCTTTCAAATTCTGATAATGGAAGGGGTAAAATACAAGGAGTGAAATGCTATATATAAGTTGTACACAAACCAGAAGTCAGTTGCAAGAGTCGAAGGGCTGAAAGGGAAGCAATGGTCGAGAAGGGAGTGAGACAGGGTTGTAGCCTATCCCCGGTGTTATTCAATCTTTACGTTGAAGAAGCAGTAAAGGAAACCTAAGAAAAATTTGGAGTAGGAATTAAAATCAAGGGAGAAAAAGTAAAAACCTTGAGGTTTTACGATTATATTTTAATTCTGTTGGACAGCAATGGACCATGAAAAAGAATTGAACGGAATGGATAAAGTCTTGAAAGGAGGCTATAAGATGAACACCAAAAGAAGAAAAACGAGGATAATGGAATGTAGTCGAATTAAATCAGGCGATGCTGAGGGAATCAGATTAGGAACTGAGACACTTAAAGTATTAGATGATTTTTGCTATTTGGAAAGCAATAAAACTGAAATTATGTGTATGGGTTGTACCCATATATGGATGTGAAACATGGACGATAAACAGTTAAGACATGAAGATAATAGGAGCTTTTGAAATGTGGTGCTACGGAAGAATGCTGAAGATTAGATGGGTAAATCACGTAACTAACGAAAATACTCTGAAAAAGTGAGGGACAAGAAATTTGTGGCACAACTTGACCAAAGAAAGGGATCCGCTGATAGGACACATTCTGAGACATCAAGGGATCACCAGTTTATTATTGGGGGTATAAATCGTAGAGGGAGACCAAGAAATGTATATAGCAAGCAGGCTGAGAAGGATGTAGGTTACAATCGTTATTCGGAGATATAGACGCTCGAACAGGAGAGAGCAGCACGATGAACTTCAAACCATTCTTCGGTGCTTCGGACTGAAGACGACGACAACAACACACAGCTCAGTACTACTAATCTATGTTAAAGAATATGTCGTAATCAGAGTATTAAAGGAAATATCCTGTTCAATTTGTAAAAACCTGGTTTTAACCAGTTCGCATAACTCTTTTAATTGATGTGATATATCCCCCTGAATCACAGGCAACAACCTATGTTATCAATAGGTTGTTGTTCCGTCTTGAAATCACAGTTTTCCATCGGATACCTATAGCTAGTGACACAAGACTTATGGTACATCACAACAATAAAGGAAAACAAGATGAAAAGTAGAAATAAAAAAGTTCGGAAATAGAACTGTAGTGTGACCTCCAGCAGACCAGATGAAAGGGCACGCAGATGCCGACCAAAAACGTGAAGAACTACCCCACTGACGACATCTTAATGTGAAAAAGGCGGAACGCGTGTGGGAGAAACAAAATACAGTGCAGCAAGAAAAGGCGGTTTTATTTGCAAAACAACTATTACTTTCAATGTCTTGATGAAGAACACCTTTCAAGACCTAAACTGTTCGTCATGAAAATAGGGAGTGCGCTCGTCTAACAACATTTAAGTGCGCTTCGGTGATGCGGTGTGTTAAATTAGATCTTTTTTATGTTTAAAACGTTGTTCTGCAGATGCCTTAGTTATTTTGGACCATTAGATGGCGTAATGGAATGGTTTCCCAATAACTTTAACAGATGTGGATCGAAGAAAACCTATGCATTCTTGGTATCGTCTGCTGGGTTTACGAAATACTGTATGTTTTGTCTGTATCGCCACACAGTTCCTTCCGAATTTTCATATTTTTTCCACTTGTTTCACACATCACAGCTACAACGCTTTTTCTCGATTCCTCAGCTGCCTTAATGATACTCTGAAGCAAAATATTAGTCATAATTATGACGAAGTTATAATAAGCTGGTTGTTTCTACTGTTTACATAACATAAGGATCGTGCAAACCTGCAAACCTCAACATTGGAATATGAACCGGCTACTACGTCTTCCGACTCGTACAAACATCAACATTTATTTGAGCAAATGCCAAAACTGCTAGTCTGCCAGACATAGCCTTCTGTAAACTTAAGATATCTTCGAGAGTGCTCAAGTGCTGCCATGCACAGCAAAGGCCTTTTCCGCTTTCAGGAATAAGAATATTCTTTTGGCGACAGAGACCTAAAAATCAATGCAAGGGCATGTCCTCAAAATTCCACTTCACCCTTTTGCTTTCGTTCAACGGACATGGTCTTCCCGTCGGTGTAAAACATTTTATCAATACATTCCTTACAATTCTGTGTAATTTGTTTTTTGTTTTCGTGGCAGATGTCCTGTTTGTCCGCTTTGATGAAAGAACACGGCGAAGAGCATTTGTTTTACTTCACAAGGCTACATCGCATTTCTACAGTATTGCTTCTTTCTATGCATTTAGTTTTATTAAATGACAAATCTCTGCTCTCAGTTCCATAATTTCTAACCTTGCTCACTATTTCACTAAGCTCATGAACGGGATCACTAGCTGTGGTATGGTCAACTATTTCTTTTCTTTTAAACACCTTTTCTAAAGTATCCAAAGCTCGCTTTTGCAAACTTCTTGCTTCGCAGCGTTGTGCGCGACTTACAAATCTCTGAAGAATGAATTTGCTTTTATTACTCCTGGAGCCGCGTGGTCAGAGGCGCTTTGCCACGGTTCGCGCGGCTCCTCCCGTCGGAGGTTCGAGTCCTCCCTCGGTATGGGTGTGTGTGTTGTCCTTAGCGTAAATTCGTATAAGCTAGATTAGGAAGTGTGTAAGCCTAGGGACCAATGACCTCAGCAATTTGGTCCTATAGGAACTTACCACCAATTTCCTAATTTTACTCCTGGAGTTATTTACTAATTACGATACAACCACATTAATTTTTCATTATTAATCAAATAAATAATGGACAAAAACGATAAAATATCAGCGAGATAAATCACTGCAATAGTTTATTTCGATAAAATTTAATGATAAATTTTTTCTCAGTAGAGAGGCTTTTAACTGACGACCTCCAGCAAGTCATAAAGAGATCCTGCCAATTGAGCTGCGGAGCCGCGCGGGATTAGCCGAGCGGTCTGAGGCGCTGCAGTCATAGAATGTGCGGCTTGTCCCAGCGGAGGTTCGAGTCCTTCCTCGGGCATGGGAGTGTATGTTTGTCTTTAGGATAATTTAGGTTAAGTAGTGTGTAAGCTTAGGGACTGATGACCTTAGTAATTAAGCCCCATAAGATTTCACACACACACACACACACACACACACACACACACACACACTCACTGAGCTGCGGAGCCACTTTGATTGACACTGTTGTTTTTAACGGATTAGAGCAGAACGAGAAATGTGCAAGCACAATAGCTCCATCGCAAGTTATACGAGTACTACATTCTCACAATGAAATAGGTAACACATCTTGAGAATACAAAAAAATGTAGGTTACTTCCACGAGAAATGAAGTATCTAGAAGTATCTAGTATCTAGAAGCAAAAAATAATAAACCTGAGCAACGTAATTTACTTATTTCCTACACATTATAGCGAGTCATTGACTGGCTTAGAGTAATCAAGTACCTACTCAAAAAAAGCATTGAATTTATGTGAATTAATTTATTTTAAAGTAATTTTTGAGTGCAATTATTATCAGTGTTATTTATGCACTAACTTCTTATCCTTCCAGCTGCATCGTTGTTTTCTGTACTTCCTTCCTCATGCCAGTTTGGAATGTTTGCGCTGTGGTTTGCTGCAGGTAGTAGTAGCATCTTTCTTGAAGGTAACTCCAAAAGTTCGTTTCTCAAATCTCGTTTCTAATCCTCAGCCCGAAAATTAACTAAGGTGCAGTTATCGTATCCACTTTGTCCGCGTGTTTGCATCGAACTATCCGCTCACGTTGCAGTTGGTCATCTTTGGGAAAACCATGCTAAATAACGTTTGCCATATTTCGAACAGTATTAATGAATTCTGACACAGCATAATTATAGTTACCCTTGCTCACGACTGGCATGGAACGAGTTACTTTCTTTTGGATTCACACCTGGACTTCCGTGTTCTGCCGAATGCACAGCCACGAGCGTCCTCAAAGTGACATCAAGGCGCGCAGCGGCTTCTGGGAATTTTTTGCTCACGAGAGGCCGGAATGGTCTACCTCCTTTTTCCAAACATCTTGGTCACACCACGCACCATCGCTTTATCAGACATTTCGACCGCTTACTTGTTTCCATAAAAGCCCATTCACTTAAACACACATTTGAAATACACTCACGCTCATAAATTAAAGATAATGCTGATTCATGGTGAAACGACGCTCTTGTGGGGCGGTTTGCGGGTTTAAATCACCCATGTGGTGCATCTGACCAAAGGTCGTCGCACGGTGGCGCTGGCAGCAGTTGACATACGCAGAAGTGTGTTGATGCATGTCAGTGTACGGTGCAGCGAGTAAGTGTGCAGACGTTTTCAGACGTGCTAGTGGTGACTGTGTATTGAAAATGGCTCGAAGGACACATATTGATGACGTTACGAGGGGTAGAATAACAGGGCGACTGGAGGCTGGTCAAACACAGCAGGTCGCAACACGGGCCCTCCGTGTGCCACAAAGAGTGATCTCAAGATTATGGCAACGATTCCAGCAGACAGGAAACGTGTCCAGGCGCTACAGTACGGGACGTCCACAGCGTACAACACCACTAGAAGACCGATATCTCACCATCAGTGCCCGCAGACGGCCACGGAGTACTGCAGGTAGCCTTGCCCGGGACGTTATCGCAGCCACTGGGACAGTTGTCTCCAGACACACAGTCTACAGACGACTAAACAGATATGGTTCATTCGCCCGGAGACCAAACGTGTATTCCACTGACCCCTGGTCACAGGAGAGCCGGTAAAGCCTGGTGTCAAGAACACAGTACATGGTCATTGGAACAGTGGTCCCAGCTTATGTTCACGGACGATTCCAGGTATAGTCTGAACAGTGAATCTCGCCGGGTTTTCACTTGGGGTGAACCAGGAACCAGGTACCAACCCCTTAATATCCTTGAAAGGGACCTGTATGGAGGTCGTAGTTTGTTGGTGTGGGGTGGGATTATGATTGGTGCACGTACACGCCTGTTTGTCTTTGACAAAGGAACTATAACAGGTCAGGTGTATCGGGACGTCATTTTACACCAGTATGTCCGCCTTTTCAGGGGTGCAGTGGGTCCCACCTTCCTCCTGATGGATGATAACGCACGGCCCCACCGAGCCGCCATCGTGGAGGAATATCTTGAAACAGAAGATATCAGGCGAATGGTGTGGCCTGCCTGTCCTCCAGGCCTAAACTCCATCGAGCACGACTGCGATCTCCTCGGTCGCCGGCCGAAGTGGCCGTGCGGTTAAAGGCGCTGCAGTCTTTAACCGCAAGACCGCTGCGGTCGCAGGTTCAAATCCTGCCTCGGGCATGGATGTTTGTGATGTCCTTAGGTTAGTTAGGTTTAACTAGTTCTAAGTTCTAGGGGACTAATGACTCAGCAGTTGAGTCCCATAGTGCTCAGAGCCATTTGAACCATCCCCTCGGTCGACGTATCGCTGCACGTCTTCAAACCCCTACAACACTTGAGCAGTTCCGACAGGCACTGGTGCAAGAATGGGAGGCTATACCCTAGCAGCTGCTCGACGACTTGATTCAGAGTGTGCCAACCCTTTTTGCGGCCTGTGTACGTGTGCATGGTGATCATATCCCATATTGTTGTTGGGGTACATGCGCATAAAACAGTGGCGTTTCGTAGCACATGTGTTTCGGGACGGTTTTCTCAACTTATCTCCAATACCGTGGACTTACAGATCTGTGTCGTGTGTGTTCCCTATGTGCCTATAGTATTAGCGCCAGTTTTGTGTAGTGCCATGTTGTGTGGCGCCACATTCCGCAATTATCTTTAATTTATGAGCACGATTGTAGTTTTTCTTAACCCCATCCGATACCCTAGAAACTGGCATGTAGTACCACCTTCAAAAATTATAGCTGATCTTGTATCGGCTCAGAAATTACTGCAGGGATTTTTCACTGATGGATAGAGGAATTCAGAGGAAGGCTTGTGTACATAAGTTATTGTTCAAATAAGGGGCAGTCAATAGATTCCCGTCCGAAAGCCTACAGTCCAGAAACGGCACGCCAATCAGGCAAAATCGCCGTGGGTATTGACGCGGTTAGCCCACTGACGCACCACGTTGAAGAAACCAGTTCAGTAAAACATCGTGTCCAGTTGCGTCAAGAAGTCTGTAAGTGCCTGCTGCACATCCTTGTCCGACATGAATCGTCGATCCTTCAAGGCCTTTTTTAATGGACCGAAGGTCTGATAACCGCATGGGGAGAGATCAGGGGTATAGGGAGGGTGCTCCAGTTTCTCTCACTTGGTCTTAATGGATGAGGATGGCCTCCCAGATCGACCGGCGTCTTGTGTCGAACAGCAACTAGCGGAATTTGTGCACCATTCTGTAGGGAAGCAGCCTAATCACGCTGTAGTAAATTCACATCAGTTTCCATTGTGTGCCAGCCAGTCTGCTGTAACTAGCTCTGACGTCATAAATGTTGCGCAATACTTTAAAAATCAAGCAAAGAACCTAAAACTTTTCTAGCATGTCAGGAATAATACTAAATTAATGTGTGTTAAATATCAGTTCGATAACTTCAGCCATTTTCGAAATTTGGGCGTTTTTCTGAAAAAATCATTGGCGCAACAGAAAAGAGCTAGAGACTTCAAAATTTATATTTAGATTCATCTTTCATAATGATTTAATAAAAACAGTACTTTGGATTTCACAAATTAAGATTTTAGTGGAAATTCATGATTTTCTGGTTTTCGTCTCAAAACTGAAGGAAGCAAGATAGATTAAGTAGGCTAATAAATAAGGCTAGGATGTTTAGATTTAAATAGGTTGGAGGTCCGCTATGACTATGAAGATGTGAAAAGTTTCTTTTGAATACCTATAAAATTATAGCGATAGCGGATCTCAAAAGGGCCAGTTCAGAGCTCATCTACTGCGTGCAGTGTAATTTAATTAATTCTCTCGCCCAAAATATTTAACTTAGCCACGTCAAAATTTTATTATCAATACTTACCTGCATGCTGAATGCACGTTTAAATTAAGAGCTTCATCGGCCATCAGCAAAAGAAGCTATAAATTATTATGTAACTTGAAGTGGTGCGTTACTAGCCCAGCGGCTAGTCGAGAGAGCCGATTTGATCAGGCGTTCCCTTAGCCGTCCGCACCGCGGCTTTATATATAAGAACGCTGCGCGAGGAAGCAAGGCCCCAGTTCTCTCCAGACGCTGAATGACACGCCATCTGTGTCGGGAGTCGCGTCGCATCAGTGTCACTGCTACAAACAGCCTCGGGTGCCGTATTAAGTTACTAGAGATACGCGGAACCATGAAAACATTTCAAGTGAAGTGTTAATTCTGGGATGATTTTCATTATCTAGCTTCAGTTTGCGTATTGTCGTATTTTCACGTGCCGTCGCGGGACAGACATTCTACCAAATATTTTGCGTAGCGTTTGATGAAATATTTTCATCAAATTATGGCGAGCATTCTTTTTAACATTTAATTCGGACATTTATAGTTGCATCAGCGCATTAGACTCTGAACTGCTCTGTTAATAAGGTTGTAGGGATACTTGTGTTTTTTATCAGTGAATTTCAGAATATACTCAGCTATTTTGGAAAACCGGTTTTGATTAGAAATCCCGGACAATCTCCTAATTCCTCAGAGCTATAAGCTGCAGCTATAATGGTATTCTCAGATGAAGTGGGCACTAGGATCTCTAATTGCTGGCTCCACGTTTTGTTAAATCACTTTCTGGGTGCTAAAAAGCAAATAGAGAGCCAGTGTTGAGAACGGCGAAAGACAGCATTAACAACATTCTAAAAGCCTGAAACGGATTCAACATGCAAGCATTTATACAGCAATTAGATTAATTATTTTTACAAGTTATTCGCCGCCCCACAATTCCACAACGGTGGTTCTCGACAGACATGCTGCTCCATACAAATTCTTCGTTCTGCTATGGTTCATCTACCAGTGTTGGTCCTTCGGCAGCCAAGAAAAGAATAACAGAACATTGGTCCTACTTGGAAGCGTTTAGTAACAACGTCACTATAGTTCACGTTTCAGGATTTAGCGCACGCACATCGGAAAGACACGAATGTCACACCAATCCCTTGCCTACATGTCGGTGCTTATACACTGAGTCGCGCTACGTTGTAGATATATGCTGCAGCAACACCCTCAAAGGGAAACTTTTTGATCGCCAATTATAGCAATGAGCGTGTAGTAAAAGTATTGTTATATGTTCCACATTTAATTCGAATTTGTGGTGATATCTCGAGGCAATAAGCTGGTCAGTTTGAGAGGAGACAGTATCTGTCGCGAAAAGAAGTAAGCAGCCGCCACAACGAAAGAGAGCAGCGGAGTTTAACGTGCCTGGAAAACGAATCCTTGTCAGACCGTGGATTTTTCAGCCTGCCTTTTAACTTAGCATTCACTTTTCAGTGATGTGGAGATTCACCTGGAAACGTGGTTTGAATTCCACGTTAAACTATAGGCCTCCTTTTCCTAGCTGGATAACTAGGATACGATAGGAACACGCAAGTCGACGAAATGGCGTCCAGTTGGGAGATTTGCACTGGGTTATTGAGCCATATACAGTTATTTCTAGAAATCTATACATGTCGTATACATGTTGTCCCCCGCCGCGTTTCCCATTCTGTATGTAAAGGATAATCTCAGCTCAGAAACTGCTGTAGGGATTTTGACACGGTTTTAAGTATTATATTATCAGAATGAAAAACAAAAAACGTGAATATGTCCTGGGCAGAACTATGGATGTAAAAGAAGGGAACTAGCTTTTCGACTTATCTGGCAGCTTCAGAGACGTTTAAATCAGAACATCTTGATATCTTCGAGCTTCTTTACTTCCTAGTATTAGTACCCATGTCATGTAATATAGTGCATCGTGTCAAGTAAAGCAACATGACATATGATGTCATGTCGTATAATATGACACATACCACCATGTCACCCAACATGGCATTTGTTATGTCGTACAATATGATACGTGCCATTTGAGTTTAAGATGAATGCATGCGAACTCCAGGTTCATCCCGTTATAGATGCAGGCCCACTCTATGATATTTCCTGTTCTAGATGCATCCCACTCGCTAGAAGCACACAAATTTGTGTCTGTTTCTTCTTATGCCCCTCACCATACATATAACAGGAGGTGGGTCTCAGAGGGCACACTGCACTGAGGAAGTATGGTTACTTTGTAAGAAAGCGCGATAGGTCAATATGTTTTGTTTTAAATGTCTTTGAAGCTACCGCGTAAATCTAAAAGACTCTGTCCAGGACATATTCGCTTTTTTTCCATTCTGGTTACCAACTTTTATTAAAAAATGGTTCAAATGGCTCTGAGCACTATGGGACTTAACTTCTGAGGACATCAGTCCCCTAGCACTTGGAACTACTTAAACCTAACTAACCTAAGGTCATCACACACATCTATGCCCGACGCAGGATTCGAACCTGCGACCGTAGCGGTCGCGTGGTTCCAGACTGTAGCGTCTAGAACCGCTCGGCCACTTCGGCCGGCCAACTTTTATTCTACAACGATTTTTGACATTAGATAGCATAGCTTAGAAATCTAAATAGGTTTTTGTCGACTCGAGCGATGACTGGCCCAGTATATGTTCTTCTTATTATCTTTCAAAGCATGCTGCTCATATTGTAGCAGCGTATAAAGCTTTCACAAAACAGCAGTACAACCATTAACTGAAAAAAAAAACCTCACGTAAGATTCGAATGACGCCAGATTTTTGAAAGCAAGATTCCAATGTTATCGCAGTAACGCATTTTTTTATTTGTTTGATTCACTTTAAACGGTTATGGTGCAACGAATTCTAAGTGCTACATTTAGCTCGACTTTAAGCCACCGAATCTCAACAACGGATAAAGATTTTTGGATAAAAAAACTCGTTTTAAATTTTCCATTCATCTATCTTCGTGCAAGGTTTGAACTGATTCGTACAAGTTTTAAGTATAGAAGTGGCGCGCTTCAAAGACCCCAGACAAACGTGTTTCTTGCATTTAAAATGCAAACGAAGCAAAATTTTGTTAAACGGCTAATACTTATCTTAGACCAAAGTCTGATACACTGTTGGAGCTAATGTGAATCATTTCTCCCTCCAGTCTGCAGTTATTTGAGGGTGACTATTTTTGCACTTAAAATCCAAACGAGGATGACTGTTTTTGCACGTCAAATCCGAACGATGGAGTTACAAATGATATCATTAGCTGAGCATTAATTTCAGCCGAATCAAAATCTTTTGCAAAAGGAATTAATCCATTCGCACCATGTGCCTGGGAGCCAACTCCGGTTCATCTTTCAAACCTTGCCTAATATACTGTAACACAGTTACAGTAAGACACATGTTCGAATGTTTATACAATTGTCATCTGGTCCGGACAAATCCAAAAACTTTTTACCACGTGTTAATAGGTCAGATAGTAACTGAATACCAAGACGCTCTGCTCCCAAACCGCGATTCTGCGCGTGGCCTTTCCCGACATAGTTGCTGAAGTGCTTACGCGCTATAATGGTGGACTGCCTTATGATGAAGTTCTGTGTACATAATTTTTCACCACTACGTCAGGCAAGTCGCACGGTCGTAGATACTTAACGCTACGCGTGCAAAGCCGGTGCGCGTCGCTAGTTGTATAAAGCAGTCGTGTTTGTCGCCTCAGATTGAAAGCCTTGCACATGACGGTCTAACTACCCCAGATGGACTGCCACGATCAATAACTCCACACGATCATTTCACTTCTTGAACTTCTTGCTGCATACAAAGACGTAACTTGGCGGTGTTTGCGCCGCAATAGAAGATGCGGAAGTCTTGCTATTTATTTTTGCACACCTCTCTGATGCCTATGCGAAACTTTCAACATCAACGAACGTTATATCACTGCAATTGCCTTTTCAACAACTTTCGAATGCCGTTAAAAAGTATTCTGTACAACTAAAAAAGATATCTGGTTTAATGTCTAGGGCGATACGAGAGTTGATAGGATGTCACACGCGGCAGAATTACATGGCATTCGCTTCGATATCTTGAACCATGTGTCAAATAAAATACTTGTTACGTGCTAAGCGACTCACCCAATGAATGTTGAGTTGTATACTTTGTATAAAAGTAATTCTCATTAGTTTCTTCTTCTTCTTTTTTTCCTCCGGGCGAGTCTGATGTTGAATCAAGCCGAAAGGCGTTAAGCTGTGTGGTCTATGAAGATAAAAAGCGATCAACTAGGAACATTACATTAGTTAGTGGTATTATGATAGCGGACACGTACTGTAATACCATTTATTGGCAAACGCCTTAACCTTATCTATATAGTCTGGATCACTAAATTATTTTGCAACAGAGTATTCAATCCTGGCTGATCATTTTAATTTATGAGTTGTAAAACCGTTGATGGCGATGTCGAACACCACACACACACACACACACACACACACACACTTTGTTAAAGGAAATAGCTGTCCCTCTTCCGTAACACATGACCTTCGGAGAACTGGTTAGGTTTTTATCTTTTTCTTCGTTCGCTAATGACAGTACACATTTGAAATGTCGGTGAAGCACTGAAACAGTCCAGCTGTCTTACGCAAACGCATATATATGAATATCAGCGTTGTCTTAGTTATTGCTGTAACAATTCAGTATACACTTTTGTTACAAACTGACTTCAACAAAAGGTGCTTCTAAGTCTAGCCTAAATGCGACAAAAATCTCAGTCATACAGGGAAATTAGTGACAAAACTATCAAACAAGCAACGCAATGCTCAGTCAGTAAATCATCGTAGTAACACAGCTTTGATTTCATTGGGACGTACGAATCGGGCTTACGTGGTAGGCTCATCGATGAAAATGACGGACGGGTTGTTGACGAGTTCCTGGGCGATGCTGAATCTCTTGCGCTCTCCACCAGACAGCTTGTCGGTGAAGGTGCTGCTGCAATGGGACAGCCCCAGCGCGGCCAGCACCTCGTCCACCTGTGGCAACAGAAAATAAGTCTTCACCACCGGTTACAGACAGCACGTTTTTGAGGACACATATTTCAAAAATTATTCATTTTATCGCTATTTTACCAGCTTCTTCCATTTCTTGAGTATTTGTCGCGCATCGGCGGTAGTTTGTATAGTTATAAGACGTGTGTATTTCTATTGTCAAACCACAATTTATGAAAGACGTATATATTTTATTAATAGGATTAAATAGGAATAATTAATATTTGTCATGTTCGAAATAATTGTGGTAGCAGGGAATGTCTGCACCAAAGTATTGTTGGCAAGAGAGATCGCATATTGATATAATTTTAAAAAGGACGGGAGAGACAATGTATGGATTCATTTTAAGAAAAGAGCGGGAAAGACCGCGCATTGACACATTTTGTAATGGTAGCTGGGACTGTCTGCACCAGAAAGCATTGTTGGCAGGAGAGACCGCACTATAGCGTTCGTAGGAAGTCAGTGGTAAGCGAGAAGTGAAGCGAGTCGGTAGCATGTCTGAAGCGAGAGGTTGAGAGGAGTGGTGTGCCTGCCAGCCACTAGCTGTGATTTATAAGGGATTATAAACGGATGTACAGAGACATCAGCTAACTATTATCATAAGAGGAACTAATATTATTGAATTATTTTCTTGAGGAACTCAAGACTATTGAAGGTATGTTTGCGCAATGCTACTTGTAAGATTATTGTAAAAAGTAAGTCCCATTTGAACGTTTGTAAAATCATTTCATTCAGAATATAATTAAATTTTGCCAGCAATATTGCATTTTTGATTATAATCCATCCCAAAAACCATCAACGTAAAACTTTGCAAAATTTTATTGTTGTCAAGAAAAAGTTTAACTATGAATTACGTAACTTCAGTCAAATTAATTAAAGAATAACGTCAGCTGTGCTATTAAAGAATAACGTCAGCTTTGGTAATAAATACAGCCACTTATTATGAAAGCTCACCAGCAGATAATAGAGTATAGTAAGACAGAGTAAGTATATTAATGTCGCAGTTCGATGTAGCAGTCAGATGGCGATCCAGTAACAGTAAAAAAGGTAAAGAGCAGTTTTGCATTTTTGCAGGTAACGAATGAGGGCCACGACGACGACACATTCTATGTTTCGTCTAAATAATCAGCAAATCACTTTTAATAATCAGCATTTAAATTTGTATGCGAAGATTGAGAAAGAGAATTAATTTCAAAGGGAAGATTTCATCTGTTATTATTAAGCAAGAGATAGAAATCCTAAGCGAAGGTTTCATAGGTTATTGTAAAAGGGAAGGTTGCGTAACAAAATAGATATAGAGGAGACGGGAAGGTTTCATAGTTTAACAGATTTAACATGATTAAATTGAGGGATGGCCCTTTGTCCTCCCTGTCGCCACCCCATTACCTCCTGGGACGAAATATGTGGCTGGCTCTGAGCACTATGGGACTTAACATCTATGGTCATCAGTCCCCTAGAACTTAGAACTGCTTAAACCTAACTAACCTAAGGACATCACACAACACCCAGTCATCACGAGGCACAGAAAATCCCTGACCCCGCCGGAAATCGAAACCGGGAACCTGGGCGCAGGAAGCGAGAACGCTACCGCACGACCAAGAGTTGCGGACACGAAATATGTGTACCCAGCGTGTAGTGTTATTTACGTGATAGTCACCGAAAGTTTTCTAAATGTTTGCGTATCGTGTAAATGAAGCGGTACTAGTGGGATGTGAGATGTAGCGAAACTGCCTTGTAACTAATTGCAGTAAGGCCAGCACACCGAGTCTCGTTGTTAATCCGCCAGGCTGATTCGACCCGGTGCCGGCGCTTCTCCCCGTCCCGAAAGCGGCGCTTTAACGGGCAGGGCTATCCGGTCAGATTAATTCCAACAACTTGTTCGCGTTAAACTGTAATAAGCACTCAGGACAAAATAATAGTTACGCCCTGAGGACATGTACATGTAACCACATTGTCCACAACCCACTGTATGATGAATGGCAGAGGGTACCACGCACCACTATAACTGACTTCATTTCCTGTTCCACTAGCAAACAGAGCGAGGGAAAAGCCACGATCTAAAAGTCTCTGTGAGAGCCTTAGATTTTCGCATCTTATCTTCGTGGTCCTTCCGTGACATATACGTTGGCTATAGAAGAATCGTTCTGCAGTCTGCCTCAAATTCCTGTTCTTTAAATTTCTGTAGCATTGATTCGCGAAAAGAGCGTCGTTTTCCATCCAGGGATTCCTATTTCCTTCTCAGTGATAATTGTGAGCAGATCAAACGAACCGATAACAAATCTAGCAGCACGACTGAATTGTTTCGATGTCTTCCAATAACCCAACCTGGTGGAGATCCCAAACACTCAAGAATGGGTCGCACTAGCGCCCTATTCGCCGTCTCCTTTACATATAAACTACACATTCCCGAAATTCTCCCAATAAAATGAGGTCAAGCATTCACCTTACGTGCTACCGTCCTTCCGTTCTCATTATGTTTCATATCGCTTTGCAACGTTACGAATAGGTATTTAACTGACGTGACTGTGTCAAGCAGGCCCCTACTAATGCTGTATTCGAACGTTACATCATAGTTTTTTCTAATCATCCGCCTTAACTTATATCTTTCTACATTTGGAGCATGCTGCCATTCATCGCACCAACTAGAAAGTCTGTCTACAGTCATCTTGTATATTTCTACAGTCACTCAAGGACGACACCTCCTCGTACACCAAAGTGTTATCAGCAGATAGTCACAGGCTCTGAGCACTATGGGACTTAACATCTGAGGTCTTCAGTCCCCTAGAACTTACAAGGGAACCTCCCCATTGCATCCCCCTCAGATTTAATTACAAGTTGGCACAGTGGATAGGCCTTGAAAAACTGAACACAGATCAATCGAGAAAACAGGAAGAAGTTGTGTGGAACTATGAAAAAAAGCAAAATATACAAACTGAGTAGTCCATGCGCAAGATACGCAGCATCAAGGGCCCTGTAAACTCTGAAGCGCCGTGGTCCCGTGGTTAGCGTGAGCAGCTGCGAAATGAAAGGTCTTTGGTTCAAGCCTACTCGTGTGAAATTTTTTTTATTTTCAGACTATTATCAAAGTTAAGGCACTCAAACATAATCAACTTCGCTCTCCAAAATTCCAGCACATGTTCAGATTTGCTTGGATACATGCAGGATTTGACGGTCTACGCGTGGAAAAATTTGAAAACGTTAGAAACATATGTTTTGACAGAGCACAGGGAAAACTGTGCGACTGTGAAACTGTTGCAGTCATTTGTTGTAGTTCATGTGACAAACTCTCATGTTTTCATCACTTTTTTTGGAGTGATTATCACATCTACAAGAAAACCTAAATCGGCAAGGTAGAAGAATGTTTTTACCCATTCGCCAAGTGTACAAGTTAGATGGGTCGACAACATATTCCTGTCAGGGGACGCACATGCCGTCACCAGTGTCGTATAGAATATATCAGACGTATTGTCCTGTGGAGGAATCGGTTGACGTATGACCTTGCGAGCAAATGTTTTCGGTGCCCACTGGAGAGGCACGTCATTTCGTCTACTAATCGCACGGTTTTGCGGTGCGGTGGCAAAACACAGACACTAAACTTATTACAGTGAACAGAGACGTCATTGTACGAACGGACGGATCATAACTTTTCGAGAATAAAGAAAGTTAAATTTTCACCCGATGGAAGACTTGAACCAAGGACCTCTCCCTCCAGAGCTGCTCACGCTAACCACAAGACCACGGCGCTCCTCAGCTCACAATCTCCTTAATGTTGCATATGTT
Organism: Schistocerca americana; assembly: GCF_021461395.2. Lineage (NCBI taxonomy): Eukaryota > Metazoa > Arthropoda > Insecta > Orthoptera > Acrididae > Schistocerca > Schistocerca americana. The sequence continues at coordinate 382,097,578 of NC_060124.1, forward strand.
GCGCATGGACTATTTAGTTCGTATATTTTGCTTATTTTTTTCATAGTTCCACACAACTTCTTCCTGTTTTCTCGATTGATCTGTGTCCAGTTTTTCAAGGCCTATCCACTGTGCCAACTTATAACTAAATCTGAGGGGGGTGCGATGGGGAGGTTCCCTTGTTAGAACTACTTAAACCTAACTAACCTAAGGACATCGCACACATCCATGCCCGAGGCAGGATTCAAACCTGCGACCGTAGCGGTCGCACAGTTCCAGACTGAAGCACCTAGAACCGCTCGGCCAAGAGAACAAGAGTGGTCCCGTCACACTTCCCTGGGGCACTGCTGACAATACCCATGTCTCTGATGAACATTCACCATTGAGGACGATGTACTGGTTTATATTACTTAAAAAGGCTTCAAAGTCAAATGTGTGGGAACCTAAACCGTATGCACGGACCTTCGACAACAGTCTTCAGTGGGGCGCCGATCAATCGCATACACTTCGATGTTGATCGAACCTGCCGGTATCTGATCTACAGTGCGCTCGTGAATTTCTTCGATGTCATCCTTTAATCTGAAACATTCGAGCAGTAATCAAGAGTAGATCGTAGTAGTATTCTATACGCGACCACATTTAGAGATGAACCACACTTTTCCCGATCCCCTTTAACCTCGGGAAAGATTCCCGGTAGTCACGCTAATACGAGGGTTGGAACTTAAATAGTGGCAACTACTTTTTCACAACCGATACAAAAGAATTACATGTTTGCACCTGTTACTGGCCTTCAAAGTAGTCACCAGCGTTGTGTAGATCCCGTTGCCAGCGATGTGGAAGGCGTAGTATACCGTTAGCGGAGCCTGTTGTGTTGATGGTGCGACTGGAGCGATCTACTGCCTGTTGAATCTCTGAAACAGTTCTGAAGCGAATGCCGCGAAGTGGTTCCTTCATCTTCGGAATCAGATCAAAGTCACAAGGATTTAAGTCTGGGGAATATGGTGGATGATGCAGTACTTCCCAGTCACATCGACCGAACAGAGCAGCCACAGCTTGCGCTGTATGCGCCCGCGCATTGTCGTTCAAAATGATGGGTGGGTTGCGCAGAAAGCGTCGCCGCTTCTTTCGTGAAGCTTTTTCTTGGAGCATCACGTGCGACCAGCTTTGCGAAAGAAGCGGCGACACATTCTGCGCAACCCACCCATCATTTTGCACGACAATGCGCGTGCACATACAGCGCAAGCTGTGGCTGCTCTGTTCGGTCGATGGGACTGGGAAACCATCCACCATACTCCCCGGACTTAAGTCCTTGTGACTTTGATTTGGTTCCGAAGATGAAGGAACCACTTCGTGGCATTCACTTCAAAACTGTTCTAGAGATTAGAGAGGCAGTAGACCACTCCGTTCGCACCATCAACAGAACAGGGTCGGCAGAAGGTGCACGTGCCCGTCGACCTGGGGCCGGACCGCAGCGACGCACGGATGCACGCCAAGACCGTAGGATCCTACGCAGTGCCTTAGGGGACCGCACCGCCACTTCCCAGCAAATTAGGGACACTGTTGCTCCTGGGGTATCGGCGAGGACCATTCGCAACCGTCTCCATGAAGCTGGGCTACGGTCCCGCACACCGTTAGGCCGTCTTCCGCTCACGCCCCAACATCGTGCAGCCCGCCTCCAGTGGTGTCGCGACAGGCGTGAATGGAGGGACGAATGGAGACGTGTCGTCTTCAGCGATGAGAGTCGCTTCTGCCTTGGTGCCAATGATGGTCGTATGCGTGTTTGGCGCCGTGCAGGTGAGCGCCACAATCAGGACTGCATACGACCGAGGCACACAGGGCCAACACCCGGCATCATGGTGTGGGGAGCGATCTCCTACACTGGCCGTACACCACTGGTGATCGTCGAGGGGACACTGAATAGTGCACGGTACATCCAAACCGTCATCGAACCCATCGTTCTACCATTCCTAGACCGGCAAGGGAACTTGCTGTTCCAACAGGACAATGCACGTCCGCATGTATCCCGTGCCACCCAACGTGCTCTAGAAGGTGTAAGTCAACTACCCTGGCCAGCAAGATCTCCAGATCTGTCCCCCATTGAGCATGTTTGGGACTGGATGAAGCGTCGTCTCACGCGGTCTGCACGTCCAGCACGAACGCTGGTCCAACTGAGGCGCCAGGTGGAAATGGCATGGCAAGCCGTTCCACAGGACTACATCCAGCATCTCTACGATCGTCTCCATGGGAGAATAGCAGCCTGCATTGCTGCGAAAGGTGGATATACACTGTACTAGTGCCGACATTGTGCATGCTCTGTTGCCTGTGTCTATGTGCCTGTGGTTCTGTCAGTGTGATCATGTGATGTATCTGACCCCAGGAATGTGTCAATTAAGTTTCCCCTTCCTGGGACAATGAATTCACGGTGTTCTTATTTCAATTTCCAGGAGTGTAGTTGCCACTATTTAAGTTCCAACCCTCGTATTTATCACACGGCCCCTAGCCTCGATAACTACCTCAATTCAGCGAAGAATAGTATCCAGACATTTTCGCGTACATCATATGAAAAAATGGCTCTGAGCACTATGGGACTTAACATCTGAGGTATTCACTCCCCTAGAACTTAGAACTACTTAAACCTAACCAACCTAAGGACATCACACACATCCATGCCCGAGGCAGGATTCGAACCTGCGACCGTAGCGCATCATATGAAGTTAAAGCGTTGATTGGTAACAACATCCTATGAGACGACTAAATTACGCGGGCGTGGTCTGCTACGTTTCACCTAATGTCCCAAATAGTCCCAGACATCTTGCGTGGTTTTGATGATAGGAGCAATCGAGTTGCAGCGATGTGCCTTAGTGTTTGTCGAACCAGATACATAATCGTGGAGCCCTGTCAACACGGCTATTGTAATAATGGAAGACGAGAGTGTTTACAACGCATTCGTCTTGAAAACGTTAAAGAAAGTACAACATTTGCTCACCGGGGATGTTGAAATAAATATCCTGGTTCATGTTCACGGCAACCTGTATGTTTGGGCCCAAGTCCTGGTACGAAAAGCACCAACAAATATTACAGAGCCACCGCCAGCATGAACTATACCCTCCACACATTGAGCGCTAAACGCCTCAGTGTGTCACCAGTGTACTCCTCGCCTTGTGTCATTAGAACATACACAAAATCGCGACTCGTCGGACCATATTACGGGCATCCAATCAACTACTGTCCAGTGTTTGTGTTGTGTGGTCCTCTGAAGATGTGTAGCTTCATACGCCGCTGGGCGTAATTGCCTTTGGCGGGGTCCGTGATTTCAACTGTGCATTGTGTGCAATGCCCTTCGCAGTGTCCGAAAACTAATTTAGATCGACATGTGTTCACTGACGGTATCAATTCCTGTCGGGTTTGAAAGCCATTGTCATTGACAAAGCGGTACATTCGTCCTCAACTGCTGTCGGTTAGGCACTTTTCGCGACCAATTTTCTTACACAGTGTTACATAGAAGCCTGCGATACAGTATTCCTTGTAAACATGGTGGGCAGTCCGCCTTCTTTTGCAACAGATCAGGCAACTTAATTGGTGATGCGGCCCTAGGACATTCAAACACAATACGCTATGTGATCAAAAGTATCCGGACACCTGGCTGAAAACTGACTTACAAGTTCCTGGTACCCTCCATGGATAATGCTGGAATTCAGTATGGTGTTGGCCCATTCTTAGCCTTGATGACTCCTTCCACTCTCGCAGGCACACGTTCAGTCTGGTGCTGGAAGGTTTCTGGGGAATGGGAGCACATTCTTCACGGAGTGCTGCACTGAGGAGAGGTATCGGTGTCAGTCGGTGAGGCCTGGCACGAAGTCGGCGTTCTAAAACATCCCAAAGGTATTTTATAGGGCTCAGGTCAGGACTCTGTGCAGACCAGTCCATTACAGGAATGTTATTGTCGTGTAACCACTCCGCCACAGACCGTGCATTATGAACAGGTGCTCGACCGTGTTGAAAGATGCAATCGCCATCCCCGAATTGCTCTTCGACAGTGGGAAGCAAGATGGTGCTTAAAACATCAATGTAGGCCTGTGCTGCGATAGTGCCGCGCAAAACAACAAGGGGTGCAAACCCCACGGTGAAAACACGACCACACCATAAGATCACCGCCTCCGAATTTTACTGTTGGCACTACACACACTGACAGATGACGTTCAGTGGGCATTCGCCATACCCACACCCTGCCATAGGATCGTCACATTGTGTACCGTGATTCGTCACTTCACAGAACGTTTTTCCACTGTTCAGTCACCCAATGTTTGCGCCCCTTACACCAAGCGAGTGGTCGTTTGGCACTTACCGGCGTTATGCGTGGCATATGAGCAACCGTTCGACCATGAAATCCAAGATTTCTCACCTCCCACCTATCATAGTACTTTCAGTGGATCCTGATGCAGTTTGGAATTCCTGTGTGATGGTCTGGATAGATGTCTGCCTATTACACATTACGACCCTCTTCAACTGTCGGTGGTCTCTGTCAGTCAACAGACGTGGTCAGCCTGTACACTTTTGTGCTGTACGTGTGCCTTCACGTTTTCACTTCACTATCGCATCGGAAACAGTGGACTTAGGGATGTTCAGGAGTGTGGAAATGTGGCGTACAGACGTATGACACAAGTGACACGCTATCACCTCACCACGTTCGAAGTCCGTGAGTTCCGCGGAGCGCCCCATTCTGCATTCTCACAATGTCTAATGACTACTGAGGTCGCTGATATGGAGTGCCTGGCATTATGTGGCAGCAAATTGCATCTAATATGAAAAACGTACGTTTTGGTAGGTGTCCGGATACTTTTGATCACATACTGTATAGCCTTCAGCCGTTTGCGCTTCGCAGTTGAAATCTGTCAAAACTGCTGTCAGGTGTCACCGATTTCCTTAAGTTGGCTGATTTTAGTACAAAAGGATAGATGTATCAAAACTTCACACATGATGCGCCAGTGTTTCACGCATCTCAGTGTTTGTGATTTTCTATCTCCTGATCTAAAAGTCATACAATGATATAATTTTGTCTGTACGTTTAGTGGCATATGGAGATAATGTCTGAAAAATTTATTGCGAACAGAGTTGATACCAAAGAAATAATAAATTTAAACGTCATGAGCAATGCGGCAATTTTTCACGCATCTCAGTGTTTATGGCGTCATATGTCTTAACTATTGCGTTACCACGATATAATGCTGTAGGTGCATTTAGAGGCCGGCCGGAGTGGCCAATCGGTTCTAGGCGCTACAGTACGGAACTGCGCGACCGCTACAGTCGCAGGTTCGATTCCTGCCTCGGGCATGGATGTGTGTGATGTCCTTAGGTTAGTTAGGTTTAAGTAGTTCTAAGTTCTAGGGGACTTATGACCTCAGCAGTTGAGTCCCATAGTGCCCAGAGCCACTTTGCATTTAGAGGCATATGTGGAGACTGTCTGAGAAATGCGTTGTGAACAGTGTTAGTAGCGAAGAAGTAATAAATTTAAGAGTCTTGCGTGATGCAGTAGTTCTCCAAGCACCTAATTATTTGTGACGTCATATCTCCTGAATTACAATACGTAGGAGGTTCTTACCCCCACTACGAATGTTGTCTACAGTCAGCGATGTGTATACCAAGTTTGGTTCAGACGGTCCCGCTGATTCAGGAGGAGATGTGGAACGTATGCACATACATACACACATGCATACATCCACTTTTATAATACGCATCGATTCTGCTTATGCATTTAACGTTTCGCTGACAACGAGATCGTGAAAGAAGAAACATGGTGTCGACTTCAGCGCGCGGCTGACGACGACCTTGGCTTTACCTGGAATCTATACTTAGAGGAAACTCGTGGAGTAACGTAACCCAGACCGCGGCATCGGCATTCTAAGAATGGCAAGCACCAAAATTAGCACCCCAAGGTAAGTTTGTGTTTTAGAATTCTGTCTTTAGAGTCACAGCCTCAGAAGAAGGTTTTCTCGCCTCTCAGGGGTTACAGTTTCTAGGCTGTTCTACATCATCGTTAGATAATGTTAATGGCCTGCTAACGACTACCATTACGCGGTCAGGGTAAATGTCTCGCAGCCAACTGGAAACTGTTATGACCAACAGTTATTTCAAGGAACTTCCCATTCGCTTACCTGGAGCTACAAAGCGAATGCAGCGAAGTTTTGGCCGTAAAATTTCGCCATGCGCTTTGTGTGGCCGGTATCGGTAGGTAGGGAGCGCCAGAGTACAATAGTTAAGACAATGGACACGAATTCAAATCTGAGTCTGGCTCTCCTGATTTAGATGTTTCTGTGGTTTCCTTAAATCACCTGAATATCAGGATGGTTTCAACGAGAACACCACATGCAACAAACCACATCTTAGAAGCAGTATGATACGTATCTCCGTCAAAATTCTAGCAGACTTAAAAAGGACGTAGCTCTTCAATTAACTGAGTAGTACAGTAACTAGGTATTTTTCACTGTTCTGTGATGTATACTACACTGTCGGATGAACGTGGGGAAGTGATTTGAAATAATGTGTTACAGATGTGTTAACGAATCAGTTTTTTACGGGGCGACGTATTAGACTTCTCACAGAGCTTTTTGTGCAGTTTTGTTGATGTAATAGACAGTTAACCTTACAGATTTATGAGTACTTCACATCTGTCAGTTGAAGAAAACTGCGACACGTGATTTTAATACCGTCTGTTAACGCATTCCGTTGTCGCATTTAACAACACAAAGTGGACAAATGGTGACAGGAAGCCTGTGCGTGGCCGTGATTTTGCCTCTTCTTTTCGACGGATGCAAGACGTCGAGTGTCCCGATAGACCAATGAGGCGTCCAATCCACAGTTTGTGGACGGTGTAGTTCAGACCGAAAGTGATTCCCTGATATTTTGGGATTGTTTCACCTACCTTGACTTGGGCCTACTCACTGAGATTATTGTTGGCGTGGAATAGCGACGGTGGTTTTCGCTAAATCAAACGGCTTTCGGTTATACCGTGTTTTTCGTCTAGAGTTCTATCTGATTTCTAAAACTGCTCCAAATAACTGTGTAAGGTAGCAGATTTTGCACCTTAGATGATGCTACATCAGTACTAATACACCGAATACACAGAGATAGCCATTTAAAAAAAGAGATTATTGGCCCACCGGTAGGAAAGAATGGACGCAGAAAAGGTAGTTGTGTGTGTCATGTCAAACTAACGAGATGGCCGCAGAGGCTGGAACACGGCCGGAACCCTTCGTCGGCTGGCACTTCAGGCCACCAAAGACGTTGGGAGAGGCTGGACCATCACAACAAGAAGTCAGAAGGACCTATATGCGAAAGAGAGAAAGATGATTTTGCGCCACAGTGGAAAATTTGCGGAAGGCTGTGACGGGATTGGCGAAGAGCGCGTAGAGATACATATTAAGAGTTAGGCGGCAACAGTAACCGCGGGAGAATTCTGTGTCGTGATTGGCTACCAATGCGCACGGATGCATGCGGAGAAGAGCGGCCTAGTTTGCAAAAATCTGATAGGACTCTGGGGTCGGGACTGGACCGGAGCAGTCGCGGTGTCCGGCTGCCCAGATTGGAGAGCGTGGAGAGAAATAGGTTGGAGAAACTACCGGCATTGAGTCCAGTGGTTACTCTCCAAGTCTGAATAGTGTAGAGCATACGACTCCACACACGTAGCATTATCTGTACCTCTCAGAAGAGAAACAGATTTGTACTAACTTGTGGTGTTCATGTGCAATCTGAAGTGTACCAGTGCTGCCGCGCACTTGAGTCGACCAACTGCTTTTGGCCTATGTGCAAGTAGCTTGAGTATTGACTCGTGACGGAGTCCGTAACTGAACACTTACGTACAGGAGTTTACGGACGCAAATCACGTCCACGTTTGAGATTAAAGCCAAGCTCGCTCACGGGTAAGACGGCATTGCGACTTTCGCTGGGCCGACCGTCGTAATCATCACAGAGAATTACGGTGATATTAGCAATCATCACCCAAAGTAGGGCACTGTAATTCTAAATGAGTTCTCAGTCCACTAGCTCTTTGACGGGCGCTCTCTGAGTCTGTGTCCTTCAGGCAGAACTTCACTAGAGTCACCTGCGGGTTCAGTATTGCCTTAAGGAGTTAGGAAAAGAGGATACTTGTGCCAGTGATGGGCTAGTTAGGTTAGCGACTGTATTAGATTGGCCGGGAGGAGGGGCCGAGTGGTTCTAGGCGCTACAGTCTGGAACCGCACGCAGGTTCGAATCCTGCCTCGGGCATGGATATGTGTGTGATGTCCTTAGATTAGTTAGGTTTAAGTAGTTCTAAGTTCTAGGGGACTGATGACCTCAGCAGTTAAGTCCCATAGTGCTCAGAGCCATTTGAAGCCATTTTGTATTGGATTGTCATGTTAGGCTGGAAATATTGCTCATCCTGTTTTCTGAATAAATCTCAATTTGGTGTCATATGCTAATCACCGCATTATTGATTTCGTAGCTAGCAATCACCATATTTTTGTTTAATAATTAGAGTGTAATGATAATTTCGATGCAAACAATACTGCGGGCATAACCGCGCGTCTAAACAGAGCCAACTTACGTCAGGTAGCAACTCAAGGTCGACTTAGACTACCAGTAGATATTTTTCAATGTATCGATAATTTTACAATAAAACCTCCCGTACGTTGCAACCGTTTCTTCAAATAGCCGATCTTCGGTTTTCTATTGCTATTATAGATATCGAACAAAGACTGAAAAAATTTAAGACACCACCAAAGTTTTGAATTACGCGTTTCAAGATACACAGAATGTCACCAAACGATACCGACAAACTTTGAGGGCCTGTAGAGGGTATGTTGAGGAACAAATTGGGTGTAGAACCGGTGTCCGCAAACCTCATCTAACGACGCTGCAGTACGTCGAAGCTTTAGTCACCAGTGCCTAACCCTAGGCCATCCTTTCGGCAACAGACGTGACTTTGTATGCTGACAGGCCGTGAGCGAGATCTCTCGCAATGACGTTTGTTATTCTGTGATCGCGACTGATTGCCACGATCACCAGTGGCTATGAATGCGACGCTCTGTTGCCTTGGTGGATGACGGTTTCGGACACGGATTCACATCCACAGTTTACTTTTCTCCTGTATAACTAAAACATTGGAGATTTTGAAGGATTCCAGGAGAAAAACTGCGGATGGACACCTGTGTCCAAAATTGTCATCCAACAAGGCAACAGAACACTGCATTCATGAAGTAACTAGCTTCTGGTTCCTTATTTTATCAGTTCAGCTGATTTTTAACATTCTTCTCTTGCGTCACATCTCGATCGCTTCGATTCTCTCAGAAATTTCTTCCTCAAATTAAGGCCTATGTGTGATACCAGTAGACTTCTCTAGGCCAGGAAAGTCCTCTTCGCTAGTGCTAGTAAACTTTTTATGTCTTCCTTGCTTCGTCCGTTACGGGCTATTTTTCTGCCAAGATAACAGAATTTAATTAACTTTATCTACTTCATGACCACCAATTTTGATGTTAAGTTTCTCGCTATTCCCGTCTCTCCTACTTCTCATTACTTTTCTCGTTTTCTGGTTTATCCCCCATCCATATTCTGTACTCTGTAGGCTGTTCATTCCATTCAGCAGCTCCTGTAATTGTTTTGCACTATCACTGAGGATAGCAATGTTATCAGTGAATCTTATCATTGATATCCTTTCATCCTGAACTTTAATCCCAGTCTTGAACCTTTCTTTTATCTGTAATTGTTTCCTCGATGTGTAGGTTGAGCAGTAGGGGCCAAAAGACTGCATCACCTTTATTCTTGGCGATCCGATCTTACCGTCCCCTGTTGGTTCTTGTACATACTTACACCAGAAAGAAAAATGCTCCTATCATAGCACGAAAAGGCGGATATGTCCTGGGAAGAGATAGGGATTAAAAGAAGTGCACTAGCTTTCCGACTTGCCTCGCAGCTTCAAAGAAATTTAAATCGGAACATCTTGACATAATCGCGCCTTTTTACTTGTTGGTATTAATACCTATATCATGTAATAAAATGCTTGATGTCGTGTCGTATAAAATAACATATGTCGTCCAACGTGGAATTTGTCGTGTCGTGCAATATGGTGCAACGTATCAAACATTAGGATGCATGCATCCACACTTACTATTATAGATGCATCCCCACTTTCGCATACCTCCTACTGTAGACGCATCCCACTCCCCATACGCAGATACATTTGTGTCCATTTATTATTTCACCCCTCAGCATACATTTAACAGGTCACCATACATGTAAAAGGGTTTGTTTTTGGGGGAGAAATAGTCCCCTAGGGGAAAAATACCATCCTCCCACTAAGAAATCAAGAAATTGCTTTAGCGTCCTCTAGGAACAAATTCATCCTCAGAAATTTTATCCCCCTAGAAAAACGTTTTTTAGTCATTACATATGCTCTTCAGCCGTAAGATTTTCTATGGCTGGCGTATGTTACGGGTTTTGGGCACTGGATCAGGAACTGTAGCATATAAATTGCGACATGCAGGTGTGCCAACACCTCGCAGCTAAGAGTACTCAGTGTGCTGGGGATACAGGATTAACTTGTAAAAAAGCGCCTTTAGGTCAAGATGTTTCGATTTAGATGTCCTTGAATATACCAGATAAGTCGAAAAGCTAGTACCCTTTTTTTACGTCCCTCACTCTGCTCAGGCCATATTCTTCGCCTTTGTTTGTGCTATGATAGGTGCAATTTTCATTCTGGGTCCCAAGGTTTACCCTACAATAATCCTGACATTTTTGTAACCGACTAGATTTTTCTTGACTCGGGAAACGACTGATCCGGTTTAGTCTCTGGTAATACGAGATAATGAGACAACAGCTGAACATGAAATACTTTAATAATGATAACTGAAACCAACAGTGGTATTGTAATCCAACGTCGTTTATTCAAAACATGCTACCAGTGCCATCAACGCAAAAATCGCAGTGACAAAGATCAACGGAGTCTTGAAACGGAAGTAGTACAACTTATTCAGCATATAACGCCAGCATGTGCAACCAAAAAGATCAAGTGCATCAGGTTTCACAGGATTAGTGGATAAAAAATTTCGTATTGATTTTATCCAATTGGTTACCTACGTGCAAAGTCTGAACCGATTCGGACAAGTTAAAAGAATAGAAACACCCAGAAACATGTGTTTTTTACACGTTTTTGTATGTAAATTGCGAATGGTCCACATACAGATGGTGCCAATAGCTGAGCATGAAACACAATTGAAATCTTTTGCGAAAGGAATTAATCGATTCGCACAATTTGCCTGACGCCAGCTCCTGTTTGTCGTTCAAACTATGCTTAATATACTGTAACAACGCTACAGTAAGACAGATGTTCGAATGGCTATGAAAATGGCCGCTAATCCCGGCTAAACCAAGTAGCAACCGAGCCCTTCCCCCCCCCCCCCCCCCCTCCTAACACTACTCACCTGTCTGCCCCTTCCCAAACCACGAGTGCACGACCTTTCCAGAGATATTTTTACAACGCTTCCGCTCTGTAACAATTACCCTTATTTCCCTATGGCTTACTACAATTTTTCTCAGCATTTAAAACGTCTTGCACCATTTTACACTGTCGAACTCTTTTTATAGGTCGATAAATGATATGAGCGCGTCTTCATTTTTCTTCAGTCTTTCTCCCATTATCAAGCGGAACGTCAGAACTGCCTCTATGGCGCCTTTACCTCGGTATTATATCAACCAGTAATTACTAGTATAACTGACGATTAGGTTGAACTGTTTGGCGGTCACAGAGATTAATTAATAAGGACGATCAGACTACATCTCTGACAGTTGACCATGTCCCGTGGGACTCCAGCAAGATCCTTCTTGTGGACAAAATGAATCTGTCGCCGACTTCAATCATGTACCACTCGAAGTCACACATTGCTCTCATCCTTCCATTGAAACTGAATGCTAGATAGCCTACCCGTCTGTGGATTATGGTTTTGTATGTAATAAACTCACACACCAAAGTGATTCAATAAAAAAATTGTTTTATACAGTACATAGTCATCTGATCCTTATTGTTCAGTGAAATTACTAATATGTGAAAATCTTAAATTATCCACAGAAATGGATGCAGGAGGGAAGGAAGGAAAATTAGAGTTAGACATTCCATCGACGAAGTGGTCAATAGGGCCTGATCACGAGCTCGGATTGGAAAAGTGTGGGGAAGGAATATGGCTCTGTCTTTTTCCAAGAAACCAATCCCGCATTCACCATCATCGACCGAGCGAGGTGGCACAGTGGTTAGACACTGGAGTCGCATTCGGGAGGACGACGGTTCAATCCCGCGTCCGGCCATCCTGATTTAAGTTTTCCGTGATTTCCCTAAATCACTCCAGGCAAATGCCGGGATGGTTCCTCTGAAAGGGCACGGCCGACTTCCTTCCCCATCCTTCCCTAATCCGATGAGACCGATGACCACGCTGTTTGGTCTCCTTCCCCAAACAACCAACCAACCAACCATCATCGACTAGGAACACCGCAGATCGTTCTAAAAGCAGAACGCGATTTTTGTCTTGGTAAGTACAGAAACGTTGCAGGGACCTACCCGAGGGGTAAAACATGTTTCAAGCGAGACAATTCTGGCCGTAGAAAATGTTTCCCCCCGTCTCTTTAAAGAGTAGCACAGTGTGTTATGACGATGTCATCGGCATGACGTTTAGATGAGTCGGAATTTTCACGTACGAATAAGCTGCCAAAGTAAACCAGGAGGAAACGGAACTGAAAATGTGAAACACAAAAACGCCTGTGACGATACAGATTGACAAGGAAGAGGCTTTAAAGAACTTTTTTAAAAAATTTAATCACCTTCTTTTCTTTCAGTTCCATAGTCACTATGAACTAGTTAAAAGCTTTGCCCCATTGGAGATGCAACTTTTTGACAAAAATCGAAATTTGTTTATCGCTACTCTACTCCAAGAACCATAGTCAAATGATACTTCAAATCATGAGAAAGATACATTGACTGCATACTGAGACAAACTAACATGCACTTTCTGATGTCAAACATATTACTGCGTCGGAGCGTGGAAACAAATTTCCCTGTCATACTGGTATGCGAACACACATTTTTCATGCACGGGTATCCGTAAGCTCTAGTCAGCTTTCTTTCTTTCGTGTATACTGATATGTAAAGAGACTCTTCGCATTTCATGTAATCTTTGAACTTTACTTTCCGACAGAGTGTAATGTGTAAGCGTGTACATATACGTGACAGGAAAAGGTGGCTGTGGGCATCACAAGAGTGTGACGTCCATGTAATCTGGCAGTATCGATACGAGCTGGAGACATGTGCGGTGACCTGTTTCTCAGGACTGTCTTAGTTTATATAATTGTATCCAGTTTTGTATTGTCTGGAGCTTCCTATCATGTAAATAATGTGTGAAGTACTCGATGAGCTATCTTTTGTAAGAACTAAATTCGATTAGACTTCTAGTAGCTTTCTGTTTTATCACAGAAACAGTTAACCGAAAGTCAAAGAAACTAGTGGAACATATTTCGCCTTTTGTAATATGACGAAAGACCAGGCCTCTGACGCTTACGTTCTCGGATGAGGGTATGACGTCTATCGTCTTATCGTCTGCGAGCAGTCGACCACATTCCAGAGATGCTAACGACGGTAACAGGTGAATCTCTGACGGTTCTCACTGTTCCAGTGAACTTCGTTGTCCTGAGATAACAAAGTGTCCTTTTTGCAATCCGCTACAGTATGTTTCCAAATTCTCTGTACTCGGAATCTATGGTATGACTTCTCCTATTACATCCTTTTAAATATTGTTGACGAAGTGACTTATGACTTTCATTTAACTTTTCGGTCAAACCTGCACACATAGGTATAGATGTCAAACAAATAATAAACAACGAATTTATTGATGCGGATATTTTCCGTAGCAAGCATATAAATATTATTTTTATAAATTAAACGCAAAAGAAAATCCCACAAAACTGGAAGAAAGCGAAAGTAGGCCTAATATTAGCGTAGGCTACAACACAGATGCCAAAATTGTTTCCACTGAACCCACAAAAATAGGACTACTTGAGAAAAGTTAAAAACGGGATGACAAATACCAAACTAAAAGCAGAAGCTATTCATCTGGTTATCAAATAGGTTTTAGGAAAGAACGTTCCAACTGCTGATGCTAGTTTTACTTTACAGCTCACTGGAAAACGGCAGTGAAACAAAAAATTTAACGATTATATATTGCCGGCCGGGGTGGCCGAGCGGTTCTAAGCGTTACAGTCTGGAACCGCGCGACCGCTATGGTCGCGGGTTCGAATCCTGCCTCGGGCATGGATGTGTGTGATGTCCTTAGGTTAGTTCGGATTAAGTAGTTCTAAGATCTAGGGGACTGATGACTCAGAAGTTAAGTCCCATAGTGCTCAGAGCCATTTGAACCATTTGATTATAGATTCTCGGAAGCCTTTGAAAGTGTTTGAAGAGGAAACCCAGGGAACACAATGAAGTGTAGAGGGTACATCTTACATCTGCCATCTGTAACTTAGATCATGAACGAAAATGCATTATTTGTGCAGGTTCTAGATGGAGAAGTGACATACTTAGTCCCAACAAGCAAAGGAGTGAGACAACGATGCAAGTTATCACCTACCCTATCTAACGTCTGTATCGACGACGGCACACTGAAATGCCAAAAAAGCTAGTATAGGCATGCGTATTCAAATACAGATATATGTGAACAGGCAGGATACGGCGCAGCGGTGGGCAGCGCCTATATAAGGCGACAAGTATCTGGCGCATTTGTTAGATGGGTTACTATTGCTGCGGGCAACGGCCTTGCCGCAGTGGATACATCGGTTCCCGTCAAATCGCCGAAGTTAAGCGCCGTCGGACGTGGCCGGCACTTGGATGGGTGACCATCCGGGCCGCCATCTGCTGTTGCCATTTTTCGGGGTGCACTCAGCCTCGTGATGCCAATTGAGGAGCTACTCGACCGAATAGTAGCCTTGCCGCAGTGGATACATCGGTTCCCGTCAAATCGCCGAAGTTAAGCGCTGTCGGATGTGGCCAGCACTTGGTTGGTGACCATCCGGGCCGTCATGTGCTGTTGCCATTTTTCGGGGTGCACTCAGCCTCGTGATGCCAACTGAGGAGCTACTCGACCGAATAGTAGCGGCTCTGGTCACAGAAAACCATCATAACGACCGGGAGAGCAGTGTGCTGACCACACTCCCCTCCTATCCGCAACCTAATTTGAGAATGACACAGCGGTCGGATGGTCCCGATGGGTCACTTGTGGCTTGAAGATGGAGTGCTTACTGTTGCTGCAATGGTAGGTTTTTTTTTGGGGGGGGGGGGGGTGATTCATCAGTCTTCTGACTGGTTTGATGCGACCCGCCACGAATTCCTCTCCTGTGCCAACCTCTCAGAGTAATACTCGCAACCTACGTTCTCAATTATTTGCTGGATGTATTCCAATCTCTGTCTTCCTGTACAGTTTTTGCCCTCTTCAGCTCCCTGTACCACCATGTAAGTCATTCCCTCATGTCTTAACAGATGTCCTATCCTCCTGCCCCTTCTGATTATCAGTGTTCTCCATATATTCCTTTCCTCTCCGATTCTGCGCAGAACCTTCTCATCCCTTACCTTATCAATCCACATAATACTCATTTGTCTGCAGCACCACATCTCCAATGCTTCGATTCTCTTCTGTTCCGGTTTTCCCACAGTCCATGTTTCACTACCATACAATGCGGTACTCCAGACGTACGTACGTTCTCAGAAATTTCTTCCTCAAATTAAGGCCGATATATGATATTAGTAGACTTCTCTTGGCCAGGAATGCCCTTTTTGCCATTGCTAGTCTTCTTTTTTGATGTCCTCCTTGCTCCGTCCGTCATCCACGAAAGTGAAGTTAGTGCTGAATGTACCCCTGAAAAGACGCACTCAGAGAAGGAGCACAGTGTCACAATAGCTTTGACTGATGATTGCATCGTGTTCAAGGCTTTGGAAGTCAGTACGTCCATGCAACATTATGCCTCCCCAGACACATAACATCTGGACCACAAAATCGATCATGTTCCACAATGTTCTCGTGTGGATTACGTGTTACTACTTCTCACCATGTGAGATTACGCCCAGAATCACTACGCAAACTGAATCTGCTCTCATCCAAGAAGAGTATGTGATCCTACTGATCACCGGTCCGGTGCTTATGCTCTCGGCCAACATCACAAATCTTTGAAGACGAGACACTCACAAGTCAGCGTTATTGTGACACTGTACGCCTTCCAAACGTGCGTCTTTTCAGGGGTGTACTCGGCACTGACTTCATTTTTATGGATGACGATGCGTGACACGTTGAGGGCACTTGGAACGGGGGATATTTGGCGAAAGGGCTGGCCTGCCAATTCCACCCGGGTTAAATACCATCGAGCACACGTGGGATGCGTTAGGGAGACGTATTGCTGCACGTCTTCATAAACCAATGACCAGCAGATGCCAACCTCGATGGTAGAGGCATGGAACATGCTACCCAAGTATTCCTTACCAACCTTGTGGCCAGCATGGGAGCGCATTGCAGAACATGCACTGCTGACCATGGTGATCATACACCATGTAAAGGAGTTATATAATTTTTTAATGAATATATAGACACTAGTTCAACTACCAGAGATTGATGCGTAAAGCATTTGCTGAACAAAAGAAGCTTTACGCTCTTCGTTTGTTAGTTTTAGAATAAGTTACCTTTCGCTGTTATCCTGTCCTAGTGTTAAGACGTGTTATGCCATTTCTTACTGATAAAATTGCGTTAAATAATGAAAGTGATTTTGAAGCAGAGCGATTTCGTCTTTTGTGATACCATTGGTCCCAACTCCTGAAATTATGGAAAATTATTACTATTATTTTAATTTTACGCAGAAAATTTAGATGGAGGCGACGATCTTCACGGCGACGCTGGTCAACAATAGAGGTACGTGAATGTGTTCGTCTTTTTCCTTTCGTGGCCGCTACCGTCAATTTCAATATATTTGCCGCGACATTCAGAACCTGCAGTCTTCTTTTCATTTAATTCCGAAGTCCACGCATTTACGTTCTAAGATTAATACATGCATTTAACTGTAATTCTTTTTATCCAGGCTACAGGGGATGGTTGCACTCAAAATGTACGTGCCTCTATCCCGTTCGTATGTTCTCATACATTTGAGCGTGTACAAGCGTAACTATATTTAAGACTCATTTCCTACACAGTATTAACGCTTTTTTTTTCTGGCCACTCATTCGCAAATGTACGTAACCTCTTATTTGATGTAGTCAGTCGGCCGTATTCTCTAATAACATTATTGGTAACATTCAGTGGCTTAGTTTACACCATTGATCTTTGCCTGTGTCGCAACAGCGCTTCACGCGAAGTATTTATAACGCGACATCCACAATAACTTTTATTTCAAAATTTCGACGACCGACTGAATAAAGATTTTTCTAACAATAACAATAGCAGAAAATAATAATATAACAGGACGCGTTACAACCATATACCATGAACCGCCCTTTGTAATTTCCAGTGGACCATCATAATACGCGGTGACCTCAGTCTAACTATTATCGTCGAATAAAAGTCTCGTTTCTGTTCGTCTCAATGCGTAGTTACCTTCTACACTATACCGTAGCTATTGTTTCTACAGGGTGAAAAGTATTTAAACCGACAAACTCTGGGGGGTTGTAGGGGACATCAGAACAAATATTTTTCCCTAATGTCTTTTTTTCCTACGAGGATTATTGAAACCTTTGGAGGCCATATTACGCTCTTCAGTTGATAGAGGCCGTATTACGATCTTCAGTAGTTAGAGGGAGTATTACGCTCTTCAGTTGTAGGCAACTGCTGTCCATCAGTGCAGTAGTGCATTGTCTCTGTTTACTAATGGAGCGATACACCTGGAGTGAGTACACTGATATGGTTGGTGCGTACTACATAGCGCACCACAACGGACGAGCTGCACAGCGGGTTTATCAACAATATCCTAATCGCCGTATCCCGCATCATACGACATTTGATGCTGTGTACCAACGTCTGCGTGAGACCAGGTCATTTAGAAGGTTACCTGGACAGGGATGCCGTCGCTTGGTAAGAACGCTGCAAGTTGAGGAAGCTGTCTTGGAGCATGTGGAGCGGGATCCTTCAATCAGCACTAGTGCAACTGCACGTCACGTGGGGACGAATCAGACGAATGTAAGAACAGTCTTTCGAGAGCAATTGTTACGTCCATTTCACTTACAGCGTGTCCACAACCTGGAACCAGTTGATTATCCACCCAGAGCACAGTTTTCGCAGTGGTACCTGGAACAGTGTGAAATGCATCCTAGATATCCATCCTCTGTGTTGTTTACCGATGAAGTAACGTTCGGGCGTGATGGAGTCTTCAACATGCACAATTCGCATGTTTGGAGTGAGGATAACCCACATGCCACAGTTACTAGCGCTTATCAAGTGCGGTTCTTCGTTAATGTGTGGGTCGGTGTTTGTGGAGACTGTTTAATTGGGCCGTATCTGCTACCTAGTTTGCTGGTTTAATAAATTTGCCGCCAAAGAAATCTTCCTCTACTTGTTTAAATACTCCTCATAGGAAAAAAAGACATTAGGGAAAAATATTTGTTTTGATGTCCCCTACAACCTCCCAGATTTTGTCGGTTTAAATACTTTTCACCCTGTATGTGTGGATCTAGTTTCATAGAGCTATGCTACTTGGCAGTGACTCATCACTCGAAATTTACTTTAGTCCTTATGTTTTGCACACAAGTGTACTACTCAGACGATGATGCAAATTTGTATTTACATTTTAATTGTTGCACACACATACTAGGATTCTTCAGGTAGCAATGCTGCAGATAATTTACTAGCACATCTAATAAGCCTACAATGCAACTCATTCGAAAATAAGGAGTACAGTAAAGAGAGACATAAATGAGGGGTTTAGGGATAACGAGTGACTCAGGCTACGAGAGTGAGAGAAGGGAAGAAAGTGGCGAATGGGAACTTACGACAGCCCTCCTCTGGTGCTCGCTCAGGTCTGGGTCCAGCTTGAGCCTGGCTGCAACCATCATTGCCTCGATTAGCTTGAGATTCGGCTGCAGGATGTCCTCCTGCATGACGTAACAGGAGACGCGACGAAACCTCTGTAGATTCCGTGGCTTGCCGTTTACCAGCACAGAGCCTGACACACCTCGTAACCTGCAATAAAGTCAGGGATCCTATAATGCAAGTCAGCTTTAGAGCGCAGAAGGCTTGCATCATTAACCAACAAATAAAACTGTTTAAAAAGAAGAAAGGAAATATTATATTTAATTCACATATAACACAAATAAAAAATTTCTAATCCTTACAGACCTGCGACCGCAAAAGAAATAAAAAGAAATTAGGCGGCAGCCGACTCTGTGCAGCTGAATAAACGCTAGAATACACATAAAGCAGTGCCATTTGTTTCTGATTTCAGCAATACTGATCTAAAATGAGTTCACGAAAATAGTGAAACTTCTTACAGCTAAAGATATACGAGGAGACTGCACAAAGTAAGCTATATATATTTACGGTAGGCCATTTAACTTTTACTGAATGCTGCACTACACTTCAAAGTGACACATATGTAAAACCATTTTTCAACATAGCCATCACGTCCCTATGAACAACGATCGGAACAGAAGTTTGGTAAGCGGGTTCACGGTCTTCTACATCTACATGATTACTCTGCAATTCTCAATTAAGACCTGGCAGAGGGTTCATCGAACTATCTTTAAGCTACTTCTCTACTCTTCCACTCTCGTTTCCCGAGCGTTGGAAAAACGAAAACTTGAATCTTCCCGTGCGAACTCCGATTTCTATTATTTCATTATCATGATCATTTCTCCCTATGTAGGTGGACACCAGCAAAATATTTTCACATTCTGACGAGCTAGTTGGTGATTTCGTGTGAAGAGGGGGGCGGACAAGGGTAGCGCAAGCAGCATCTTTGACCTATTACGTTTTCTAAGTCTTCTGCCAATAAATCGCTGTCTTTGGTTTGATTTCATCACAACATTATCTATGTGATAGGTCCAATATAAATTATTCGTAACTGTAATTCTTAAGTATTTAGCTGAGTTTACAGCCTTTATATTCGTGTGATTTATCATGTAGTTGAAATTCAGCTGATAACTTTTAGTCCGCATATGGATGACTAAACACTTCATTATTTAGAAGAATTACCACTTTGTGCACCATACACATATCTTGTCTAAATCATTTTGCAATTCGTTTTCAATATATGATGATTTTATACGATGGTAAATGACTGCATCATCTTCAAATAACCTAAGACGGCTGCTCAGGTTCTCTCCTAAGTCGCTCATATAGATCAGAAACAACAGAGGGCCTATAAAATTCCCCTGGGGAACCGCCAAATATTACTTCTGTTTTAGTCGATGACTTTCCGTCAGTTATTATGAACTGTGACCTATCTGATAGAAAATCACGAATAGTCACACAACTGAGACAACAATCCATAGCCACGCAATTTGATCAGAAGCCGCTAGTGAGGAATGGTGTCAAAAGCCTTCTGGAAATCTAAAAATATGGGACCAATTTGACGCCCTCTCTCGATAGCACACACTACTTCGTGAAAATAAAGAACTAGTTGTGTTTCACAAGAACGATATTTCGTGTATCCGAGTTATCTATTTGACAATTAATTCTTTTCTTCGAGGTAATTCGTAATGTCCGAACACAATATTCGTTCCAGAATCCTGCAACAAATCGACGTTACTGATATGGGTGTGTAATTTAGCGGATTCCTCCTGTTTTCTTTCTTGTGTATTGGTGTGACTTGTGCAGCTTTCCATTTTTAGGCACGAATCTTTCTACAAGCGAGCGGTTGTATATGATTGCTAGATATGGAGCTACTGTATCAGCTTATCCTGAAAGGAGCATGACTGGCGTACAGTCTCTACCGGAGGCCTTGCCAGTTTTAAGTGTTTTAAGCTAACTCGCAATGCCAAAGACTTCTAAGTTACTTACGTTGGCAGTTTTTCTTTATTAGTATTCTGGAAGATTTATTTCGTGTTCTTTCGTGAAGGTATTCCGGAAAACCGTGTTTAGTGACTGTGCTTAGTGTCAAATTTTGGAAAGTTGTGGTAAGGACTATGGGACCAAACTTCTGAGGTCATCGGCCCCTAGGCTTACACACTACTTAATCCAACTTAAACTAAATTACGCTAGGGACAACACATACACCCATACCCGAGGGAGAACTCTAACTTCCGACGGGGCGGCTTAGTGGCACTGTCTTCAATAAGATCACCATTGTTATAACGTTGTCAAAGTATTGATTGCGTCTGACCACTGGTGTACTTTACATTTGACACAATATCTAAAGGTTTTCTGTAAGATCTTTAGACAGAATTTCGTTGTGGACACTATTACAAGCATTTCGCATTAAATTTAGAGCTTCTGTAAAACTTCGCCAGTCTTGGCGATTTTGCGTTCGCTAAATTTTTAAATGAAAACATTCCGCTTTTGGCTGTTATTTATTGCGACTGCATTTTCAACAAGTTGTCATTTTCAAACATTGTGGGATGTTTTAAAGCACTCAGTGATATAAATGTGCGATATGCCATCTTTTGTGGCGGCGTTCGTAGCGACAAACAATTTGCTGTAGAAACGGCTTACGAAGTCACCGCCACACTTTTAATAGCGGGCCGACCGGTCCGCTGGAACAGTGAACAGAAAGATGAAAACCCAAGCACTCTGATTAAATAAAAGTCGGTACTTATCTTTATTAATGAAGATACAGAAACACAGTAGTGAACTCCCTGTCTACAGAAATCTGTCTAGTTCGAGTCGGAGCGGCTAGGTCAGCGTCGGCTGACGACAAACAACAACTCTGCTGCGATGAACACACAACTGACTAGCAAGTACACAATTCGGTGGCGAGTATACAACTGAGCGGCGAATACAGAACTGTCCTAGCGCTCGCGACACCAGCGCTTAAGAAGCCAGAAGCCAGCGGTGGCGCGCGCAGACTTTCGGCGATTTGCTGTCTCGCTGGCGCTGCTTATGCGGACGGCATCCGGACTTTGATGCTGCCAACCTTTTGGCAGCGGGCTCGGGTGGCATTACTGGCTAGGATATAACACCATCTAAGAAAAGTTTCATGTTGTGTTGTGAATTTATCTGCTTTCCTTGTACCAAACACGTTAGAAAGCTGGTGAAATAATGATATTAAACACTTAAGTTTAAATTTCACGTAGTAGGCATGGTTAAAGATACAAGGAGATGAGCTGTCCTACGGAAGAGCAGATAAATTCACAACAAAACATGCAACTGCTCTTATACAGCATATCACAGCTTTGTACGATATTACCGAGTGAGTTACAATATACCACAATGCTTGAAAATGACCATATGTCGAAGTTTCAATCGCAATAATTAAAGTTTTCAGTAAAAATTGGAATGATTTCATTTAAAAACTGTAAAAATGTTCTACCAATCGCTTTATTCCTCGACGACAGAAATTCACGCCTTCGTCCATTTGAGAGCCGCTCTACGAAAGTACTCCATTTTTTCCCAAAACTCTGCGATTGCTGCGAATCTTTTCCTCGATTGCCTCGACACTGACGTCTGTTGCCGATGTCGAGGGCCTTCCTTTCCGAATAGCAATCCCCACGCCTGTGCTGCGTTGGTCAGACTGTTGACACCATTTCACTATGCCTAGACGCGACACTGCGTTTGGTCTATATACTGCCAGAATTTCACGGTGAGTCTGTGTGCAACTTCGGAGCACTTTTCCAGGTGCTGTGCCGTTTCACTATCACACTGTGATGCTCTGTGTCTACATGAAATGCAGAAAATGTACTCTCTCCTGATGAGGCATCACTCTTGTTGCGCGATGAGCCTAATGTGGGACGACATTTGGGACTCACCATTTGAAGTCCCCACGTACTAGTTTAAGATGGCCAAAATCAATAAAAAAAAATGTACAAGCTCGATTGCTGCCATCCTATGCGGATAGGGAAATTCTGGTTTGTGAGTAAATCAACACAGGAATTTTCAGTGACATCTCGTCTCGTCTCTTCTCCTTTCGTTTTCTCGTACCACCGATTATACGAGGGACGTTCAGTAAGTTATAAAACACATTTTTTCCCCCTGAAAGCAGGTTGGTTTTATGCCAACTGCCTTGCCGCAGTGGTAACGCCGGTTGCCGTCAGATCACCGAAGTTAAGCGCTGTCGGGCTGGGCTAGCTCTTGGATGGGTAACCCCGGGTTCCCGGGTTCGATTCCCGGCGGGGTCAGGGATTTTCTCTGCCTCGTGATGGCTGGGTGTTGTGTGATGTCCTTAGATTAGTTAGGTTTAAGTAATTCTAAGTTCTAGGGGACTGATGACCATAGATGTTAAGTCCCATAGTGCTCAGAGCCATTTGAACCATTTTTTTTTTTTGGATGGGTGACCATCCGGTCTGCCGAGCGCTGTTGGCAAGCAGGGTGCACTCAGCCCTTGTGAGTCAAAGTGAGGAGCTACTTGATTGAGAAGTAGCGGCTCCGGTATCGGAAACTGACATACGACCGGGAGAGTGGTGTGCTGACGACATGCCCCTCCATCTCCGCATCCAGTGACGCCTGTGTTCTGAGGATGACACGGCGGCCAGTCGGTACCTTTGGGCCTTCATGACCCGTGCGGGAGGAATTAAGTTTAGTTTTAGGTTGGTTTTATCCATGACTCCAATACATCATGTTATTTCCCGCTCTTTTGGCTTCAAAACCCTATTTTTCAGCGCAATCTCCGTTCAATGCGAAGACCTTACGTCGCCTTAGTGGGAGGGCCGGAACTCTCGCGTGGTACTACTCTACTGCCTGACGTCTTGCTACATCAATAATGTCCCCATCATGCAAGTACTGTTTGCCGCGGAGTGCAT
Organism: Schistocerca americana; assembly: GCF_021461395.2. NCBI lineage: Eukaryota > Metazoa > Arthropoda > Insecta > Orthoptera > Acrididae > Schistocerca > Schistocerca americana. The sequence continues at coordinate 382,121,486 of NC_060124.1, forward strand.
CCTTCATTGCGAGAAACAGATGGAAGTCGGAGCGTGCTAGACCCAGGTTGTAGGGAGGATGAGGAAGAACAGTCCAATAAAGTTTTGTGTGCTCTCCTCGGGTGCGAAGATTTGTGAGAAGCTTTGTGTTGTCACTGAGAAGGAGAAGTTCGTTTGCATTTTTTGTGGCGACAAACATTTTGAAGTCGTTTCTTCAAATTTGTTTAGGGTAGCGCAATATACTTCAGAGTTAAGAGTTAGTTGATCGTTGCACCATTAGTGAAGACATCAAACAGATAACTGCTTCAGAGTCCCAGGAGATCGTCGCCTTGCCGTTCCGAATGAGCATAGGGCTGGAAATTCCACTTCAGAGGAGAGATGATGTGGAGCAATTCCATGGATAGTCGCTTTGTTTCCGGTTCGGACTGATGAGCCCTGTTTTATCGCCTGTGACGACGATCGACAAAAAATTGTCTCGATCAGCCTCGTAAGGCACAAGCAATTCCACAGAGATGGTTCTACGATGCTCTCCATGGTCTTCTATTAGGTTCAAAAATGGCTCTGAGCACTATGGGAGTTAACTGCTCAGGTCATCAATCCCCTAGAACTTAGAACTACTTAAACGTAACTAACCTAAGGACATGACACACATCCATGCCCGAGGCAGGATTCGAACCTCCGACCGTAGCGGTCTCGCGGTTCCAGACTGTAGCGCCTAGAACCGTTCTTATGGTGGCGAGGAACCCAGTTGGCACACATCTTCGAGTACCTGAACTGGTGGACGAGTGTGTCAGCACTACCAAAAGAGACGTCCATTTGAGCAGCGAGGTATTTGATTGCGATACGTCGATCACTTGGAATGAGAGTGCCCGGACGTTCCAACATTACAGGAGTCACAGCTGTTTGCGGCCGGCCGGCACGCGGGACATCGAAAGGTTTCCGCGACCTTGTTGCTATGATGACAGACGCCTCGCCCAACGACTCACCGTGCTTTTGTTCACTGTAAGGTCTCGGTAGACATCCTCTAAGCGCCCATGAATACTGCGATGCTCTTTGATATTGCGCCAAAAGAAAATTAGTGACAGCTATCTGCTTGGAACACACCTCTGTTACAGGCACCATTTTGAAGGCTAGGTATAGCGCCGCCGGCTATCAGAACTTCATGAATCTACAGGGGTTTCAAAATGGTTCAAATGGCTCTGAGCACTATGGGACTCAACTTCTGAGGTCATTAGCCCCTAGAACTTAGAACTACTTAAACCTAACTAACCTAAGGACATCACACACATCCATGCCCGAGGCAGGATTCGAACCTACGACCGTAGCGGTCTCGCGGTTCCAAACTGCAGCGCCCAGAACCGCGCGGTCACTTCGGCCGGCCTACAGGGGGTGAAGCGGAAATAATCCACGATGTCCCCACAGCAGTCCCCGCATTTTCTGACGCGAAATTGGCCAACAAAAAATGTGTTGCATTACTTATTGAACGCCCCTCTTAAAAGTTTACTTCAAAAATTTACTCTTTAAGATTGAGTTGTCAAGCAGTTACCATCTCATTAACTAGCTTTCACGGTATTTCTTCATTTCGCAACTAAAATCATGTGCCAAACGTAAGTTTTTAGTGTATAATTTTACACAACATTAACATGTTATAAGTAATTCTGACACTTCAATGTTTTACAAAAGTTAATTGCTCATGCAAGATATACGGTAGTACTTGTAGATCAAAGGTAAAGAGAAGAACTGTGACAGGAGGACTTAGGTGCCGCCGGACGGTGTGGCCGAGCGGTTCTAGGCGCTTCAGTCTGGAACCGCGTGACCGCTACGGTCGCAGTTTCGAATCCTGCCTCGGGCATGGATGTGTGTGATGTCCTTAGGTTAGTTAGGTTTAAGTAGTTCTAAGTTCTAGGGGACTGATGACCACAGATGTTAAGTCCCATAGTGCTCAGAGCCATTTGAACCATTTGACTTCGGTGCCACTGACAAAGAGATCATTAGCGGCGCAGCACAATGGTGAGTGGAGGAGGATGATCTCTTTCTATGGCCTTATTAACCCTTTAACTGCTCTGGATGTGTTAACGCGCGCGCTTTTCGTACCTGTTCCTGTGTGTTCTGAACGTCTGTACGCCCGCCACCAATCCTTCTACCTCGTACTCTGAACGTGTCAATGCGCAGTTGAGAGTACCAGGTAGAAGGACTGTGGCGCGCGTAGACACGTTCAGAGCACACACGGACAGGTACAAAGGCGCGCGCGTTAATACATCCAAAGCAGTTAAAGGGTTAAAGAAATCATCCCAGTGTTATAGTGGCGACTCAGGAAAAGTGAACGTGAGTGTCCATGAAATGGTTCGTGACCCACCCCTACCGAATGAGTGTCCAGTGTGCCAACAAGTGCTCTATCTCACTCAGTAGTAGTAGGAACTATGTCCGCAGCTCGTGGTTTTGCGGTAGCATTTTCGCTTCCCACGCACGGTGTCCCGGGTTCGAATCCCGGCGGGGTCAGGGATTTCCCTGCCTCGTGATGACTGGGTGTGTAAGGTGTCAGGCAAATCCAACACCTTCCATGAAAACCCTGACATTATAAGCAAATCCAGTAGTATGTCACATAGCTCCGAATAAATCGTGACATTAAATTAACCAAAGTAATACGAATAACGAGTGAGCAAATGGAATACCACAGACTAACACAAGAATGCTTAAATGCATGTCATACCTTCCCACCGTGAGACAGACGCAGTTCCGAGGGGAGAAACGAGAACAGAAGCCGAGAGCAGAACTGTGTTAAGCTGGAAGGCCCTACGATAAGGGACGGACGGACACCCACGTCGCCAGGTAACCGCTAGGACCACACCACCCGCAAGTTTTAGTGTGAGACTTTTTCGCGTCGCTGTTACGTCTGGACCCCCCCCCCCCCCCCCCCAGCCCATGTTGAAAGATAGAGCCATCCAGAAGAACAGTACAGATCTTACGATAACACTAAAGGACCACACCAGCTGCAAGTTTTAGCGTGAGACTTTTTCGCGTCTCTTTTACGTTGTGCCGGCCGAGGAGGCCGTGCGGTTCTAGGCACTGCAGTCCGGAACCGCAGGACTGCTACGGTCGCAGGTTCGAATCCTGCCTCGGGCATGGATGTGTGTGATGTCCTTAGGTTAGTTAGGTTTAAGTAGTTTTAAGTTCTAGGGGGCTGATGACCTAAGATGTTAAGTCCCATAGTGCTCAGAGCCATTTGAACCATTTTGTTACGTTGCAAACTTTAAAAACATTGCCCCACCACGAAAAGCATAACGTTTCTCATTGGATAGACAGAATTTTCGTAGGTGGAGCTTAAGGTTAACATCGAGACCCTGATTGGTCAGATCAAAACACAGTCAGATATTTTTTTTTAAACCAACTTCGGTAAATTGTAGTAAGGAGAAGTTAGAGAGAGTTGCTTCTGAGACGGCGAGGTGAGCAGAGCTGTGCTGCCTGCCGCCCCCTGACGAACACTGACAAGGTAATGAACGCACGCGATGCCGCATAACAGCGCATAAAGCTTCACTCAGAACTGCAGAAGTCTCATCTGTTACACCCCCTTTTTGCGTAATACTAGTGTCGATCGTCAATTAAAGCTCATGTTGTTCACATTTGCCACTTGAAGTAAAAATCTGAAACGCGATGATTTTTCTGTTATAAAGTTATTGGGAAGCCACATCAGCCACTGTAATTTACGACAAGTTAGATAAGTAATTAAAGATAATTGAGGGTCACTGTAGACCATTTTTATAGTTTTCTCTCTTGTGAAACTTAATTTAAACCTAGATTATAGATGTGATATGGCATAGGTCATCCTTCGATCCATTGTAGAACTTGGAAACCCATTCAGGGAATATTCGCTCACATTTTTGTTGAACGCATTTGGTTTTTACATTTCCTTCTATCAATAGTGCAATTTATAAACGATGTTTTGTGAGTAGAATAAAATTTCCAATGGTAAACTTGACTGCTTTTTCGATGTTATTTTTACCAGCTAACTAAAAATAGGAAAGCTTTGAACCCCTTCCACTAAATTTAGTTAGTATTAAGATTCTTTTACAGGGAGTGCAGTGGAGCTGACGCTGAAATCATTAAGTATTTGGTTATATCATCGCTAGTCTCACTGAACTCTTCTGAATTCTACATGTCATGTGTGGTCTGGCGTCTCCTTACCAGCAACAGGTCCCAGGTCCCAGGTTCAAACTAGTCAATTCCCTAAAAAATACGCTCAGAGCGTCGTTGCGCGAAAGTGGTAGGGAGATACAATATAGAAAAAACAGACACCACGCAGAATGTGAGAAAATGGCGACCCTGCCAGGATGGTAAAATACCATGATTGAAGGTCGACCACATACCTAACTAGGTCAGAAAAATATCCTGTTGAAAAATTTTCCTAATAAAAAAAATTTTTTGCACGTTATAAATAGTCGAAAACAGTAGCTGCAGCGATAAATAGTAAGAAAGTATTCAATAAATAGTGAGACATTCTAGCAGAGACAATAGCATAATTAAGTTATGAATTTTAAAAATTGTTAGAATTAAGTTTTCTCCTCAATGCAAGCGCACAGGTGGTGGATACATCGTTGACAAGTTGGTTCTGACCCAACAAGTAAGTGAATTGATTGTCAAATTGTGTGAAGAAAAAGTTTATGAAACAAGTGAGATCGTATGAGCGCATGTTGACTCGAAGTAGGGTGCGTGAATTGCTTTTAAAACAGAAAATAAGGGATTCGGAAAGATTAGAAATTGCAGATCGAGACCTTGACCTAATTGAGGTAGAGACCCAGCATGGAAATGGACAGAGAATAGAGGACAGTACAACAGACGATGCAGTATCGCGAGAAATAGGACATATAACGCAGCATAACGAGGATAATGTACGCCAAGACACAGAAAACCTAGGTCAGCATACGACGTAGGAGCAGGAAAGTAGAGAGACAGCCGATGAGGATTCTGACTTGCGTCTTGAATATGTAGAACCCATAGTACAAGTAATCAGAGCTCCCTCACCACAGAGTACAAGGTTTTCGAGCAGAAACGTGTCACCGCACAGTTCAATGCAATCGGTTGCAAACCAACAATTGGGCGAAAACACAGAACGTAGGACGTCGGAAGAAAAAGCAACAGGACCCACCAATCTGGCAGAATTATTACAATTAATGACGGAAACTATGACAAGACAAAATAAAGAAATTGCGAACCAAATTAAAATTCAGAATGAAGAAATGACGAAAGAAAATGCAGATACCACGAGACAAATGTGTGAGATTAAAGAACAAAACAAAAAAATTCAGTTACACCTAAGTCATATTGAAGACGAGGCAAAAGAATCTCAAGAACTGATAGGAAACTTAATAATAGGTCACAATCAATTGAGAACAGACATTGACAAGGTACAAGCGGACGTACAAACATTGAGTAATGACATTCAGAACGAGAACAAAACATTACGCAACAACACCCAGGGAGAAGTCAAGAAACTAGAGAAACAGATAAACGTAATTACTAGACAAGCAGCAGGTACAGCGCCTGAAATTGTTGAAAACAGTGTGTTACACAAACGTATCACAAAAGCAGCGCTGAAAAGATATGATAACCGCATAGTCAAAAGAGAAGCGCAAACGAAGCGACAATTTCAGAAATTTCCAACAGAGTTGTTGCAAACCATTGAAGAGCGTAGTGAACAGGACCGAACACGCACAGAGTCTGCAATCACATCCGTATCTGTAACAGCACCGGAAAAACAAGCAATTAACGAAGATATTACGCATTTGCGATTCCAATCACAGGCGGAAAGTAACTAACATAAGTGAAATCAGACAGCCTGCACAGCAACAAATACGTTTCGAAATTCTTGATGAACAAACGTCATCACAAACACATGCGTAACCACAAATGTATGTTTCAAGACAGTTTGGATCGTGCAATGAAGCAGCAAGATTAGCCAGACAAGATACCGAACCAATACCTGACAATGGAAAGCCAGGTCGCGAAGAGTACAGTGCAATGCATTCAGCTACACGTTCACAACCGATGGAAGAAAATTATTGCGTACCACTCCAACGATACTACGCAAGGGTAGGCGAAAGTTACAGTGGACAATATCCAATGGATCTACCACAACCGGAAAGAACGACGGGAGAAATGATCAGAAACAAAAGTGGCGAAGAATCGCGAATTTCATATGGAACTATGACGAAGTACGACAACGATCATTTCCTCACAGTCAGAAAATTTCAACACTTTCGAGAAGGAATCTCATTACATCCACGAACTTTTATAGATCAATTCCGAGTAGGGTTACCAGAACACTGGACGCTAGCACACAAATTAGAATTTATATGTGCTCACATGTCAGGAACAGTCGCAGAAACCATGCAGAATGTTGCAGCGACATGCCGATCGTACGAAGATTTCAGAGAGAAATTTCTTTCAGGATATTGGTCCAGCGAAGCACAGAACAGAGTGAAGTACGAATTATTACAGAACCCATATTTTGAAAATTCAGGAGAGAAAAGTCCCGTGAAATTTTTCGAATTAATGGCAAAGAAAACTCAATGCTTATATGTATACAATGACGGAGAGTTGATTAAATTATGCGCGATGAAGCTACCATTGAAATACCAGCAATCATTAGTAGGGCGCGGAGACAATGACGTCGAAGCATTTAAAGGTATTCTAAGGGAACTAGAGTTCATATTTTCGGAAGATGACGCAAGAAAAAGACGAAGCGCGCGTGAAAACGAAAGCAAAAAGCAGTGGAATCCACAAGACACAGTACGAAGAAACAATAATTACGAACCATATGATAACTTCGCACCAAGAAACGACAATAGATTTCAACAAAGAAGCTGTTATGGGTTTAGAAGAGAATTTGGCAATAACTATAATTCACCCAGGAACAGCAACAACTATTACAGAGGGAATAATGATAACCGGAACGGATACTGGAGAACCAATAGACCGACAAATTATCAACAAAGAAACCACTATCAACAAGCTGAACAAGAAAAGAGAATGCAGATAGAAGAGGTGGAGGTAAGACCACCAAACCCCGATAAACGTTCGAATTGACAGCTAAGCGCCCATGCCAAAGAGAATGACGCACCGACCCAGGACAATTGCAGCACCTTGAACAGAGAAGTAAAAATCTTATCACGAGAAGAGAAGAAGGAAGAAACAAATCCACAGGGACCAGATGGAAACGAAGACAAGAAAATAACAATATCGTGTTGGGACGAAATTAATTGGGAGAATACTGACGAGGAAGATGAATTACCAGAGGCATGCACAACGAATGTAGGAGGAAAGGACGAAGCAATGAGTATTGCAGAGCTATTTGAGATGGAAACCAGGGAAAGCGAATTCAATGAGGATAATGCGCAGTCGTCAGAAGTTGAAAATAAGTTACGAGTGGGCACACAACCCAACGTATGTAATGAAGGAAGTTATGAAGCGATAATTAGAGCTTTTAGATGCGATTATGTGGAAGTAGCGACGAAGAAGGAGAAGATAGACGAGGATGAGGAAAAAGTAGAGGATGTTGAAGAAAGCGCAAATGAAGGAAGAAATAGAGAAGAAGAAATAAAAGAGAGAGAAGTAGCAGTCGAAGCTTATCCTACAGAAAGTTCGAATTCACAAGGGAAATTCCTAAAAAGACTCATGTATGATTCAGTGGAGGATTCGTTGATGCAAGAAGAAGAAGAACAGAACCAACCCTTTCAAATTCAACCAATTGTGAAGGCCATGGTAAAGCATATCCCAGTCAATGTTGTAATTGATAGCAGAAGTGAACTGACTGCGATTTCAGAAAATTTATTCATGCAGTGTAATGCCAATGAGGAATTGCCAGTTCTGAAAACACGCAAGATTAAAGCAAGAGGTCCTATTAGAAACAATGCTGTGGAAGTTACGAGACAAACAAGGTTAACTCTTTCGTGCCAAGATCAAAAGATCGAAACCAACTTTGTGATTATACCTAAACTAACTGTAGATTTGATTATAGGTGCAGGTTTTTTAAATGAGAGATGAGCGATAATAGACATGGGGAAAGGTAGCGTAACTTTGGGGAATGTCACACTTCTCTTGAGCAAAAGCTGAAATTAGAAGAAATACCAGTTATAAACAAACAATTAAGAATGACGCGAGATAAAGAGGATGAAGAATTAGAATGGTATGCACAAAAGGGGGAATCACCTCAACTCATGTTAGAAGTCCATAAAGAAATCGACGAAAAATTGCAAGAAGTTCAAGGTATTTCAGAACACAGTAAAAGAGAATTAGAGGGTATTTTACCTAAGACTGGCAGTATTAAACACTGTCAGTACAAGTTTGAAGATTAATTTTATTACTGGTAAATAATCAGCACAATATTTCAAGATTATGTTGCAGATAAGATCGTCAGGAGAAAGAAGAATGAAGAGAGAGGAAGGTGAGAAAAAGAAAGTAGTTTCAATAAAAACAAAACAAAAATAACACCAATAGTATCATAGATTAAGGTGGAGGAATAAAGCGTACACAGTCTAACAGCATGAAATACTAAAATGCTATACACCACGACACTACACAAAAATAAAAAACGAATTTGAGGTTTCTTGCATAAGTTAAGACTCAAAATATCTTAGAATTGTAACATGGAAAGGGCGCTGAAATTTGTAAAGCTTTTTAAAAAGGCATAAAACAATGTAGGTACTAGACATATATTAGATGAATATAAGTAAAACTTTTTGTAAGAACCATTGTAAAAACTCCAGCAAGGACAAGATGCAACGACCCACTTGTTGCATCGAGAGAAGTATCAAGAAAGAAAAGGACGTAATTAGCAAGACACGATTCCTATATGGCAGAAGCGTCAAGAGAAAGGAAAGGACAGCGAGAACAACAGAGGGCCCTCGTAGAGTGGGCAATAAATCTGTCCGCTAGGTAGAACCCTGCTGGGATGGAACACAGAGCCGCACAGTGGCAGAGCCCTGCAGAGACGCGACGGGACGCCGAACGCCGGAAGGGTCTCCGAGCGCCCTGAATGAACGGAGCGAGCAAAAAACGGCCCGACGAGAAGACCGCTTGGGCAAGCCACCACTGGCAAAAAAATATGTGTAAAAGTCACACTACCGCTATTAAACAGCACGCTGATCCACTAAACTGAAGAAAACGTCCACAAAGTAGAAATGACATGTCCAAACCATTTATCAAGCTGTTACTAGGAGGAGAACTTCAAAGCGACTAGTTATCAATAAATATTTCCATATCCTGCCCAGAAAAGAACCAAGAAGCAAGTAAGAAGCAGAGAAAAAGCAGGAAGAACAGAAGTTGAAGATTCGCAAGGTTGAGACCAAGAAAGAAGATGGGTGAAGAATAGACGACATACCTTCCCAAATCCCTATCCTATTGTAAACTAGTCGTCTGCGAAGTATTACAACGAAAAACGACCGCTTTCAGCGACACATAACGATGACTTTCATGCATACAAAGCCAGTAAACCACGAGATTCTGCACTCACAGCTCCATTTCATTATGGGACCTCCACAACAGCAACACACACTTGCAAAGCCAACAAGGAACGACGAACGAAGCTGTACATCAAGTACTTGCCCACATCCATCTCGCTCAAGACCATCACCTTCATGCAAAAACATTCACCAACCTCATGCTTAAACATTCATAGGATTGTGTGAATGTGTGAAATCAAATTATGTGATGTAGAAATCGTGCAAAAGAAACGTGTGAAAAAGTAAATAAGTTAAGCGCACCAGACAGCTAATGAACAACAAAATAACAGTCATTGACTATGGACTTTAGGAAAAAACAGACTATCGATAAAAATAAGTCATTAGTTCTGAAATGGACATTATATAAAGAACAAAAGTAAGGCATAATAAACACTAAAACTATATGCCACTTATTTTCTCCTCATAAAAATAAAAGAGTAACTATATTTTACTTATTTTCTCCTTATAAAAACAAAGAATAAAAAATTATCTTGTAGGATGTTTTCCCTTTTTTTAATATTTGCATCATTTGTTAGGATAATATCTCAATACTTGTGTACGTATATTTCTTTGTCAAAGCAATTCTTGGAAATAATTCTTATTTGTTAGTGTAACAATGTTGAAATGAGTGTCTAGAAACAAAAACATTTTACTTGTACATGATATTTAAAAAATGTGTTAGGAAAAGATTTTACTTAACATTTATAAAAAAAATATATTTCTAAGAAAATCGATGTGAAAGACTCCTCACTTTCGATTACAAACTTCTTAAAAAACAAACTTCACACTTAAATAATGAAAGAAAATAATTAAAAATTAATAATAGCACAAAAATATTCTTCTCTTGTCTTTTTGAGAATAATGTGGAAGAATATAAAAATATAAATTAGTAATACAAACTAGCATAGAACCAGAATAACGTGGCTGAACAGTAGGTACCAAAATTTAGATAACGGAATAACTTTTGACTGGCTTAGACAACGATTCAGTCATTGCCAAACTTCAGTACAAAAATTAAGTTCGAAGTGTGGTGATATGTAAGGTGTCAGGCAAATCCGAGACCTTCCATGAAATCCCTGACATGATAAGCAAATCCAGTAGTATGTCACATAGCTTCAAATAAATCGTGACATTAAATTAACCAAAGTAATACGAGTAACGAGTGAGCAAATGGAATACCACAGACTAACACAAGAATGCCTAAATGCATGTCATACCTTCCCACCGTGAGACAGACGCAGTTCCGAGGAGAGAAACGAGAACAGAAGCCGAGAGCAGAACCATGTTAAGCTGGAAGGCCCTGCGATAAGGGACGGATGGACACCCACGTCGCCAGCTAACCGCTAGGACCACACCACCTGCAAGTTTTAGTGTAAGACTTTTTCGCATCTCTGTTACGTCTGGACCACCCCCCAGCCATTGTTAAAAGCTAGAGCCCTCCAGAAGGACAGTATAGATCTTACGATAACACTAAAGGACCACACCAGCTGCAAGTTTTAGCGTGAGACTTTTTCGCGTCTCTGTTACGTTGCAAATTTTAAAAACATTGCCCCACCACGAAAAGCATAACGTTTCTCATTGGATAGACAGAATTTTCGTAGGTGGAGCTTAAGGTTAACATTGAGACCCTGACTGGTCAGATGAAAACACAGCCAGATTTTTTTTTTAAAACCAACTTCGGTAAATTGTAGTAAGGAGAAGTTAGAGAGAGTTGCTTCCGAGACGGGGAGGTGAGCGGAGCTGTGCTGCCCGCCGCCCCCTGACGAACACTGACAAGGCAATGAACGCACGCGATGCCGCATGACAGCGCATAAAGCTTCACTCAGAACTGCAGAAGTCTCATCTGTTACACCCCCTTTTTGCGTAATACTACTGTCGATCGTCAATTAAAGCTCATGGTGTTCAAATTTGCCACTTGAAGTAAAAATCTGAAACGCGATGATTTTTCTGTTATATAGTTATTGAGAAGCCACATCAGCCACTGTAATTTACGACAAGTTAGATAAATAATTAAAGATAATTGAGGGTCACTGTAGACCATTTTGATGGTTTTCTCTCTTGTGAAACTTAATTTAAGCCTAGATTATAGATGTGATATGGCATAGGTCATCCTTCGATCCATTGTAGAACTTGGAAACCCATTCAGGGAATATTCGTTCACATTTTTGTTGAACGCAGTTGGTTTTTACATTTCCTTTTATCAATAGTGCAATTTATAAACGATGTTTTGTGAGTAGAATAAAATTTCCAATGGTAAACTTAATTGCTTTTTCGACGTTATTCTTACCAGCTAACTAAAAATAGGATAGCCTTGAACCCCTTCCACTAAATTTAGTTGTTGTTGTTGTTGTGGTCTTCAGTCCTGAGACTGGTTTGATGCAGCTCTCCATGCTACTCTATCCTGTGCAAGCTTTTTCATCTCCCAGTACCTACTGCAACCTACATCCTTCTGAATCTGCTTAGTGTATTCATCTCTTGGTCTCCCTCTACGATTTTTACCCTCCACGCTGCCCTCCAATACTAAATTGGTGATCCCTTGATGCCTCAGAACATGTCCTACCAACCGATCCCTTCTTCTGGTCAAGTTGCGCCACAAACTTCTCTTCTCCCCAATCCTATTCAATACTTCCTCATTACTTATGTGATCTACCCATCTAATCTTCAGCATTCTTCTGTAGCACCACATTTCGAAAGCTTCTATTCTCTTCTTGTCCAAACTATTTATCGTCCATGTTTCACTTCCATACATGGCTACACTCCATACGAATACTTTCAGAAATGACTTCCTGACACTTAAATCAATACTGGATGTTAAATTTAGTTAGTATTAAGATTCTTTTACAGGGAGTGCAGTGGAGCTGATGCTGAATCATTAAGTATTTGGCTATATCATCGCTAGTCTCACTGAACTCTTCTGAATTCTACATGTCATGTGTGGTCTGGCGTCTCCTTACCAGCAACAGGTCCCAGGTTCAAACTAGTCAATTCCCTAAAAAAACACGCTCAGAGCGTCGTTGCGCTAAAGTGGTAGGGAGACACGATATAGAACAAACAGATACCACGCAGAATGTCAGAGGTGTTGTGTGTCTTTCATCATCATTGACTCTCAATTCACCGAAGTGGCGTCAACCAAAAAGGACTTGCAATAGGGCGGCCGAACTTTCCCGCATGGGCCTCCCGGCCAACAATGTCATACGATCATTTCATTTAGTAGGAACTATGTTAAGAAAGAAATAGTTCACTATTGCTGGCACATTCGTCATGTCAAAGTCCGCGACTCTGTTGACATTTAAAATCTGTCTCAGCTGCACATTACTTTTTATGATAACTAGTTTCGACCTCATCTGCTCATCATCTGAGCTATGTAATTGCGTAAGCAGCGCATCGTGTCATACGGAAGGTACTCATTACTATATTGTCGTAAAATAATTGTGCATCCGAGAGAGTGAAGTGAATGATAAATTTTAAACAAGTAATTCATAGTTGTAACTAGCGATAGCAATTATGCTAGTGAGTAGCATAACGAACTCATTAGTTGCAAGAGATATGTTAAAAGAAAACTGGAACTAAATAGCTGCTGGAGAGACCTATGCTGAAGTGAAGAAATTTGTGAAGAAGAAATTTGTATGTGGTCGTCTGATGATTGTGAAAAGTACTGGAATTAACAGAAATGAGATGTGGTGATTTACGTAGCTGATGCTAGCAAAATGATATAATACACTGTACGACACTGCAGTACCTGTGGTGTTCAGAAATTTGAAACAATGTTTCTTCGGTCATGCACTGTTCCTTTGGACATCTACATCTACATAAATATTCTGTAAGCCGCCGTACCGTGCGTGGTGCAAGGTATCCCGTACCATTACTAGTCACTTCCTTTCCTGTTCCACTCGCAAATAGAGCAAGGGGAAAATGTCTATCTATATGCCTCCGTATGAACCCTAATTTCTCACACGTTATCTTCGTGGTCCTTACGCGCAGTGTATGTTGGCGGCAGTAGAATCGTTTGGCAGTCAGCTTCAAATGCCGGTTCTCCAAATTTTCTCATGAATGTTTCTCGAAAATAATGTCGTCTCCCCACCAGCGTTTCCCATTTGAGCTCTCGAAGCATTTCTGTAACACTTACATGTTGTTCGAACCTACCGCTAATAAATCTAGCAGCCCCCCTCTGAATTGCTTCTATGTCTTCCCTCAACCCGACCCGTGTCCTAAACACTAGTGCAGTACTCAAGAATATGTCACACCAGCGTTCTAAATGCGGTCTCCTTTACGCTTGAACCACTCTTCCGTAAAATTCTCCCTATAAATCGAGGTCAACCATTCGCCTTCCCTACCACATTTCATATCTCTTTCCAACGTTACGTCCATGACATAGTGTACCCGAACGTTACAGTTTTGTTCTTCCTACACATCGGCATTAACTTGCAGTTTCACAAATTTAGAGCTAGCTGTCATTCATCCCTTCAACTATAAATTTTGTCTAAGTCGTATTGTATCTTCCTACAGTCACTCTATTTCTAAAACTTACCATACACCACAGCATTACCAGCAAACAACCGCAGATTGCTGCCCACCCTGCGCGCCGAATCATTTATAGGCCGATATATAGAGAACAACGGCGGTCCTGTCATACTTCCCTGGGGCGGTGTTGACAGATACCCTTGTCTGTCATAAACATTCGCACTCGAGGACAACAATGGGCTCTACTACTTAAGAAGTCTTCGAGCCACTCACATATCTGTGAGCTTATTCCATGTGCTCGCACCTTCGTTAACAGCCTGCAACGGTACACCGTGTCAAATGCTTTCCGGAAATCTAGAAATATGGAATCTGCACGTTGCCCTTCATCTATAACTCGCAGTATGTGAGAAATGGGTAAGCTGAGTTTCGCACGAGCGATGCTTTCTAAAACCATGCTGATTCGTGGACATATCAAGGAAGTTTAATATATTCGAATTGAGAACATGGTCACGGGTTTTGCAGCAAACTGAAATTAGGGATATTGGTCTGTAATTTTGCAGGTCCGTTCTTTTATATTTCTTATATACTAGAGTCACCTGTGCTTTTTTCAGTCGCTTGGGACTTGGTACTAGGCAAGATATTCGCGATAAATTTTGGCTGGGTAAGGGGCGAATGCCGTAGAGTACTCTTCGTAAAACCGAATTGGGTGCTATCTTCAACTGACACATCAGACTGGTCAGCAAGGGACAGAATGGAAGCCTTAGGCCCTCTTAACCATTTTACATAGGACCAGGATTTCCTCGAGTTGTCTGCTAATTCTTTTGTTAAGGGTGTGATGATGGTAGTAGTTGTATGATTAGTGCGTACATCTTTTCACAAACGTAAGAACCTCTACTATCCTTCTTAATGTTTTCTTTTGAACCGAGAGTGCAACAGCCTTTGCTTCCTCACCATCTTCCGAATTTCGTTATAAGACCATTGAGGATCTTTTCTATCCTTTATCCTCACTCTTAGGACGTAAACATAGGCAGAAGTTGGAAACAGCACTTCTCATCCGACCCAATGGCTTTTTTCCAATACTGTATAGTGCAGGTGACTTCGGCAGCACGTTTTCCTGTTATGGGCAATTGCATAACTCTCCAGACCACGATTAACAATCTGCTCAAACTTTGCCCGCTATTCCTCTACATTCATGTTACTGGAAGTAAGTGATGTCAAGTCAGGTGAGATGCTGATAACAACTTATCCGCTCAATCTAGCAGGAACATTCTCCTAGGCTTCTTGACTGATTTATTAACTTTCGTTGTCATAGTTGCTACAATGACATCATGATCGCTAATCCCCGTTTCTACACAGACAATGTCGATGAGGTCCGGCCTGTTTGTAGCTACGGCGTCTAAGATACTTCCATTGAGTGTGGGCTGCCGAGCTAGCTGCTCAGGACAGTTTTCAGAAAACATGTTCAAAAGTAGTCTGCACAGCGGTCTGTCTGTCCCCCCGCAATGAATGCATGGACATTCCATGTATACTCGGCAGGTTAAAGTAGTCTCCAGCTGAATGCACGAACTGGGTATTTCCGCGCTACTGACCGTAGACTTTCTTTGAAGGACGCTAGAACTGTCACGGCGGAATCGGGTGGCCGGTAACAACATCCTACAATTAACTTGGTTTCACCTACATCTGTTACACGCGATGAGATAATTTCACTGCCATACTCAACACTCAGCTTCGACCTCAATAGGGACAATATTTTTGTCAACTTCTACGAACACTCCCCCTCCTGTGGCTTCTTATCTAAATTTATGCAAGTCCGAAGGAACATTGCTTCGTACTTCTGAACAACACAAGCACTGCGATATCGTATTTACTCGCCAACATCGGGCAAGCGACTTTCAATTAAAATGTCTCCGCTGTACGGGAATATATATGATGGATGTGCGAGTGCAGGTTGTAGACACATGGTTGACGACATACGAGAAGTTTGGGTCTGGCCGTCAAGCGTGCTGAGGTAGTCGGCACGTAAGGTGGTCAGGCGACCGCCCGCGTTATGCGGGAAATCTTATTTCGAATGCGAACACATTTCATGTGTAACGCATTGTGGCTACATGAAAATAGAATATAAATGCGTGTAGGAATTGTTTTTACTGTTACATCATTAGAACTGAAAGCAGTGTTCAAGTATCACTGCAGTGTTGTATTTCAGTGGCTACAACTGGACAAACCTTGTATTCAGAATAACTAAAATAAGGAAAGTAACTTAGGGTTTAAAGTCCCATCGTAACGTCGTCATTAGTGCACAAGCTCGGATTGGGGAAGGGAAGGAAATAAGCGGTTTCCTTTTCAAAGAAACCATCCCAGAATGTGCCTTAAGCAATCTAGTGAAAGACAGGAAAATTCGGGCAGGGATTTGAAAATCTATCCTCCAGCATGCGAGTCCATTGTCTTGAAACTGCGCTACCTTACTCGCTATTGAACAGCAGCATTCCTTATCCATGAACTGTGATATTTTGACGAGGCTAATATTGTTAGAGGGCAGTTGCAGTAGTTACAATAAATACACACGATGACTCAATAGTGTGTCAACATTTGAAAAATCAGTACTTGAGAGAGTAATGTAGTTAGAGAGGTAAAAATTAACACACGTGCTTTAAATGACATGGAGTTTTATTGAAACAACAATATGACCAACATGTTGCATTTCATATGATACGAAAACAATAAATAGCATAACAACTGATTTTGAGTAAACATGAAATTCTTTATAACAAATGCACAACGTATCGACCGTCATTCATCAACAATAATTGTTTTTTTTCCTTTATTGACATTTCCGTTCCCCATCAGAGGAGGGCTGGCAGCAGCATAAGCGCTGCTCTTCAGCCAAGAGACATAAATAGACAGAAAGACATTTAAAAATAATATAAAGGAGATAACGTGGCGGAATATAGAAAAAAAGGCGGAACAGAAGCAAATAAGACATACAAAGCGGTGACTGTAAATCGGAGATAAAAATCTAAAAAAGTATGTTACACAAATAACCCACACACTACATTAAAAGGCACCAGGCAAAGTATGGCCGGAGAACAAAAGTCCGTAGAACAAGTAAAACAGCCACATGGCAGGCGGCGTAGCAAAGAACTGTCATGGACAGTAAACGGGTCGAGCACACGATTAAAACCCACATCACTAGATGACACTGTAGAACGGCACCGAAACATAACACTGATACTGAATAAAAACCTTGGAGCATCTGCATGGGAGGGGGAGACAAGGGAAATGGGAAGAAGGGGAAGGAGGCGAGGAGGAGGGGAGAGAAAGGGGGATGAGGTGGGGGGGCGCGCCGAAGGAGGACTGGAAAGGAAAGGGACGGGAGAGGAAAACAGCCGACAAGGACTTTAGGAGGGAAGGAGGAAAATTACAATACTTGCAGTCGAGGGACAGTATGAACAACACTGTACCGCATATCAGTAGATATGGTGAGATTGCCGTCGGATGTTGTCTTTTAGCATCCTTAATGAGTACAGACGATCGTGGTAGACTTGCGACTTCAGACAGCCCCACAACCAACAATCACACGGATTGAGGGCCGGGGACCAGGTAGACCAAGCATGATGGAAGTGGCAACTCAGCACGCGAGCTTCGCCAGCCGATGTGCAAGAGATCTTTCACACGTGTCAAACAATGTGGGGCGTAGCGCCATCCTGCATAAAATTGGTACATTCCGGCAGGTGTTTATCAGGCAGTTCAGGTATGATGCGATTCTGCAACATATCGGCGTACCTCGCACCCGTCACGCTGACATTCTCAAAGTTGCCGAGAATTCTTACGGGTTGTATGATCGTGGTCCATGGAACTCTTCTATCCCTGACGTTTCGTCCAAGGCTACGTTGGACATCTTCGGCGGTGCTCCTGGTTGTGCTGAGTCTTGCCGACTGACGAGTCGGATGTCGAAGAACAGCCTGAATACCTTGGAAAGTGGGCGTGGTCTGGATTCCACATGATAGCAGACATGAACGTTGTCAAGGATAAAACTATCGATCACAGTACGTCAAAGATAAAAACTTCTCATTCATTCTGTAGCGCCACTGTCCATATATCGCTCAGTTTCATAGCTTCTTCTTTTCTGTTAAAATTATCACCATGTTTACAAATTTCGATGGCTTCTCTATATAGCCGTGGATAATAGTTCGTCATAGTACATAAAAGTTCAGTTTCCGGAAATTTCACTACGCGATCGCTCGAATGAAGAGCATGTTCGGCCACGGCTAACTTGTCTGTTTTCCCTAGTCGACAAAGGCTTTTATGTTCCATCAACCGTGTATTCACACTTCTCTTTGTAATTCCAATGGACGCCCTACCACATGCACAAGGAATCTTGTGTACACAACTTGAAGATAGAGGGGGACGTTTATCCTTAACGGAACGAAGTGCTTGGCCTATTTTCTTAGTTGGTCTGAAAATCGGTCGAACGTTATGTTTGCTTAAAATTATGCCGATTTTATCCGTTACTTTTTTGATGAAAGGTAGAGAAACCGGATTCTTCCATCGCTGTGTCCCATCGTTGTCCTTAGGCCTCCTGTTATTCGGTCGCAAAACTCTATCTATTTCCTTACTAGAATACCCATTCTTCTCAAAAGCCTGCTTTAGATGTTTTAACTCGGCGTCCAGGTATTCCGGTGCACAAATCCTTTTAATTACACCTCTTTTCTTTTGGGGATGATGATTGGACACCTTATGCAAGTATCTGTCGGTACGTGTAACCTTCCGAAAGACTTTATGTTTCAAGCTGCCATCAGTCTGTCTCATAACGAAGACATCCAAGAAGGATATTGCATTATCTTTCTCCATTTCCATGGTAAACTGGATTTTAGGCTTTATACTATGTAAATAACAAAAGAATTCCTCTAAAGCTTTTTTGCCATGTGCCAGTCGGCAAGACTCAGCACAACCACGTAACCTTGGACGAAACGTCAGGGACAGAAGAGTTTCATGGACCACGGCCATACAACCCGTAAGAATTCTCGGCAGCTGAAACATCCGCTCGTGAAAGCCTTCATTGTATGATTCTGAAAAGTAGCACACCGGTCTCCAGCACCGGCTGTTGACCAGTTTTTGTTCTCGTTTTTGGTTTTAATAAAACACCATCTCATTTTAGGCACGCATGTCAGGTTTTACCTCTCTACCTACGTTATTCTGCGAATTAGTGCAATTTCAAATGTTAAAGGACTTTCGGGTCACCCTGTATATTGGTGAGCCTAAACATTATGACTATTAGCTCAATAGCGTGTTGGCCCGCCCGCATTTTAAGCGCACTACAGCAGCGATTTTGTTTGGTATGTATTCGACTAGTCCTAGGTAAGTTTACGGAGGCTCGTGTCACCTGCTGTCTATGTACAAGTCATGAACCGGTGGTTTTTTGGACCCGGCAGCGGCCCAGATGGATCCATCGGCTTCAGATCAGGTGAATTTAGTGGCCAAGACAGCAACGTATCACTAACATGCTCGTCAAGCCACTGTAGCACAATTCTAGCCTTGTAACAAGGACAGTTACCATGTTAGGAAATGCCATTGCCATCCAGGAAGACATCAGGCATGAAGGGATGGAGATCGTCCGCAATAAAGTCCACGTAGTCTACAACCGCCATGATGTCTTTGAATACGACAACAGGTATCATGGAAGCCCAGTTGCAGTGCATGTTTCGAGCAACTTTCGCTTAGATGACGGAGTATCCCGACATGACCGACGAGCTGATGTGACAAGGAACGTAATTCATCCGACCAGGAGACACGTTTTAAGCGATCCACGGTCCAATATCTATGATTAGAATTATAAGTGATGATGTCTGAAGTGTGTGCTCAGAAACACATGTGACTGCACACAGCTTTGTGTTCTGACGTAATATCTGCCATAGATCGCTGCCTATCCTCCTTTAAAAAGCGCGCAAACCTCTGACCTCCAGCTTGCGCTCTGAGGCATGAACATCCAACACCTTGTCGCTTACTAATGGCTTCACCGTCCTTGAAGCACTTTCCACATATGATCACGACAGAAGCATGGGAACACCCGAACAGCTTGGCTGTTTCCGATAAGCTCGTTCCCAGGCGGCAGGACATAACAATCGAACCTTTGTCAACTTGGCTTGTCACTGGATTTCCCCATATGCGGCCAGTATCGTCCCTAGAATAAATCCTAATTCGGCTCTGCTCCGATTATACACTTCCCTTGCCGGGTCGCGTGACCGAAACGTAACTAGTGGCATTCAATCTCACGCTGGGCAGTAGTCATGTTTTGCCTCATCAGTAAATGTTTTTCTTATTGAGCTTTTGCCTACGCCTGTGGCACAGCCTGCTAGGAATGTGCAATGTGTCATCGACTACCAGTTACTTTCATTCTGTGGTCGAACGCTCTACATTACACCACGTAATTCATTTGTCTGTGAACGGTGACTCAATTTTATAGTGTGTGTACTTATATTTAACTTTTCTGTGTGTTGTGTTCCTCAGGCGCATTTGAGAATTTGCCCTGACAAGTGAGTAAATTCACCCCAAAACTTGGGCTGGTCAGGGAACAGGATACTTTAATTAATTTGCCGCCTATTAAATCCCGGTCTCTACTGTTGTTATAGTCACTTCTAAGAATACATTAACCAAATCAATACTTTGTTCACACTTATAGGATGCAATTAGAATAAAACATCTGGTACTACCTAACCTAAAAAAGTAAAGTATTGCAGAGTAAGACACAGTCTATCTATAGCTTGAGCCTTGTCCTGCGGTGACGCTGGGTCAGCCATCGTTAATCGGGTTTGGCATGTTAATATTTAAGGGGTGGCCGGATGCCCTTCCTGCCGCCATCCCGTAGCCCCCGGGACGGAATTAGTGTACCCCAGCTGTTTGCGTCGACTGTAATCCATGGAACAGGGCGAAAGTGTTCAGATGACTGCGATCGGTGTAAATGAGGCGGAACATGGTGACCAGCCCGGTATTCACCTGTCGGGATGTGTAAAACCGCCTAAAAACCACATCCAGGCTGGCCGGCACATCGGCCCTCGTCGTTAATCCGCCGGGTGGATTCGATCCGGGGCCGGCGCGCCTACCCGAGTCCAGGAAGCAGCGCGTTAGCGCTCTCGGCTACCCTGGCGGGTCAGAGTAAAACACAGTGTGTGGATAAAAATATGGAACCAACAACAATACAAAGCATTAGTACGCCTAATACGATGTAGGAAACGCGTTATAGTTCAAAACAGCTTGCAGCTGTCTCGGAATGGATAAATACAGGTCCCGCGTGGTTTTAAAGGGCCCTTATTACTCTTCCTGCAAAATAGTGGCAAGTTCTAGTAACGATGAAAAATGAAATGTTCGTATGGCAACGTTGGGCGGGAGCCCCCTCTCCCCCCCCCCCCCACCCCCCCCCCCCCCCACCCCATCCACGGAGTTCGGCCGCCAGTTGCAAATCTTAGTTGAGGTGACGCCACTTTCGGTGACTTGTGCGTAGGTGATGATGATGAGATGATGAACAGGACAATACAACACCCCGTTCACGAGCGGAAGAAATCTCCAAGCCGGCTGGAAATCGAACCTGGGCCCGCTGCATGGCCCCCGTTACCACTCAGCTAAGCAGGCGGACACTCAGGTGATGATGATGATGATGGAGGAGGACAGCGATCATGCACCCCTCTCTTCAAAGTAGACCATAATGGCTCAAAAATATTGAGATCTGATTACTCTGGTGACCAGGGGAGATTCGACAATCCATACTCGTGTTCACAAAATCAGTTCTGGATGATACGACCTGTGGTAAGAAGGGCCCTATCGTTTTAGAACACTTACTGTAGCATGTTATGGATCTGATCGGCCAAAATAATCACGTAATCCTTTGCTGTAATGCGACTTTGCGTAGTAACCATGGGGCCCATGAAACACAATGATACAGCTGTCCAAAGCATCAACGAATCCCCGCCACGTTTCACTCTTAGGACGTAAACTTGGGCCGGAAGTTGGAAACTGTGTAACACTGCTCATCCGACAAAATGACATTTTTCCATTGCTCTACTGGCCAGATTTGTAGCTTCGGCAGCACGTTTTCCTGTTACTGATGTGCGGTTTTCATATTTTAGCTCGCCCTGCAGTTTCCATCTGATGGTTCAAATGACTCTGAGCACTATGGGACTTAACATCTGAGGTCATCAGTCCCCTAGAACTTAGAACTGCTTAAACGTAACTAACCTAAGGACATCACACACATCCATGCCCGAGGCAGGATTCGAACATGCAACCGTAGCGATCACGCGGTTCCAGACTGTAGCGCCTATTGCTTAGGTGCTGATATGATTCGTGAGTGCGACATTCAGTTTTACAGTTGTCTTTCCCTTACTGCTTAGGTGCTGATACGATTCGTGAGTGCGACATTCAGTTTTACAGTTGTCTTCCCCTTACTTTTCATCACAATTCTTCAATGATCGTCCGCCACGATCACACAACACAAACTTTCGTCCCCTTAATGACTTATCGGATGATGTTTTTTCTCCTTTCCCTGATGTCGTATAAATCTTCGGTGCCGTGCCCCTTGAAACACCAGATAATACGGCTCCTTTGTTTACGGAAGCACCCCCATACGGGCACCGACACTTGGCCCATGTTCGAATTCACTAACCTTCGACTTAATGCAGTCACAACTACACAGGACACTGTTCTGATCACGGCTAACACTTGTAACATATTTAGAGCATTCTACAGGTGCCGTTCGTATTTAAGTACACGAACACAACCTGCAGACTTGGTTGGCTAGCATCTACATTTATGTTCAAGCATGCTTATATCGGAGTGTTTCCATATTTCTGTCCAACCTTTGTATATTAATGGAATTCAAAATGTATGTGTTGACTACTGTACAGTGTGTCCAGAAACGTACGCTCAATCTCTTCAGCAAGTAATGCGGCATACGCTTATAAATCGCTTATCCTAACCAAGAGGAAATCGCCTTCCGAAGACGCTGTGCATGGAAGAAGTAGATGACCGCACGCCTTCGCAGCTATTGCGTGGCCTTCAGATGCACAAAAAGTCCTAACGGTCTCGGCCGGCGACCTCGATGCTTTAGCGCAGACTGCAATCGTATTGTGGAATTGCATCCATCTACGGGCATGAGTAGCGTACACTGATGTCTGCACGTTTATCTTTCGAAATCAGGAACGATAAACACTCTGTTAGCCTTGTAATGTACACTACGACAGGAGAGTCTAAAAAGTTTTGGACTTCTGACAAAACAATAAACGGATCATAACGGAATAGCCTCCCTGTGTGGCCGAGCGGTTCTAGGTGCTTCAGTCTGGAACCGCGCGATCTCTGCCGACCCAGGTTCGAATTCTGCCTCGGGCATGGATGTGTGCGATGTCCTCAGGTTAGTTAGGTTTACGTTGTTCTAAGTTCTAGGGGACTGATGACCGCAGGTGTTAAGTCCTATAGTGCTCAGAGCCTTTTGAACCATTTTTTTGAACCATAACGGGATCGAAACGCAGTCTAGCAGAGTAAGGCCGAAACAAAACAACGGCTCTTCCAAAATTGTTTCGCTGCGGAAAATCGTATTGTGATTCCTTCTTTAATCCATCAGAGTCCGAACAGGTCTAGAAAGGCCCAACGGTAACGACCGAACGCCGTGTCATCCTCATCCGATAAGTGTCGCTGGCTGTGAATATGGAGGGGCATGTGGTCAGCACACCGTTTTCCCGCCTGTTGTTGGATTACGAGACCGGAGCCGCTAATTCTCAGTCAAGTAGCTCCTCAATGAGACTCACAAGGGCTGAGTGCACTCCGCTTGCCAACTGTAATCAGTAGACCCGAATGATCAACCTCCTAAGTGCTGGACAAGATCGACAGCGCTTAACTTCGGAGATGTGACGGGAACCGGTGTTACCACTGCAGCAAGGCCGGTTGCTTCAAAATTATACCGAAATTAAGTGACCGCAGGATAGAAAATCAACTACAATCCCATGAGGACAGGCGGCGAAACCTAATGGGTTACCTAGACGATTCTTCTACGCCGCGCGGGGTAGCCGAGCGGTGTCAGGCGCCTTGCCATGGTTCGCGCGGCTTTCCCCGCCGGAGGTTCGAGTTCTCCTTCGGGGATTGGTGTGTGTGTGTGTGTGTGTGTGTGTGTGTGTGTGTGTGTGTGTGCTTTGTTCTTAACGTTAGATTAAGTAGTTTGTAAGCCTAGGGACCGATGACCTCAGCTGATTGGCCCCATAGGAACGTACCACAAATTTCCAAATTTTCCTCTACACAGAGTACGCGAAAGAACTAGCTCCTCTACTAGTAGCAGCGTATTGTAGGTTGCTGGAGGAACGATGCGTTTCCAGTGGTTAGAAAAATGCATAGGTCACTCCCGTTTTCAAGAAAAGCCGTCGAACAGACGCACAAAAACCTGTATATCTTACTTCAGTCTATTGTAGAATTTTGGAACACGTCTTATGGTCGCATATTACAACCGCTTTGCAAACCGAAAATCTGTCTAGGAATCAACGTGTATTCCACAACATTGTTCACATGAGTCAAAAGGCAACAGGTACCGGGACGAGATTGATGCCATGTTCTTTGACTACCGGAAGGCGTTTGATATCGGTTTACATTGTTGACCAATAAGTAAAATACGAAAGTACGAAACATCAGACCAGATATTTGATTGGATTGAAGAGTTCTTTGCATATGCAAAACAGCATATTATTATCAATGGAGACAAAATTTTGTAAGTATTACAGCTCATTACTGTTCACGACATACATAAACGACCCAGCAGACAAGCTCTATGATACTGTTCATAGACGATTATGTTGTACACAGAGAAGTCGCAACACTAGAAAACTGTAGCGAGATGCAGGAAGACATTCGGAGAATCGGCGCTCGGTGCAGGGATTGACAATTTACGCTCAGCATAAAGAAACATGGCTGAGCCGTGCGTGGCTCGTGTTCGTGCCATCTCTGACTTAACACCCTGGTTTTAGCGAGCGTACTGCCGCCGTACTCGCCGATCGCTTATGGGTTGGCGGTGTGTGTGTCTCAACTCGTGGTTCGTGCTAGCGATTGCACAGTCACTGCTTTTAGCATTGGTCGCGTTATTCGTCCAAGTGTTTGTGAAATTGTGTGTAGCCTGTGATGTTCACTGCGCAGTTATATTAGTGCTGTCTCCGTGCTGTTGGTCGGTTGGCGCAGTCGCGTTGTAGCACCAGTGGGGCATTCAGCGCCAGGGAGGCGTGGATAGCCATCACTCGCCGATGATTGCCGACACACGTGAGTAGAGACGACTTTGGTTGATCGTCGGCCAATCGTCTTGTCGGACAACGCATATTTGGCCGGCGATCGCTTATGGGTTGGCTGTGATCCGTTCTGGTTGTTGTTCCAGTCTCCGCTGTTAGCATCGTTTGAGTTTTGGTGCAAGTGTGGAGCGGAACTGACCTTGATCATTGGTCTGTTGACTGCCTGTCGGTTGAGTTGCCAGCGGACTGAAAATGGTTGGGTCGACTGCCTGTCTCACCTAAGCGAGCGTTAGTGTTTGAATTCCAGACCGACCCTCGAACATCTGAGCGCCCTTGAGTGTACTGCCTTTTTTTTTTTTTTAAATTTGTTCTTGTTCTTTGTGCTTGTATGTCTTCTAGCCGATTTGTTTTAAATTGGAGTTGTTGTGCTCTTAAGGCCTTCAGCCTAGTTCAAAAACTGTGTCACGTGAGGCCTTTGTCATTTTAAAAATTTTAATGTTGTTCAATTTTAAGTCTAGGACCTTCAGGAGGTTTAGAGTTTGAGTAGTTTGCTCTTAAGGCCATCAGCCTATATTAAAGAACTGTTTCAATTAAGGGCCTCGGTATTATAAAAATTAATCTTATGGAGTTTTAAGTTTTAGGCTATCAGTCGATTTGAGTTTGTTTACTTCAGCCTAACTAAAGGATCGGTGTAAGATAAGGCTCGCCTTTTAAATTTCTGATTATGCTTGCATTTTAAGTTATTGACATCAGTCGTTTTTAAATTAAAGTGGCTTTCAGCCGGTAATTAAGTCCCAAAGGTTAAAGTTGTGTGTTCAAAACAAATTTTTTTAGGCTCTTGTAATGTTTGATCAAATAATAAAGTTGTATGTTCGATTGTAACTGACAGCCCCGTATTTTGGCCCTTTGAGACAATTTATACTATCCTGTCCTGTCCTGCGGGATTAGCAGGGCATTTCAGTAGCTCATTACGCACAAGTAAGCTGAAAAACCTGTTATTTTGTGATTGCACGATTTCCCAAACAGTCCATGGAATCATCCACATCCATTAAATATCTGAGGGTTTGCGTATAGAGCGATTTAAAGTGGAACGCTCAAATAAAGCTAGTCGTAGGAAGGGCAGATGTCAAACTGAGGTTCACGGGAAGAATCATCAGGAACTGTAGTCTACCCACAAAGGGGATAGCTTACAAAACTCTCTTTCGGCCGATACATGAGTATTGCTCGTCAGTCTGGATCCCTAATCAGATATGATTTGTACATGAAAGAGAGAAGGTCAAAGAAGAGCAGGGATTTTCTTCACAGGTTTGTCGAGCAGGTGTGAGTCATGGAGATGGTTCAAATGGGTCTGAGCACTATGGGACTTAACTGCAGAGGTCGTCAGTCGCCTATAACTTAGAACTACTTAAACCTAACTAACCTAAGGACATCACACACATCCATGCCCGAGGCAGGATTTGAACCTGCGACCGCAGCGGTCGCGCGGTTCCAGACTGTAGCGCCTAGAACCGCTCGGCCACACCGGCCGGCGTCATGGAGATGATAGCCCAACTCCACTGGCAGGCCTACAAGACAGAAGCCGTGCATCATGATGTGGTTTAGGGTTAAAAATCCGAAAATGTACGCTCCTAGAAGAGTTAACCAACATATTTGTACCTCCTGCGAATGTTTCGCTAAGGGACCGTGAAGACAAGATGAAAGAGATCTGAGCTCGCACGGAGGCTTACAAACAATCGTTGTTCGTCACATCATTCGCGAGTGGAGCAGGAAAGAGAGCAGTATTTATCGAGACGCCACCACATAAGTGAAGAGTGCAGTGGCAGCTGGTACTGTCCAGAACCATCTGTCAATCAATGCTAATGTGGAGTGCGAGTGATGATGGGAGATGCACCGGAGTCACCTAGATATCAGTTAAGTAATTCTGTATCTGACGAGATAGTTCACGGACGAACGACTGGATGTCAGTGTCCAACGGATATAATATTTCGGCAAGCAAGTACCTTGCCTTCATCAGGTTCTTTGATAAACTGACCGCTTAGGGACAGGTGCGGTGTTTTTATCTCTTTCTTCCCCCCCCCCCCCCCCCAACCTATCCGATTATCGACACTATCCACCGTCTGCGCCCAGCATCTCCTGCCCCATTCCTCCCGCCGACATGTTGCTCCCCCTAGGTTCGCGCATTGGTACGCGTGCTACCGCATCTCTGCCATTCCTCTGCCTGCCCCAAAGTCGGTTCTGCGTGGGATATCTCCTTCCTCTTCTCAACCAGACTAACTGCGGGTTCCCAGGTCTTACTAGTGATGTAGACACTATCACGATTAATCAGTAGCCTCGTTACTTGAATCCCGATAGATCTTTTAATGATACGCTCTCAGAAGTCAGCCGCCTGTGTCAGAACCTTGGTATGATCGCTGATCGCAATCCATCTAGAATAGTTTCAGTAGACAATGTACCGCGACTGCCGACTTGTTAGGCCGCTACAGTCTGGCGTGTTCTTGGCAACGGTCTTTGACAGAACTCACCGTATGGCCTATGTATGTCTTACCACATTGACAGTGTATCTGAAGGATCAGAACTTCCGTAGTCCAAGACTGTCTTTGACTATACGGTGCCCGTATTTTATTTTGTGGACGGAAGATATCTTCACTCGATGTTTCCAGAAAATTAGTCTTATATTTCCGTATAATGCACCACAAAAAGGAAGAAACGCAATGACCGAATTCTTTTGAGGTTCCTCTTCTGTATCCACCGGTTGTATAGTGGTTGTAGCACCTAGCGCTCCCCGAAGTTGCCTCCGGGCGATAATAGCATCACTCACTTTTCTGAATGTTGCACTGTTGTTTTCTTCTACTGAAGGTCTATCATGTAGAATTATCTGTGACAAGGAACAGGTCATAAAGACGTAAATGGTTTTAGTGTTAAGTTCTTACTTGTTACTCGTGTTATTACCCGCCAGAATAGCCGCGAGCGTTAATGCGCTGCTTCCAGGACTCGGGGAGGCGCGCCGGCCCCAGATCGAATCCGCCCGGCGGATTACCGACGTCGGCCGGTGCGCTGGCCAGCCTGGATGTGGTTTTTAGGCGTTTTTCCTCACCCCAATAGGTCAATACCGGGTTGTTCCCCACGTTCCGCCTCAGTTACACGACTCGCAGACATATGTACACATTCGGACTATTCCATGGATTACACTAGACGCAGACAGATGGGGTACACTAATTCCGTCCTGGGGGTACGGGGTGGCGGCAGGAAGGCCACCCGGCCACCCCTTAAACCTAACCTTGCCATATCCGTTCCTAACCATGCCGACCCTGCGAAACGCAGGACAAGGCACCAGCAAAAGAAAGACTCGTGTTAAGAGATTATTGTGCATGTAAGGTTGAATATACACGTTGACTGATGTTTGATTCAATGACTGTTTAAGAAATCTGCTAAACAGATGAGGTGTGAGTGATATTTGATCCAGACAAATTTAGTACAGGTATATTTACTTATTTGCCCTTCGTGTTACAATAATTTCTGTTACAAGCAGAAATGGTGCACTTTGTTTTCAGTTACATTATACTTTAATATCAATTACAAATTCTATCCCTCCTCCCCTCCCCTCTCTTCCTCCTTGTTTAGTATCTATTAGGATGAACACTGTTTGTTTCTACAAATGGTACATTCTTTTATAAAATGATTACATTTCATTTGGCGAATGATAAAGTCAAAACCTAGACTTGCATTCTGTGTACGTACAATGTATACAGATGAAGTTCAGAGAGTAATATTCAGATTACCAATTAATAACAGTCATTTATTTATTTATTTATTTTACAAATTGACTTCAACGACTATTATTAATTACACATTATTTGCACGGGCTGGGCAGTATTATCATGGGGTAGTGCCAGTGATACACGAAGTACTCATCGCCACGCACCATAACGTGACTTGTGGAGTATAGATGTAGATTAAGATGTAAACATTGTTACAAAAACAAAGATTCCATTAAGAAAGTAAAGGAGGCGGTACAGCATCTTGGTTTCCTTCCACGAGTGTTGTCCTTCAAAGGAACTCTGGCGTGTAGAGTCCAGATCCAGCTGGCGATAAACATATACCGGATGTCCGGGTCTGTAATTTGTCTCTTCCCTACTGCCACCTCAACGACTTATCTCCCAATCTTAAGTAACGCGAAGCCTGCCAGAGGGAATAGCTTCTATTTTATTCGTTTAAGAATGATCCATACAAATAAACACAAAAAAGAAATTAAAGTATAAACAAAATTACACCACGGTAGACCACTATGCTTTCAGAATTCTCAAGCAATATAAACCACTAAAAACTGTTAATCATGGTCTCATTTACTCAATAACAGCATACGGTATCCCTTTCTGAATTTTCATGTGTATTTTAACCTTTGTAGCTTGTTTTAAGGTATGTGTTAGGTTATTGCTGCCATTACTAAACATATGCCGTTTTTTACAAATATAATAAATAAAAATGTATTTAACGTCAGCCCCAAATCTTTGTGGTTACACAGTATAAGATTTCTGGGCTTCAAATAAACAAACAAAAAATCTGGCACCCTGAAATCTACACACATCAAAAAAGTTTTGCATCACCTCGGTTCCGAGAGTTCCGGAACCTATACGAAAAACTGGAATAGAGATCAACATAAACATCATTTCCGCCCTTTTTATTGCTCATGAAAACCACACATTACATGTTGTACCACCATACAGCGGAGACCTTCAGAGGTGGTGGTCCAGATTGCTATACACACCGGTACCTCTAATAACCAGTAGCACGTCCTCTTGCATTGATGCATGCCTGTATTTGTCGTGGCATACTATCCACAAGTTCATCAAGGCACTGTTGGTCCAGACTGTCCCACTCCTCAGCGGCAATTCGGCGTAGAACCCTCAGAGTGGTTGGTGGGTCACGAAGTCCACGTCCTTTTCAATCTATCCCAGGCATGTTAGACAGGGCTCATGTCTGGAGAACGTGTTAGCCACTCTAATCGAGCGATGTCGTTATCCAGCGATGTTGTTATCCTGAAGGAACTCATTCACAAGATGTGCATGACGAGGGCGCGAATTGTCGTCCATGAAGATGAATGCCTCGCCAATATGCTGCCAGTTGCACTACCGGTCGGAGGAAAGCATTCAGGTATCGTACAGCCGTTACGCCCCCTTCCATTACCACCAGCGGCGAACGTCGGCCCCATATAATGCCACGCCAAAACAGCAGGGAACCTCCACCTTGCCTCACTCGCTGGACAGTGTGTCTAAGGCGTTCAGCCTGACCGGGTTGCCTCCAAACACGACTCCGATGATTGTTTGGTTGAAGGCATATGTGACCGTCATCGGTGAAGAGAAGGTGATGCCAATCCTGAGGTGTCCATTCGGCATGTTGTTGGGCCCATCTGTACAGCGCTGCATGGTGTCGTGGTTGTAAAGATGGACCTCGCCATGGACGCCGCGAGTGAAATGGCTCTGAGCACGATGGGACTCAACTGCTGAGGTCATTAGTCCCCTAGAACTTAGAACTAGTTAACCCTAACTAACCTAAGGACATCACAAACATCCATGCCCGAGGCAGGATTCGAACCTGCGACCGTAGCGGTCTTGCGGTTCCAGACTGCAGCGCCTTTAACCGCACGGCCACTTCGGCCGGCGCCGCGAGTGAAGCTGCGCATCATGCAGCCTATTGCACACAGTTTGAGTCGTAACACGACGTCCTGTGGCTGCACGAAAAGCATTTTTCAACATGGTGGCGCTGCTGTCAGGGTTCCTCAGAGCCATAATCCTTAGGTAGCGGTAATCCACTGCAGTAGTAGCCCTTGGGGCCGGCCGCGGTGGTCTCGCGGTTCTAGGCGCTCAGTCCGGAATCGCGCGACTGCTATGGTCGCAGGTTCGAATCCTGCCTCGGGCATGGATGTGTGTGATGTCCTTAGGTTAGTTAGGTTTAAGTAGTTCTAAGTTCTAGGGGACTGATGACCACAGATGTTAAGTCCCATAGTGCTCAGAGCCATTTTTTTTAGTAGCCCTTGGGCGGTCTGAGCGATCCGTCATCGACAGTTCCTGTCTCTCTGTATCTGCTTCATGTCCGAACAACATTGCTTTGGTGCACTCCGAGACGCCTGGACACATACATGCCTTGTTGAGAGCCCTTCCTGGCAAACAGTAACAATGAGGACGCGATCGAAGCCCGGTGTTGACCGTCTAGGCATGGTTGAAGTACAGACAACAAGACCCGTGTACTTCTTTCCTGGTGGAATGACTGGAACTGATCGGCTGTCGTACCCCCTCAGTCTAATAGGCGCTGCTCATGCATGGCTGTTTTATCTTTGGGCGGGTTTAGTGACATCTCTGAACAGTCAAAGGGACTATTAAAATGGTTCAAATGGCTCTGAGCATTATGGGACTTAACGTCTGAGGTCATCAGTCCCCTAGAACTTAGAACTGCTTAAACCTAACTAACCTAAGGACATCACACACATCCATGCCCGAGGCAGGATTCGAACCTGCGACCGTAGCTGTCGCGCGGTTCCAGACTGAAGCTCCTAGAACCGCTCGGTCACAGCGGCTGGCAAAGGGACTGTGTCTGTGATAGAGTATTCACAGTTGACGTCTATCTTCAGGGGTTCTGGGAACCAGGATGATGCAAAACTTTTTTTGATGTGTGTGTTTCCCTGGGTGACGGACGCAGCACGGAGACGATAGCAGAAAGAGTAGTCTATGGTGTGTGCTTTTGCGCGGTTGCATTTGATTCTTACATCTGGAAATCCTCATTGTAGAAAATTACATCTGTATCTTCCAGAGCGTAAACAGTTGAGAGCACGGCACACAGTCCTCTTGGAGACGAGAAACGAAATTTTCAGACGGATGAGACCAATGAGGATCGCTTGTAGCTTATACTTTCCATGTTTTCATTCTTGCTCTGCATGGAGGTCTTTGCAATATGTTGTTACTTTTTGCGAAGCTTTTCCTGGACAGCTTTCCCTGTACCATCATCTCTGGACAGCTGGCACATAATGGTTATGTTTGAGAACCAGGTTCATTCTTTCCATACCGACAGCAACCACACGTCGAACATCTGGGAGAGCAATAACTGGCAGCTGAAATAGCTTGACAAATCGTGTAGACCGCAAACATCCAGTAATGAGGCTGATCGTCTCACTCAGTGAATTGTCGACTTCTTTGCGGTCGGCTGACGTATAGCTTTTTCTGTCACGCGGTAGCAGAGTAATAATGTCTTAGAGTTCGTGGTTGCAAGCTCCATACGGTAGCGATTATCTTCTTAAATACGCTACTTCTGGCTTTCACTTTCAGCCTTGTGTTACGGCAGTACTGCTTGTACGTCAAGGTGTAGTGCCATAACACGGGGCATAGCTTGCTAGAATACTCTGTCAGCCTCTGCACTCTTAGGTGAGCTTGTTATGATGTGAAGTTCAACTGGTCGCCGCAAAGCGCTGATTGGCGACTGTTGACCAGCTGCTACTTAGGGCACAGTCTATGACGTTACGTAGAACGCGGCCTAAACACGCAGAACCTTTCGATACGGCGGTTTGGAGTTCAAAAATATCTGTTCTTGTGAGCTCATGTACCAAAGGAAGAAACCTGCTTCAGCACACCTGCTAAGAAATATTTACAAACAAGAGCACTAAGAAGTATTGGTAGGTTTTTCCCATTATTACAGAAAAACATGCTACTTTTTCTATTTCTTGCACTACACACATTTCCTACTGTCTTCTTAACAATATAAGTTTGCATGTACGGGAGAGCGATGGCAAAGAATCAGACACAGGATTTAGCAAGGTACAAAGAGGCACTGACGGATAACACACGCGCTGTTTCCTGTGATGTCACGGGTATATGTTACATCCATCAACGGAGATTTATGCGAATTGCTTGAAATCAGATGTTTCATGGTTGACAAGGATATTTCCTTTAGTACTTCGATTACGACATACCCATCAACATAGACCAATTATGTAAGCTTAGTTCAGTTCTAAGTCTGATTTGATGCAGCTTTCCCTTTTACTGTATCCTATGCAAGCCTCTTCATCTCCGAATTACTACTATAAGCAACATCCTCCCGAAACTGCTTGTGTATTCATCTCTTGGTCTCCTCTACGATTTCTACCCCCACACTTCTCTTCAGTAATCCCTGGATCTCTCAGAATTTGTCCTATCAACCGATCCCTTCTTTTAGTCAGATTTGCCGCAGATTTCTTGTCTCCTTAATTCTATTCTGTACCATTCATTAGTTACATGATCTAACAATCTAATCTTCAGAATTCTTCTGTAACTCCTTCTGTAGCTCCGCATCTCTTCTTGTCTAAACTGTTCATCGTCATTTCTTCACTTCCATGCATGACTACATTCCAGACAAATACCGCAGAACATTTAATTCTATATCCGATGTTAATAAA
Source organism: Schistocerca americana (assembly GCF_021461395.2). Taxonomy (NCBI): domain Eukaryota; kingdom Metazoa; phylum Arthropoda; class Insecta; order Orthoptera; family Acrididae; genus Schistocerca; species Schistocerca americana. Next base: position 382,155,088 of record NC_060124.1, read on the forward strand.
TTTCTCTTCTTCAGAAACGCTTTTCTTGCCATTGTCAGTCTACATTTCATATCCTCTCTACTGACCAAATAGCAAAACTCATCTACTAGTTTAAGCATCTCGTTTCCTAGTCTAATTCCCTCAGCATCACCAGGTTTAATTAGACTTCATTCCATCATCCCTGTTTTGCTTTTGTGGATGTTCATCTTAAATCCTCCTTTCAAGACGCTGTCCATTCCGTTAAACTGTTCTTCCAAGTCCTTTTCTGCCTGGAAAGACTTATAATGTCGTCGGAAAACCTCAAATTTTTTATTTGTTCTCCCTGAATCTTATTAATAATCAAAATTATTGTTTGATTTCCTTCACTGCTTGTTCAATGTACAGATTGTATAACATCGGTGATAGGCGACAACGCTGTCTTACCCCATTCTCAATCACTGCTTCCCTTTCATGTTACTCGACTCTTATAGTTGCTAAACAGCTGTACAAGCTGTAAACAGCATTTCACTCCCTGTATTTTACCTCCGCTACCTGCAGAATTTCAAGGAGAGTATTCCGTCAACGTTGTCAGAAGGTTTCTCTTAGTCCTTGACCTGTCTTCTAAGAGTTGTAGTGTCAGTATTGCATCACGTGTTCCTACATTTGTCCGGAATCCAAGCTGATCTTCACCAAGGTCGGCTTCTGGCCGTTTTTCGACGCTTCCGTAAAGAATTCGTGTAGTATTTTGCAACGACGACATAGTTGGTAATATTCACACCTGTCACGACCTGATGTTTTGGAATTTGAAATACTACATTCTTCTAGAAGTCTGAAGGTGTTTCGCCTGTCTCGTACATCATGCTCACCAGATGGAAGAGTTCTGCCGTCGCAGGCTGTTCCAAGGCTATCAGTATTTATGACGAAATGTAGTCTACTTGCTGGGCCTTATTTCGACTTAGGTCTTCCAGTTCTCTTTCAAGTTCTTCTCGCAGTATCATACCTCCCACCATTTCTATATTATTGGCTTCAAGTTCATTTGCCTTGCCAAAGGCTTCTAGTTATCCTTTAGGTGGTATCTACCTTCTCCTAGTGAAATACTCTTCTATGTCCTTACGATTGTCCTCCAGTCATTTCTGCTTAGCCAATTTGTTCTTCCTGTCAGTCTCATTTCTTAGACGTTTGTTTCCCTTTCGCCCACTTTCCCCTTTGGTACATTTTTATATTTTCTCTTTTCATCAATTATATTCGGTATCTCTTTCGTTATCCAAGGAATTCCAGTAGGCCTTGTTCTTTTACCTATTTGATCCTCTGCTGCCTTCACTATTTCTTCCACTGTGCTCCTTTCCCCTGTTGTACCCGATCGTTGCCTAAAGTTTCCTCTCAACTCCAAACGACTTATCAACTTATCCAAGTCCCATCTCCTTACTTTCATATCTTTTTTGCAATTTCTTCATTTATAATCAACAATTCATAACGAATAGATTGTGGTCAGAGTCCACATCTGCCCCTTAAAATGTCTTATAATTTGAAATCTAGTTCCGAAATCTGCGTCATGTCATTACATAATCAGTCTGAAACTTTAATGTTTCTCCGGGCCTCTTCCACGTATACAACTTTTATCGCGTTTATTGAACTAAGTGTTATTGATGATTAAATTATGCTCTGTGCAAAATTCCTCTTTCATTCCTTTTCCCTCAGTCCACATTCACCCACAATTTTTCCTTCTATTCTTTTCACTACTATCGAATTACAGTCCAACATTACAATTAAATTTTCGTCTCCCTTAACTATCTGAATAGTTTCTTTTATCTCATCATACATTTCTGCAATCTCTTCGTCATCTGCGGAGCTAGTTGGCTTTTAACCTTTTACTACTGCGCTGGGTGTGCGCTTGGTGTCTATCTTGGCTACGATAATGCGTTCGCTATGCTGCTTTTTAGTAGCATACTCGCTTTCCTATTTCTCATTTATTATTAAACCTACTCCTGCGTTACCCCTATTTGACTTTGTATTTATAACCTTGTATTCTCCTTACCAGAAGACTTGTTTCTCCTCCCACCGAACTTCAAATTCCCACTATATTTACAACCTATCCATTTGCCTTTTTAAAATTTTCTATTCTACTTGCCCGATTAAGGGATCTAACATTCCACACTCCGATGTGTAGAATGCCAGCTTTTTCCCGTAATGATGATAACCTGCTGCGTAGCGCCACGCAAGATCCAAATGGGGGACTATTTTACCTGCAGAATCTTTTACCCAAGAGGACGTTATCATTGAACCATACAATAGAGCTTAATGCCCTTGGGAAAAATTACGGCTGTAGTTTCCCCATGCTTTCAGCATTTCGCAGTGGCAGCACAGCCATAACGTTCAATTATCCAGACTGTTGTCCCTGCAATTACTGAAAAGGCTGCTTCCCATCTTCAGGAAACAAACGTTTGTTCGGCATCTCAAAAGACATCACTCCAATGCGGTTGCCCCTGCGGTACTGTCATCTGTATCGCTGACGCACAGGAACCACCCCAACGAGGACAACATCTATTGTGCAGAGGTGTGTGTGTGTGTGTGTGTGTGTGTGTGTGTGTATGTGTGGAGGGGAGATAAGACAATATTATACACACAGAAACTTGCATCGTATTTCGCCCGTAACTGGTAGTACGTTGACAATATGATTAGGCAACCGTACTTTCTCATTGTTTTCGCCTTCACTATGAGGTGGTGATGGTTTTGTACGCGAATGTTTATTTTCTATGATCGTAGTTCTTTTCTGTGACCTTAGATCTTTTGCAAAGCCTTTTACTTTGGAAGGTTCGTCGTTTTCTGTTTGAACTCGAGCTTCCGTGAACACATTTAATGGAACATTTGCGCGGGTTTCTTGCGTAGTGATGCGCTTCTTTAACGTCTACGACGCACCTGATTTTTGGGAGGCAGCTTTTCAATTTGTGGCCTAGATATTACTGCTACTGGAAGTTCATGGAGAGGATAATTTGAAATCCGCTGGTAATGCTGCATGTTCAGAATCTTTCTCTTGGAACCAGTTTTATTACCTGCCTCGGTATAATGTTGACTGCAAACTAATGATGAATCTGACTGCGTATTTGGCGTGAATTTTTCTCTAGAAATCATGCGTATCCATTTACTTCTTAAACAATCACCAACCGAAAATTCATGGTAACTTAGGTCACTAGGTTTTCCTTTTTCATTCTCACAGAACAGCATAAAGCAGTGAGCCATTTGTAAGGAATAACGAGTGTATTTCAGACTATGATATATCGCAGAAACGTAGTATCAGCGTAATTTTAGCGCACATATTGAACACCCCCTCCCCCCCCCCCCCCCCCCATGAACCATAGACCTTGCCGTTGGTGGGGAGGCTTGCGTGCCTCAGCGATAGAGATAGCCGTACCGTAGGTGCAACCATAATGGAGGGGTATCTGTTGAGAGGCCAGACAAACGTGTGGTTCATGAAGAGGGGCAGCAGCCTTTTCAGTAGTTGCAGGGGCAACAGTCTGGATGATTGACTGATCTGGCCTTGTAACACTAACCAAAACGGCCTTGCTGTGCTGGTACTGCGAACGGCTGAAAGCAAGGGGAAAGTACAGCCGTAATTTTTCTCGAGGACATGCAGCTTTACTGTATGGTTAAATGATGATGGCGTCCTCTTGGGTAAAATATTCCGGAGGTAAAATAGTCCCCCATTCGGATCTCCGGGCGGGGACTACTCAAGAGGACGTCGTTATCAGGAGAAAGAAAACTGGCGTTCTACGGATCGGAGCGTGGAATGTCAGATCCCTTTCCGGGCAGGTAGATTAGAAAATTTAAAAAGGGAAATGGATAGGTTAAAGTTAGATATAATGGGAATTACCGAAGTTCGGTGGCAGGAGGAACAAGACTTTTGGTCAGGTGAATACAGGGTTATAAATACAAAATCAAATCGGGGTAATGCAGGAGTAGGTTTAATAGGGCATGTTCTGAAGCATCAAGGGATCACCAATTTAGTATTGGAGGGCAGGGTGGAGGGTAAAAATCGTAGAGGGAGACCAAAAGATAAATACACTAAGCAGATTCAGAAGGATGTAGGCTGCAGTAGGTACTGGGAGACGAAGCAGCTTGCACAGGATAGAGTAGCATGGAGAGTTGCATCAAACCAGTCTCAGGACTTAAGACCACAAGAACCACAACAACAACATTGAACACTATCAGCTACACGTACAAATGCGATGCGAATGCAAATACAACAAATTTTCAGCTTATATGCTTTATGTATTGCTTATCTTAGTTCAAAGGCGACTACAGTGAGGCTATAATCTTCACACACAATAAACTCAGCAAATCATTTATTACTTGGCAACTAATCACAGTCTAAAGAAGCACTTGTTACTTTTACTTTAAAGATTCCGCTTTCCAGAAATGCCTGGGAACCGTCGGTGTGTAACGCCACATTCAGGATGAACTCCACCTGCGCTCAGTCTCGTATGTTCCCGGGATGTGCCGCGGCTGATAGAGCATAATATTTTAGCGGGCTGTGCCCAGCGCATAGCCGATGGCCTGAACTTAGCGTGAAACACCAGGATAGTGACTTCGTCAGCGCTTTGTTGCTTCCGAGTTGCCGATGCAGCGACAAGCTCTTACCTGGAAGAGAGAAGTAATAACGCTTTAAAACTAGCCGTTCGCTCCTGAACAACTACGTAACAGAAGTGAGAAAGCATTCTTTCTTGAAGAAAGAACAGACGGATATCTCGCTGACACAAGTGTCAAGACCCATGTTACTCGGCAGCTATAAAACGTAATGCTGAACGCTCGACGACGTTTCAGCCTGTTAGACGAGAAGGTAAATTCGCGGCATTTCTAATGGCATTTCTGCGGTAGCGTCGAGTATTGCTCAAGATGGGGTGTTAGGAGCGCTACAGACACTGCGTTACTTCGCTTTCACAATGATAATCATTCAGTTAAGCTGTGTCAGCCTCTTGAGGTCTATTACAAAGTCTGAGGAGCGGAACGAGACTAATTACAGACTGTGAGACAAACACTCCGTGCTCTCTAGTCGACTCTCACGATTAATTCCATTTACTGTCGTATTCAATTTTTCTTTATCTCTTTCTCCAGCAGTCCAACCATTCCAGCTCTCGTATGTTTCGGCGCCGATTTCTTTTCAGAAATTCATATAGTCGTGTGACTGGCTACTACAAAGAAGTACTAGTTTCTCTGGAGTATAAATGATCGAATGATATGGTGCAGTGTTAAGATAAAATTACTCGTGTTGATGACAACGGCGGATCAAATACCGGTCTGACCATTCAGATTTTTGCTTCCCGGGATTTCCTTCAAAGAAAAAAAAAAATTGTTCGAATGCCTCTGAGCACTATGGGACTTAACAGCTGTGGTCATCAGTCCCCTAGAACTTAGAACTACTTAAACCTAACTAACCTAAGGACATCACACACCTCCAAGCCGGAGGCAGGATTCGAACCTGCGACCGAAGCGGTCACGCGGCTCCAGACTGTAGCGCCTAGAACCGCACGGCCACTCCGGACGTCGGATTTCCCTCAATGCTCAACGCAAGTGTCTGGATCGTTTTTTTGACAAGGGCTCGGTTGATTTAATCTCCCATTTCCATCTTGTGCTCCGTCTCTATCAAGGGAAGTACTTGACTTCGAACGCTCAAAACCGCACGAAAATGTGCTAAGAAAATAAATTGCTCATCCAAAAAAACTGTGGTGTAAACCATTGGCATTCCTCTCTTATGCATTCCATTCTCTTCCTCCACAGTTTTTATGATCTACAGTTCCGTGGTGTACAACACTTGTGTCTTCGCCAGTTTTGGATAGCGCCATTTTGTCTTACACGCTATACTTTAACCACGGCGGTACGCGAACTGTTAAAAAAAAATCAGCCGTTTCGTAAATGCTTCCACCCTTGGCGCGGAAGTCAATTATCACGCACTTCTTGACGTCACATAAATCGCTCCGTTTCTGCGGTACCAGAACAACTGCACTGTTTTGTTTCCTTCCCTCCCTCCATTGCTAGTGCTGCCACCTGCCAGCTGTGAGTGGTTACTGCACGCTGACATTAAACATTGGCGTTTGTCACATTGATGTGGCTGGACCGTATATTTTCCTTCACTAGAGGAAGGCATTCGATACACTTCCACACTGTTGTTTACAGAACAAACTACAAAGTTAACACGCAAGGTAATAGGTGGATGTCGCGTGAGCTTTATTTCGTTATCGTATATATTTTCTCAGTTAAAATAAAGATTCAGGAGCCAGAAAGAAGGAAGAAAGGAAGGCAGGAAATAACTCCTAGATGAGAAAGAAACAGAAATAATGGCACATTGCTCGTTTATCCAAAATATGGACTCGAGGACGGTAAGTCTGACAAGTATAAATAGCGACTTAACGGTTGCTGCAGACTAGAGAGATCGTAAACATTAAACTCGGTGCGAAGATTACTACCGCACTGTCTCCTAGTCGCTGCAACAGCAAATTCTACCGTCTCGCAAGAAAGAAAATGTGTGCTACTCTGGAGTCATTATTGCACGGGAGATTCTGAGAATTAGAAGGAATGTTGCGCAGTGGGAAAATGTGACTGGAAGGAGGCGAGGGGAAACATCCCATTACCAGGGCGCCAAAGATTTCCTTCAGCTGACGTAGCGGATGTGGTATTTGCCGCCTGGTGATATAATGACGGTTTCCCAGCAGTCGAGAGATGTTCATTAATCACTCGGGAAACTTTCCAGATGGCTGTTTGTTCAAGGTTCGCTCCGCATAAAATTTATACCTAGTAATGTCGAAAGACGAAAGTAATGAGAAGTTGCAAAAATGAGAACAGAAACTTAACATCAGGATTAATGGTTACGAAGAAGACGAAATTAAGGAATTCTGCTATCTAGGCAGTAGAATAACTGATGATGGATGTGGTATGGAGGACATCAAAAGCAAACTAGCAATGGCAAAAAGGGCATTCCCGGCCAAGAGAAGGCTACTAGTATAAAACATAGGCATTAATTTGAGGAAGAAATTTCTGAGAATGTACGTCTGGAGTACAGCATTGTATACTAGTGAAACATGGACTGTGGGAAAAGCGGAATAGAAGAGAATCGAAGCACTTTAGATGTGGTGCTAGAAAGGAATGTTAAAAATTAGGTGAGCTGACACGGTAAGGAATGAAAACGTTCTGCACCCAATCGTAGCGGAAAGGAATATGAGGAAAACACTGATAAGGTGAAGGGATAGGATGATGATAATTTGTGGTAAGATCTTATGGGACCAAGCTGCTCAGGTCATCAATCCCTAAGCTTACGCACTACTTAATCTAACTTATGCTATGGACAACACACACACACACCCACGCCCGAGGGAGGATTCGAACCTCCGACGTGAGAAAGCCGCAGGATGATAGAACATCTGTTAAGACATGGGGGAATGACTTCCATGTTGCTAGAAGGAGCTGTAGAGGGGAAAAACTGTAGAGGAAGACAGAGATTGGAATACATCCAGCAAATAATTGAAGACGTAGGTTGCAAGTGCTACTATGAGATGAAGAGGTTAGCACAGGAGAGGAATTAGAGGCGGGCCGCATCAAACCAGTCAGAAGACTGATGACCCCAAAAAAAAAGAAGGTCGGGATCGAAACGCAAAGAGAAAAAGAATGTCCAACTGCAGCCACAAACAGGTTAGCGTTATAAGTGTAGACTCAACAGAGGAAGTCATCACAGAACTGGTCCATGAAACCGAGATTTCCAGGAAACAATTCGAGAAGGTATTCTGTGGTCTTTATCGAAATGGAACAATCTTCTTGTCATTGGGATCAAGGAGACGATAACGTGAATCCGAAGGATCGTATGAGTAGCGAAGAATAGGGACCGAAACCTGCTAAGCCTTTACCAGAGAATAAATGATCCCATCAGAGCACACAGAGGGCGAATACCTGTAAGTCACTCTTTAAAAGCCGCTCTGTTGTGGCCGCGCGGTCTCAGGCGCCTTGCCACGGTTCGCGTGGCTTCCCCTGTCGAAGGTTGGAGTTCACCCTCGGGCATGGGTGTGTGTGTTGTCCTTAGCGTAAGTTAGCTTAAGTAGTGTGTAAGCTCGTGGACCGATGACCTCAGCAGTTTGGTCCCATAGGAACTTAACACCACCACCGCCTCTTTAAAAGACTCTGACAGAAAGGTGGGGTAGTAGCTGCCTCAATCCTGATCCCATCTTCCTCATCAAAAATTCGGGCGTGCGAACATATCCACAGTCTTTTAATCTCTCTATGCTTGAGAAACAAATCTAGGATAGGAACCCGTGTCCGCAAACACCATCCGACGCTGCCGCAGAGCGTCGAAGTTATAGGTGACAGCTCCTGCCACTAGGCAACCCTTCAGCAGCAAACTTGACTTTGTACGCTGTCGTACCGTAGACGGAACGTCTCGCGATTTATTTTGTTATTCAGTGATCCCGACTGATTACGATGATCGCCAGTGGAAAATAGGAAGCCAGCTGTTGCACAAACAGGCCTTGTCTTCTATGAATGCGATGCTCTGCTGCCTTGGTGGATAACTGTTTCTTACACGGATTTTAAGCTGCATTTTTTTCTCTTATGGACCGAAAAACATTGGGCATTTTAGGGTGTTACAGGGGAAAAGTAAACTGCAGATGGAAACGCGTGTCCGAAACCGTCATTCACCAATTCAACAGAGCATTGCATTCATGGGAGACAAGGCCTTCCCTCATAACATCCATCTCCACCTTCTTCGCTGTCGATCGTGGCAATCAGTCGCGATCACTGAATAGGAAGCAACATCGTAAGACGTTCCACCTACGGTCCATTAGCGTGCAAAGCCACATTTTCTGCCGCATGGTTGACCTAGTGGCAGGTGCTAGCGCCTACAACTTCGACGATAAGCAGCTTCGTTGGATGACATTTCCGATACATGTTCCTATCCTCGATTTGTTCCTCAAGACACATTCTACAACCCCTCGAAGTTTGCCGCAACATTTCTGGGATACACTGTGTATGTGCTTTTTCCACTGTCTCCTTTTTTCGTCCATTGATTTACAACACATTCTCCACTCTCACTTACCCTATCTCCTTTTATCTGTCTTTCCCTTAGCCACTTTCTCCAACATACCGCGGCAGCTCCAAATTTTTTGGTGGTTCCAACTTACTGCTGCGCGGGGTAGTCGCTTGGTCTAGCGGCGCCTTGCCACGGTCCATATGGCTGCCCCCGCCGGATTAGATTTAGTAGTATGTAAGCCTAGGTACCAATGACCTCAGCAGTTTGGTCCCATAGGATCTTACCACAAATTTCCAAACTTTTTTTTCTAACTCATTTTTCCCCATATTTAAAACTTCGGTCAAAAATGCGCCCTTCCCTATACCCACATAGTTCACCTGTCTTGGAGAATCTAGACCTCCAGTCCTATGTGTGGTCTCCACTAATCCGTATTATTCATTTCCACAATATCGCATCTCTTTTGCTCCCACTTCTTCTATCTCCATCCATCTTTCGTTTTCGTTTACTGCCACTGGCTCTCACTGACCATCAATATCTCTATTTGGCTTTCGCTATCATTTTGTTCATCCGTTTCTCTTTCATTGCCACTTCCTCTCTCGAACCATCGTTGTCTCCTCTCTCTTTCTTTTCCACTGGCACTGTCTCCTCCCTCTTCCATCGTCACTGTCTCTCTGCTACACTTTTTCAGCACAAAGAAGCGCGAATATGTTAGCATACCGAAACTTTTGGTCAGGAGGGCAGAATGAGGATTGAACCACCTGGTTCCCCATTCTTCCGTCAGACGAAATTTTTTGAAACATAGTTTTCGGAAATATTGTTAGTCACAAAATATATTAAAAATATAGCAAAAGCGGTATAGACCACATAAGATATTTAGTTTTCAAACATATTAACCAGCTTCGATCTCTTTCTGAATATCCCAACTTTCTGTTCCCATCGCACTTTCTAAAATGTTATCTCAAAAGCCCGTCTTTTCCTGCGATGTTTGACTTCCTGCTCAGTCCTACTACAAGAGCAGTTCATCTAGATCTCTGGTCGACAGGAGGCATTCATCCTGTGGACATGGCCTGATAAAAACAAACCCTGGTGTCCTGTGCATTCGTGAGATGAACTCTGCATTATCTGGCAGCAGACACATGGCGCCTACTATGTTGCACTGGCCCTTTTTCTCTCTGCCCCCCCCCCCCCACCCTCACCCTCCCTTGCCAGAAGGCAACCACTGCCCCAGCCGTTTACAAAGTCGCCTCACGTTTCCCTTCACTAGGCGAGTGGGCAGTTCTACGAGTAGCACGGGAGTAGACGCCCTTTGGCCTTCACGACCTACACAAACGTTCCTCGCTCGCTCCTATCTTCGTTCACTTGCTTCCCCGGTGACCTACCATTTAGTTACGCATACAATTTAGTATATGAAATCAAAATCCGGGTGGTTATGTTTCGGCAATCACTAGTATAAATTCATAATTTATTACGCAATGGGGATTAATTTGTTCTGTTTTAACTTGACGAAATCTTACAGGTTTTGCAGATGTTACGAGACAGTTTGATCAAAACGGTCTCGCGATAACCGCTGTCTATAGTTCCTTTTCATTCTTTCCTTTCTGCTACTTTGAGCTTCCTCCAGTTTATTTTACACTGGCTCCACACCTCCGCCGGCGCACAATTATCCCACTCTGCCATCACGTACTAATGCGATCAGATTCTGTATGTCCAACTGTTACGTTTAGAAAGCAAATCCATTCAGTGATACAATGAATTACGGATTGTATCAACATATTACGATAAAAGTATGTGAGTAATAACTGTCACGTTACCTTCTTATTTTGTCCACTGAAAGTTACAAGTATCTGATCTGTTTTATTTGCCTCCTCCTCACCCATTCCACAGTTCAAATGGCGTTTGTCTTCTAGTTCTTGTTTGTTACTTAACAGAAATAGGAAGAGGGCAGCAGTAGGCAGTGGTAAGTTCCTATGCCACCCAACTTCTGAGATCATCTTTACCTAAGCTTACACACTACTTAATCTAACTTAAACTTACTCCAAAGACAACACAAATACCCATGCCCGAGGGAGGACTCGAACCTCCGGCGGAGGGACCCGGGCGAACCGTGGCAAGGCGCCTCAAAATCAGACAGCGAGGCGGCAGCAGTAGAAGTCAACATTTTTATCGCACAGTTCAAATATTGAATGCGTACGATTACCTGATACACACACTGACTGAATTCTCCTTTACACCGATCCCGATATTTTAAACCGGTATTCACTGGGGACCGAGCAGCTATGGAAAGGGATACACTACTTCCAAGACTTCAGTGATGAGATTAGGTTTTATCACCGTGCGAGTGATGCCCATAGACGTGTGTGGCATAGACCTGGTGAGACGTATTTCGGATTTCGCGGTGGTGTTTAAATGACAGAGCTTGGACGTAAAACTTACATAAAGAGACCTGTGACGTAATGGCCGTTTTGGAACATAGTAGACGCCGAACAGAACGTACAAAAGAAGCTGTACCGCTCCATGCCCATTAAAGGCAGAGGGTGCAGCGGGCGCCTACCTGTTGCCGGTGAGTATGTCCATGAGGGAGCTCTTGCCCGCACCGGAGGAGCCCATAATGGCGGTCAGCTGACCGCTGCTGAACCGCCCCGTCACCCCTTGCAGGATCGTCGTCTTGCCTGAGAACAAAATAAATTCAGAATTTCAGTGCCGATTTTCCTTTAGAGCGTAATTACGCGCTGCGCAAGTGTGCTCTCAGAAACAAATGCTATAAAAAAATTCTAACGCCCTTAAGGACTATGTTCAGTGGCATCAGGGTATAACATGTACATACTGAGGGATGTAGTGCTTGTGATTCGTTTACCGCTGTCATCGCTGACCAGGTGGGGCAGTGGAGGGCTGAGCAAAAAGAGAACAATATGAGCAACGTTTATTCTGCAGCACAAGCATGCCCTGTCAACGAGTATGTATCTCTGGCGAACAACTTCAACCATTTGATTGGAGTCCCACTATGGGCCAGCTGGATACTGGATGGAAGAATGGATGTGTTGCTGTAAATGTTTGGCAGAAGGTATCTGAAGAGTGTGTCTGCTTTTAGCAGTTGTCTGTGGAACATTTCCAGACCACTATACCAGGTTCTGGATGTCTACGCAGTATAGGGTAAGGTGGTACAATTGAGATCATTTTGGACAAATGTTATTGTAACTGGAAATACATTGAGAAAAGAAATAATTTTAACTATGGCACATGTTCTTGAATGTTTAACACAAATATTAGACAATTACAAATGTTGGTATAAACACAAAAAGAGGTTACAGAATTGAGAAAAATCGATCGAAAATATACCACACTAGGTACAATTGTGATCATTTTCTGGTACAATTTTGATCACTGGCGTCTTCCACATAAAAAGCACTTTTTCCCTCGGGCACCAACGCATAGTTCGTGGTACCAAACATTGCATTTTTGGCAGTGAATCCAGTCACCCTTAGCTACTGATTCTGCACTATAGTAATTAAATAAACAAAATCCACGATTATTCTCGTTGTTTGCTAGCTATTTGATGCTTGGTACACTTTTTTCGTCATTACTCACAGACGTACATTTCTGTACATTGTTCTTGTTGCATTTGTTTATTGCTTTCCTTGTGCCCTGTTGAAAAAGTTTTCTCTTGCTGCGGAGGTTTTCCAGGTTTCCATCTGAAGTGAGTCTAGCTGATGTCTGTGTTTTCCTCTTCATCTACATCTACATGACTACTCGTCTACTTCCGAGACGATAATTTTTTCTCTGGACTTGGCAAAATGTCCTTGACAGCATCGTGCTGAGAAATGGTACTGGACACTGGCGTTACGGATTTTCCGTGTTCTTCAGTTACATCTTTTGAAGATAAGGGTTCTTCTCCCATAATGCTGTTAGTAGCTTGACTGGTGGAGATTGAAGGAGCAGGAGCCTCGAATAACGCTGAAGGTGCAAATTTATCCTCGGGAACAATGTCTTTGCAAAAGGGCTGTACACTGGAACACTTTGACTGCGCATCCAACGGACGCAGCTTTGCTCTAGGCAGCCGGCCGGTGTGGCCGTGCGGTTCTAGGCGCTTCAGTCTGGAACCGTGTGACCGCTACGGTCGCAGGTTCGAATCCTGCCTCGGGCATGGATGTGTGTGATGTCCTTAGGTTAGTTAGGTTTAAGTAGTTCTAAGTTCTAAGGGACTGATGACCACAGATGTTAAGTCCCATAGTGCTCAGAGCCATTTGAACCATTTTGCTCCAGGCATCACAGAAAATAGTACCGAATCGATGTTTTGTAATGCTTTCATTATGACTGCGATGAATCAGGTTAGTTGCATTTCTGTGATACTGAGCCTTTAGGGACTTGACGAAAGTTCTATCTAATGGTTGCAGTACATGTGTACTGTGCGGAGGCAATCCCAAAATTTCTATCCCATTTTCCCGACAATATTCTACAGCATCTAAGCTGGTATGGCTGCCAAGGTTGCCAATAATAAAAAGTGTAATAGGGCTACCCATTGTTTTGTATTTCTTGAAGTGTTTAAGCCAGACCATGAACAATTCTTCATTAATGTGTCCCGATACACTCATCTCCGTAATGGAACCAGGACGTAAGCCATCTTTAAATTCAGGGCGTTTCCTCATTTTAAAAATTACCATTGGTGGTAAATACGTACCACTTGCATTCATACATGCAGCAACAGTCACATTTTGTCCTCTATCCACATTTGTTAGTGAAACAACTTCTCGCTTTCCTTTACGACTTACTATTTTTGTGGGTCTGTTGTTAAGAGGAAATCCGGATTCATCCATATTATAAATACACTCTGGTTTATCAAACAAATCATATTCCTGTTAGATTTCTTCTAAATTCTGAAAGTATTTATTCACTTCTGCTTTATTTAAGCCTTCAGCTTTGGCTCGCGAAAGACCCTCGAGTTTTCTCAGGCTAAGGTGAGTGTGTCTCTTAACAAATGCTCTAAACTAATCGATTCCAGCAACCTTGCTTTCTAAGTTCCACGGATGTTTCAAATTATTTTTTCTCAGCTAACCGAAATGCAGCTTTTCTTAACTGGAATGGCGACAGACCGAATTCTCGCTGTTCTAGAAATAAAGGTCTCTGGACCAAAGCGTCTTCCGTTTCAGAACTGAGTACCGTTGGATGACCAATTTTGTTTTTTATAGCACTGGTTGGAGTTAATCCAGCTTGCATTTTCCTTTTAATTTGCGGTTTATCATGTAAAGTGCTAAAAGGAAAGTCATAATTCTGAAGCAGCCCGAAGGCTCAAACGTCCACTCATTACACTCTCTATTGCCTCATCTAATGCAGGTGGACTCCATTTATTGTAGATTTTCTTTTCTGCTCGTTTTCGGGGCATCTATAAAATAAGAGATGACTTTAAAAAATCGCGTAGGAAAACGTTTAAATATACAGAATTTATGTGCAATAATTGTGTGTAGTATGTCTATGGTAACCAATCGTGACGGACTAAAATAAAAAACTGCATTGATCGAAATTGTACTAGGGTATCGAAATTGTATGATTTTTCTGATCGAAAATATGCTATTGGCGTGAGTGAAATCACGACTAAATAGTAGTGAATTGTGCTAAGAGATGGCAGCACATGTCACACAGACTTTCTCTGTAGGTGCCCCAGAACACGCCCGAACGGAAAACAAGCTTCTAACCTCACTAATATAGAATTTGCAAGCGCTTGGAAACTAGGAAATTTATAAGAGCGCGTTAGACTAAGTAGCTTCACTTTCCTCTTAACACGAAAAAAATTTATACCGCATCACAAAGTGTTGTATTCTTGGAAAAGACAGTAGGAGCTGCAGAAAGCGGCTACACTACAACGCCACACACAGCCAAGTGCTACCAACACTACGAGACTGACAAATGGCGCGAAACCTTATGTTGATCGGAATTGTACCTATATCGAAATTGTACCACCTTACCCTAGATGCATGTCAGCATCAACGCATTGTGAGAACAGCAGTGGTTGGCTGGACAGCATAGAGGGACGAAATCTGGGCGCATTCCGCACCTACAGTGAAACCAAGGACCATTTGGAGCCGTCTGATTGCAGAAGGACTAATATCACGTGTGCGTCTGGCCAGGCTACGGCCGACACCACGATAGCGCCGAGTGTGGTTACTCTGGTGTCGTGAAAGACTCGACGAGAGTGAAACGCTCTGTTGTCTTCAGTGACGAGAACAGGTTCTGTCAGTCTGCGAGTGATTGACGTTCACGTGCATAGTGTAGACATAGTGAGAGGCTATTCCGAAGTGTATTCGCCCATGACACATATGTCCCACCCCATGCTTGAGAGGACAACGCGTAGTCTCACATGTCATGGACTCTTATCCCAGTTGTACTGCCATTTCTTCGCCAGAGAAGTGATGTGCTTTTTTAGCAGAAGAGTACAGTCCACATACGACTGCTGCTATGCAACGTTCTCTTCATGCTGTGCCGGTCGAAGTGGCCGCGTGGTTGTGGCGCTGCAGTCTGGAACCGCGAGACCGCTACGGTCGCAGGTTCGAAACCTGCCTCGGGCATGGATGTGTGTGATGTCCTTAGGTTAGTTAGGTTTAACTAGTTCTAAGTTCTAGGGGACTAATGACCTCAGCAGTTGAGTCCCATAGTGCTCAGAGCCATTTTCTTCGTGCTGTACAGAAACTCCCCTATACAGCGAGATCACCAGAGTGCCTATTCTGTATCTTTCCGCCATTGTGCCGATCGTTTCGGTACTCAATAGCACCGAACGGTCTAGTACTCGAATTAGAGTCCCTGCGTTATTCAGTATGTATTTCGGCAGCGATAGCGTTCGGCTCTACAGAACCGAAGCGTTGTTGTCGGTTCGTGTCGCGCAAGCCAATCAAAAGCAAGCGGCTGCAGATTCACGCTTGCGCACAGCGCCACGAACACAAAGCGGCTAGCAGACGACACAGGCACGATATTCTTCCAAGTACCCAAATAGCGTTTACGTTGCCATAACGCATGACGCCGCATTCCATCGAGCTGACGTGCCCGCCTTCATCGCCCTTGCTTCCTCCTTAACAGTATCAGGCGCAGTATATCTATTTCCATGATTCTCAGCTGAAATGCATATAAATTTTTACAGTTTCTCTGACCGCATGTTTCCATGCATGCATAATAACGATAGCGTAATTGACTGTATTCTGCAGAGTGTCGTAAATGCCGCTTTATGTCATCTTATTCCCATTCACATGGACATCGTATTTTGGATTTTACGTTTCGGAAAATGAGTTAGCAATGGTGTCAAGTACCACACTGTACTAATACATCTATAAAAACACCCGAAAAAATTTTTTTCTGAGAGTTTCAAAGAATAAAAAGATAAACAGAATGTGGTTATAACACGCTCCTAGAGATCCAAATGATTAAGTAACCCACTTCTCTATATGATGCGTCAACGGTTTGGGTCTTAAAAACAAAACTGAAAAAAAACGCATTTTCGAGAGCTCCTGCAAAAAAATGGCTCTGAGCACTATGGGACTTCACAGCTATGGTCATCAGTCCCCTAGAACTTAGGACTACTTAAACCTAACTAACCTAAGGACAGCACACAACACCCAGTCATCACGAGGCAGAGAAAATCCCTGACCCCGCCGGGAATCGAACCCGGGAACCCGGGCGCAGGAAGCGAGCTCCTGCAGTTCGTCGAAGTTTATAACATGCATCTCATGAATGAAAATGTTTCGTATATAGCGCTACAGTCTAAAAATATTACGGCAGAGATCTTTCATCTCTGTCTACTGTGGTTGAGGATTCGATCGCAGATAAATACTCGTGACAAGCAAGATTATGAAGATGACTGCTGCTAGTTACATTCCCAGTAACTTAAGTTGTCCTCTGGTGCTTCTTTAGTAACACAATCACTAAATCTAAAGCTAAAACCGCTAAATATGTTTAAAATAACGAATTATAGGTGTACATAAACCACAGCTCACCGATCGACAGGGCCTGACCGAAATCCAAAACCTCACGGTACAATTGTCGTAAAATCGGTGGGAGAACCGTTCGGTAACAAGTCTCAGAAGCTTACTGAATAGGATATTTAGATAAGGAACCGAAAATGGCGCCACCACCGAGACTAACCTACTACGCCGATCGGTCTGAACGGTACAGAATAGGACCACAGATGTCTCGCCAATTGAACATGTGTGGGGCTTAATGACGTGTTAACCTTTTCGTTCTCCAGAGCCTGCAAGAACCATTGGCGAATTGCAACAGAAGACGCAAGATACTTGGTTCAGTCTATCGCAGGATGCCAACCGGCACCTTTAAGATCGCCTGGCTGCGAGAACATACACGCCTGCGTTGCCGCCAGAGGGGGCTACACTGTGTACTGATGCGAGTGTTTGGGATGCCTTTACTGTAATATTTGTATTTCATTTTAATTGAATTTCTTTTCATGTACTCCTATAATAATGAACTACGCGTCCATCACTTGTCAGTAAAATGACCTTACCCTTGAGAGTGTAGAACTTCTTTTCCAGCAGTGTACATATCTACTGCGGACTACACTCTTGCTCATAAGCAATCATAGGCGAGGAAAGAGAGTGTGAAAACAGAAAAGGTAAGCAATAGTATAAACTCCTGTTAAATTTGCACCAACAAACCGAGTTTTTTCCACTTGAGCGGGGATGAAAAAGTCCCTAGTTCGAATATGCACATGATTCCAAGATAACAGCTGTGGTTTGGACTCATTATGCGTCTGCCACGTTTGCACATTCGCTGTGAACGGAACGTGGTCCTCTCTTAAAGTTCACGTCGAAATCTCAAAAAAAAAAAAAAAAAAAAATACACGCACGTACACATTTAGACCCTGTTCGCAGGGTAGTATCCTCGAAAATCTAGAAAACGATCAGACGATACCAGTTGTCTAACGATTCGAACTCTCATGTATGTAACAGCTTCATACGTATGACTACCTTACAAATGAATTAACATGTTGATTATTTGACGTTAAGTATGTAAACTAGGGAAAGTTTAGAAATGATTTGACATTATGTCTATAGTTTGTTTGAAATCGCTAAGGGTTCTCATTATCAAAAACAAGATGAATCCAGTCTGTGTAATTTTCGCTCCGTTTTAAGCAGAAGCTAGTTTTTCACTCATCTCTATGTTTATGACGTCATACCTCCTGAAACATGTGATGTTCAGTCATATAATATTGCAGGTACATTCATTGATATTGTGTGGAACCTGTCTACAAAATGTGTTGCGAACAGAGCTAGTAACAGAGAAGTAACAAGTTGAAGTTTTACTGGACGAAAGGCGAAAATGTAGTAAGCGATGAAATTTTTCCGTTCATGATTTTGTGGAGGGGAGTGAAAGAAAACAAAGTTGACCCGCCGGGGTAGCCGAGAGCGCTAATGCCCTGCTTCCTGGACTCGGGTAGGCACGCCGGCCCCAGATCGAATCCGCCCGGCGGATTAACGACGAGGGCCGGTATGCTGGCCAGCCTGGACGTGGTTTTTAGGCGGTTTTCCACATCCCGCTAAGTGAATACCGGGCTGGTCTCCAAGTTCCGCCTCAGTTACACGACTCACAGACATTTCAAAAACGTTCGCACTATTTCATGACTTACACTAGACGCAGACAGCTGGGGTACACTGCTTCCGTCCCGGGGGTTCGGGGTGGCGTCAAGAAGGGCATCCGGCGACCCTGTGCAATTAACACTGCCAAATCCGTAATAACGAAGCCGACCCCGCGTTGGAGCGGGACAAAGGCCTCGAGAAAGAAAGTGAAAGAGAACTCGGCTCGAAGTTGCACATGAAGTTTTGTGGAAATCGCCAAGTGCCCTCATTCTTAAATACTGGATGTATATAGCCTGCATAATTCGCACGCCATGACTCAAGACATACATACAGTCTCTAATTGTAATGCTTGCCTTACCTTGTTTAACCTTTAACTTAAGATTATAACTATTAATGATCAGACTGTGACAGAGTTTTAAATTTTTTATTTCGGTCAATGTAAGGAAAATAAAATTTTTGCTGTCTCTGAAAGCCATTTTGTAGGCAACTTAACCTGGAATTTACGCCATGGACAGTGAACCTGTATAGCTGTTTGTTAATATAGACTATGGTGTCAGCAACATTATATCCTAGGGCGTGCTGGAAATTAATTCCTCCGAAATTTTTATATGAAAACTCCAACTAAAGCTTTTTTAAATAAAACAGACATTATTAACGTTCTACATCTTTATACTTCATGCCCACATATTCGCAGCCGTCTGGCGCTAAAGGGTTAGAGGGTTCCCAATAGCAGGGAGTAACATGGTGGAGTGTAACGTAACTATGTCGGTACGTGAGTAACAGCTAACCGTCTACACATGGAGCACCTCCTCCTTCAGCAAGATAATGCCAGACCAACACACAAGCGCTGCGACATCTGCAACAGTCCGCCGCCGTGGGTTCGCAGTCACCGATCATCCTCCATAAAGTCCCGACTTGGCTCCATCTGATTTTCATTTGTTTCCAGAATCTGAAGAACCCCTTCGAGAACTTCACCTCGATTGTGATGAAGCTGTGGCTCCTTCAACAAAGTCAAAAGTTCTACACTGACGGTACCAACAAACAGGTCACTCATCGGAAGGAGTGTGTTCTACGCCAAGGCTATGCTGAGAAATAAATATGTAGTTATGAAGAATAAACATGGCGAATGTTAATAACGTTTGTTTTGCTCAGAAAGCTTTAAGAGTTTTCACGTAAGAAATTCGGAGGTATTACTCTTCAGCATGCCCTTTGTTTGCATGTACTTATATGTGTAAAACATTTTTATAATATATTTTTACATATAATATCCGTTCTGATTCGTTAGCGGCCATCTGATCCCGACAATCGGTCACATTAAGTCACGACTAGCCTTACACTGGGAACGTATCCATAAGAGTAAACTACCGTGGGAACGAAGGAGCGCATTACAGCATTGACGTAACGGCGGCGCCTTGGTTTCTATTGTATGCAATCTGCAACATTACTTTCGTACTCGCTGCGTTTCTGATCTCTATTGGCAATCAGGGGGAGAGCCAGAGCAACAGATACTCAGAAGCCAACCGCAGAAGAAAGGTCGACTGTTTTGGGAGGCGGAACAAGAGATCACCTGAACACTGTTATAGAGAAGACGCGTCATGTGACCGTCTCCATGAAGAATGAGCGTTGCTACCGATGACGAGTACGTGTGGTACAGAGGCCACTGTCACTGCAGCAACCGCCGACGCAGTATAAAGATAAGTCCTACAAGAACGGCAAAATCATGGTGCAGCTGTTCCTCTGTTTTACCCCTCGTTTATAGGATTCCTGTGCGTTTTTATCATTGCAGCTTGTGCACCGAAATGCTTATGACCATATGCACCGTTGCAGAGCTTATGAATTATTTTCCATACTCATCACAAATAATAGTGCGAAATTCTTTTGCATACCCTGATAAAATAATAGTGTGTTGCTGCTCGAATTCGTCTTACAGCTTTGCCGTCGATCCACTGTCACTATATCGCTGCCCAACTTTGCAAGTACGACAGAACCGATGCCCTTTGATCTAGAGCATTTCTTTCTGAATAATGTGTGGTGTTACTCTTTCAGAGGAATGGTTGAGTAAATCATCTAGCGATCGTGTTTCATTCGATTATTTCAACTAGCCACATAGGCATTGGAAGTTCCATCGTCAATTACAAAATCTTACTTCTTCGTGTGCAGAACTTAAGGACGGTAGTGGATATGATCGTATGGCATTGTCGGCCAGGAGGCCTCAATTGGGGGAGTTTGGCCGCCGTATTGCAAGGCCTATTTAGGTGACGCCACATCGACGACTTGCGAGTCAATGATGATGAAAGTGATGACGAAGGTCACACAACACCCAGTCCCCTGCCGGGAATCGAACCCGGGCCCGCTGCGTGGTAGTCGGTAACGCTACCACTACGCTACGGAGGCGGACAGGACAATAGTAACTTTCACCAACGTGTCACTGTCAAGTAACATAGCTCGATGAAACTTGGACCATGCGTAGTAGGAACTGCTACAGTGTAGTACAGAAACTATCTGAAGGAAATACGCAATGAGGCGAACAGAAATGACACTTTCATGATGGTCCACTGCACTTTATAAATAGTGGAACATGATTCTTAACAGGATATGTGGTCATCATGGACGGCAGTGCGTGCTCTGCATAGCGTTCCCATGCTGGCCACAAGTTTGTTTAGAAGTTCTTGCAATTGGGCGATTCTTTCCACCATCAAGGCGGATGGTCGTTGGTGGATGTGAATATGCAGCAGTTCGCCTCTCCACCTCATCCCACACGTGATAGACGGAATTTAAGTCGGAGGAATTGGCTGGCCAGTCCATACGGCGCATATCCTCCCTGTTCGGTGTGGTCGCTAAATGTCACCCATAAAATAAAGTTAGGGCCGAAAGCATCCACTTAGGGGTGGAGTACAGTGTGACGGTAACTTGGAGCTGTGAGTGTACCGTGTTCAAAGTTTTGGAGATGAGTACGTCCATACAGCCTTATGCTTCCCCTTGCCATAACACCTGGACTACCGAAA
This sequence comes from Schistocerca americana, assembly GCF_021461395.2. NCBI lineage: Eukaryota > Metazoa > Arthropoda > Insecta > Orthoptera > Acrididae > Schistocerca > Schistocerca americana. Next base: position 382,176,621 of record NC_060124.1, read on the forward strand.
GGACCATGTTGGACATTGTTCCTGGGTGTATTACGTATTCCCATCTGTCTCTACATGCGGGTACATCCAATATTGCGATCTCATTCTTCTGAATTTATGAAATCACTGCAACCAGGCAACCTTTGTGAGGGTAGACTATTTTTTAATTCACCATTGCTATTAATAATCACTAAAAACTGTTTACCACCTGTGCAGAAGAGCTTCTGTGAAGTTTGGAAGGTAGATACTGGCGGAAGTACAGCTGTGAGGACGGGGCGTGAGTCGTGCTTGGGTAGCTCAGACGGTAGAGCACTTGCCCTGCGAAAGGCTAAGGTCCCGAGTTCGAGTCTCGGTCCGGCACACAGTTTTAATGTGCCAGGAAGTTTCATATCAGCGCACACTCCGCTGCAGAGTGAAAATCTCATTCTCGAAGCATTGTGTTTGTCTACAGCTACCTCATTACAGCACCCAGCAAACAAATAACAAGACTTTCCAAACCGCTCAAGGCACATCAGCTAATGTGGCATGAGAACGACCGTAAAAGCAATGTAATACGTACATGACAACAAGGTATAAAGTTTACTAGTTTTCTTGTGAGTACGGAGACAGATTTCGTACAAAATCACCTTTAAAGACGTACCACACAAGTCGATCTCATCTGTCGTCGATTGTCCTGTTAACCATATTTAAGAACGCCCTTGAATTGTACAGAATTTTCTCTGTAGCTATCTTATACACAGCTGTTACATCCAACCTATTACGTCGAACGTATAATGTGTCCACGAGGAAGTTGAACAGAACACATTAATATATTCTGCTCTCAATCCATATCTGGAATGTGATGAAAATTTGATTCGTAATAGATTACGAAAAAGCTCTCCACCCGATTTTTTTCATTGGACTTCAGATATACAAACATAAAGTTCATTCGGCCTCAGAAATAAATATAAAAAGAAGGAGAAATATTTCTCAGTTTGGCAGTGAGAGAAAAACTTAGATGTTTTTCGCCATAAAAAATTTTTACACCGTGTTCATTGCCGAAGGTTTTTCCGTCGACCTATTTATGATCGGCGACGCTATCTATTTGTACGGCAGCCATAAAACTTCGCTGGACTCATCAAGTTTTCTAGCCAAAGGTTCTATAGATACAAGAACAGATGTTAAAGATAGAGAAAAGGGTGATGTTCCAAAGATTCGTATTTTAAATATGTCAGTTTTCCCGTCGCCAAAGCACGCTTTTCGGCACGTGCATTTGTTGGTGGAAAATTCTTTTATTGCCGTCTTTTAGATTCCATGAGCTTTCTCTTTCTTCATCCAGCTGGGCCACAAAACATACCAGCATTTCCCGGTTACTGTTTCATCCTTTGACAGGTAATCACTAAGAAGAATCCATAGTATCAAATCGGAGCACAAAATCAGCTGTAGTTAATAAAAAACAGGTCCTAATATTGTAGAGACATTAATTTCCGCATCTGAGTTGAGTCAGTATTCAACAAACGGGGTACCTAACTTGCCCAAAATTTCCCGATAATTCTTCATGTAAAACGTAACGTTCTTTTCGTTTTCTCTGTGACACGAGCTACTTCATGTTCTTGTAATCGCAGGTTGTCCAGTCCCATACTATGGACTGTCTCGTTGCTTTACAAACTTCCCCCAACTTCTAATGAGTTTCTGTCGAAAGAATGGGAAGTTCATGAGGCTCGGTTTTCCAGTTTATCTATTTGAATGTTACTGGAACTGAATAGTTGAATAGTTTATCTTCAGTTTATCTATTTGAATGTTACTGGAACTGAATAGTTGAATAGTTTATCTTCAGTTTATCTATTTGAATGTTACTGGAACTGAATAGTTGAATAGTTTATCTTAAGTTATTTCACATCACATGCAAAAAGAAGGCAGATTTTGAATGTTGCTGCCCGCATCTCGTGGTCGTGCGGTAGCGTTCTCGCTTCCCACGCCCGGGTTCCCGGGTTCGATTCCCGGCGGGGTCAGAGATTTTCTCTGCCTCGTGATGGCTGGGTGTTGTGTGCTGTCCTTAGGTTAGTTAGGTTTAAGTAGGTCTAAGTTTTAGGGGACTTATGACCACAGCAGTTGAGTCCCATAGTGCTCAGAGCCATTTGAACCATTTTTGAATGTTACTGGAACTGAATAGTTGAATAGTTTATCTTAACTTATTTCACATCATATGCAAAAAGAAGGCAGATTTCTTTTATATAATTGGATCATTACTGAACAGATGCTGAATAGGTCACTTAGTAAAACGGCATCAGTTGGTGAATGAATGGCTTCAATGCCACGCGTTTCGGGGTAACTCGTCATTAGATATCTGTGAAACGAGGTTACATTGTCATGTGATGTAAGTACGTGACGCATGACAAAAAATCCATAAGTAACAAGTAAAAGACACAAATACATCGAGTTGTACAGATGAACTGAAGTTATATGTTCCATACATAACTGTCTGGGGCAGACCGGCAGTTCTATAGTGATACCAGCAACAGGAAACAAAATTCTACAGGCAGGCGGCGATAGTGTGCCTCTAGTGGTGGTGCACAGCGTCAAGTGACAACACATTACTTGTGTGATACCATTTTTTAAAAACACACCGTCATGTAACGAAAAAGCACGAACGATAATATAAAATATTTCCATAATTAATTAATGGCTTATTAGCGCCAGTATAGCAGGTGAAAAGATCTTGAGACAACTTCACATACGATCTTGAGACAACTTAATACGTAAAACAAGGAAATTTTAAAATCTGTAGGTGGATTTACAATGTTATCGTTCCACAATGACAGTTATCCCACTGCCAGTCAGACCAGATGGTGTATCAGGAATGAAACAAAGCAGTAGGCTCTGCCAGAAATATAGACTCTTAGACAAAGTGTCTAATAGTGTATTTTAATACGACATTATGCCATCTTAGGCAATTTATAACACTTAAAACACTTGACGATGGAACTTTGAAGCCGAAATCATGATTGTGTAAGTGTAAATGTAACACTGTAAATAAACAACAGTCTAATGGCGGTACTGACTTTAAAGAAATATATTATGGCTGTGGCCCCGCATTATGAAAAAAAAAATTATTCCACCACTGTTTATGTACCAGTTCAGTTCTCCATAATGTTGCGTGCAGGCAAAGTCGATTTCATTCTTTTCCCTGGCAGCTGTCTCAAGCGCCAGGAAGTCAGATTGTCTCGTATACGTCACCGGCGACTGATTTTCCTGCTCTGAGTCAGACCGCTGATTGGTGTATCACACGCACAACAATACCACTAAATGCCTCATGTATATGTTTCCACGCTTTACTGAACAATAGCTGTTTGGAAGCTAACAAAAAATCATAGCTTCTCCTAGATTCGATGATTAATATAAGTAGGCGATAAAAAATTTTTCGTTGGAAGGCCGTAAGTCCAGACTTGGTACGCCAATCGGACAAAATCGGCATGAGCATTGAGGCACTCACTCCACCGACGGACAAGATTGGAGATACCCGTTTGGTAAAACACCATGTCCTGCTGCATGAGGAAGTCCGTAACTATCTGCTGCACATCTTCGTAAAAACGGGAATCGTCCACCCTTGAAGGCCTTTTTTTAAAGGGACCAAAGGTGTGATAATCGCATCAGAAGAAATCAGAACTTAGGGTGGGTGCACGAGTGCCTCCCACTTGACTTGGCGTTACCTCTGCGATACGACACTTGCGATACGGGAATGTGCGTTATCAAGAAACAGCATCACCTTTTGGCGCACTATTCCACATTCTTTGTTCTCCAACGGATGTGTACCGCTGTTTGTCCTTCGACAGTCAAGAAAAGAATGACAGCACGTCGATCCCGTCTGGATACATTTTGTGACAACGTCGCCAAAGGTCACGTTTCCAAATTACCGTACGTACGTCGGAAAGCACTAATTACACACTGATCCCTCACCTACATGTCGGTACTCATATAACCACATCGGAGAGGGGCAACGTTGCATACACGCTGGGGCAAAGCCCTCAAACGGAAACTTTTAGATCGTTCCTTATTGTTTACTCTGACTACCAACTATCATTCTCCTTACTTGCGTTGTGAATACGTCATAAAAATCATTTCTTGCAATGATGTATATTTTCCTGGCTCTATTCGTTCATTATAGTCGAGCCACATTCTTTGATGTTACATACTATTACTGTTGTTGTGGTCTTCAGTCCAGAGACTGGTCTGATGCTGCTCTCCATGCTACTCTATCCTGTGCAAGCTTCTTCATCTCCCAGTACCTACTGCAACCTACATCCTTCTGAATCTGGTAAGTGCATTCATCTTTTGGCCTCCCGCTACGATTTTTACCCCCCCCCCCCCCCCAAGCTGCCCTCCATTACTAAATTGGTGATCCATTGATGCCTCAGAACATGTCCTACCAACCGATCCCTTCTTCTAGTCTTCTCTACTCCCCAGTTTTATTCAATACCTCCTCATTAGTTATGTGATCTACCCATCTAATCTTCAGCATTCTTCGGTAGCACCACATGTCGAAAGCTTCTATTCTCTTCTTGTCTAAACTATTTGTCGTCCAAGTTTCACTTCCATACATGGCTACAAAATGGTTCAAATGGCTCTGAGCACTATGGGACTTAACTGCTGAGGTCATCAGTCCCCTAGAACTTATAACTACTTAAACCTAACTAACTTAAGAACATCACACACATCCATGCCCGAGGCAGGATTCGAACCTGCGACCGTAGCGGTCGCGTAGTTTCAGACTGTAGCGCTTAGAACGGCTCGGCCACACTTGCCGGCAGATGGCTACGCTCCATAAAAATACTTTCCGAAACGACTTCCTGACACTGAAATCTATACTCGATGTTAACAAATTTCTGTTCTTCAGAAACGTTTTCCTTGCCATTGCCAGTCTACATTTTATATCCTCTCTACTTCGACCATCTTTAGTTATTTTGCTCCCCAATAGCAAAACTGATTTGTTTTAATCTTTCAGGAAGTTTCTTTATACTATTATTATCATAAAGAAACTTCCTGGTAGATTAAAACTGTTTGCCGGACCGAGACTCGAACTCAGGACCTTTAGCTTTCACATGCAAGTGCAAGTACCGACTGAGCTACCCAAGCACGACGCACGAACCCTCCTCACAGCTTCAATTCCGCCAGTACCTCGTCTCCGCAGCAGAGTGAAAATTTCATTCTACATTATCATTAAGCTTTAAATGCCATGAAGGCTTATTTGCCGCAGAATGAATTATATGGAACAACTTTGCTCTGGCCTCAGACACAATTCCCTGACGCTATTTTATCAGCAGAGGACGTCGTGAGAGTTTCGTGGTGAGTTATGATGTAAGACATGTTATGGAAACAATTACGAGCCACTAAATTGATGAAATTTTCTTTAACAGATTTTATTGTTTCCTGTCATACCAGTCTCGCAAGTTTTGTTCATCATCAGGTGGCTTCATTTACAGGATGAATGTAAATCAGTGTTGAATTCTTTCCATTTCCATGATTTTCTACAACTAAAAACCTCAGACTGATAAATATTTGGAAAAGAAATGAAAAATCAGGGAAAATTCAAATTTTATATCCCATTCTATCGCTTGAGTCTTGACCCGCAGTTACGCAGTCAGCCATCGTTAATCGGATTTGGCATGTTACTGTTTAAGGGGTGGCTGGATGCCATTCTTGCCGCCACCCTGTACCGCCCGGGACGGAATTAGTGTACCCCAACTGTCTGCGTCGACTGTAATCCGTGGAATGGAGCGAATGTGTTCAGATGTCTGCGAGTCGTGTAACTGAGGAACATGGTGACCAGCCCGGTATTCACATAGCAGGATGTGGAAAACCGCCTAGAAACCACATCCAGGCTGGCCGGCACATCGGCCCTCGTCGTTAATCCGCCGGGCGGATTCGATCCGGGGCCGGCGCGCCTACCCGAGTCCAGGAGGCAGCGCGTTAGCGCTCTCGGCTACCCTGACGGGTTAAAATTTTATATCCTATTATAAACGTGTAGATCATGAATTTGTGGTGAATGTGTCCTACCTGCTTTGAAGGTCGTGTTTTTTTTTTTTTTTTTTTTTTTTTTTTTTTTTTTTTTTTTTTTTCGCGCTACTCAGAGTGCCACTTAGGTATGATATATGAACACAGTGCGAGTTGTTACTGTTTGGACTTGTAGGATGTCGCAGTAGTCGGAAGTGGGCAATACCAAGCAATGAAGCGCACTCTTTTTGAGTTATACCGATAAAAACTTCATTGCTTTTGTGAGATATGATGAGAGGCAGCTACCTTCCAGCACACATATGAAATCCGTTAGATGCCATAAACTCAGAGCTGGCGTAAGTCCTAACAGGTACTAGCCGCCGCTTTTGGCCCCAAGCTGAGCGGCACTGCAGAGGCGTCACAACTGTAAGATTTCTACACAATTAGTAGCAGTCGGTTGGGGCGCCATGCAGCGATGGGCACCAGAGCCTCCTAAGCGCAAAATCTGTATTCAGTGCGTACAGTTAGTAGCGAAGACTCACATGGGTGAAACTGCTCTAGGGAAAAGGATAAGGCGACCACCAAATGATAAGACGTTTGTACAAAAATACTGGCGAACCGGCCTTGCATAAGCTGCTCGTCGTACTCGTAAGCGGGAAGGAAAACTCCGTTCACTGGGCAATGGATGACGTGGGAATCCCATAAGCGCCGGGCTTGCACTGGACAATCTTAATCGGCGCTGCATGCGCAGTCAAGGACAGGATGTGTGCTGCGATGTGAGGCCGTAACGGGGAGACGGTTAGATGACTGACATTCATAACACACATCAGACATCGCAAACACCCAGCGGCTCACGCTGTTAACGGCTGCATTAGTAACGAGTAAAGTGTATTTCCATCCTCTCAAGACTGCACGGAAAAACAGACCCTACGAAACGCATTGAGCGTGATACACGACCCAACTTCTGTAAAACTGGTAGATTTACGAGCTTGTTATTTAGTTGCACGTTTCAAAGGAAATTTGCATCTCGTACCGGCATTGGCACGGTGAGAATCGTACGTGCTATTAGGCTTTACAATATTTCACAGACAAGCCTGTAGGAATTCAAGTTAGGGAGATAATTAGCAACCATTGCACTTAATTTAGTACAATATGTGTGATTACAATTACGAACTTTAACTTCGTAAGTTGGAACCACCATAGACAAAATGTTGCTGGGAAGCGAACCAAAAAGTACATTTTATTCGCACAGCACATAGAAGATGCAAGGTATGGGACCCTTACCAGAGACGATTGACAGAGGATATCGAAAACGTTCACAAAAAGGCAGTTCCGTTTGTATTACTGAAAAATAGGGGACAGAGTCACGGCTCTGACAGGTGAATTGGGGTGGCAATCATTAAATAACGGCGTTTTTTGTAGTGCCAAGTGTTCACAAACTTTCTTCTCCGAATGCCCAACTATTTTGTTGACGTCCACCTACGTATGGAGAAATGACCATCATAATAAAATAAGATAAAATCAGAGCTTTCCACGGAAAAATTTAGGTGTTCATTTTGCCAAGTGTAGTTCTACTGCTGAACGATTGAGAAATAGGGCCGAGAATTAGCCTGAAAGTGTTTGTGTGAACCTTCTGCCAAACACTTAGGTGTGAATTGTAGAGCAGTCATGTACATCGAGATGTACATCACTGCTACCACCAACTGCGCGTATAGTACCGTTCCATATTAATAGCCGATATTACGTTAGGTGTTTCGTTGCGGTCACGATACTGAAGAAACAGATACTTTCCCTAGTCTCCTGATGTTTCAAGTCACAGCGACGGAAATACACGTCTGGAGTACTTCTCTGTGTGGATGAGAATCGCGGACACTGAGGAGGCCGGAAAAGAGAGGATTCTAGAGTTTGAGAGTGTTATTGGCTCTGAGCACTATGCGACTTAACTTCTGAGGTCATCAGTCGCCTAGAACTTAGAACTAATTAAACCTAACTAACCTAAGGACATCACACACATCCATGCCCGTGGCAGGATTCGAGCCTGCGACCGTAGCGGTCGCCCGGCTCCAGACTGTGGCACCTAGAGCCGCGGCCGGCTGAGAGTGTTATTGCTGGACTAATATAATGAGGAGATCCTTTCTGTGCGCCTCTTCTTCTCTCCATCCAATAAAAGGCTGCCCCCCCCACTATCTTTACAGTGAGATTTTCTCATCAAATCCTGGCAAACGTTCTCCCACCGCCACCTGCTCAGGAGAAACATTCTACCCTCTACTCCAAACCTCACACACTCGCCCGTTCTGATACCTCTGGATGCGATGACGAAGTCCCAAGGCACGCAAAAAAGTCCAACGAGTTGTGAATTATACATTCTATTACTTGTCTAGATTAACATAAGAACAAGTCTTAACTGTCAGACAGCAAACATCAGTCTCAAATCTCCATCCAAGCTTGGTGTTCATCAGGCTTTCGTGTTAATACATTACTTAGGGACCTCAAGTGATCTTCCTCGATATTTGCTTCTACTAGTTATTCCATCAGCTTAAAAAAATTCGTGTTAACATTTTATAATCATGACTTAATAAACCGGTGGTTCGGTTATATTCGCATACTGTCAGCACCTGCTTTCTTTGGAAATGACATTATTACCGTCTTGCTGAAGGCTATGGATACTTCGCCTATCTAATGTATGTAGCGTACCAGAGGGAATATTTCTGTTATGGCTGGTTCTCCTAAGGATCTCAATAACTCTGAGGGTATTCGTTTGCTAAAGGTTGCTTGTTCCATTTTAGTGCTCTTTAAAATTCTCCTCGCAGTTTTCGCTGAATGGTTTCATGGGTAAAATGTAATGAAGAGCTGAATGCGATGTGTATGGAGTCGAATGAGTCCTCCCTTGAAGGTGACCACCACTAATCTCGTCTGGTAATAGCAATAATATACAGAAAAGAAGTTTCTCGTTTGTTTTGCTTCAGACCATGTAAATGATATGTTACACTCCGAAACGGTTATTGATCGGAATATCGAGGTAACTCAATGATGAGGACAGCTGGCAGCAAACACTAGTGATGCACAATGGGATACATTAATAAAATGAGCATCAGTTAGGAAAGGAACGTATGGAAAACACAGACTAAAAATATGTTCAAATGTGTGTGAAATCTTATGGGACTTAACTGCTAAGGTCATAAGTCCCTAAGCTCACACACTACTTAACCTAAATTATCCTAAGGACAAACACACAAACCCATGCCCGAGGGAGGACTCGAAACTCCGCCGGGATCAGCCGCACAGTCCTTGACCGCAGCGCCCTAAACCGCTCGGCTAATCCCGCCGGCAAGCACAGACTAGATGAAGCTGCTGCATACTTATATAAATTTGGTTTAATCATAAGATAACCAATTATGTAATGTGTTACTGGCTGCATGGTATGCACGTTAAAAGCTAATTCAGGGAAAACGGGATCCACATTGATGAAAACCGTGCTCAAATGCCGTCGAACGTGGGTTTTGTAAGCTACTTGCTTAAGTAAGTAGCTTACAAAACTCACGTTCGACGGCTATCTGCCTTTGATTGATATATATATATATATATATATATATATATATCAAAGGCAGATAAATGCGAGAACTGGCACTCAGTCATCTTAATAGCTCATACATCCAAAGTATTGGCAAGAATAATATACAGAAGAGTGGAAAGAATGTGAGGATCCGTTAGATGACGATCAGCTTTGGTTTAAGATAGAGAAGCCACCAGAGAAGGGTTCCACTTCGGCTGTTGCTTATTTAACATGTACTTGCTTCATTACGTTTCGCACGATTGGCCACTTTTGGCCTTAGATGGTATTATAAAGTGCTGCAGATGCCAAATGTAGTATGTCCGATTATTAGCAGTTCGCAGCTGTAGCACTTGAGAATGGTGTCTAAGGCGGAAATTGGCCACTCATGCGAAACTTAATAAAGGAAATGCTTGTTAACTAAACAACAACCGAGTTGGATCCATTCAAATTTCCTTGAACTTTATGGCTGTAGTACCCTGCATGACGAAAAAAATCGAACCTACATTTAAGAATGGTCAAGAAACTTTTGTAGAATTTGATGACCTACAGGAGGTTGTAGACAACATCGCGTAGTACAAGAGACAAGAGGGGACAGGACTGTGGAGTAGTCCATTTAATTACAGGCCTATATCATTAATGTCGATATGAAGCTGGATTTTGGCACATATTTTGTATTCGAACATAATCAATTACCTCGAAGAGAACGGTCTATTGACACACAGTCAACACGGATTTAGAAAACATGGCTCTTGTGAAACAACTAGCTCTTTAGTCACACGAAGTGTTGAGTGATATCGACAAGGGATTTCAAACTGATTCCGCATTTCTAGCTTTCCGGAAGCCTTTTGACACAACACCTCACAAGCGGCTCGTAAACAAATTGTACGCTTATGTAATACTGTCCCTGTCGTGCGACTGGCTTCGTGATTTCCTGTCGGAGGTCACAGTTCGTAATAATTGACGGAAAGTCAAAGAGGAAACAGAAGTGATTTCCGGTGTCCTCCAGGGTAGTGTTACAGGCATTCTGATGTTCCTTATCTATATAAACAATTTAGGAGAAAATCTGAGCAGCCATGTTAGGTTGCTTGCAGAAGACGCTGTCATTTATCGTCTAGTAAAGTCATCAGAAGATCAAAACCAACTGAAAAAGGATTTAGATAAGACATCAGTAAAGAGGGAAAATTGGCAATTGATCCTAAATAATGAAAAGTATGAGGTCATCCACGTAAGTGCTAAAAGGAATCCGATAACTTCGGTTGCATGATAAATCGATCAAATCTTAAGGCCGTAAATTCAACTAAATATCTATGAATTGCAGTTTCAGACATCGTAAATTGGACATAACACATAGACAGTGTAGTGGGGAGGGTTAACCAAAGACCGAGTTTTATTGGCAGAACACCTAGAAGACGGAAAAGATCTACTAAAGAGACTGCCTAGAATACGCTTGTCCTTTCTCTTTTGGAATACTGCTGCTGCGCGGTCTGGGTCCTTACCAGATACGATTAACGGAGCACATCGAGAAAGTTCAAAGAGGGGCAGAACCTTTTTACCAACGACAAATAGGGGAGAAAGTGCCACGTATAAATACAGGATTTGTGGTGGACATCACTAAAACACAGGAGCTCTTCAGCCGGCCGAAGTGGCCGTGCGGTTAAAGGCGCTGCAGTCTGGAACCGCAAGACCGCTACGGTCGCAGGTTCGAATCCTGCCTCCGGCATGAATGTTTGTGATGTCCTTAGGTTAGTTAGGTTTAACTAGTTCTAAGTTCTAGGGGACTAATGACCTCAGCAGTTGAGTCCCATAGTGCTCAGAGCCATTTGAACAGGAGCTCTTCGTTGCTGCGGGATCTTCTCCCGAAATTTCAGTCACCAGATTTCTCCTCCGAATGGGAAAATATTTTGTTGACGCCAACCAACGTATAGAGAAACGATCATCGCAATAAAATAGGTGTGGAAGTAGTCGAATAACACATAATTAGTGTGAAGGTGGTTCGATGAAACCTCTGTCGGGCACTTAAGTGTAATTTGCGCAGTAGCCATGTAGGAGTAAATGTAGACGTAGATGAACGGCCAAGGGAGAACTAACTGCTCAATTTACAAAGGTGTCAGACATGGATAGTTTTGTTCATCCGCTGTTGAAACTCCACAGCGAAGAATCAATTAGGAAAACAAGAACGTTCTGGAGTGAGGTTAACGCTCAGCGTGAAACGATATCAGAGATAGCATTTGCTTAAAGTGTTCCTATCCACAGTGAACGTGAGGTGGGGAAGAATTACAGCATCTGTTAGATCTGTTAAATGCAACGAACAGAAGTAATCATCTCTATCAGTAATGCGATTAGCGATAAAAATCAAAATTTGTGCCGACGTGTTAGACGCAATGAACGCTTCTCCTACGATGGATGTGTAGTAATACCTAACGGACGGAGCAAGGTCAGCAACCCAGAAGCACCCTACCACAGAGAGAGAGGAAATTCCTCGCTGCAGTAAGTCTATTAGTGTAAAAGACGTGGACCTGAATTTGTGAAATAGTTTTCTGAGAATGTGCGTCTATTGCACGGCACTGAACTGGAGTGGGTCATGGAATGTGGTAAAACCGGATAAGAAGAGAACTGAATCTAGGATGCTGTGTATACAGAAGAAAATGAAAGTTTTGGGAACAGATAAGATAACAATTGAGGTAACCCTCCACAGTACTAGTGAGGAAAAGTCTGTCGAAGAAGGGATGGTAAGATGTGACATCAGCGAATAATGCCATGACACTAGAGGGAGCTGTAGAAGGCAAATACAGTAGTAGGGAACAGATAGTGAGGAACAGAGAGTGGAATATATTCTGTTAATAATCTAGGATGTAACAAATGATGAGCTGACCAGACCTTCCACATCATATGTTGATAAAAGGGGATACAACATACAGGGTGAGTCAAAAGGACCTGAAAAATTTGGTATGATATAGAAATTTATTGAGATAACTTAGAGAATCGGTAGATATGTAATTTTGTGGCAGACAACCTCAAGTTTCACATAAAGGTTTCAAGCTCGTTTTGGTTCTACGGGATTACCATTTGTATTGCGGCAAACATCCCAGTGGTAGTAAATTTCTCCCGACTCTCGTTGTAGCAAATCGGGTGTAACTTCTGCAACTGCATCGTAGGTGCGATTTTTTAGGTCGGGTAAATTGTTTGGTAATGGAGAAACACAGACATGGTCTTTAACGAAACCCCAGAGAAAGAAATCCACTGGAGTGAAGTCTTGGGAGCGAGGTGCCCAAACGACAGGCCCTTCACTGCCAGTCCACAGACTTGGGAAGCGACTATCGAGGAAACTTCGACCTTACGTGAGGAGATGAGGTTGTGCACCGCCTTACTGGTAGTAACCCAACCCATCTTGGTCATCTTCATCGATCTGTGGAATTAGAGAGTTTTCAAGCATAACCAAGCATCACTAACAAGCGGGCGACCTGGTCGGTCGCTGTGGCCAAGCGGTTCTAGGCGCTTCAGTCTGGAACAGCGTGACCGCTACAGTCGCAGTTTCGAATCCTGCCTCGGGTATGGATGTGTGTGATGTCCTTATGTTAGTTAGGTTTAAGTAGTTCTAAGTCTAGAGGACTGATGACCTCAGATGTTAAGTCCCATAGTGCTCAGAACCTTTTGAACCATTTTTGAACCTGGTGATTTATCATGTGGCGGTAAACAACTCGTCTCAACAAAGTTCTTGCACAAAGCGTAAATTGAAGTCCTGCGTGGAGGTTCTTTAGCGTATTCGATGCGCAACTGAAGCAGAACAGTTGTTACAGAGTTCCTTTCATGAAACCTAAACCACACAGCGAGCACGATCCTCACCAGCGAAAGGAACCAATTTAACTGTGAACTACGTTGGTGCTCCTGGTGGAGGAATAAGTTACTAATGCAGCGTGTGAATCAAACTTGAGGTTGCTTGCTACAAAATGACACGTCTACCGATTCTGTAAGTTCTCAATACATTTCTGTACCATTCCAAAGTTGTAAAGTCCTTTTTGACTCATCCTGTATTTACTGTTCCATGAAACGCACACATCTTCAATGCTTTCTGCCTCTGGTAGATTATGTGGTGTGTAGGACATCAATAAGGTGAGTGACACTTCCTTAATCTTCGCTTAATTTGAAACGTCCGCCAGTATTATTCGGTTTTCTGCAACACCTTATTCTGACAGACACTGTAATTATGCCGCACTATAAACTTGTCACCAACACTACGATTATGGTCTTGCCCTATATCATTTTGTTTATGTACTCCTCGAAATGCACAGCAGCAGTTGAGTTCCTTGACTGATTCAGTCGGACCATGTCATTGGTGTTCCTTCCGCCTCTCCTCAACCATTATCTGTCCCCACACAGCCGGCCGAAGTGGCCGTGCGGTTAAAGGCGCTGCAGTCTGGAACCGCAAGACCGCTACGGTCGCAGGTTCGAATCCTGCCTCGGGCATGGATGTTTGTGATGTCCTTAGGTTAGTTAGGTTTAACTAGTTCTAAGTTCTAGGGGACTAATGACCTCAGCAGTTGAGTCCCATAGTGCTCAGAGCCATTTGAGCCATTTTGTCCCCACACGTTCTCCCACACAATATCTGTGAGCGGTTCCCGAAGAACAACACTCGATGTTGCGTGAATAATATTGCACATAGCAATAAATTCCACGATACAGGTGGATTCGCGAGAAAATACAGTAGGTCAGGGCATCACAGCCAGCATTCTCCGCGAGTAGGCGGCGAACGCAGGCCTGCGAGCAGCTGAGAACTGCTTCCCCTCCACTTTCACAAAGAACAGGGCGAGCAGCCATCTGATGACTTACGTAAACGAGGAAGTCGAACTTGAGAGGTATCCTTGAGAAATCTAGAATGTGCTTATATTCCCTGTCGCGCTGCAAATCTATTGCCCAAGCTGCAGATAAGTGCGAAGTAGATACCGGAAGCTTTTTCATTTTGCCATTCAGTTGCACTACGGCTCCTAATTAATTTATGAATGACCGTTGCGTCTGTAGACACAAACTAACGGTTTCCGTGACAAACTTACATTATCTACACTTTCTTCAACGGTGCCAACAGTCTCTGATCCAGCTGTGTGCCTGTTATATAAACACTTCCATAGAGTTCTAAAGAATATGCAGCAAACTCCATCTGAAGTTGACATAAATGTTCAGCTGCTAGAAAAAAACATTTTGCTATCAAATCACCATGCGTGAGAGGGTGGAAGGAATTTACTGCAAGTAATGCAATATTGTGACTCATCCGAACGGCACACTCACTTGATTTTTCTTCCTCTTCTTCAGAGAGATTCTTTCCCACTTTTTATTTACATATTTTTGAAGTGGCGAGACACGTAATAGTAGCTTTGTAAATGGAACGTTTTGAAAATATTCAGTGGCTTATGATGTACCAAACATTCTGCGGAACAATTTCTTTGTATCCAGAATGAGGTAGGAGACGAGGTACTGGCAGAATTGAAGCTGTGAGGACGGGTCGTGAGTCGTGCTTGGGTAGCTCAGTTGGTAGAGCACTTGCCTGCGAAAGGCAAAGGTCCCGAGTTCGAGTCTCGCTCCGGCACACAAATTTAATCTGTCAGGAAGTTTCAATTTCTTTGTAAAACCATAAGCTTCCTCGCACAATACATTTAAATTCGAAGACTAAATGCTGGCTGGCCAGTGCTGCTATTACTGGCACCGCCGACGAAACTGACCCTCTTCCATTTCTTATGTGTTGGTTCAAATGGCTCTGAGCACCATGGGACTTAACATCGATGGTCATCAGTCCCCTAGAACTTAGAAATACTTAAACCTAACTAACCTAAGGACATCACACAACACCCAGTCATCACGAGGCAGAGAAAATCCCTGACCCCGCCGGGAATCGAACCCGGGAACCCGCGCGTGGGAAGCGAGAACGCTACCGCACGACCACGAGCTGCGGATTCTTATGTGTTGTCTCGACTACATGGTGCGCGAACTCTCTAGAATGAAATGATTGTTAAATCAAGCCCCTAAGCTGCCGACAGGCGTTGATATACATCAAAAGTGACAGTAGAAAATGTGTGGCCCGCAGCTCGTGGTCGTGCGGTAGCGTTCTCGCTTCCTACGCCCGGATTCCCGGGTTCGATTCCCGGCGGGGTCAGGGATTTTCTCTGCCTCGTGATGACTGGGTGTTGTGTGCTGTCTTTAGGTTAGTTAGGTTTAAGTAGTTTTAAGTTCTAGGGGACTGATGACCATAGATGTTAAGTCCCATAGTGCTCAGAGCCATTTGAACCATTTTTTGAAAATGTGTGCCCCGACTGGGACTCAAACCCGGGATCTCCTGCTTACCTGGCAGATGCTCCATCCATGCTTTTTTTTCATTTTGCTCGTTGTTGATCGTTGTGTTCAGTCAGTGCAGACGTCACATGACATCCGTTCAAGTTCGTTTGTTGATCCTTCCACTCAGTTTTTTTATTAGAGAGGCCAATCAGCTCTCTGGCCGAACACGCTGAGCTACCGTGCCGGCAAAATTGTACAGTCCAGGTGAGTTTTGAATCCATTTGAGTCACCGAGGGCACAGAGGATAGTGCGCCTGCAGGAATTTATCCCGTGCACGCTCCCCGTGCGTCCCACATTCCCAACTTAATGTCCACACACTACATTCGTCGTGCCCCTGCCCACTATACTCATTACTCGCGGCGCCGGGTCCCGTAAGAGTTCGGGCAATACGTGTGCATCCGCACAGAAGAAGTTCAATGGCCAGTTAGCTTTAACTATATGAAGATGGTATCTGCTCCTTCGGACATGCCCGAAAGAACAGATACCAAGTTCATATTGTTAAGGCTAACTGCCCATTGACCTTATTCTGTGCGGATGCACACGCATTGCCCGAACTCTTACGGGACTCGGTAAGGTTGTCTGTCGCGAGTAGTAAGTGCAATGGGCAGGGTAACTACGAATGTAGTGTGTGGACATTATGTTGGGAATGTGGGTCTCACGGGGAGCGTGCACGGGATAAACCCCTGCAGGCGCACTATCCTCTGTGCCCTCGGTGGCTTTGGTGGATAGAGCGTCTGCCATGTCATCAGGAGACCCCAGGTTCGAGTCCCAGTCGGGGACATATTTTCAACTGTCCCCGCTGATGTATACCAGCGCCTGTCGGCAGCTTAGAGTCTTCATTTAATAGTCGTTTCAATTAATCTTGAATAGGATTGATTGCTCACGCTCAAAACAAGCAAGCTGGTAATCCTCAACTAGTCGCACTGATGTGCTGCATACACCACTTTCCCATTATTGTTTATTATTCGAAGAAACTATGTTGCCCAATCTTGGCCATTGACCTAGCACATCACTGAATTTTGCAAAGTTCCCTGGTACAGTAAGTTTCGATTTACATTTATTGCTTTTTATTATGCTTCGTTACCGAACCCTTTTTTAATATTTTTTAAAGATAAACTCACTGTGTGTCAACAGTAACCACAACAGCTGGACTTAATGTATTTTTAAGCCCTGAAGTGCAAATGTGAAGGAAGTGTTGTGAGTACGAGTTTAATGACGCTGGTTGCACACTATGTAAATCAAGGCATCGCTAGTTCGCAGCTCGTGGTCGTGCGGTAGCGTTCTCGCTTCCCGCGCCCGGATTCCCGGGTTCGATTCCCGGCGGGGTCAGGGATTTTCTCTGTCTCGTGATAACTGGGTGTTGTGTGATGTCCTTAGGTTAGTTAGGTTTGAGTAGTTCTAAGTTCTAGGGGACTGATGACCAGAGATGTTAAGTCCCATAGTGCTCAGAGACAAGGCATCGCTGTTACATCAGCGCTAACGGTCTTCCTTTATTCCACCCGTAGTTCCGCGAGTATGGCGAGTCTCCTAACTGCGGCGCTGCGGTCGCTTTAGAATCGTTGACTCGCTCTCTCTTACTGAAGATGCAGGAGAGTAATGCTAACCGTAGAACGGAAGATTTGTACACGACCTTACTGCTACAAATTATCAACGACAAGACTAAATGACGGACTGGCGGGATCAGATGGCCTTTAACAAAGCTGTTTTGTGTGATATTAAATTACATATTAAATATTAAAGTACACTGTAGAGCCAAAGAAACTGGTACATCTGCCTAATATCGTGTAGGGCCCCCGAGTGCACGTAGAAGTGCTGCAACGCGACGTGACATGGACTCGACTAATGCCCGAAGTAGTGCTAGAGGGAAATGACACAAAAATTCTACAAGGCTGTCCATAAACCCGTAAGAGTACGAAGCGGTGGGGATCTCATCTGATCAGCAGGTCACGAGGAATCTCGGATATACTTATTAATGTTCATGTCTGGGGAGTTTGGTGGCCAGCGGAAGTGTTTAAGCTCAGAAGAGTGTTCCTGGAGCCACTCTGCATCAATTCTGGACGTGTGGGGTGTCGTACTGTCCTGCTGGAATTGTCCGTCCGTCGTAACACACAAGGGACATGAGTGGATGCAGGTTATCAGACAGGATGCTTACGTAAGTGTCACTTGTCAGAGTCGTATCTAGACGTATCAGGGACATGTCAGTCCAACTGCAAACGCCCCACACCATTACAGAGCCTCCACCAGCTTGGACAGTCCCCTACTGACGCGCAGGATTCGTGAGGTTGTCTCCATATTCGCACA
The DNA here is from genome assembly GCF_021461395.2 of Schistocerca americana. Taxonomy (NCBI): domain Eukaryota; kingdom Metazoa; phylum Arthropoda; class Insecta; order Orthoptera; family Acrididae; genus Schistocerca; species Schistocerca americana. The sequence continues at coordinate 382,194,745 of NC_060124.1, forward strand.
CGTCCATCCAATCGATACTATTCGAAACGAGACTCATCCAACCAGGCAGCCTGTTTCCAGTCCTCATTTGTCCAATGTCAGTGTTGACGGGCGCAGGTGAGGCATAAAACTTTGTGTCCTGCAGTCATCAAGGTCAAACGAGCGGGCCATTGCCTCCGAAAGCCCATATCGATGATGTTTCATTGAATGATTCGCACGCCGACATTTGTTGATGGCCCAGTTGCTACGGTCGCAGGTTCGAATCCTGCCTCGGGCATGGATGTGTGTGATGTCCTTAGGTTAGTTAGCTTTAAGTAGTTCTAAGTCTAGGGGACTTGTAACACTCCGGTTTATTTTACTGACTTAACCCGCTCGGTCGGGATCTGATAGCAGCCCAAATAGATAATAATTAATGTGACCGTGTACCTAATGGTGCTGGCAATGGGATTGGACTGCTACGGAGTTGTTACATTCCATTTTGTCCTTCTCGAATGCTGTAATAATGAATGACTGGTGCGAAGAAGAACAACAACACAGCTTCATTAATCAACGAACTATATTCACCACAAAAAAAAAAAAAAAACCACAACGTAAGGAGACAGCCACTGCCTTCGTCGTACAGAATAAATAACGGCTAATCACAGCACAGGCCTCTTCGTTATTTATTATCGTCACACTTAATTTCAATCACTGTAATCCAACACTGCAATCCAACACTGCAATCCAGATGATGCCGGCGCGGTAGACGCGTAATTACAAATATCGGCACAGAAATCTCACTGATCACGCTATTAATTATACTTTTACACTTTCCCGTATATTTCTAACACAAAGGGGTTAAACCGCGGCGATGGGTTCTCCCTTTGTCGGTGCGGTCTTGCATTCCAGCAACAGACCTCCACCCGGCTCGGCCCGCAGCGCGTACCACACTACTCTCAACACTCGCTCTCGCTCTCGCAACCCGACACACACTATCGATTGTTTGTCCTGTCGACCTGTGCTGTCGCAAAACTTATAGTATGGGCCTACGGACCCCTTACAGACTGATGACCTCAGATGTTAAGTCCCATAGTGCTTAGAGCCATTTTTGCACTTGAATGTGCCACATGCAAATCAATATAAAAAGTATTTGTCTGTGTGTCATATTTTCATGCCTTATGAAGTTTGTAATCAGGTAAATGCTTCTGGGATAGCCGATATAATATACAGAACAACATTCATTGCTGACAGACAAGTTATTGTATTGGTATATAAAAATCGCCATGCCCAGAGAGTGCCTATGTCATTTAAGGGGATCGGACATTTCGTGACATTTCAACTTGCCCTTGAGAAAGGCTACAAAGCCGAAATCATGACCGTTTGAAGAAAATGAATATTAATTTGTAGCCTAATGGAAATTTCTTTCGAACAGATTGCGTATGCAGCGGGGATGCCGCGTGTCCGTAGTTATATCTCGTGCGAAGAACATGTGTATGTTTGTCATGATGTTACTGTATAATGCTGTTTGTAATCCTGCTCCAGTGTCATTGTCATCACTGCCGCCGGCTGTGTGGTGCGAGTACTTTAAGAGTGTGTTTATATGCTAACTTCGTAGTTTTGTGCTGTTCTGTTTTTTTTTTTTTTTCTTGCGATTATGTTTCTTTGGCACTTTATAACGGTTTTGGCTGTATGGTCCTTGAAAGCCAAAGCCAAAATAAAATAAAAACTTATCTCGTGTATTCGCTCTCCCTTCTGAGTACCAAACTGATCGTTTAAGAAAATCTACCGGAGAGCGAACGTACAATGTTTCACCTTCCACGACACCGCATCATCTAAACTTCCCACACTAACGGTCTAATCAAGGCCACCCTGCACTTCGAGGCCAACCGCTCGGCAATAAATCCAGTACTAAAAACATCCGGTTTCCGTGACGAACTCTATACCTAAGAGTAACTGTCCAGAGTGACCTAAAGTGTAGTCAAAGAAAACAAATTACTGAGATAGTTGATGTTTGGCTGAAATTCCTTGGAAGAATCTTGGGGAAATGTAATTTATTCTCACAACAAATGATGTAGAAGACATTGGAACGAATCTTAGGTATTGCCCGTCAGTTTTGGAAGCTTACGTTTGGATTAACAGATGAGATAGAGAAAGAAACAACGAAAAGCGGTGAGTTTCGTCACGGGTTCGTTCAGTAAACGCAAGAGCGTTGGGAATATGCTCGGAAAAATACGCTGCCAGATGTTAGAGGAGAGGCGTTGTGTCCTCGGAATCTTTCGTGGTGGCATGCTTCTATAAAATCTTCTCGATTTATAAGCAGCGTCACTTCGAATGAAACAACAGTTTTCAATAGCTGGCTGGCACGGTGCTCTGCTTATGTATGTAATGGCAGCGTCTGGAATCTTCCAGAGAGGGCCGGGGTGACGCATGTACGGGAGGCAAGTTGGGGCGGCTTGTAGCAGCTCCGATGCCCCTCAGGTGGAGTGCGTGACATGGTGCGAGGTGACTGCGCCACATTTGAAACTGCCATTCCTGCGTCTCTACAAGTGCCAGTCCTACGCCTTTGCTTCCATTCGATGTCCAACGCCCACCCCCATGCCCTACTGAGTGAGTACCCCTGATCTCTGTTAACATTATGGCTATTTATTTTAATTTCGGTCACTTCTTTGATAACGCAGCAAGATGGTCTTTTCCAGTTGTATTTTATGCCCGTTTTTTAGGAAATGTTCAGTCACAGCCAAGTGTTCAAGTTCCCTTTGTTTGACATATCGTGAATGCTCTGCACTACGCTCAGTAACAGTGAGAACAGTTTGACCTATGTAAATGCTGCCACAATAACAGAGGACACCATACACGCCAGGAACTCTAACACGTATGTTGTCTCTAACGGGGCCTAGAAAACGGTTCAAACACCATCTATACTGGGATTATGATATCAAAGAAGCGGCCGAGATTAGAATAAGCAGCAACAATTTCAAGAGAGACTAGGAGTACACAGTAGGGCATGGGGCAGTCGTTGTAAACATTGAGTGAAAGTAGGGACTTAGGCGTGACGATAGTAGGGACACAGGAGCAGCAGTTTCAAACGTGGCACCGGCCGCTGCAAGATGTGACGTCATTCGGTCCCGCGGCGGACGGAGCCGCTAGGAGCTGCCCAACATGCCTTCCGTACATGTGTCATTCCGGCTCTCTCTGGAAGGTTTCAGACGCTGCCACTACATACGTAAGCAGAGCATCGTAGCTGCCCCGGCAGTCAGTGATTTTTAACTCCTGATGACGATAGCGGAGACAGTTACCGAAACCTCGAGTGTTTTACTCGAAGTGACGCGACTTGTAAATCGAGAAGATTTTATTGAATGACAGACGTTTTACATCACGGAATGGTTTATTGTTAAAATTACGAGAGTCACGATTCAAGAGGAGTTGGACAAAACATTACTTCCTCTCACAAACGCCTAAAACACTGTTTCCGCCTTTGAACGCAAATTACTATCAGATTGATCACCAAAGCGACTTCAAAGAAAGTAGTGATTTGGCATGCACGTTGTCTCTTTGGTTTTACTCTTCTGGCCGCTGCTTAAGCGCGGCGCTTTCGGCTATGGTTCTGTTCGTTTTCCGCTCTGGGGACGTACACGATCAGAAGATCAGAAAAATTAGAGCTCATGAGGAGCCTTATCGGCTTCCCACATATTTGTATCATCTATTTCTCTTGACGGGGGAAAAAGACATACCAGATGTATCCTCCACCACATAGTAAGGCGACTAGTGGGGAACAGATGTATGAGGGAGTCAGCTAAAGTGGCCATGGTGGGCAAAGTGGCTATTGGGGTCATGTGAGGGCTCATGGAGCGGGAAATGCTTTAACTCATTGTCCCTGGGGGGAGACAGTCGCTCTATGACGTCCAACATATTTACTGTGCCGTTCTTCATAGTTATAATAATTCATGTGAATTTTAGTTATGTTGATGTAAGGTAATTGGTCAGTTTGTATATTTGTCGTGGAGACGGAGTAGGACTTAAATTTTTTTAATGAAATTGTTTTGAAAAAATCATACCCTGACCGCATCACCTCACTTCATTTATTGAAAATTCGTTCATGCTATTAGACGGTGCACAGATTTTGTGTAGTGCTGTAAATGCGGCAAAGTGATCATCTCGATGATGGCTTCTTGCCACTTTGTATAGGGGGAAAACTTAAAAGCAGCGGCCGAAGGAAGGGATCCCAGGTAAGTCTTTATAGTTGTGATTTAGAAGCAGGAAATAAAGACAGGGAAGAAAAGGAAAGTAAAAAAGAAGGATAAACGGAAAGCAGCCAAAAAGAATAAAGGGAGTATCGAGAAGAATGTGAAGAGGAAGAACTACAACCCTATAAGAGCTCTTTTCGACGACAACAATGAAACCACAGAGTGCATGTACTGCGAAGAAAAATGTTCAAATTGAAGGCAGTGGATTTAGTGCCAGTTGTGGCTATCAACGGGCTCATGAACTTTGTACAGGAGTTTAGAAACACAATTTGACTTTTACAGTGGTGGATATATTTATTGCATCACCACGAATTACTTCGTCTTTTTGTCTTTTGCAGCAGTTTGCTTCAGGTTATACGCTCTCATTTGCCGAGACGATAGTTTAGCATAGCCTTCAGCTACGTCATTTGCTACGACCTAGGAAGGCGCCATTATCAGTTGCTATTGATCTTGTGATGCATGTACCGTCAGACCGACGTTCACCATTAATGGATTAAAGTTAAGTATTCCACCAGCTACGTCCGTTTTCCTAAATTCTAATTTCCTTGTCCTGTACCAGACCTCACGCCAGCCTGCGTGAGCTAAAACGCGTGCCTTTCGGCTTCCTCTATTAAGGTGTTGGCTCTCCTGCCAACCCACAACATATACCAGTCCCATTGTTGCTAAAAGTTGTTGACATATTCTTGCTTTAATAATCTGACTTCTTCACGCATGTTTTCCAACAATACGCAACTCTTTGTTGTCGTTTGGTTTTACAATGCAACCAGTGTTTATACTGCCATTTTGAGTTGAGACTTCGCAGTGAGAAGATGGGCAGGTCAGTTGAATTAACGCCAGAATAGAAAGCTGCTGTACTTGCTTATTCGTCTGTTGGTCTTAACCCCAGAGAGATAGCCTGTATGACAGGATTTAATCAGGCTAAGATTTCGAGGTTACTGAAAAAATACAGGCGGAAAGGAATTGTTGATCGTGAGAAAGGAAGAGGTCGGAAAAGGGTGTGTACTGCCAAATAGGACAGGGTGTTGAAGAAGCTTCCGTCAACAATCGTCGCCTGTCATCAGCTGAACTCAAGCGAAACTGGGAAGAAATGTCAGACACCTCAGTAACCAGTAGAACTGTAAGAAACAAACTACTGGAGACTGGACACTCAGCTCGTCATCCCAGAAGGAAGCCTTTATTGACCAAGATAATGCGACAACAGCGACTAAAATGGGCAAATGCATATGCGACATGGTCACCAGTGATGTGGAACGAAGTAATCTTTTCAGACAAGTCTAAATTTAATTTGCGTGGCTCAGGTGGAAAAGTGTTTGTGCGTCGAAGAAAAGGCGAAGAATTTTTTCCATCATGCATAACACATACAGTCAAACACTCACAAGGACAGATGGTCTGGGGGTGCATTTTCAGTCACAGTGTAGGTCGTCTGGACTTTATCAATGGCACTGTCAATGCAGATGCCTAAGTAAGCATCCTTGAAAGGAAGCTTATGCCAACCATTAGAGACCAGTTTAGAGATGTTTCCAATTGCACTTTTTAGGATGACTCCATTCCCTGCCATAGAGTTTTGAAGGTGAGTCCTATGACTAATATTTGTACGAAACACGAAGGAGATCACTGTCTTGGTTAATTATCACATACTTCTACAGTTTAGGATAAATCTTTCCTTCGACAAAATCTGGTTCGAGTATTAGGGTGGCCTGGAAACAGCCCTGATCCCAATCCTATTGAGAACTGTTGGGAGGCTATGGGAAATGCTATCACCAAAAAGAAGCCACAGAATAAATCTGAGCTGTTGGAGACCATTGTGCATGTGTGGTTTCATGAACTGAGTGAGGAGTAGACTAAAAAGTTAATTCTTTCAATGCCTTCACGATGCCAAGTGGTGATTAAGGTGTATGGTGGAGCAACAAAATATTAAATGCAACAGTGTGTTCATATGAAGCAATACAAACATTAAAATCCATCACTGTTATGTCACAACATTAATATGCAGTGTTTCTTTCAATATTAGTATTCATATTTCAGAACAGTAAACAGAATAGCTGACATATCAACTTACACTCATTTATCAAGAAAGGGTTAAATTATAAAAAATAAACATTTTTATAGAAACAAAAATTAAGAGTAAAACAAATTGACAAGAATAATTGTATATATTAATTACTGATAGAAATCAAGAGAAATGAGGCAATTTAGCTCAGTTATTCAATGATTGTAACAAAAATTGTTAATTGTAAGAGGTGATGCAATAAGTATTTCCACAACTGTATTTGTGAAAAAATAAATAAATTAATTCGAATCATGTTTTAAAACAAAATATATTTTCTCTTTGTTAAACCGGTTTTTTATCCTCTATGTTTAATTTAAAACTAAGTGGCCACTTTCTCCACTCATTTCGGACAAAGTAGCCATTTTGCCACTTGGTGAAAACTAATTGTGTGAAGTTCTTAATTTTATCCTGAGGTAAGTAAACTATTAAATATTATACTTTAGTAGTTGCAGATTACAATCATTCATTTCTATGCATTTCCGCCTATTACTACTCGGTTTAAATAATAGAACTGTGTTAGCCCGGATTTCCCTCATATTTGTAATCCTCCCTTCGTCGCAAATTATTTTTCCACCTTTCCTCTTAATACCAAAGTTGGGCTTTTCCTCTTCTTATGATTTGGTATGGCTTCATTTTCGGTAGCCAGAAATACTAAACTTGCTGCATTGCGAATTTGGATCTAGTAGAACTAGAGTGGGAATATTAAGTATTGCCATGACATAAGGTAGGCGAGTCGAAGAAGTTTTTTAAGTCACCTTTTTACAAGCTTCTTCACATTATTTCACAAACATTACATAGATTATTGCACTGCATTCGGACTTCTTCCCGCTGTGGACGTTAATTCACGAGTAGTTCAATTTTTCATCGCTTTCACATGCCTACTTCTTTCTGTTTTGATGAAAAATATAACTAAGGCGACAGCAGAGACGTACAAGCCAGATAGCCGATAGCAACATCCATCAAGACAAAAAAAAAAAGTAAACATTACGGAAAATAGCGTAACTGTACCGATTATGTTGCGTTGCGGCCGAAGGTGCAATATGACAAGATGTAGATGTTGCTGAATTTCCTTTTATTTTATTTTAGTTTTTTAATTGGCCACTCAAACTTCCACGCATTCCTGCATTTATGACGCATAAAATAGTGGTTCAGAATGTCAAATATAGTAGCTGATATCGCGCTCGTTTACTTTTTAAAACCAGACATCTGAATAACGAAGCAATAGATTCTTTAAACGAGGCACTAGTTACCCTCAGTCTTCTGTGGAAAGTTACGCGGCCGCGCGCGCGCACACACACACACACACGCACACACACACACAACTTGCGTGCGACCAACATGAGAGTAATTTTCTCGACCTCCAAGGACATCGGCGATTCCACCTTCATCAAGCGGAAAGTTACGTAAACTAAACGTTCGTTCAACTAATCACCACAGAGAATAACCCTCATTATGGTTCGACGAAACAAGACGTATCCCAGAAGTGAGAACGAAGGCCACGCAGATCCTGCAGTTTCTCGCAATTACACTCCTGGAAATGGAAAAAAGAACACATTGACACCGGTGTGTCAGACCCACCATACTTGCTCCGGACACTGCGAGAGGGCTGTACAAGCAATGATCACACGCACGGCACAGCGGACACACCAGGAACCGCGGTGTTGGCCGTCGAATGGCGCTAGCTGCGCAGCATTTGTGCACCGCCGCCGTCAGTGTTAGCCAGTTTGCCGTGGCATACGGAGCTCCATTGCAGTCTTTAACACTGGTAGCATGCCGCGACAGCGTGGACGTGAACCGTATGTGCAGTTGACGGACTTTGAGCGAGGGCGTATAGTGGGCATGCGGGAGGCCGGGTGGACGTACCGCCGAATTGCTCAACACGTGGGGCGTGAGGTCTCCACAGTACATCGATATTGTCGCCAGTGGTCGGCGGAAGGTGCACGTGCCCGTCGACCTGGGACCGGACCGCAGCGACGCACGGATGCACGCCAAGACTGATACAACCAGTATTATCGCAAAGCATTTCCAAAGGAATTACGCAGAAGATCGTCAGAAGACACGTTGTGATATTTATAAAGGGAAGGCACGACAACCATTCAGAAACAAGGACAGATCAGACATTCCACTACTGATATTTCGTGTATAGAAACAGTACTATCAGTTGACACAGTACTGTGTTTACATCAACTCCATCAGCCCTCTCGCCTCCTCCCCCCCCCCCCCAAAAAAAAAAGACGCATACATACACAAAGGAGTATACGAAAAGTGGTGCATGTAACTAATTCGCAGGGAAAGTCAGTCCTCTCAGTAATTTGCGTCATATGCTGGTGAATTTTAAATTACTCATTCTTAAAGAAAGTCACAAAGTAAATACGTATATTATAGAGGAAGATGAGTAATATTCAAGATGTACAAGAAACCAGGAGGGGACAATAAAAATGGAAGACTAAGGGAAAAGTGATCCGATTAGAAAAGGCGTCAGCCTATTGTGACTATCTCCTCTCTTCTATATCTAAGTGGCAGTTAAGTCAATAAGAGATGTTGCAAATTCCGATTAAAATTCAGATTGAGAGGATCTAAATTATAAGATTCTCTCGATGGCACTGCTGCCTTTTATTGGTTCAAATGGCTCTGAGCACTATGGGACTCAACTGCTGAGGTCATTAGTCCCCTAGAACTTAGAACTACTTAAACCTAACTAACCTAAGGACATCACAAACATCCATGCCCGAGGCAGGATTCGAACCTGCGACCGTAGCGGTCCCGCGGTTCCAGACTGCAGCGCCTTTAACCGCACGGCCACTTCGCTGCCTTTTATTAAAGAGAGAAAATATTACAGGATCTGGTGTATGGAATGAACAGTCAACTGGGCGTAGAGCGAAGTCTAGAGTAAAGAAAAGGAAGAAGAAACTATTTACGAACAGCAGAAATGAAATCAGCCACAAACTTAAAATAACAAATAAAGACAATGTAGGATGATGTGGAGCAATTGTACCACCTTGGAAGCAAAAGATACATAAATGTCGAAGTGAAATCAAACAATGGACACCCAGGATGGAATAATTGACAACATTTGGAAAAGGATAGATTTCTACTCACCGTATAGTGGAAATGTTGAGCCGCAGACAGGCACAACGAAAAGAAGAGGCACAACTGAAAGGACTCTAACTTGCTTAGTAGTCTTTTAGTTGTGCCTGTCTGCAACTCAAAGTACGAAGTAAGAAGAGTTTAACAAGCAGATATGTAAAGAAAGAGCATTCCTGGAGACTAAAGGGATGTATGGAAAAACTGAATACAAGATGGGATACAGTGATAGGATATGAGTGAAGACACCATACAATAACTTCCGTCATACACCCGGATGAAAGAAAAATATAGCGTCAGTCATACATTAAGCAAGAAATGGAACACCTTTCTTCGGTACAGTTCACCTTGCCAGAAAGGTGAAACTGCCCTAATCCTATAATAAAATCTACATCTACATCTACATACAGTTCCCCACAGTCGTTTAATGAACAAAGTAAGAGCATATGGACTATCGGACCAACTGTGTGATTGGATTGAAGAGTTCCTAGATAACAGAAAGCAGCATGTCATTCTCAATGGAGAGAAGTCATCCGAAGTAAGAGTGATTTCAGGTGTGCCGCTGGGGAGTGTCATAGGACCGTTGCTATTCATAATATACATAAATGACCTTGTGGATGACATCGGAAGTTCACTGAGGCTTTTTGCAGATGAAGCTGTGGTGTATCGAGAGGTTGTAACAGTGGAAAATTGTACTGAAATGCAGGAGGATCTGTAGCGAATTGACGCATGGTGCAGGGAATGGCAATTCAATCTCAATGTAGACAAGTGTAATGTGCTGCGAATACATAGAAAGATAGATCCCATATCATTTAGCTACAAAATAGCAGGTCAGCAACTGGAAGCAGTTAATTCCATAAATTATCTGGGAGTACGCATTAGGAGTGATTTAAAATGGAATGATCATATAAAGTTGATCGTCGGTAAAGCAGATGCCAGACTGAGATTCATTGGAAGAATCCTACGGAAATACAATTCGAAAACAAAGGAAGTAGATTACAGTACGCTTGTTCGCCCTCTGCTTGAATACTGCTCAGCAGTGTGGGATCCGTACCAGAAAGGGTTGATAGAAGAGATAGAGAAGATCCAACGGAGAGCAGCGCGCTTCGCTGCAGGATCATTTAGTAATCGCGAAAGCGTTACGGAGATGATAGATAAACTCCAGTGGAAGACTCTGCAGGAGAGACGCTCAGTAGCTCGGTACGGGCTTTTGTTGAAGTTTCGAGAACATACCTTCACCAAAGAGTCAAGCAGTATTTTGCTCCCTCCTACGTATATCTCGCGAAGAGAGCAAGAGCATAAAATTAGAGAGATTAGAGCCCACACAGAAGCATACCGACAATCCTTCTTTCCACGAACAATACGAGACTGGAATAGAAGGGAGAACCGATAGAGGTACTCAGGGTACCCTCCGCCACACACCGTCAGGTGGCTTGCGGAGTATGGATGTACACTCCTGGAAATTGAAATAATAACACCGTGAATTCATTGTCCCAGGAAGGGGAAACTTTATTGACACATTCCTGGGGTCAGATACATCACATGATCACACTGACAGAACCACAGGCACATAGACACAGGCAACAGAGCATGCACAATGTCGGCACTAGTACAGTGTATATCCACCTTTCGCAGCAATGCAGGCTGCTATTCTCCCATGGAGACGATCGTAGAGATGCTGGATGTAGTCCTGTGGAACGGCTTGCCTTGCCATTTCCACCTGGCGCCTCAGTTGGACCAGCGTTCGTGCTGGACGTGCAGACCGCGTGAGACGACGCTTCATCCAGTCCCAAACATGCTCAATGGGGGACAGATCCGGAGATCTTGCTGGCCAGGGTAGTTGACTTACACCTTCTAGAGCACGTTGGGTGGCACGGGATACATGCGGACGTGCATTGTCCTGTTGGAACAGCAAGTTCCCTTGCCGGTCTAGGAATGGTAGAACGATGGGTTCGATGACGGTTTCGATGTACCGTGCACTATTCAGTGTCCCCTCGACGGTCACCAGTGGTGTACGGCCAGTGTAGGAGATCGCTCCCCACACCATGATGCCGGGTGTTGGCCCTGTGTGCCTCGGTCGTATGCAGTCCTGATTGTGGCGCTCACCTGCACGGCGCCAAACACGCATACGACCATCATTGGCACCAAGGCAGAAGCGACTCTCATCGCTGAAGACGACACGTCTCCATTCGTCCCTCCATTCACGCCTGTCGCGACACCACTGGAGGCGGGCTGCACGATGTTGGGGCGTGAGCGGAAGACGGCCTAACGGTGTGCGGGACCGTAGCCCAGCTTCATGGAGACGGTTGCGAATGGTCCTCGCCGATACCCCAGGAGCAACAGTGTCCCTAATTTGCTGGGAAGTGGCGGTGCGGTCCCCTTACGGCACTGCGTAGGATCCTACGGTCTTGGCGTGCATCCGTGCGTCGCTGCGGTCCGGTCCCAGGTCGACGGGCACGTGCACCTTCCGCCGACCACTGGTGACAACATCGATGTACTGTGGAGACCTCACGCCCCACGTGTTGAGCGATTCGGCGGTACGTCCACCCGGCCTCCCGCATGCCCACTATACGCCCTCGCTCAAAGTCCGTCAACTGCACATTCGGTTCACGTCCACACTGTCGCGGCATGCTACCAGTGTTAAAGACTACGATGGAGCTCCGTATGCCACGGCAAACTGGCTGACACTGACGGCGGCGGTGCACAAATGCTGCGCAGCTAGCGCCATTCGACGGCCAACACCGCGGTTCCTGGTGTGTCCGCTGTGCCGTGCGTGTGATCATTGCTTGTACAGCCCTCTCGCAGTGTCCGGAGCAAGTATGGTGGGTCTGACACACCGGTGTCAATGTGTTCTTTTTTCCATTTCCAGGAGTGTAGATGCAGATACATATGTTCTCCGCTAGCCACCAAGCGGTGTGCGGCGGAGGGCACAATTCGCGCCAAAGTCATATTCTCCCCCCCCCCCCCCCCCCCCTCCGACTCCAACCCACTGTTCCACTCGAGGATCGCGCGAGGGAAAAACGACTGTCTGAACGCCGCAGTACGAGCTCTAATTTCCCTTATCTTTGAATTGTGATCATTGCGCGAACTGGAAGCCGGTGGTAATAATATATGCTCTACATCCTAGGTAAAGATCGGATTTCGTATTTAGTGAGCAGCCTCTTCTGTTTAGCGCGTCGATTATCTGCAAATGTATCCCACTTCAAACTTTTTACGAGATTTGTAATGCTCTCGCGATGGCTAAACGTACGAATCCTGCTGCTCTTCTTTGAACCTTCTCAATCTCTTGAATGAGACCCAATTGGTAAGAGTCCCATACAGACGAACAATACTCAAACTGGACGAACTAACAAAACGACTATTCACGTTGGTGTGTAGAATATATGAGTCTGGCGACATACCATCTGACTTTCGGAAAAGCATCATCCACACAATTCCGAAGGCAGCAAGAGCTGACAAGTGCGAGAATTATCGCATAATCAGCTTAACAGCTCATGCATCGAAGCTGCTTACAAGAATAATATACAGAAGAAAATTGAGAATGCGCTAGGTGACGATCAGTTTGGCTTTAGGAAAAGTAAAGGGACGAGAGAGGCAATAATGGAAGCAAGGCTAAAGAAAAATCAAGACACTTTCATAGGATTTGTCGACCTGGAAAAAGCGTTCGACAATATAAAATGGTGCAAGCTGTTCGAGATTCGGAAAAAGTATGGGTAAGCTATAGGGAGAGACGGGTCATATACAATATGTACAACAACCAAGAGGGAATAATAAGAGTGGACGATCAAGAACGAAGTGCTCGTATTAAGAAGGGTGTAAGACAAGGCTGTAACCTTTTGCCCCTGCTCTTCAATCTGTACGTCGAGGAAGCAATGATGGAAATAAAAGAAAGGTTCAGGAGTGGAATTAAAATACAAGGTGAAAGGATATCAATGATACGATTCGCTGATGATATTGCTATCCTGAGTGAAAGTGAAGAAGAATTAAATGATCTGCTGAACGGAACAGTCCAATGAGTACACAGTATGGTTTGAGAGTAAATCCGAGAAAGACGAAGGTAATGAGAAGTATTAGAAATGAGAACAGCGAGAAACTTAACATCAGGATTGATGGTCACGAAGTCAATGAAGTTAAGGAATTCTGCTACGTAGGCAGTAAAATAACTAATGACGGACGGAGCAAGGAGGACATCAAAAGCAGGCTCGCTATGGCAAAAAAGGCGTTTCTGGCCAAGAGAAGTCTACTAATATCAAATACCGGCCTTAATTTGAGGAAGAAATTTCTGAGGATGTACGTCTGGAGTACAGCATTGTATGGTAGTGAAACATGGACTGTGGGAAAACCGGAACAGAAGAGAATCGAAGCATTTGAGATGTGGTGCTATAGACGAATGTTGAAAATTAGGTGGACTGATAAGGCAAGGAATGAGGATGTTCTACGCAGAATCGAAGAGGAAAGGAATATGTGGAAAACACTGATAAGGAGAAGGGACAGGATGATAGGACATCTGCTAAGACATGAGGGAATGACTTCCATGGTACTAGAGGGAGCTGTAGAGGGCAAAAACTGTAGAGGAAGACAGAGATTGGAATACGTCAAGCAAATAACTGAGGACGTAGGTTGCAAGTGCTACTCTGAGATGAAGAGGTTAGCACAGGAAAGGAAATCGTGGCGGGTCGCATCAAACCAGTCAGTAGACTGATGATCACAAAAAAAAAAAGCAATTTCCTTTGCTGAAGGACTGCATCGCTTCAGGATTCTACCAATAAACCACAATCTACAGTTCGCCTTGCCCGTTTTACTTGTGTAATCTGATCATTCCATCTGAGATCATTTCGAATAGTCACACCCAGATACTTCACGGATGTTACCGCTTCCGAGATCATTTCGAATAGTCACACCCAGATACTTCACGGATGTTACCGCTTCCGAAGACTGGGCATTTATTTTGTACTCGCACATTAATGGGAATTTTCGCCTTGTTATACGCAACAGAATAGAATTACTTACTAATATTGAGAGATAACTACCAGTCATTACATCACGCATTTATTTTCTGCAAATCCTCATTGATTTGTTCACAACTTTCGTGTGATACTACTTTCCTGTAGACTACAGCACCATCAGCAGTCTGATGCCACTGTCAGTACCATCAACCAGATCGTTAATGTAAATCGTAAAAAGCAGCGGACCTATTACTCTGCCCTGGGACACACCTGAAGTTATGCTTGTTTCTGTTGAAGTCACCCCATTCAAGACGATATACAGCTCTCTGTCTGTTAGAAAAGTTTCTATCCAACCTCATATGCCATCGGATAGAACGTAAGCGCCCCCGTTTTGGAGCATGCGACGGTGCGGAACTGAGTATAACGGCTTTCGAAAGTCCAGAAATATGGCATTAACCTGGTAGCTGGTATCTAGAGCCTGTTGTATGTCATGCACAAAGAGGGCCAACTGTGTCTCGCATGACCGCTGTTTCCTAAAACCGTGTTGGTTTCTGCAGATGAGCTTCTCAGAGTCTAGAAAGGTCATTATGTCTGAACACAAAATATGTTCCATGATTCTACAACAAGTCTATGTCAGTGAAATTGGCCGGTAATTATGTCCATCCGATTTTCTACCCTTTTTATAGATTGTTATTGTGGTGTCACCGCCAGACACCACACTTGCTAGGTGGTAGCCTTTAAATCGGCCGCGGTCCGTTAGTACACGTCGGACCCGCGTGTCGCCACTATCAGTGATTGCAGACCGAGCGCCGCCACACGGCAGGTCTAGAGAGACTTCCTAGCACTCGCCCCAGTTGTACAACCGACTTTGCTAGCGATGGTTCACTGACAAAATACGCTCTCATTTGCCGAGACGATAGTTTAGCATAGCCTTCAGCTACGTCATTTGCTACGACCTAGGAAGGCGCCATTATCAGTTGCTATTGATCTTGTGATGCGTGTACCGTCAGACCGACGTTCACCATTAATGGATTAAAGTTAAGTATTCCAGCAGCTACGTACTTTTCTTGCTAGTATAATTACTTTACCTGTTCCAGACCTCACGCCATCCTGCGTGAGCTTAACGCGTGCCTTTCGGCTACCCGTCACTGTGGATTTGCTGTCTTGCCAGTCCACAACAGTTATGACCTGGGCCTTCTTCCAGTCCCGTGAAACTTTCCTCTGCTCCAATGATGGATAAGAATGGTGCTATATTCGTCGCATAGTCAACATATAATCTTATGGGGATACTGTCTGGGTCAGATGCCTTCCTGGCGTCTAAGGATCGTAACTGTTTTGCAATCCCAGATACACTGCCAGCCTTACGTTTGTTCGATAGTTGAAAGAGGGAAAGCTGCTGCAGTCCTCTGCTATAAACGAGTTTTTGAAAGCTAGGTTTAGAATTTCGGCCTTCTGTTTATGATCATCCGTTACATTAAGCCTAATGTCAGCAAGAGAGGGTATTGAATTATTTGTAGCGTTCATAGATTTTACATACGACCAAAAATTTTTGGGGTTGTTTTTAGAATCTGCAGATAAAATATTGCTTTCAAATTCGTTAAAAGAATCTATCATTGAACTTTTGACAGCTGCTTTCACTTCGCATAATTTCGGTTTGTCAGCGGGGCAGTGACTATGTTTAAAACGACTGCGAAAAATTCTCTGTTTTCTCAGCAACTTCCTAATGTGTTTGTTGTAACAAGGTGGATCCTTTCCCTCCCCTATATTTGACGGTGTCTCAATTATAAGCTAGAAAATGTCCTTAAAATTATTGTATTTCTGCGCTAGATTAAAGAGGACGGTCTTTTTTCATCTCTAAAAATGGATTGGTCCTTAGCAGTTGTGTGTTATTGGCAACGGCCTTGCCGCAGTGTATGCACCGGCTCCCGTCAGATCACTGTAGCTAAGCGCTGTCGGGCCTGGCCGGCACTTGGATGGGTGACCATCAGGGCCGCCGTGCGCTGTTGCCATTTTTCTGGGTGCACTCAGCCTCGTGATGTCAATTGAGGAGCTACTCGACCGAATAGTGGTGGCTCCGGTCAAAGAAAACCATCAGAACGACCGGGAGAGCAGTGTGCTGACCACACGCCCTCCTATCCGCATCCTCATCTGAGGATGACACGGAGGTTGGATGGTCCCGGTGGGCCACTTGTGACCTGAAGACGGAGTGCTTAGTTGTGTGTTATTGCAACTATCCCTTAACGGCAGGCATGCCTACATGCCATAATCGCGATAGTGAAATAAACACATCCAGTAACAGTCCATGTGTAACTTTTTGTCGTTTCTGCAACACTGAGTAATTTTAATTTGAAATATGAAATACCTACAGTATTCACTCTGTTCTGGAGATTTTCACCTTGTGCCTACAATCACCTTCCACACTAATAAAGTGTTGGTCCGGTATTACAGGACAGTACCACAGTTTGATCGCTTGTTTCTGAGCTACCACACTGACAGGACAGTTGTCCCTCATGTGCGGAGCTATACATCCTGTCATGGATATATGTGCTGCCATTTCTATTGGTGACCGAGAACGGTGTACTGAGCAATATTACATCAGCATTTACGTCATTTTCAAATAATCATAGGTATTAGAAGTCGTATGTTTTATGTTTGTTAGTGCCTCCAGTATATGTGACTAGAGCAAGCCATTAATGTTTATTTTCCCCTGGGCAACAGATCAGTTGTCGGAGTGTGGACACGCGGACGAAAAATGGTTGGTGCCGTTAGGCCATGCAGAAAACATCAGGTCGTAAAGACTGTGATCGGTTTGTGGGAAGACTGTTCGGCATAGAGGAAAAACAACCAGCACAGTGATGTGTGTACAAATTAAGGAACCATGTACGAGAAATATCTGCATCTATACCCGTTTCGTCCTGTATAGACAAAGACAACAGCGTACTTAAATGAGTCTGTCCTCATGTATATTACTGAAACCGGCAGTGTTCTCTTATTTATTAGATGAGAGAGAGTTTTAGTTTCATTTTAGTATAAACTGTGAGATTCTGTGGGAGCAACCGATTGTTTTGAGGAGTTGAATTTCCAACTGAGACCATGAAGTGACTTCTATGAAAAAAGAACATCTGCTCATTTATTATGTCAGCTAGTGTGCTTTCTCGGAAAATGTTTGTTCCTACCAGAAGCTCGTAATTAATCCTGTTGACCACCAGCTTCCGCGAAAATCGAGAGAAAACGTCGTGCTACTTACAACCTTTCCTGAGTGCACGTAATTATATTTCACGGTACAGAGCTGGATCCCGCTGTCGCAGCATGGTTTCACCGCCCCACAAACCTGAATTCTGCGCTCGCTCCACAAAAGTGGAAGAACAGGATTGCGATACCAGCTGATTTGCCAGATCGCTGTGTGGCATCTAGGCTGGCGACATTCTTACATGAAAGTCCAGGGAAACAACATTAAAAGATCTTTCAGGGATTCTAGAGAGACTGCATCATGTTCTACTATTCAATTCATCCTGGGGCACGAATATCTTCCAGGGAAGCTAGTTCTGCAAGGTTCGCAGGAGAGCTTCTGTGAAGTTTGGAAGTTAGGAGACGAGGTACTGGCGGAATTAAAGCTGTGAGGACAAGGCGTGAGTCGTGCTTGGGTAACTCAGTTGGTAGAGCACTTACCCGCGAAAGGCAAAGGTCCCGAGTTCGAGTATCGGTCCGGCACACAGTTTTAATCTGCCAGGAAGTTTCATCACAATTTACGTTGGCTGGGACTGTTTTACGTCTACCAGTGCCTCTCTACGTTTTACGGTTGACTCATCGTATACCGGTACACGAAATAAGTATTCTTCTTTCCGAAACAACTTTATGAAATTCGGTCTCAGATATCTTCCCGTTTTTGTTGTGTGTTGACTGAAACTAACGAATCTTGTTTCGCGTCACAATATTTTGCTCTTCCTCTTTCGTTACCAATGACCGCCCTCAGTGACAAGAACAGATATCTTTTAACCTAAATACACTATGTACTTTGGAAGATGCCATATGTGAATAAAGAAAGCCCTGTTTCAGGTGGGACTTTTTCCCCAAATCAAGGCAGATTTTTAGAGAAGTTTCTTTTGGTGATACGTAGCCTACAATTCCGCCTTTCTTTAACACATTTTTTACATTACTGAGTAAAACTTAAAAACGAATACAACCCTGGCATGATGTGTCACTGCCAAGAAACATAGCTCAATGAAACTTGGCTTATACTTGTAAAGAAAAGATTGCGGAATTCAGTGCAAAAGCAAAACTTCGAGAAGACCAACTCTGAAGCCATCGGCGCGCTAGGAACTATTCCGCGCAGCAGCGATCATCTAGGAAGAGCGAGGCGAGGGTGTCGCTCGACCACACAATTTGGCTGGGAGTAATGGCGTACTCCTGTAATCCAAGCTTCCGGGAGGCCGTTGTGTGGGAGAGATCTGGAAGCAACTACAGATTCGGCCGTTTCACGAGTTCAGGAACGGCCGCGATAGCTTCATCGAGCTCTGCAGATCGACAGATGACAGAGTGGAAATATCGGCAAGCGGTGGCTAAGGGTTAAGAGAAGCCGATCGCACTAAATACAAGAACGTCAGGAAACCGAAGCACACGACTCATAAAGAACTGCTACGGCACAGTACAGTAAACAACTGATGCAAATACCAAATGAGACGAACAGTAGTGACACTTTATTCAGAGACAATAACTACACTGAAGTGACCACGATTCATGGTGGTCTCCTGGACACTGCAGAAGGTGGGACATGCTTCTTAACAGGATGTGTGATCACCAAGGGTGGCAGTGCACATTCTGTATCGTGCTCTCATGCTGGCGACAAGGGTGGTAGGGAATCCTTGTGGTAGGGCTTTCCATTCCTCCACCAGCGCAGTTGACAACTGTTGGATGGATTTTGATGCATGTGGACATACTGTACTACGTCCACGTGGGTTCGATGGAATTTTAAGTCTGGGAAATGGGCAGCCCAGTCCCTCCGTCGAATACCCTCTCGTTCCGAGACCTCCTTCACCAACGCAGTTCGATGCTACCACGCAATGTCATCCATAAAAATTGAACAGGTTCGAGGAGGACTCCTGCTCTGAGGATTGTGTACAAATATTATCGTTGTGTACATAGTTCCGCGTAGTCAACTTTCCCAATAGAGCGCGCCCCGCTAGGCGCGACAGCGCAGGCGCAGCACTCGTATGTCTCCGCACTACGAGATGGCGCTGCCATAGAGACGGACCAAATTCTGCTTCCCCCGATACGCGTATTAATATGTAACGCAGCCAATGAGATTGCTGCTAACGTAGAAACCTTTTCTCCTCGCGGGTCACATTCACGCAGTGATACCTGAACGCACGAGGTATTATAACGAGTATACAGACCTCCGATTAGTCAGTCTGCATTTGTCTGCGGGTCATTCCACATCAAATCACCCAATAAAAAATAAATTTTACACCTACCTCCTTAGATTTTCATGAAATTTGGCTCAAATGGTTCTAATACTATCCTGACAACACCCGCAAAATTTTTTTGCTGTAACTCTTATAGTTTTTTTTTATATATTTTTTAAGTTTTTATGTTTTGCGTTTTTCGAACCTTCCGAAATGGTAAATTTAATTTGTATTCAAAACTTTAAAATTGCTTATCTTAAAAACTCTTCTAGATAACATCATGAATTTTTGCAGCAAGTTTATTTATTATACATATTTGAAGATAAAAATGATACTATTAAAATATATTAATATTTTCCATGAAAAAAATATATATATGTATTTTTTTCTTTTCTTTTTTTTAACAGAGGTTTTGTTTTATAAGAATTGCAATATCTAGAGTCTCAGACCTGATAGAATGCTCAAATTTGTTTTAATTTACTCTTAAACATATAGGCTACTTGATAAAACAAAAATAATGATGGCTTTTTAACATGTTTATTAATTATAGTAGATTACATTAGAATTATGTAAAAAGATAGTGTACTTATGACACTTATGTATAACCCAACTGATTGCTTGAAACATTGAATTTTTTGAGTAATTTTGTCTTTTTAATAAACATTAATGCTGATTCAACTTGTTTTTCCACTTCATCCAAGAGCTTTCAGTTCTTTTGATACAGTCTTTATTGAAGTAATACATTCTTCCAGTGCCACTTGATTGAGGTGCGTCTACTACACAGACTATGTGCTCCAAAGGCACTATGCAAGAATCTTCTCTTTCAGGCCAATAAAATGATGCAGCTGGTCCTGAAGGATGTAGAAATAGAATTTCTGCATCTTCTTCATCATTGAATATTGTTTTTACCAGTCCAAAGTACCAGTTACCATCATAATTTACAGCCACATAGCTATTTATGGATGGTTCAACACGAACCCAATCAGAAGATGAATGGAAAGAAAAGAGTAAGGAGGGTTTTACACTATCTGCAGTCCTTCTAATTTCAAGGTTTTTTGTTGGAAGTGGTTTGAAGTTATGAAAACTTGTTGTTCCAGGAATGGTTCGGGTTGCTGAAAAACGGTTTTCTAGTTTTAACCGTAGCAAATCAGCTTCTTTTTTGTCAATAAAGTGAAAATGAACACACATCGATTACTGTCATTATTTGTTCTTTGTCTGGAAGCTGTAGACTAGCTTTCCTTAAAATTCTTTTAATAGTTCCTCCTAAGCCATCACAAATTGACTTCCCATGACTTGTTGCAAAAAAAGTGTGTTGGGCCTTCAAATTAAAGTCTCCCAAGTGTTCAGCCAAATTTTTAAAACTGTTTCTATTTCTGTACTGCCCAGCACAACCATCTGTAAAGTAGTGAACTGAGTCAATGTCAGTATGATGTGATGACAGCCACTTTGTAATTTCTTTTTGTACAAAGTTAACAAAACCAGTATCACGTTCTTGGTCATCACTAATAAAACATTGGTTGGAAACAAAAACATTGTTTTCCTCATTTCTTAGAAAAACTCCAACTGGGTGTAGAGTACAACCACCTCTATTCCAGTGGTAACTTTTGCACTCATTTTGTATAACAAAGGAATAATTTTCACTGAAACCCATCCCAATAATTGCTGTTTTCGGTGGTGGGTCTTCTTTCAATCTTTTAAAGGCTGCTGATTGGTATTTTGCTATAAACGAGTGCGGGGTGAGCTTTTCCAATGACCTAACCAATAAAGAAATGTAGTCTTCAACACTGATAGACTGTTTGATCATTTCTGCCCTGTCTGTGTTAACCCACTGACTGATTACAATTTCTTCTTCTAAATCATAATCTTCACTTAGTTTTTCAGATAAGTACTCAGTTAGTGCAGTATTTGCAGTACAGCTGTTGCAATGACGTAGCATGCAGTTTTGGTTTTCCGTGTTGCACACAAGCATCTTAATTAGGTCTTTATAAGATTCTTCAATTTTCACAGCATCCAGTAATAGTTTAACATTCTGGTGGATACTGCATACACATACAGTGTGTGTGCCTGCAGCACCAGCAAGGATACACCATTTAGGTCTCAAGAAACAAAATTTTGAAAATCCTACTTCTACCTCGGGATTCTCCCATTAGAAAGAATAATAGAGTTCTCTCAAGTTACACAAAATGAGTCTTTTTTGCATGTACACCTTTTTTTGAACACTTACTTTGTCTTTTGTTCCAGGTAGCACTCTGGAACTTTCATCCTTTTCATAAAAATCTGTTACAAGCCTTACTGTATTTTCAGAAAGAGTTTTACCTTTTTTTGGGCCAGGAGTTTCCAAAATACCCTTTTCAGATTATAGCTTTCTAGCTTGTCGCACCATGTACTCACTTACATTAAATTCTTTCATCACTTTATTTTGACTCTGAGAATCTGGTCAGAATCTGGATTTTTCTAGACCTCCCAATAGATGAAATCTTCTCTTTCATAAGAGAAATCATTACATCAAAATCCTTTGCTTTCTCAACCACACTTGTATCTTCTTCGACGTCATCAGAACTTGGTGCATCATATTTTAATGCTTTTGAAACCGCCTTTTTTGCAGTCTTTTCAATACTGCTAACCTTCCTTTTAAAATAAGACCCTTTACTTTGTTCTGACAAGCCATGAAGCTCTATCGGTGTTAAACCTAAATTATCAAGAGCAATGTTTGTTTGTACAAGGGATTCATTTCTGGATTCCTGTGATTCTAATTCAACCATGACTTCATCTGTTTCACTTTCATTGACTTCAACTCTTAATTTTTCCTCACAAAAGTTACGGCACGTTGAGCAAAACTTTTGTCCAGGTTTTATGCTAATATTTTTTGTCAGTAATTGTTTAGAAAGATCCAAGCCTACACTTCTCAATGATTTTTTGATGGGCTTTTTGTGTTTTTTTAGTGGGTCTACACATGTTGTTTGATACTTTTCAAAAACGTTTAAAAAGTAGTAGCTGTAGTATGAACATATATTCTTAAATTCACACAGATTAATTCCAGATCGTAAGTGGATCAAATCTTTTTCTTCCTCGCTCAATTCAGATACCGGCTGTACTTTTTTGAAGGTGTGTAGGTTGTTTGGAAACAGTCAGATTTTTTAAATAACCCTACGCTACAGGTTTGAATATCTGACATACTGATTTCACTTTTGGTCTGATTACTGTTCTGGTTACTTTTATAGGATATTGGAAAAGAATCTCTGTAAACTAAGTAACAGTACTTACTGAAAGTTCGAATAAACTTAATGAAATACTATCCAAGCACTATTTAACACTGTAATAATTTTTTACCTCAAAACACAGGAGTAACAAAACAAAATGCAAGCGTACATTGTTACTTGAAGAAGACAAAAACTTATTTTCGGTGTCTAAGTCATTGGTACTTTTTATTTTTAAAATATAATGAATATTATTTTAAAAATTAGATAACTATTAAACAGGTTAAAAAGCCAACATAATTTTTCTTTTATCTAATAGCCTATACAATTAAGAGTATTTTAAAACAAATTTGAGCTTTCTATCAGGTCTGAGACTCTAGATATTGCAGTTTTTGTAAAACTGAACATCCGTTAGCTAAAAGAAAAACTTGTAAATTTTTATTCATTTGAAAGGTTTTAATATATCTTTATGGTAATTTTTTTTAACATTTAGATATAATACACAAACTTATTCCAAAATTTCATACTGATATCTTGAGTATTCTTTAATATACAAATTTTTTCAGTTGTGAGGACACGTTTAAGTTAAGATTTCCGACTGCTGAAACAACGCCAAATCTAAAAACTTTAAAAATTTATTAAAAAAACTATCAGAGAAAGAGCAAAAAAATTTTACAAGTGCTTTCAGGATGATAATAGAAGTAATTTTACCAAGTTTCATCAAAATCTGACATGGTTGGTGTCAAGGCCTGGGTGACTTGACATGGAATGACCCTGCACCAGTCTGTACCAGTCTGCATTTGTCTGTACCAGTCTATAGTCAAGTTTCAGTCTGCGCCTAATAAGATTACCATATTCCTGTACATAGCCATGAAGATAAATGTATAGACACTTTTGTCAAGTATCAGAGATATATGTGAGAATATGATTAACGTACCACTACCAAAGGAACTTCAGATTGTCAATTGTAAATAGCATCCAGAATCAAGTTAAGTAATTTTTATGCTTGTTACTATTTTAATAAATGTGTGTGAAAATTAATCAAGTTCTGTTTAAAGTTGGTCACTGTCAGTCTACTACTCTAAGCGTGCAAGTGGCATTTCTATCGTCTGACCTAACGGCAGAAGATAACCACGCCACAATAAGACCACGAGACATATTGCTGACACTCGCCTACTTCGTTAGAGCGACAAGTCAAATAATCTGATGGTGTGTGTACTGAAGGTCTTACAGTACGCATACCACAGTTATTATGTATATAGACACTTCATGGCCAACAGCCTTGCCGCAATGGTAACACCGGTTCCCTTCAGATCACCGAAGTTAAGCGTTCTCGGGCTGGGCTAGCACTTGGACGCGTAACCATCTGGTCTGCCGAGCGCTATTGGCAAGCGGGATGCACTCAGCCCTTCTGAGGCAAACTGATTGAGAAGTAGCGGCTCTGGTATCGTAAGCTGACATACGGCCGGGAGAGCGGTGTGCTGACCACATGCCCCTCCATATCTGCATCCAGTGACGCCTGTGGGCTGAGGGTGACACGGCGGCCGGTCGGTGCTGTTGGGTCTTCCAAGGACTGTTAGGACGGAGTTTTTAGTTTAGACACTTCACCCATGTCGAGAATCTCGACGATTTTTGCCTGTTATTGACATTCATACTATCAAGAAACTGGTCTCAGGAATTCCAGGTCCTTCGACAATGTTCTATTTTTATGTTTGAAGTCGAATAACAAATGAGAAAAGAAATAATTTTTCATGTGATAAGAGTATGAATTAATGAATACTACATGATGACAACTCTTTTTCATTTTGATAATATCCTCTTACATCTGTGGATTTGTCTATCCTTCCCAAGAGTCAATCGACAGACGAAATCTGTCCACCTCTGCGTATGGCGTCCTCACATCAGTCAAAAATTTTGCGAGAGAGATCATTGTGAGTTTCCCAGATTTTGATGAAGTAATGACAGCATTCCTATATTTTGTCACGTACTCATCCACCATATTTTCCTTTGTCTTTCCTTTTCCTGCTATTCATGAAAACATTAATAAATACAATGCACTGGGCAGCTTTTTTTTGTCAGTGTAAGTAACGTAAAATCTGAAAATTAGAAACAGAGCGAGTCGAACCCACCACCCTCGGATTACCATTCTGCCATTCTGTAGTGTCCACGCTGACCCACCGTTGCCCGACACGCGGCAAAGATCCGTTTTTTTTCTAAACGTTTGGCCATCTGGTGCTCCCATTTCGGACACATTCATTTGTGGCGAAGCCCTGTACACAGAATGTTCGTTTTAACTGAAGACGTTCAAACATCTCGAGAACATCGGACCAAAAGAAAGTTCCAGTTCCAATTTGTTTGTCTCGAAGGAGAACATCCAACGATACCACACTCGACCAGCCATCTCATCCGAAGCATGGGTGGCGGAGGAGGCGAGGGGGGGAGGGGACTTTGAAATCTTCAATGAGAACCATTGTTTTTCTATTGAAGATTACGATTCTACATATGATTCAAACTGAAGGAGACGGGGGTGGGGGGTGGGGGGACGAACGGATAGGGAAGGGATTGTTGACATTAGCTGCATCAGGACTTTGTGTGGCATCAGCGGCGACGAGTGGAAATGTGTGCCGGACTGGGATTCGAAGCCAGGATATTCTCCTTACTGGAAAGATAGAAACACAGTGTCCGGGTGGCGCAGTGGTTAACGTAACCATTGCGCCACCCGGACACCACTTTATTGCAACTGCGCTGACTATCTCGGTACGCCTTCCGGCCGTCACACATTCCCACCGAGTGCCATCTACCCTTAGTCCCTTCCCATGTCCTCCGCGTCCATGCTCGCCACTGTGAGATTCCCGCAGTAGGTCGGACCTACCTGTGCATCCACATTGAAGAAGGTGGATCCATGTCCATCTAGGCGAATCACTTGCATGAAACAACAGACATCACACATTCATATAAAATCCGCACACGTTTTGTCTGAAGCATTTTCTTCTTTTCGCCACAGACGTAGCTGTAATCAGAGGAGTAGAAATGGGTACACAGTCGTAAATTACGACATGCTACTCTACAGCCCTTGAATATCCAACGGTACTTGGCAACCCACCCCCTTGCAGCGAGATTAGGACAGGCCAGTATTTCATAACTTCTTATAGGAAACCCTATTCGCAACATTGTATTCCTCCTCACTGCCTCGTCTCGTGCAGACGTAGAACATTACAATACTTGCGCAATGTGCATTGCCTCTACATCTACCTATTACAGACGTGCAAGTGGATGATGACTGCTGCAACCATAGGAGGAAAAATTGGAATGATTCTGATTTGCGGTGACTCGGGGATAAATGTTGTGGCTGTTATTTCCTTGTATGCCTAGCGTTTTCCAGAGAAAACTCGCTCTCGTTCGTTCTTTTACAAGGTTTCGAAAGCCTGTACTTCTGACAGTAGCGTACAGACCCGCAAAAAGAAACGAAGCAAGTGTGTTGCAGGCAGCTAATGAAATAGCTCTTCTAGCGGCAGTGCACCACAACGCACGGAATAAGCGTCCGGCAATTCCGCCGCGATTCCGATATGTCCGTATGTAGTATTGTCACAATACTGTATCGTCATAAATATCGTCCATACCACGTCTTACTGCATCATTTTGGCGCCGATTTTCATAACCGAGTAGTGTTTTGTGAAAAGGTACGTCAACAAATGCAAACGAGCCCCACGTTCTTTGCCGAGGTACTATTTCCGATGAGTATACATACACAAACTGTGGTAGCGTTGCCCGCCGCGGTGGTCCCGCGGTTCTAGGCGCGCAGTCCGGAACCGCGCGACTGTTACGGTCGCAGGTTCGAATCCTGCCTCGGGCATGGATGTGTGTGATGTCCTTAGGTTAGTTGGGTTTACGTAGTTCTAAGTTCTAGGGGACTGATGACCACAGCTGTTAAGTCCCATAGTGCTCAGAGCCAATTGAACCATTTTTTGTGGTAGCGTTAACAGGCATAACAAGCATTACTAGAGTGTAGACGTCCCGCACTGGTTATGGCAAGTTGACAATCAATGTCCTTTGTCGGTAAAAGTATGGCGTGGCATCATGAAGAACAAACTCGTTGATCTGTATTTTATCGATGGCACATTGAATAGATGCAAATATCGAACGTTTTTGGAACAAGAACTACCGGTGCCACTGCAGGATGTTGCCCTGGACGTTCGACAACGTATTTGGTTTCAGTATTGCAGCTGCCCAGCGCATTAGGCAATTGTAGCAAGGGAGATATTAGACCGCGTTTACAATCGTCGGTGGATCGGCAGAGGTGGCTTTATTAATTGGTCCGCTAGGTCGGCGCATTTGATGTCGAATTTCTTTCTGTGCGACATTTAATAGATAAGGTGTACCAGCAAGTGCTACTAGGCTGTGAAGACATTGTCCACCGCATCAGAAACTCCTGCCTCAGAAACGCCTGCACCGCAGATATGCCTCTGCCCCGCGTACGGTCGTTTGAAAAGCGGATCACTAAGTGCAGTGAAGTTGGCGGTACTATGAACACTTACTCTAATTGGAAAAATAGAGCAGAGTTCGCCTCGATCCACAGCCACAGTGGCGCGTCGAATTCTATTTCCCCGATTACGGGTGCCATATGTGGCCAAACGAAGAAAATGTTCGTAGATTTTGTCGTGGAATCGTAATCTGCAATAAAAAAACAGGGTTGTCATTGAACATTTTAAAGTAGTCCCCCCCCACCACTTCCACCAACTACTCATGGTGGGGTGCGGGTGAATGTGCCCCTCCGGGACAAACAAATTGAAATCATCATTTTTTTTATCTGATGTGTAGTTTTCGAAATATTTCAATACCCTCAGTTAATATGAAGACCTTGTATAGAACAAATTTCGACAAAATCCGCGAAGACTAGCAGCCGCGGTCCCCTTGTAAGACCAGGAGAAGCCCTGTACGGGCTCTTAGACGTTGACGATTTTTTGTTGGCGATGATTACTGCTCATAAATATCAACAAAATGCTAACTACAAGGTAACTACAAGCTGTCATTTGCTGATATTAACTCATAATGCAATGCTACACAGGTTAGCTTTTACTTTCGTGCACGCTTCTTTGTGAGTTACCGTCAGAGAGTGATATTTTCTCACACAGCTTGTGTTATTGCACTGTACCACGAGTCTCCGTAGCAATACAGAACTATAAAAACACGAAGCAGAAAGTACTCAACGTGAAGACATACGCCTGAAGTACTTAGTGAATTAATACGCAACCAAAATTCTCACCGAGGCAAGGTACGTGCATATAAAAACACGCCAGTAGAAGTTGGGATTGGATAATCTCGCAGCAAGAACAGAACGAGGACGGTCAGTGTCACCAGAAATATTTGACACATGTACGCAGTCACACAGGAATGACTAAGTACTCTTATAAATAATTTTATTGCAGGCAATATGGTTGTAAATAGCCTATTGTTTGTAGGTGAACAGGTACTATCCAAAAGACCGATTGAATTTTGCGGTGAAAAAACTACGGTACGTAGACGAAGATTTTATACCTGAAGATATAAATAGTAAAAACCAAGGCATTAGGCTTCGGAAGGAAATGTTTAAGAACCAAATTAGTTATAAATCATAAAATTTTAGAAAATGTACGAGAACTGAACATCAGACAAGAGAAAATTAGACGATGACGACAGACTTGCAAAGACTGTTGCAGGCCATGATGCAAAAGGTACACACTGAAGAGCCAAAGAAACTAGTACACCTGCCTAATATCGTGGAGGGTCTCTGCGAGCACGCAGAAGTGCCACTACATGTCTGAAGTAGTGCTGGAGGGAATAGACACCATGAATCGTGAAGAGTAGAAGAAGATGGAGATCTCTTTTTCAACAACACGTTGCAAGGCAGCCCAGACTTGCTCAACAATGTTCATGTCTGGGGAGTTTGGTGGCCAACGGAAGTGTTTAAACACAGAAGTGTTTTCCTGGAGCCAGTCTGTAGCAATTCTGGACGTGTGGGGTGTCACATTGTTCTGCTGACATTGCGCAAGTCGTTCGGAATACACCATGTGCATGAATGGATGAAGGTGATCAGTCAGAATGCCTATGAACGTGTCACCTGACGGAGTGGTATCTAGACGTATCAGGTGTCCCATATCAATCCAACTGCACACGCCCCACACCATTACGCAGCCTCCGCCAGCTTGAACAGTCACCTGATGACATTCAGGGTCCATGGATTCATGAGTTCCAGACATTGGCAGTCCAGTGTCGGTGTTGACGGGCCCAGGAGAGATGCGAAGCTTTGTATCGTGGAGTCATTAACGTTACACGAGTGGGCCTTCGGCTCGGGAAGCCCATATCGATGATGTTTCGTTGAATGGCTCGCACACTGACATTTGTTGATGGCTCAGCACTGAATTTGCGGTGTATTGCCTTCTGTCTCGTTGAATGTGGAGAACTGTATCAAACCAGCCTTCGGACGAACAACAATCATAATAGCAAAATCCAATAAGAAGACGTTCGTTGCAACCATTGTCAGATATCAAAAAGCTCAAAAATTATTAAAAGAAGTTTCTTTGTCAATACTAAAAATTATGGCTAATCCATTTTTTATTCAGGTAGTCTCACACTTCCAAAGAAATCAATTGCTGACAGATGTGAATATTACCGAGCAATCAGTTTAATAAATCGTGGTTGTAAAATTCCAACACCAATTCGTCAAAGAAGAATGGAGAGACTGGTAGAAGCCGAACTAAGGGAAGAATAGCTTGGATTCCGGAGAAACGTAGGAACACCGAGGCAATACTGACCCCACGACTACTCTTAGAAGATAGGTTAAAGAAAGGTAAACCTGCGTTTATACTATCGATTTAGAGAAAACTTTGGATATTGTTGACCAGAATACTCGCCGGCCGGTGTGGCCAGGCGGTTCTAGGCACGTCAGTCTGGAACCGCGAGACCGCTACGGTCGCAGGTTCGAATCCTGCCTCGGGCATGGATGTGTGTGATGCCCTTATGTTAGTTAGGTTTAAGTAGTTCTAAGTTCTAGGGGACTGGTGACCTCAGCTGTTAAGTCTCAGTGTTCTGAAAGGAGGATTAAGATGAACATTAAAAAAAGCAAAACAATGATAATGGAATGAAGTTGAATTACATCAGGTGACGGTGAGGGAATTAGAGACACTTAAAGCAGTAGATAGGTTTTGCTATTTCGGTAACAAAATAGCTGATTCTCGCCGAAGTAGAAAGGACACAAAATGTAGACTGGCAATGGAAAGAAAAGCATTTTTCAAGATGATAAATTTATTAACATCGAATATAGATTTAAGTATCAGGACGCCTTTTCTGAAAGTATCGTATGGGTTGAGGCCATGTACGGAAGTGAAACATGGATGATAAACAGTTTAGACAAAAATATAATAAAAGCTCTTGAACTGTGATGCTACCGAAGAATGCTGAAGATGGGTTACGACATAACTAATAAGAAAGTACTGAACAATATGGGGTAGAAAATGAATTTGTGGCACAACCTGACTAAAAAAAGGGTCAAAATGGTTCAAATGGCTCTGAACACTATGGGACTTAACATCTGAGGTCATCAGTCCCCTATAACTTAGAATTACTTAAACCTAACTAACCTAAGGACATCACACACATCCATGCCCCAGGCAGGACTCGAACCTGCGACCGGAGCGGTCGCGCGGTTCCAGACTGAAGCGCCTAGAACCACTCGGCCACAACGGCCGGCGACTAAAAGAAGGGATCGGTTGATAGGACACATTCTGAGACATCAAGGGATCACCAATGTAGTATTGGATGGAGGTGTAGGGGATAAAAATTGTAAACGGAGACCAAGAGATGACTGCTGTAAGCAGATTCAGAAGAACGTAAGTTGCAGCAATTATTCGGAGATGAAGAGGCTTGCACACGATAGAGAAGCCTGGAGAGCTGCATCAAACCGGTCTTTGGACTGAAGGTAACAGCAGTATCAACAACAATTTCACGACAGCCGCTTTTATGCACTCTTTACTTTGTAGTGTAGTTCGCAGTATTAAAGGCGCACAGCCGCTGCGCACTTCCCGCTGTGGCTCCTCAGCTCAGCGTCACGGAGATGGGCATAAATTGACGCCGGACAAGCAATGAAGAGCGCCAGTAGACGCGACGCTGGGGCAGGTTTTCAGTGCAGGAGAGACAGTCAGGGGACTCTGATGTTTTCATGCTCTCTGCAGCTACGTTCGATTTCATAACTTCCAGCACACTAGACACGGGACAATAAAGACTTTCGTTTGTCAAGGGCGGAGAATTCATTTTGAGTAGACACATTTCTTTCACTCTTCCTTCTGTAATGAGGGGAAAGCGAAATGCGTAAACTCCCTACCAACGAGAAAGTTGTTTCCGACCACAGATACAAACTTAGCAACCAGTCTGCATTACCACAGTCTAACATAACAGTCGCGACACTTCGCCTCGATTTTGTTGCCTACAACGCCAGCAGCGCCCCAAGCGGCCGGTAGGTTGAACTGTGAGTTCGGCGCGATCGTGAAAGCGAATAGTGATTGTTTATTTTGATTTATACAATGGTTTTTACCATCTGGAACGTTTGTAGCGAAATAAATTGCAGCAACAACAGGAAGAAGACACCACAGCTGTCTTTTTTTAGGCTTCCTAAGGATCCTGAGAGGTATATACCCTCATGTTACTAAACTGTAGCGTCAGGATTCACTTGCAAACTATATGTGTATAAATGATGAATGTTTCGTTTTAGGAGCAGAAAATGGCTAGTTAATAGCAGACGAGATGACCTGATGAAGAAAGACCCAGTTTGCCTGTATAATAATATTAGGTTTTGTCCCCTACATTTCGAACAAAATCAGTTCATGAACGCAGACAATAACAAACTCGTGTCGAATGCAGTAACCACACTGTTTGACATTCCAAATAAGCCACCTCTACTGACGATGAAACTGCCACAAAGATTCGACAGTCAATCTAAAGTTGTAAAACAGTCCTATGACACAGAAGCAGCCAGTTCAACTCTCCATGTATCAGTGCCAGATTCGTGTGAATTATCAACACAGACCTGCTTTGGCGATGAAGTGATTAGATTAAGTGCAGCTGTTCGTGTCTTACAAAGCGTGTGAAGTGTCAGAATGTGCAGATCGAACGAAACTATTACAGGGCAAGGAAAGTGCCTACAGACAGATTGTTTGAAAATTATTCAAATATTTGGTTTTTCATCAAATGTAAAGTAATCAGCTCATTGTAATGTTTTCAGAATATTTCTCCCACTATTTGGCAGTTGCTTGTCCCACTTAGAATAATATAAAGCTGAAGGTCGTACTTGTGGCAACAGGCGACAATGACACAAACAGTAGGCCTACAGAACGATAAACGAGCTGTCGATCGCTCTTGCATGTAAAGGTACATGTCTGTGTTTCTTACATGTGAATCTGAGTATTTATATTCTTTTGATATCAACGTGGTAAGCTGCAATTCTGTCCAATGTCACAAGTGTTTCTTCGCGAATGTGTTGTAGCTTGCCACTCTATTCATGGTTTTTGTCCATACTTGCGCTTATTTTAGATCATTTTTAGAAACATATATGCCTTCTGATACTATACAAACTCTTGGATGCAAGATAATAACCCGAATAATTCGGAAATTACGTAGGAAATGGATGCAAACAAACATTATGCTTACAACGCGCCTGACGTTCACCTTACCTGCCGCTTAGAGCGCTAGTGTCACTCCATCTGTCAAACGGCAACAACTTTTACAGCAGTGAATGTCGCGACTGTTATGTTAGACTGTGGCATTACCTTACATAAGACGCTCCTCGTACTACAGTACATCCATCGCCGGATTCCACCTCTGTTCTCATTTTATACAAACAAACAAATTTCTTTTGTTACGACAGAATGTGATTGTCAACCTCGCAGGCCGGCCAAGTCTGCTATGGAGGTGTAATGTAAGGAGATTGTGCTTCACACTTAGGCTGCACGTTGCTTTGAAGCCGAAGCCACCATTCAAGGTGCCACAAGACAATAGCGGATTTCTTTTTACTATTGCCTCTTGTTCTTAATTTCTGACGTGTCCACGCATAAACAGAAAATGTTACAGTGCTTGCGTCAATAACACAGCGTCAGGAGGGCATTTTCAGACGTTTTTCTGGCCTTAAGAGCATATTTCACCGACTCATAAGATGTATTTTCCCCAGTTACTGTAAGTATCTTTTTTGTTATGGGAATTATGTTATATGATAACGCTGCTTTCGTATTCCAGTATTTTCCTTGAAACAGACTGACGAAACTGATGTCCGGTGTATATCCTCTTTCTCAAAATGCTGAGAACATATTTTTCTATGTTTTGTCGATTACTAATTTTTCCTTTCTACAGCGTTCATCCAAAGAGCTTTTCGAATTGTTCTGATGAAGATTCGAAAGTCAAATGACAAAAATAAAACTACTAAAGTAAAAGTAAACAGCGCAACCAAACTTCATGGATATAAAAGACAATATCCTTGAATAAGTCCACTTACAAATAGAGTGTGATTGTTCTACGCTTTACCACCTTATCACAATGATTTGTACATCCGTAAATGATGCAAGATGGCATCTTTGATCAAAACATTTCCATGAGAGGCCAATGTTCGGGGCATCTAACATGGCGGACATAGGCTGTAAATTTGTTAGCTCATGACAACTCCCTTCATTTTATCTCATTGGGTGGAACCTTAATTTAATGTAATGTATTTTAAATGAAAATGTCAACGCATAGAAATAACACCATTGTTTTAAGGAAACAGTTTCGTAAAATAAAATCCCTTCATCTCAAAACGGCGCTCGTGCCTCTGTAAGAAGTTCTGTTACAAGATATATCCGCTTTCATTTAATCAGAACGTGAGTATGTCACTAGCATAAAATGTTTTAGCATTGGGCGAATTTATGTGAGAATGTGGCACAGATAACTCAGCCGACCAAGCTAATCGATAGCAAGCTTAGAACATTAACAGCTCGACCATAGACGAAATGTTTACAACATCAATTCAGGGTGCTGAAGGGAGGGGGGGGGGGGTGAGATACCACGACATTCGGATTAGATTACTGTGCAGCAAGTGAATACGCAGTGTGTAGTGCTACCAACTGATATTAGGCTCAGATTAAGTAATGAATCATCATGTAGACTGTACACCCATAAGAGAAATTGAATCCATATCTAGCTGAATCAGTTGGTACCATGAACCGATTGAGCAAGTGGTTGCTACAGATGAACAGAAAAATGTACACCGCAATAACGTCTTCCCATACTATAAAAGTCGATATCTTGGTCAAACAATAATTTACTAAAATTGAGTTCCGGTTTCGGTCTTGCAGCCGTCATCTGATCTAAAAATGAGAGCATCAAAAAAAGTTTTGCATCACCTCGGTTCCGAGAGTTCCGGAACCTGTACAGAAAATTGGTATAGAGATCAACATAAACATCATTTCTGCACTTTTTATTGCTCATGAAAACCACGCATTGCGTGTTGCACCACCATAAAGCGAGACCTTCAGAGGTGATGGTCCAGATTGTTGAATATACTGATACTTCTAATACCCAGTAGCACATGCTCTTACGTTGATGCGTACCAGTATTCGTCGTGGCATACTGTCCACAAGTTCATCAACGCACTGTTGGTCCAGGTTGCCCCACTCCTCAACGGCGATTCGGCGTAGATCCCTCAGAGAGGTTAGTGGGTCACGTCGTCCATCAACAGCCCTTTCCAATCTATCCCAGGCATGTTCGATAGTGTTCATGTCTGGGCAACATGCTGGCCACTCTAGTCGAGCGATGTCGTTATCCTGAAGGGAGTCATTCACAAGATGTGCACCATGGGGGCGCAAATTGTCGTCCATGAACACGAATGTCTCGCCAATATTTTGCCGATATTGTTGCACTACCTGTCGGAGGATGGTATTCACGTATAGTACAGCCGTTACGGCGCCTTAAATGACCACCAGCGGCGTACGTCGGACCACGTAATGCCACTCCAAAACAGCAGGAAAACTCCACCTTGGTGCACTCGCTGGACCGTGTGTCTAAAGCGTTCAGCCTGACCGGGTTACCTCCAAACACGTCTCCGACGATTGTCTGGTTGAAGGCATATGCGACACTCATCGGTGAAGAGAACGTTATGCCAATCCTGAGCGGTCCATTCAGCATGTTATTGGGCCCATCTGTACCGCGCTGCATGGTGACGTGGTTGCAAAGATGGATCTCGCCATGAACGTCGGGAGTGAAGTAGCGCATCATGCAGCCTATTGCGCACAGTTTGAGTCGTAACACGACGTCCTTTGGCTGCACGAAAAGCATTATTCAACATGGTGGCGTTGCTGTCACGGTTCCTCCGAGCCATAATCCGTAGGTAGCGGTCATCCACTGGAGTATCAGCCCTTGGGCAGCCTGAGCGAGGCATGTCTTCGACAGTTCCTGTCTCTCTGTATCTCCTCCATGTCCGAACAACGTCTCTTTGGTTCACTGCGAGACGCCTGGACACTTCCCATGTTGAGAGCCCTTCCTGGCATCAATTAACAATGCGGACGCGATCGAACCGCGGTATTGACCGTCTAGGCATGATTGAACCTCAGACAACAAGAGCCGTGTACCTCCTCCCTGGTGGAATGACTGGAACTGATCAGCTGTCGGACTGACTCCGTCTAATAGGCGCTGCTCATGCATTGTTGTTTACATCTTTGGCCAGGTTTAGCGACATCTCTTGAACAGTCAAATGGACTGTGTCTGTGATACAATATCCACAGTCAACGTCTATCTTCAGGAGTTCTGGGAACCGGTGTGATGCAAAACTTTTTTTGATGTGTGTTAATCAGTAGATTACCAAAAGTGAATATGAACATTAAATGTACGAATAAGATGAAGACGTTACTTAAAAATTTATCAGCATCACATTCGAATTTAGTCAGTACATAATAAAGCAGCTGCAGAGTGTGCACATTTATAAATGAAATAAAGTTTACAATGATCGGCGCTAGTGTTTCCAGTAGAATTCTAGTTACAGGCAATTGAAGATACAGAAGACTGAGAGTGGAAACTTTTAATACATTTCACAAATGTGACATAATCTATATGTTTATACAAGGGCCGTGCAATAAGTATGATACCCTACTTTATGTCTGCAAAATATACTGTGCCCATGATATGTGAGAGCTGGCAAGTTTGACTGGTATGTGTTGACAATGCTGATACCGGCTTCCAATGCATACCGCAGTATCTTGCCCGTATGCTGCCAGTCACATGGAGGTAATCACCAGAAAGTGTAGCAGTGAGACCTGGGTCCATCCTTCAATCCTTGAGACAAAAGAGGCAGAGCGTGGCATTGAAGAATCCTGGCAAAAGATCCCCCCCCCCCCTTCCCAAAAAAAAAAAAAAAAACAAAAAAAAAACGCAAAGGTCACACATACGGCGGAGAAAGTTACGGTAACCATCTTTTGGAACTGTCAGGGGGTGCTACTTGTTCACTACCTGCCTCGAAACTCCACAGTGAATGCAGGGAAGTACAGTAACATCTTGAGGAATCTGAGAGATGTCATCAAAAGAAAACGTCCTGCACTTTCGTGTCGCAAAGTTGTCTTCCTTCATGACAATGCTCGACATCATGCAGATCGAATGTCGCAGACCGAGCTCTGAAGATTGAAGTGGGAAGTGCTCCTACATTCTCGATATTCACCACATATTGCCCGAAATGACTTTCACATGTTCGCCGAACTGAAAGTTCCCCTTGGAGGTAAGCACTTAAACACTGATGATGAAGTCACATCAACAGTGAAGAGGTTCCGTGATATGGTTCTGAATAGGATGTGTGATCACCGCAGCCAGTAGTTCGAAAACTCCTACACCTGCGTTGTTCGTTGCGGTCGTGCACTGTCATCCATAAAAATGAAGTCAGTGGAAAATTAAACCTTGAAAAAACTCATGGGGAAGGAGTACTGGGGAAGTTGTGCTGAATAGCACAAATAATGTTGGGAGGGTGGTAAATTCTAGTGACTGGGGAGTTATCACAAAGGGAGTCCAGCAGGGTTCAATTTTGGGTCCTCTGCTGTTCCTTATTCATGTGAATGACCTCCCACTTAACGTTCATCAAGCGGAACTAGTACTTTTTGTCATAATAAATCCCATTCCGGAAAAAGCAGCTGAAGATATCATTAAGGATGTCTTTCAAAGAATTATTAAGTGGTTCTCAAAAAATGGACTCTCCCTTAATTTTGAAAAAACTCACTATATCCAGTCCTGTACACCGAATAGAGTCATACCGATAATTGATGTAGCATATGAACAGGGCTCAGTTAACAGGGTAGATTTCTCCAAATTTTTGGGGTGTTCACACTGATGACAACTGGAACTGGAAGAAGCATGTTACTGAGCTCAAACAACCAAGTTCAGCTTCTTTAACTTTTCGTTTAATCGCTAGTCTTGGTAATAAACAGATCGGCCTTCTAACGTACTTTGCATCTTTCCACTCAATAATGTCTTATGGAATAGTTTTCTGGGGTAACTCACCACTCAGACATAAAGTACTAATTGCACAAAAGAGAGCAGTGAAAATAATTAGTGGTGTTCACCCAATGACGTCATGTAGGCACTTTTTCAAGGAGTTAGGTATTTTAACTGCACCATCAGCGTACATATATTCGCTAATGAAAATAATCCATCTCAACTGTCGATGAACAGTGGTGTTCATACGTACAACACTAGAGGGAAAATGACCTTTCCTATCCGCTATTGAAGCGTTCAGTTGCTCAAAAAGGAGTACATTATTCAGCAACAAAAATCTTTGATCATTTGCCCAACAACATAAAGTGTCTGGCAGGTAGCAGATCAAGTTTTGAAACCAGCTTAAAATCATTTCTTTTGGACAACTCTTTCTACTCCATGGACGAGTTTCTGTTTCAGAAATGGTAAAAAGAAAAAAAAATTGTACCTCTTAATGTAGTTACATGTGTAGAACTAAGAATTTCAATACTATTAATATTAGCACTATTCATGTGTGTGTATATATGTAACTTGTAATCTGACTTGTTCCACATAATATCGATGAAATAATCGGGAAAATGATCTATGTATCATGATATAACTAAAACTACAGTGTAACAGTAATGTGGACCTACAAGTTTATCGTGTTCAAAGATTTGGATGCCAGTACACCCATGCAACACATGCAACATTATGTCCCCTCTCCCCACAAAATAACACTTGGACCACTAACACGATCATGTGTAACAATGATGGACGTACCCTTATATGGCGAGAATTGGTAACACTCAATGCACCCAGGAACGAAGTCGAACATTATTGTCTTGGTGTTCCAGGTGTTATGGTGTGGGTAAGACATAACGTGGCATGAGCAAACTTACCTCCAAATCTTTGAACAAGGAGAATTTACCGGTCAACGTTATTATGACCCTGCACGCCATGTGCACAACTTTTCAGAGGTGCATTCGGCATTGACTTAACTTTTATGCACGACAATGCGAGACCACATCGAACAGCCCACATGGAGGAGCTCTTGGAACAACGCGATATTCGGGGAATCGACAGTCCCGCCCGTTCCGCCGACCTTAAAAATCCCATCGAGCACGTGCGGGATGCGTTGGGGAGACGGATTCTAGCACGTCCATATTCACAGCAACGTCGCGGTTACTAAGTGCTTGTGGTAAGATCTTATGGGACCAAACTGCTTAGGTCATCGGCCCTTAATAATCTAATTTAAACTAACTTACGCTGTGGACAACACACACACCCATGCCCGAGAGAGGACTCGAACCACCGACGGGGAGAGCAGACGCTTAACACCGCACGGCTACCCCACGCGGCTACTAAGTGCTCGTCCTTCAGAAACAATTGACTTTGCCATAATTTCTTCTACCGCAGTCCGGCCCACACGCCTTTCCTGTTGAAAATGAATGATGTTCCTCTACTGCAAAAGCTGTAGTAAAACCAGTAGAATGTTACGAATCCAACGGGTGCAACAAAGGTCTTTCAGTATCCGGTTAACTGAGTGATTGAAACGAAGCTCCTAAGTGATAACTTCGATATATTGGCACTTGTTTGATACAAAAAAAAAAAAAAAAAAAAAAAAAAAAACTGCCCAGCCCGTCCTAATGTTAAGCTCTAGTTTCAACACTCACATGCGATCACAGTCCTTCATAATAGTCAGTTTATGGTAACCAACCGAACATGTTACCGAAAGGATTACCGAACGGATAATCTGTAACAGAAGACTCGCTCAAATGTTGCACAATTCGACCACTAGGAATGTTCAGTCTGCGACCACGGCTTGTATTACATGCCATGCGGATTTTGGTTATTCAAAAGTCACAGTTTACACGTTAAAACCGAAATTTCATATGTTCGTTTTTCCACACGTTCGCATCCACGCCAATCCATGATCAAGACTTTATCATTATTCTGCAAAATTATCACATTTATTCAGAGCGCTTTGTATCTCAATCCGAACATGATGACGGCTGAGTTCCGACACACCCTTTAGACTCAACAAAGAAATTCTCTGGTCCACAAAATACGCAAGAAAGTACTGTCACGTGATTGGCTGGCGCACATCATAGCCAATCCGATATTAGTATTAAACCGTGCAATCCTACGACTTTTACATAAGACCAGTCACAACTTAATTGCTTTTATAAACGGTTTACTAAATGAACAAATTTAGAAACTCAGCAAATATCAGACTAACTCCCTCTTTAAATAACAGAACTATCGTAAAATATTTCTTGTTTTCCCAGTCCCATAAAACCCCAAGAGTATAATTAACCTTCTCTCTACAATCACAGTTCTCACGTTAACGTGTACTCAGTTGGTAGACATAACCGCATTCATTTAATATCTTACTTTCCATTCACATCATGATTCACATTAAGAAACAAAGTGGC
Source organism: Schistocerca americana (assembly GCF_021461395.2). NCBI lineage: Eukaryota > Metazoa > Arthropoda > Insecta > Orthoptera > Acrididae > Schistocerca > Schistocerca americana. Next base: position 382,234,548 of record NC_060124.1, read on the forward strand.
AATAATTGATGACATTCGTGATAATCACAATAATTACAGTTTTCCTTCCAAAATATGTTTCAGCTACTTGATAAGTGTATAGTCCGTAAGAAGGTGGCACCTTTGGGCCACAGTGACAACCACCTGCAGCACATCTGCAGCGCATCTGTCATGCGATAATTATGACTCTCTTACTTAACACAGACACAATATGAAGCGTTACTCTTCTCTAGTTGTCAACCGCACTAGTGGATGAATGGTACGCCCTGTCACAGAAAATCCTTACGAACATTGTGGGCGGTATGGGAGGACGCTGCAGTGAATGCTTTGCCATCCTTGGTGATCACATCCTGTATTAGGAACGATGTACCACCTTTTGTAATGTCCAGGGGACCATTGTAAGTCGCGGTTGCTGCAATGTAATTACTGTCTTTGAATAAAAAATGTCATTTCCGTTTGTCTCATGTGTATTTCTATCAGTTATCTTCGTACTACAGTAGTTCTGTCCATTAATGTCCCAAGTTTCATTGAACTATATTACTTTGCAGTCACACGTTATATGAAAGTTACTTTTGTCATAAAGTTTTGCACACCAGTGTAGTAAAATATATTATACTGCCAGAAACAGAATGTACTAACCGGTATTAATCTTCGTTCTTCCCTTTGTGCATTCACGCTGACGATCCAAAACGAATCATTTACTATGCGGCTGAGTGCACACTAATTTGAAGCCTGCTGGCAGTTTAAAACTGTGTATTCGGTCGGGCCTCGAACTGGGATCAGTCGGAGTGAGAAAAGTTCCTGTTTCGAGTTCATAACTGCATGTAATCCTGCTCTATCAGGAAGTTTCAACATTTTAAATTTTTTTCTGAAGAAGTGCTCCATAAAATGTTGATTCCATGGTATAAATCTGTCGTATTAACGTTGGTCATATTACTGATTAAAATGTACATCTCACATGAACAGTTATTGCTAATGGAGTCTAGTGTTTGAGGAAGGTGAGTGTGTAATAAGGGCAGCGTTTCGTGATTTAAAAAAACGCTCGACCAAGGGCTTTCTGAAATTGTCTCAGGAAAAGCTGGGCCACAATACGAGTTCAGACGTCGTTATCTACCTGGAGATGAAACACCGATCCATCTTTGCATTTTATGGACAAAATTACAACAAAGAAATACGGATTGTGAAGTGGAAAGAGCACTGAAAAAAAACAACAGAAAAACGGTTCTTTTCTACCGGAAAAGCAATGACACCTGTCCTTTTTGACCCACAGTATATCATGACGATCAATTATTTACAAATGCTGAAAACATGGATTGTGCTTAGAAGACAGTATTTGAACTTAGGCACAAGAAACCAAAGAAAAAACTCGAGAAAAGTGCTTTGCAGCAGAAGAAAGCGCACGTTCGCATATCGGCCATAAGGAGGGCAACAATGGATGTAACTAGGCTGTTTAGTTTTTTATGTTGGTAACGTCCCGTAGCGCTCTGTATGAAAATCACTGACAGTGCTGCGTGCAGTCTGTGGTTGGTTTGCATTGTTGGAATATTTGATATTGTAGTGTTGGGTAGTTGGATGTGAACAGCGCGTAGTGATGCGCAGTTGGAGGTGGGCCGCCAGCAGTGGTGGGTGGGGGAAGAGAGATGGCCGAGTTTTGAGAGCGGACGATCTGGACGTGTGTCCGTCAGAAAAACGAAATTTGTAAGATTGGATGTCATGAACTGATAAATATTATGACTTTTGAACACTATTAATGTAAATACATTGTTTGTTCTCTATCAAAATCTTTCATTTGCTAACTATGCCCATCAGTAGTTACTGCCTTCAGTAGTTTGAATCTTTTATTTAGCTGGCAATATTGGCGCTCGTTGTATTGCAGTGCTTCAAGTAATGAAGATTTTTGTGTGGTAAGTGATTCATGAAAGGTATAGGTTATTGTTAGTCAGGGCCATTCTTTTGTAGGGATTATTGAAAGTCAGATTGCTTTGCGCTAAAAATATTGTGTGTCAGCTTAGTGATGATCAGAATAAGAAAAGAGAGAAATGTCTGTGTACGTTCAGTTCTGCTTAGCTGTTTCAAAATCAAATAACGTAAGGGGTTTACCAGCACAGTAATTTATAATTTTCCAAAGGGGACGTTTCATGGGATGCAAAACTGGTCCCCACACAATCTGTTTGCTAGGTTCGACTTCGTATCCCTTTTGTCCGATTCCTAACCTCACATATGTTTCGGAAAGAAGAAATGTTTGTCAAGTCAAGAACATGTTGCTGCTGTATCGAGTATTATGCATATTTCAAATCAAATAGCTCTTCCAGTAGATTTCACTGTATCAAAAAAGTAGTAACCCCCAATTGAAATTTTACTGAGCAAATACTATTTTTAAAACATATATCTACAACAATTTTTATGAATGCTTTATTTCGCTGTAAATAGCTTGGGGTCTGGTGACAGCAAGGATTTATTGTACAAATTTCGCATTACTTTCGTCATGTAATATAACAGAATACTTACGATTTTCCAGTTCACAAAAAAGGAAAGGTAAAAGCACCAAAGAGTCAACTTCGACTTTGCCCTTGATAATGGAAGCCAGACTAAAGAAAAATCAAAACGTGTTCATAGGATTTCTTGACCTGAAAAAGACGTTCGATAATGTAAAATGGTCCGAACTGTTCGAAATTCTGAGAAAAATAGTTGTAAGCTGTAGAGAAAGACAGATAACGTACAGCATTTACAGGAATCAAGAGGGAATAATAAGACTGGGAGGCCACGAACGAAGTGGTCGGATTAAAAAAACCTGTAAGTCAGGGATATTGTCTTACGCCGATACTGTAAAATCTATGCATCGAAGAAGCAATGATGGAAATGGAAGTAAGGTTCAAGAGTGGGTTAAAATTGCAGATGAAAGGATATCAGTGATAAGACTCTCTGATGACTTTGCTATCCTCAGTGAAAGTGAAGAATTACAGGATCCGTTGAATTTAAGGAACAGTTTAATGAGTACAGAATATGGACTGAGATTAAATCGAAGAAAAATTGAACTAAAGATGAAAAGCAGAAATGAGAATTGGGGGTCACAAAGTAGACGAAGTTAAGAAATTCTGCTACCTATGTATCAAAATAACCCATGTCGGACGGAACAAGGAGAACTTCTAACGCGGAGCAGCACTGGAAAAACTGGCATTCATGGCTAGTATCAAACATAGACCTCAATCTGAGGAAGAAGTTTCTGAGACCATACATTTGGGGCACAGCGTTGTGTGGTAGTGAAAAATGGGCTGTGGAGAAAACCGGAACGGAAGAAAGTCGAAGCATTTCAGATGTGGTGCTACAGCCGAATGTTGAAAATAGGTGGACTGATAAGGTAAGGAATGCGGAGGTTCTCCGCAGCATCGGCGAAGAAAAAAAATTATGGAAAACACCGACACGAGGAAGAGGCAGGGTGATAGAAGATAAACAAATGCCAATTGAGATGCAATCTTCACAGCAGCCCTATGACGAGCGACCTGAAGCAAATCATTCCGAAATTGCTGAGAAAGTTTATTCGGGTATACGATGATTAGCCATATTTCAACAGTACTAAATCGCAAACCTATCACGGTGTGACCAAGAAAGTCATTCCCAGAATTAATTTTTCACTCTTCGGCGGAGAGTGCGCTAATATTATGCTTCCTGGCAGATTATGCGGGGCTCGATGTGACGTGCAGGTGGAATTAAAGCTGTGAGGGCGGGTCGTGAGTCGTGCTTGGGCAGCTCAGTCGATAGAGGACTTACCCCAAACGATAGAGATCCCAGCTTCTAGTCCTGGTCCGACACACAGTTTTAATAACAGAATATCATTAATTGTCCCTATAATTGACAAACATCATTGTTAAAAAAGAATATCTGTCAGAAAAAATTATAGGAGCGAAACAAATCGAATGTATTTATAAATCGGTGACAGAAAACGATAAACTACACAAACCAAGGCGCCTGCTTTGCAGATACGTAACAGAAGTCCACGTAGCGCTTTCAGCATGACAGGAATCGAATTGTTGCTGTTTTTCTTTAGTGTGGTGCATTGATTTCTCTCGTGAATGTATCCTGCATTTTGATCGAAGATGATGCGTAAGGAGGAGGTTCAAATAGGTTTCAAATGGCTCTGAGCACTATGGGACTTAACATCTGTGGTCATCAGTCCCCTAGAACTTAGAACTACTTAAACCTAACTAACCTAAGAACATCACACACACCCATGCCCGAGGCAGGATTCGAATCTGCGACCGTAGCGGTCACGCGGTTCCAGACTGTAGCGCCTAGAACCGCACGGCCACATCGGCAAGCCCAAATAGGTTTCTCTGCTGCCTGAAACTAGTACAGCACACACATTGATGTTTTTTCAGCTTAGAGTAACAATAAGAGGACACGCTTCTCGTGTCATTAACAAGTCTTCACCTCGCACATCAAGCCGGCTTTCTCCAATTTTTTGGCATCACACACGCAAAGACGCCAAAAACGGGCAATCGTTCTGCATACGATCTCCACATATTCGAATCACGAATTGATCCTTGCACAAGTACCAGGTGTAGAAGTATAAAAGCGGAATTTGGTTGCAATAATTACACGTCTATTGTTTGAAACTGATAAACAATATTTTATTCAAAATAATATCCATTGCTATATATACATTTCTCCCACCTCTCCAGCAGGCTATGAATGCCACACGGAAAAATCGGTTCTTCTTTTGAAGCCAACCAGTCAACGAGCCATTTCCGTACATTTCCATACGAATCAAAGCGTTGTTCAGCGAGAGCGTATCCCATTGATGCAAATCGATGATTATCGGACGGAGCCAAATCTGGAGATTAAGCCGCATGCCCTATTTCCCAGCTGAATGCCTCGATCGTTTCCCTGACCCGTTTTACTGCGTGTGATGGGGCGTTATCATGAAGCAATATGACTCTGCACTGCCATTTTCTTTATTCCGTCGTTTTTCAGGTAATGCTCGAATTAAATCGATCATTTGCTGATGGTAGTGATCAGTGTTCACCAGGGTTCAGCAGCTCATAATAGATGACACCCTTCTGCTCCCACGAAACACAGAGCATTGTCTTCTTTTTGCTAAGCAGTTTCGTCTTGCAGTGGGTGTCAATGGTTTGCCTGGATTCACCCATGATTTACGACGCTTTTATCACCTGTCACTATTCCATGGAGAAAAGACTTTCTTTTGTATCTGGCTAGCAGCATTTCACAAGTGGCCTTTCGATTTGCTTGCTGTCTTTCATGCAGTTCATGCGGAACCAATTTTCCCCACTTTCAGCACCTTTACCATAGCTTTCAACCAAAAAGAAACGGCTTTTGCGTCACATTCAATTGTTCTGCGAGTTCCTGTTGAGTTTGAGTATCATCTTCATCCAATAAGGTCTGCAATTCGTTTGTCTTTGAACTTTTCGGTGGCTTCCCGCGCTCGTCTTTTCTTACGTCAAAATCACTACTTTTGAATTTTTTGAACCACTCTAAACGCCGTGTTTTCCCAAGAGCATGTTTCTCCGAAAGCTTCGACAAGCATTCGATGTGATTCTGCAGCAGTTTTCTTCAAATGATAACAGAAAACCAATGCTGTCCTCGAATCGAAGTGCGTAGGCACAAAATTCGACTTATTTACGGTGTTTGAAACAGAACCTGTGTTACTGTGTGTTGACATTCGGCAGCCCTTACAGGAAGCGGATGGCGCAGCAGACGCAGTTTCACGGGCCCTATACTGAGGGCTAGCACCTTCATAGGAAATTCCAGTTTCACACTTCGGCATATGGTATGCTGGACTGTCTAAAGGCGAAATGTATAAGTGTACTCTTCAAAAAGATGGTTCAAATGGCTCTGAGCACTATGCGACTTAACGTCTGAGGTCATCGGCCATCTAGAACTAACTAAACCTAATTAACCTAAGGACATCACACACATCCATGCCCGAGGCAGGATTTGAACCTGCGACCGTAGCGGTCACTCGGCCCATGACTATAGCGCCTAGAACCGCACGACCACTCCGGCCGGCTAAGTGTACTCTTGCACAAAACTTAATTATGCATGCTTGTCAAGCTTGCAGTTACGCTTGTGGCCACCTTGATATAGTTGGTCATTAGTATAATGTGAACCGTATACTCCTGTATAGTCTTGGATGCCACCCTGTACATATTGTGTGGTAGTTTGAGACCTTTTAGTTACTGCACAAACATACCGTTGATTCAGTGTGAGTAATAAAGTGCTAACACGACTGTTTGTGTAATTACGCTTCTGGCTTCTGATTGACAGCATAATAAACTTGACTGAAACCTGTGTGGCCTATGTTAATGGACTATGACATCAAGGTTATATAAAGAACTTGAGCCGCTATTGATCCAAACGTTCCATTGGTGGCATAGCAGAAATTGATCGCAATCCATATTCCGAAAGATTGTATAAGAAACTCTGAGTGCTATGGTTTGTAATGTTAATTATGTACATTAATTACCTCTTGACCGGACCCTGTGTCTCGAAGCGCGCAGTACAGATTAATGTATAAGATAATTATGCCTTTCACTGTAATGTTTTTATTGACAATACAAACGCGTTACTTCTTTAATCAGACGATTACCGATTCCGGAAAGCTATAAACGTAACAAGTCCACGTTTCTTACACTGCACTATGTAACAGAAAACAACATAGCCCTTTGTAGTTGAAATTAGCTATCCTGAACTGTTGATAGCATAACTCAAACAGAAAAACATATGAAACAGTGACTTTCAGCTCTGTGTTTAACAGTAACATGCAGTTAATAGTTACAGTATTCGCAGAATTCGATGTAACGAATAAGTTTATTGTATTGTTTTACTCAAATTAAGACGCTAATGCCGATTATTATAATGCTAACATAGTGCACGTACGTCTTTGTTGTCTTTTCGTCACATTTCCTCAAAGACAATTCCCAGGTCTATTAGAGAGATTGCCTACACTACGCTTGTTCATCCTTTGCTAGTCTGTTACTGTGCTGTATGGGGTTCTTACCACATAGGATCTATGGAGGACATCGAAGGAGTTAAAATAAGGGCAGCTCCTTTTGTTTTATCGCTAAATACGGGAGAGAGTGTCACGGATATGATAAGAGAGTTGGGACAGGAATCATTAAAGCAATGGCGTTTTCCGTTGCGGCTAGATTTGTTCATGTAAGTTCATCGAACTTACTCCTCTGAATGTCAAATATTATTGTCGCCAACATACATAGAGAGAAATTATCATCGTTACAGAAGAAGAGAAATCAGAGCTCGTACTGAAAGATTAAAGTGTTCATTTCTGCCATTCTCTGTTAGAGAGTGGAGCGGTAGAGCAATACTCTGAAGGCGGTGCGAAGAACCCTCTGCCGGGCACTTAAATGTGAACTGCAGGGTATATTTGTAAATGTACGTGTAGATGCAGATGAATATTGGCGCATTCAAATTTAAGAGGCGATATTTTACGTCCGATGAACAGAACAGGAGACAGCATTAAAACTTGCCGTAAGCTACTGCAAAATGCCATTTTCTCGACGCAATCTCTATTCTTTTCTGCCATTTATCATATGTGTAAGTAGACAATGTGACCATGTACTAGCAATTTATACTGAAAGAGCCACATACTAGCTGCATTATTAAGATAGGTTACTTATAAAAAGCTGTACCATTTGTGTGAGACAATGCTATCATTTTCTTTAGAGAAATGTAGTTGTTAAGCACACTTTCAGAAGAATCATGGGAAACTGAATGCGCCTGCAGCTGAACAATTACTTGAAACTGGAAGTGAACTAGCAAAATTGTTGGTTGCATTATATGCTTTTCATCCACATCAGCTGGAGTGGATCTAGTAGCGCACAACTGAACATCAAGTGATGCTTCGTAGTGTGAACAAACAATTCCCTAGGAGAAAGTTTAAAGGTTGACGCTTCACAATAACTGCTACCGTCACCTTGCAAGGACAATAATCTCGCATTTGAAAAACCTGGTGAGCATAATTTGTGACACAAAACCTTGGTGGAACAAATAGGCACAAGCCACCACCGAAGCTAGGATACAAACCAAGATGCATAGTTTATGCTGCTCACTACACTGAACAATCCAAAACTTGTAACGCCTGCAACACTATAAAATGTAAAAAGTGGGTCCTCATTCAAAGGTAAAATCAAATACAGGGTGAGTCAGGAGGCAAGCTACATGCTTTGAGAGGTGACAGTATTAATGATTCTGAACAAAAACCGTCATATGAAAATATGTGCTGTTCTTAAGTTTCCGCTTAAGTAATGAGACAATTGGGAAAAGGACAAATGCAGGTGACAATAACTGAAACATTCTGCTCTTCCACCCAGTGATCAAACAGTCCACCGTCAAATGTGGACACCACCTGTGTTGCTGATCTAAGCTCATTCGTACAGTCCTTAACTCGAGCACACGCTTGTTAAATACGAGCGAGAAGTTCCTCCTTTGTGTCCACTCTGTGCTTGTAGACTTCACTCCCAAACCAAGCCCACGAACAGTAATGTAATGGAGTAAGATCTCCATGGTCAAGACGTAGCTTCGTGGAGACTGATCCAACGGCCAATGCGCACTTCACTGGCGCGTGGTGGGAAGACGAAAAAGATCGCAGGTGACCCCTTGGCATTGAAATGAAGAGTAAAGACAACACTACGTGGCCTAATGTCGCTTTGGTTGTATTCGCATGTGAGTGCTAGTGAAAAAGGATATGCGACTGACGACTGTGATTTTTAAACAGATTTATGTCGGACAGGGGCAGATGTTAATTTGAAGATTTTTGTTGAGAATCACCAATACTATAACCGCTCCAAGTACGTACCTTCCCTCCTGACTCACTCTGTATGTGAACTTGTGAGGTGAAGTTCGAACGAAAAGGGAGAGACCGTCCTCCATTAGACAGTGTAAGATAACAACTGAACACACAAACCTTAAATACAGCAGAAGGCTACATGCAGAGTGAACTATATTTTGTTGTCTCTTGTGGTGATATTGTTTGTTAATATATGTATTTTCATTCCAGTTACATTGATTACCCAGAACATTAAGACCACCTACCGAATAGCTTGCATGTCCAGCTTTCGTGTGGATAACAATGGCGACGAGTCGTGACATGGAAGCAATGAGAGCTTGGTAGGCCGCTGGAGGGAGTTGGCACCACATCTGCACACACAACTCACCTAATTCCCGTATATTCCGGGGCCGCGCAGGTTTAGCCGAGCGGTCTGAGGCGCTGCAGTCATGGACTGTGCCGCTGGTCCCGGCGGAGGTTCGAGTCCTTCCTCGGGCATGGGTGTGTGTGTTTGTTAAGTAGTGTGTAAGCTTAATGACTGATGACCTTGGCAGTTAAGTCCCATAAGATTTCACACACATTTGAACATTTTTTTATATTCCGGGGAGGGGGGGGGGGGGGCCGTGAGATCTGACAACACGCAACACGTTCAGTCACGTCCCAGACGAGTTCGATCGAGTTCAGATCTGGCCGGGTGGGGTGGGGGTGGTGGGGGGGGGGGGGGGGGGATGGCACCACATCAATTCGAACTCGCCATTGTGTTCCCCGGACCATTCCATCACATTCACGAGCTTGTGATATTGAGCATTATATTGTTGAAAAAAAAACTCTTCCGTCGGTAAACATGGTCGTCATGAAGGGGCGAACATGGTCTGAAAGTACTGTAGGATACTCCTTAGCCGGTCATGGTGCCTTGCACTGGACCCATGGATGATGGCGTGAATGTTCCCAGAACATAATGGAGCCGCCACCAGCTTGTCTCTGTCCCGCAGACAAGTGTCAAGGAGCTGTTCCCCTGGAAGACGACGAATTGACGTCCACCCATCAGCATGATGAAGAAAGTATCGGGATTCGTCAGGCCGTGCAACGTTCTGTCACTGCACCAACGTCTAGTGCGAATGGTCACGTGCCCATTTCAGTAGTAGTCGCCGATGTTGTGGTGATAACATTGGAACATGCAAGGGCCGTCGGTTGCGGAGGCGCAACAGAGTATTTGGGTGCACTGTGTGTTCAGACTCTGCCCAGCATTGAAGTGTGATGTTAGTTCTGCCACAGTTCGCCGTGTGTCCTGTTTTACCAGTCTGCCGAGCCTACGACGTCCGACATCTATAATGATGAGTGGCCACCCAACCCCACGACGTCTGGAGGTCGTTTCACCTTGGTTTCGTCACGTGTTGAAGACTCGCCTTCTCTGCCTCGTGATGACTGGGTGTTGTGTGCTGTCCTAAGGTTAGTTAGGTTTAAGTAGTTCTAAGTTCTAGGGGACTGATGACCATAGATGTTAAGTCCCATAGTGCTCAGAGCCATTTGAACCATTTTGAAGACTCGCCCCAGTACTCCTCGAGCACCCAAGTCGTGCAGTTTCCTAAATGCTCATTCCTCCTGGCAATCACAGTCTGCCTTCAATCAAACGCGGATAGATCCTTCGCCTTCCCTATTGTACACAGGGACAGCACACTCACTGGTACGACATGCATCGTGCGTGTGTCTGACTGACAGTCATTCCTCGCCAGGCGACGCTGCACTGCAATCGCCTGAACGGCTCTACGTCGACAGTAGGTTGGTGGTCGTAATGTTATGCCTGATCAGTGTACATGTTCTGACGATTGTTGCTGAGACAACCGCAATAAGTTAGTAAATGCTATAAATACACATGATATCAAATAGTATAGACAGAAACAGAAACCTTCTGGAAAGCACGTGTGACCTTCGTAGCAACGCCCATATCACTCTGGAGCTATCTACGAGTAACTGCGCTCACAGAAGCTCCGGATCAGATCACTGGAACGAAAACTGTACACTGGAAACACTCTTTCAATTATTCTCCCAACTGGTTCCTTGGAACTAGGTCGCAGTCTCAGGAAGATTATTGAACACTTTGAGAGTCATTGACACAGGAGCACTTTAGGCACAAAAATCACTTTACCTGTATTTCCACAAAATTTGCCAAGTCTGTCTCTCAACCAAGACACCCTCCATCCTACAATTAGTTCCGCAAACAAAATACAGCTATCACTGAAACACACCACAAGCATTGACTAATTCACTTCGAAAAACATCTAGTCGAAATAAAAGATCATGAAGAAAAGAAAAGAATACACTCATTCTCCCAGATGGTGTCACCTTTCAATCTGATTCCTCAGTCACTGATTTTATGTATTTGAGTCGGTACAAGGTTGAACGAATTTTTAAGTACTGAAGCTTTTACGGACAGAGAACAGTGGATAATAACGTTTGATTTTAGCTTTTGTGACATGTAATTCCATTGATTCTGTTTCTCTAATGTTAACTGTTATCTTTGGCTGAGTGCTACCTCGTGTTAAATTCTCATATTACTGTAACTGACACTGTACGGGTCGGTAAAGCTTCTGTTGTCTGGATGGAAAAATCCAACACCACATGTGTCATTACTGAAATGCACACATGGGTTCATCGTCAGTGCAGCAAGCCTTCGCACATAGCCAGATTATATTGTTATCGCTAATCGCTGTTGTTGGTACTAGTTTTCTGTATATTCTAGTGAGAATAATTTTATCAGTCAAACTGGTCACAATAATCCACTCTCTGCTTACCCTCTTACTCATGACGAATGCTACTCCCGTTCCACCATTTCCTGCTGCTGTTGATTCTTTGCATCTTTCCAGATTTTCTGGCGTCTCTACCTCCTTCAGACTTCTGACATTAAGCGCTGCGACTCGTAGAATTACCTTTACATTGTTCATTCAGTTTTTTTTCCCTCTTGGTCACCTTCTCCTTGGTTATCCCTCTTGGAGATTCGAACGGCTCTTTAATCCGGAGTCGTTCGACAATGGAGAAATCAACAGGACACTTCTTCAATTGCAGGAAAAATATCCCATGCGTACACTTCCGTCTCTTGAATGCAGTGGTTTTTATTGGCGTCTGCGTCCTCATGCTGTTGGTCATTACTGCTTCTTCCGCCTTCTAGGAGCAGTTTCCCCCTCCAAGGGCAAGAGAACGCTCTGAACCTCTGTCTGCATCTCCACCATCTCTTAGACTGCAGTTTGCATGTCTTCGTGCCATTGCTAGAAACTTTTACTGAAAATTTAGGCAGTGGCTGTTCTCTAACACGTGACCCAATACGTTTTGATTACTAGTCAAAGAAGCCACCCCTGTAGCATCGTGTGTACGCGAGGATCCCGATAGTCATTTACGAAAACAAGTTTTATGAGTCTGGATCAAGAAGTAATGCCCCTGCGCGATAAAAAAAATAATAATGAGAATGTAACAGCGAAATAATCTGAACTGTCCTGTACAAAACGCTAACGTCCAACACAGTCACTACGCATTTGTACACATTAACGCTATCAATGAACTGTTGACCGTAAACTGCAACCCGTGTGTCTCCTGTATTCACTTCATCAGCACGTCCACGAGCGGCATCTGTGACAGACGTTGTTCGCCGCCCGCTGTGATGTCCGTTTCTCCACTATCAAACTTCTTCTTCCCAAACGCCGCACATCGATGTCCATTACAGCGTCAAAGTACACTCACTTGATGAATAATTTTAAAATGCCTTTAAAATTATTGGCGAAGAGGTGAAACACTGAATTTTTCAAAAATTGGTGATGGTTGTGGTGGTAAGTTTCTACGGGACCAAACTGCTGAGGTCATCAGTCTCTAGGCTTACACACTACTTAATCTAACTCTAACTTACGCTAAGGACAACACACACACACCCACGCCCGAGGGAAACTCGCTAAAAACGCTAAAAAAAAATATGACCGTGGTTTCACTATCGTCGGCCGAGTTTGGTGTAACAAAGCCGTCGGGCGGAATTCAATCCAGATCAACGGTATCATCTTTGTTCGATGGGATAAACGTTATTGTATTTACAAAGGTTTTTTTTGATGTTCCGTGACCCTGTAAGTGTATTGTCATATCGCTGGCTTAGTTGTGGAGTATCTTTGCGGGCAGCCGCGTCTGTAGAGTCGAGCACGGGACACGCAGCTGTTATGTTGTGTTGTAGGTAACTCTGCATGTGAGAGGCTTCGTTAGTGTGGAAGTCGAACAATCATCCGTGCCGTGTTCGGTCTCCCAGAATGAGCTGATGTGAATCAGTAAAAATTAGTTACCATAAAACAGTGCAGTCAAGTGCCAGTGACTTGTAGCGAGCGTGAGGACGTGCGTTCGATCATCGCGTTTCCGCATTATCAACAATCGGCCGCGCCGCGACGGTTACGCGCACGCTCGTACAAGTGAGAACTGAGAACTGAAAAATTAACTTTACGGACAGTGTTGCATCATTACTAGTGTCAAGGAGGAGTGGTATCAAAAGAAATCTGTGTATATGTGGCGAGCGGAAGAACTTTCGTTCGATTATTCGGCTTTCGCATCGTCAACAATCATCCGCGCCGTGTTGGGTACGCGTACGCTCGTCCAAGTGATATTGTGGACAGTTAATCATCAAGATTGTTAACTGGGATAAACATTTACGACTTAGAGTATAAACAGTGCAACCTGTGATTTCTTATCGTCTCAGAATATAGTTGTTCATACCAGACGAAGGACAGTGTTGTGTTTTAACATTGAGTGGCTCCCATAACCCGATTGCATATTTCGATATATAATTGCAGGAAAGCCAGCAGCAGTGTGGGGGAGAACAGTACGACCGCCGCGGGATTATCAGGTACGTGGTGTGAACAGGGCGCACGGTCAAGAAAAGCAGAAACGACAACGAGTTTAAGGTACCCCACCCATTTGTACTCCCGGGCGTGTTCTATGAGATCTCGCCCCACTGTTTGAGAGCCACTGGCTTCAGGCAAATGGCGGTGTGGTTTCTTCTAAAGGGAACGGTTTGTTTCCTTTCACATCCAAAAATGGTTCAAATGGCTCTAAGCACTATGGCACTTAACATCTAAGGTCCCCTAGACTTAGAACTATTTAAACTCAACAAACCTAAGGACGTCACACACATCCATGCCCGAGGCAGGATTCGAAACTGTGACCGTAGCAGCAGCGCGGTTCCGGACTGAAGCGCCTAGAACCGCTCGTCCACAGCGAGCGGCCTCTCACATCCTTCACTAACTCGAGCTTTTTCTCCGTCGCTATCGACCTTGCTGTCAGCGGGACTTTACACTCTATAATTCTCCTTCCTTCTGCTGCGGGCTAATGCTGTTTGTTTCCTAACCGTCCCGCGGGCGCTGCTTGTTTCAGAGTTAGACGTCAGCAGCACATGTGAGGCGATGCAAGGTCTCCCTGCCTACGATGTCAAGGCGCTGAGCCACGTAACAACCTGCTCGCCTGGGACACCAACCACAAACAAACACAAACACCTGTTCTTCGTTGACTGCGCACTTCCAGATAGATGAAAAAAAAACGCAGCATAACATCTGATCCGTCGGTGAGAAACGTCAGTCCTATTTCCCTAGGTAAGCGAAAGGAAGAAGCTATTCCGTGACCGACTCTTAATACTGGTGTTATAAAATAGTTTCATCATCAGCACGTTGCACGTGGAGCTTCTATTGCTACTGTGCCAACGACCTGGATCCTGCTCCCGGTAACGTCAAGAAATTTTACGTGGTGGGAGGGACGGAGTAGGACAAGGTCAACAGGGGACCTAATTTACGATTATAAACGTAATAGCAGCGATCCGCGTTAGGAAACCGACATTCGACAGTAGATGGCGGCTTCTCACGTGCTTCGCATTACTAATCCAAGGCCATTTCTCGTCTTCAAATGGTTCAAATGGCTCTGAGCACTATGAGACTTAACATCTGAGGTCATCAGTCCCCTAGAACTTAGAACTACTTAAACCTAACTAACCTAAGGAAATCACACACATCCATGCCCGAGGCAGGATTCGAACCTGCGACTGTAGCAGTCGCGCGGTTCCAGACTGTAGCGCCTAGAACCGCTCGGCCACTCCGGCCGGCACTTGGTCTTCCTACAGGCACAGAATTAAAAGGACGATTTGCAAACAACATATTTACCGTCCCAAGAGTACCTTGTCGCCCTTTCCCTCATTGTGCCGAGCGTTCTAGACGTCACCCATCGAAACAACAATGTCTGAGACTAAAAATGGTCCACGGCCTATCTTCTCACATCAAAAACTCTTGTCACGTTAAATATATTTGTAATCTATTTTAACCCAAAAATCTTTACAACAAGCAAATGAAATAGTAATTTAATATTAACAAGGAAAACACTTCCTAATGTTCTGCAAAACTGAATGTATGTGGTCAAGAATCTGCTTTCGGCTTCTCAGAATGTCGCAAACACACATACCCGGATATAATTTGTACAGAAGATTAAAAAATGACAAAGTTTTCACATAGCAAAATATTACAATAATTACATTAACTAAAATGGCGGGGGGGGGGGGGGAGGGGGGGAACGAAGTTTTTCTGTGAAGGTACATGTAACAAATGATGAGAAATAAGATGTATTTACCGTTTGAATCAGGTATTTGTAACGAAAAATTAATTTAACAAGGGGGAAAATGGAAACTGAGTGTGATTATTTAATATTTGTTGGTTAATAAGTTTTTGGAAGAGTACTTAATAACAAATGATGATCAGTGGTTTCTCCAGTCGTTCCTCTGCGACTTGACCGTTTGTGCCCTCTATCCTGCAACTTGGTATACGCCCTTGTAGCCTGTACCAGTAGTGATAACTCTAAAATTAATATCGGGAGCAGCTGTGAATTTATTGGCTCCTTCAAGAGTAATTATGCATCCTGTGGCAGCTATCACGAAGGCGTAATTGAAGGCCATGTCAGTGGCGCTGATTTATGTCTCAGTATATACAGCACTAGACACTAACACTACGTGATCCATCCATATTCAGAGTAGCAAATGCTAATGAACCAACTAAGGCAACGCCATAGAAAAACCCATTCCCACCACAGCCGTATATAAAAATGCTGCAGGTGGACATCCCATAGCAGAAAAGCGCCTCAGTGGTCTTCCAAACGAAATGCGATATCGAAATTTTTGATAAAAGCTAACACATTTACTTAGAAACAATCGCTGAGTGTCGCAAAAGGCACTAGGTCTATCTTTTATAATCATCACCGCCACAGTAACACTATCATCATATCATACCACCACCATCACCAGTTTAGTGTATCAGTACAGATCGTCGTATCAGTGTATGTATCAGTGACAAGATGGTCGATATTATTGTTCCCTTCCAAGTCTCACGAATTCCTAAAATTGCACTGAGAGGCTGTGCCCTTCTCTACAGGCATAAATCACCACTGTAGAAGGAGAGAAAGAGCTAGATCAGCTGTTGCGGAACATGCTTATCAGCGAGGATATGTACTAGCAGCCACTTGAGTATACAACAGGCAACAGAGAGAAGGTATGGAGATCACTGAATAAAAAGTCAGTGGCCGAGCTGTAGGTAGGGCACATACAACCTTTCTTCGCTGTGGCACTAGCAGTGGGTGGCGTGGCCACCTCTTACTGGTGGAAAACATCCCCAGTATTCATTTGACACTTAGATGCGTAGACCTGCGTCTGCCTTGGACAAATCTCTCGTTGCTATATTTATAGGAACACTTAACATGTGATGGCTAAAAGGAACGAGTGCTGGAGGCCAAATGTAAATAATCCATCCATAAACATTATAAAAATGGATATATATATATATATATATATATATATATATATATATATATATATATATATATATGCATATTCCATATCTCCTCCTAAACCACTGGACCAGTTTCAACCAAACTTGGCATGCATATCATTTGCCGTCTGGAAAAAGATGGCTGTGGGGTAAGAACTACCTACCTCTGAAAGTAGTACGAGTGGGGGTGAAAAAACAGTGTAGCACATGACGTGCAAATACCTGTAATTTATTCACCCAGTATTTGAGAGCACTTAGTGACCTGCAACAAACTTTCTACTTAATTTCAAACCTTTACAAAACTTTTTCTCATTGGCAACAATCACAAAATGATAAAAGAAAAAAAGGTTATTGCTTACTAGATTTTCGCTGTTCAAGCAGTAGAACGCTGCATCAGGCAAGACGTTTTAATATATTATTTCTGTATTACTAATCGCAACACACAACATCCACTTACGCCGCTGAATGTACCTAGAAAAATACTGGGTGGTTATAATTAAACTGACGGTTTCCAAGTGCTATAGTGCAAGGAGTATACGACGCAGGACGCTGAAACAACAGGTATGTTCATTTTCGGTGCGCTCACGGAGTATGCTGAAAAAATAATAGTGTCACTTTCTGCCACCAGGTGAAAATATAGGGCTGTAATCAGTCAGGATGAGCTATGTTTCCTGTTTTGACGTTAGCGTGATGGTTGTCGCTTGGCAATGCGTGTGACTGCTGGTGGGTTAGATGATGGAGCATGGAGAGGAAGGCGGCCCATTCCCACATCAGTTGCCTATGACATTGCTGTTGCTCCAGCTGACCGTGCAGCACATTGCCTCACATTCTTCAGCCAGTGTTCAAGATCGGCCAAGGGAATTGTCTTCTCCTGGTCAATAGTTAAAAAGAATTGAGGCGCATTTTACACTGTTATCTCTGCAGGATTCAGTAAGTGCACCGAATGAATACCCAAGACAGGCTACAACGCCATGACTTTCCCCTTCAGTTTTTTACATGCGTGGAAATGCATGACATTTGGCTGGGATATAGTCTTTGGATGGACGAGGTACATTTTACTCTGCATGGTGCCGGGAATGCACTGTCCCACATGTTGTGCAGGAACATCCACTGCACTTCAGTTATGTAATTGTGCGATGTGGTTCCACAAGTTATTACATTCTCTGTACATTTTTCCTTCGATGAGGTGCCACCTCGTGAGTCCGTTAGGTGTATAGTGACATCTGCAGGCAACTGCATGTACACTACTATTTTTGTGCAAGATGGGGCGACATCACATGTCGCTTGCCAGGTGAAAGATTTGCTTCGAGAAACCGGTAACGATCGCATTACCTCTAGGTGATTTCAAAAAGTGTGGCTTACCAGCCGGCCGGAGTGGCCGAGCGGTTCTAGGCGCTACTGTCCGGAACCGCGCGACCGCTGCGGTCGCAGGTTCGAATCCTGCCTCGGGCATGGATGTGTGTGATGTCCTTAGGTTAGTTAGGTTTAAGTAGTTCTAAGTTCTAGGGGACTGATGACCTCAGATGTTAAGTCCCATAGTGCTCAGGGCCATTTGAACCATTTTGTAGCTTACCAGGTCCCCAAAACTTAATCCATGTGACTTCCAGTTGTGAGAATACCTGGATGATCGTGTCTGTTAGGGATGCATCAGGCGTGTTCCTGATCTGAAGTAAGGCATACGACTACATATCTTTCTGATTACACGGGATATGCTGTTAGCAACTGTCGACCACGCTGTATTACAGAAGTAACATATTGTTGAATCGGAGGACCATTTTGAACACATGTTGTAAATTGTGACCACATGGTAATAAACGTACCAGAACCACTGTTATCACGTGTTTGATCGTTCCTCCCCTTTTTGTGCAACCACACCACATTCTGACAGCTTACAGCACCATATTTTCACCTGATGGCAGAAAGTGAAACTATTACTTTTTTCAGCACACTCCACGAATGCACCGATACCTATGATATTTCAGCGTCTGCAACGCATACAGCCCGCACTGCACCACTCTCGACACCGTCAGCTCAATCACAACCATGCGATGTATCATTGTATGACACAAAGTTCAGGAAGTACATCATTAACATTGAGCTGCTTGAAAATGAGTCTGAAGGAAGAATTTCGCTACCCATACTAGTTAAATATGTATACAAAAACGAGTGAAACATTTTAAACATATGTGAAAAATGTTTTACATTTGCATATATGGGCATAACCATGGGTGAAAAGCTCACCTTTGGAGCTCTGGAACGATTTCAGTCAAATTTTGTACAAAAAAAATGGTTCAAATGGCTCTGAGCACTATGGGACTCAACTGCTGAGGTCATTAGTCCCCTAGAACTTAGAACTAGTTAAACCTAACTAACCTAAGGACATCACAAACATCCATGCCCGAGGCAGGATTCCAACCTGCGACCGTAGCGGTCTTTCAGTTCCAGACTGCAGCGCCTTTAACCGCACGGCCACTACGGCCGGCCAAATTTGGTACACATACTAGCTACAATGTGGAGAGAAAACTGTGGGAGTAAGAACTACCAGCCTCTTATTCGAGTAGTGGGCATAACATGGTGAGAGAAGGAGGTGGACAAGCAGTGGATGGAAGGAGTTGAACAGAGATAAGAGGAGGAAGAGATGGACAGAGTGGGAGAGAGGGGGTAAATGGACAGAGAGAGGGGAGAGTAGAAGATAGGCAAAGAAAGGAAAATAGAGAGAGAGAGAGAGAGAGAGAGAGGGGTTATAGGAGATGGACAGTGAGAGGTATAGTAGTAGGAGATGGACAGAAGAGAGAGAGAGATAGAGAGAGAAGGAGGAGGAGAAGGACAAATAGAAGATTTGAATAAATACATACGCGGGTAACGACAGGTACTCAGCTCTTAATAATACTCACAGACATACCGGGTGTCCCAAAAAGAATGACACGATTTTAACTTATTATATTTAGACAAATGTCACTAGGTAACTGAAACAGCGCTAGATGTTATCGACATGGTCTAGAGTTTCAGAAAAAATCCGCTAGTTGTCGCTACGGGCGCTGACCTGGAGCGTGCAGCCAGTCTCGCGCAATATGGCGTCCACGAAACAGAAGCTGTATTGTTTTATTGAATTTAGTCGTACTCAAACAGTGACAGCAGTTAAGCGGGCGTTTCATATTCGATTTCGTGCTACACCACCATCACCAAAGAACATTTGACGGTGGTATACAGTTTGAAACAGGGTGCCTCTGTAAAGGCAAAAGTCCTGGCAAGCCACGCATTCCTGAACAAACAGTGGAACAAATCATATTTTGCAATGCCACGGCACTGGTTATTCCCACAACTTGACTCTGACAATTTCATCTATCAGTAAAATGCAGCACCACTGCACTGGCACAACAACGTACGCAGTTCCCTCAATGCCAACGTGCCTCAACGTTGGATAGGGCATACGGGATCACGAGACCAGGCTTTACACTCTTGGCCTCCTAGGTCCCCTGACTTAACACCATGTGATTTCTTCCTGTGGGGATATGTTAGCCGCGCGCAATTAGCCGAGCGGTCTGAGGCGCTGCAGTCAGGGACTGTGAGGCTGGTCCCGGCGGAGGTTCGAGTCCTCCCTCGGGCATGGGTGCGTGTGTTTGTCCTTAGGATAATTTAGGTTAAGTAGTGTGCAAGCTTAGGGACTGATGACCTTAGCAGTTAAGTCCCATAAGATTTCACACACATTTGAACATTTGGGATATGTTAAACAATGTGTTTACGTTCCTCCCTTACCTAGTGACATTGATGAACTAAAAACCAGAATATCACGTGCTGTAGCTTCAGTGACAGAAGACACTTTATGCTCAGTTTGGGATGAATTCGGCTATCGGCTAAATGCCGTCCGTGCAGCCAGTGGAGGATATAAAGAACATTCATGATGGATTTTTATAAACTTCTCTCTTTTCTGAGTAATTTAGTATGCAATTTGTTGGTGTTAAGCCCTTCTTCCCAATAAATAATTCTATTTAAAATCGAGTCATTCCTTTAGGGACACCCTGTATAATTGCCCGCAACGTATAGATTATGCAAGTATACTGGTTTTTCATGTGGCAAATTTGTGCAGCACTATTGTGGTAACGATGCACTCAAATCTTAGCCTATGAATGAACTCAAGAGCCCGTTTTGCATTTGTGTAGTAATCGGACGTCCGAATTTAGAGCTAATTGCCCGATGTGTGTCGCTGAAGAGATGACTCTCGTAGGCCAGACAAGTGAATCTGAAAGTCGTATCCTGTTTTTATTCTTAACTGCGGTAGCAATGGTTACGCGGACGTCGACGTATTAACGTGAGTCACCCGACTGCACGTCCGGCTTGTATGCGGATGCTTAGATAAGCCGAGCTGAAACGGGAATCAAGGACAATGGCGCGACAGGGGCGTTGGAGCTGTGGCGTTAGAGCTGCGCAGCGTGAAGTGCTAGTTGTACGCCAGTACAGTGTAATGACGGTCGCGCCAGTTGTCGACACAGGGTAACATTGACACACACACACACACACACACACACACACACACACACACAGAGTTCTCGAGTGCGAGTTACGTGAGCGAGGTTGTCAACATGAACAAGTATTATACCATGTTATAAGGCAACATCCCAACTGACTGACTGACTGACTCACTCTGTCTCATTATTGCCCAGCTCAAACCACCAAGGATAGAAATTTGGAATCTGCGGAGGGTGTTGTTCTTACAAAGTAGGCGTTGTTTCAGAAGCGATCTTTCGGTGTTTCTTTCCTAAGGGAGTGAAATAAGGAATGATATGTTTTTAGAAAGATGTCGTTATTAAGGCAAGTTTCAAACTAGATGTGCGAAAACCGATATTTAGTTTCTCGGTCAGAAAAAAAGAACAGCATTTTTGTAAACTTAACGTCTATGGGGTGAAATTAAAAAAAACGTCATTATTAAAGAACTGCTACCAAGCTACATCTATGAAAATTGGTAATTGATTTCTTGATCACAAATAAAAAAAAAACCACATGTTCTGGGGTTTTTGGACTCACATGGGGGTGAAATACGTGATGAAAGTTTTTATGCAAATATTTGATGAAAGTTTTTATGCAGGTATTTCATTATGCAAGCAATTTTGAAGCTCAAGGTAAGAAAATTTATATTTGGCTTCTCTGTTCGAAACAAAAATACGTGATTCACTGTTTTTGCAAATTCAATCTCTAAGAGGGTGAAATAGAGGATGAAAATTTTAAGTAAAATATTTCGTTATATCAAAAATTTTTAAAGATAAATATGTGAAAATTGTTATTTCGCTCTCGATTAGATATAAAAAATGTGTTAGGGGAGGAAAGTTTCTATGGAAACATCACCACAAGAATGCAAAAGGCACGATTAACAAATAAATGGTTGAAATGGCTCTAAGCACTATGGGACTTAACATCTGAGGTCATCAGTCCCTTTAGACTTAGAATTACTTAAACCTAACTAACCTAAGGACATCACACACATCCATGCCCGAGGCAGGATTCGAACCTGCGACCGTAGCGGTCTCGCGGTTCCAGACTGTAGCGCCTAGAACCGCTCGGCCACTCCGGCCGGCGGCTCTGAGAACTATGGGACTTAACATCGGAGGTCATCAGCCCCTAGAACTTAGATCTACTTAAACCTAACTAACCCAAGGACATCGCACACTTCCATGCCCGAGGCAGGATTCGAGCCTGCGACCGTAGAAGTCGCGCGGTTCCAGACTGAAGCGCCTAGAACCGCTCGGCCACCCCGGCCGGCTGAAAAACATGAAGAGTAAAGAAAAGATCTATACAGACCATACAGCCTACGTGAGCGAAGCAGCGAGCGCTAGGTTAGTGTAGTATAATTATGAAGCTTTAAGTTGCGGAATAAACGGGTAGCTTGTTTGCGTGGAAACGTTCCAACTTTCTCCTCAGTTTCCTCCACCGCTTGCTTAAAGAACATACTAGATGACAGAGGAAGACAGGCTGCAACCCTGTCTCACTCCCTTCTCAGTTACTGTCTCCCTTTCAGTGGTTAGCACACTGGACTCGAATTCGGGAGGACGACGGTTCAAACCTGCGTCTGGCCATCGCGAGTTAGGTTTTCTGTGATTTCCTTAAATATCTTCGGGGAAATACCGAAATGGTTCCTCTGAAAGGGCACGGCCGACTTCCTTCTCCATCGTTCCCTAATTTGATGGGACCGATGACCTCACTGTTTGGCCCCTCCTCCTAACCAACCAACCAAACTTTCATGTCTTTCAACTCCCAGGACTGCAGTTGTATTCCGATGCAACTTGAAAGCGAACGGTATATTATTGATTACGTTCCTCCACTGCGTCTGAAGAACTCGTACCATTCTTTGTTCCACAAGTCAATCGTACCTATCAGTATGCTAGGAGTTGTTCATAATAAATGGGTGCGAATTTACCTTTCGTCGACGTAAAGAGCAGGTTTTGTTAATTCCAATGGTTTTTTGTCTTCTTGTTCATTCATGGTTGCGCGTTTAGACTGGCAACTCTCTAAAGCTCATTTCATAGATACAACAATTTTTCTGTGCATTCTTTTGCTTTCAAGTCCAAACTTGCTAGTTCCTTATGAAAGCTGATTTGAGTATAATATCACCTGTATACGTAACTTCTATGAAATAGTTATTGTAAACCCCTTGTTTCTTCTTGTTGTTATTGTTGTTCTTTTCTGCGTCTTCGAGATTTCTGCTCCACTCGACTTGCTGCCCTTATTTCCATGTTCTTTCCATCACTGCCTTACGTACGAGTAACATTCTGCATTCACGATTTCGCTTCCTCCATCTGTTGTGAATTCTCTTTTCTTTATCACTGCCAAGACAGTGAGTGACTTTAACAGCAAGTCGCCATCTTTGTCCACGAACACAGTCTCTACGATCACTTTCCACGTTTGTACTGTTCTCTTTATTTCAGACTGAAGTATAGATAGAGAATGAATTTTCACTCTGCAGCAGAATATGCACTGATTTGAAACTTCCTGGAAGATAAAAACTTTGTGCGGGACTGAGGGTCGAAGTCTCGTAACGGTCCGGCTATATCGGCTGCGGTTTCTTGTATTAATGCGAGTTGTAAACTGTTACAGAAAAAGTGTAGTTTAAGTTACGGGGCGACGCTGCAGCTAAGCGATCAGTGAACTGGTTAACTGGTCAGAAGCAGCGGGCAGCAAAGTCAAGGAGGGTATGAACAGCCAACAAAAGATCCCAACGCAGAAAATAATTACAAAAAATGTTAAATAAAACTGGAGTTCTGTAATAACATCTTTGTGCTTCGCTATTAATGTACTCCGTGCCGAATAAAAAAGATTGATTTTTGTGGCTATACTGAATCATTATAAAGGCTCCTTAGTGACATGAAATAGCTCTTTTCTACTCGTCTGTGTAAGCTATGAGCCAACGGCTTTGTTGCAGAGGTAACATCGGTTCCCGTCAGACGATAAAAATTAAGCGCTGTCGGACTTGGCTAGTACTTGGATGGGTGACCGTCCGATCTGCCGAGCGTTGTTGGCAAGAGCGGTACACTCAGCCGTTGTGAGGTTAACTGAGTAGCTACTTGATGAGGTAGTAGTGGCTCCGGTCACAAAAACTGACTACGACCGGGAAGTAGTCTGCCGATCACATGTCCCTACATATCCGCATCCACTGACGCCTGTGAGCTGAAGATGACACAGCGATCGATCTGTCCCGTTGGGCCTGCAAGGCCTGTCGGACGGAGTTTAGCTTTTTGCGTAAGTTATAGCAAAATATGAAACTTCCTGGCAGATTAAAACTATGTGCCGGATCAAGACTCAAACTCGCGACCTTTGCCTTTCGCGGGCAAGTTTCATATCAGCGCACACTCCGCTGCAGAGTGAAAATCTCATTCTGGAAATATTCCCCTGGCTGTGGCTAAGCCATGTTTCCGCAATATCCTTTCTTTCAGGAGTGCTAGTTCTGCAAGTTTCGCAGGAGAGCTTCTGTAAAGTTTGGAAGGTAGGAGACGAGGTACTGGCAGAAGTAAAGCTGTGAGGATGGGGCGTGAGCCGTGCTTGGGTAGCTCAGATGGTCAGGCTTACCGCCTGGCGACAATGAATATCAACATGATCAGTTCTCCTGTCAAGATCCAACTTTTGAAAGAAACCATACGAGCCATGGGAGTTGACTTTGCTTTCCTACAAGAAGTGACAACGACTGCACTCCCGCACTTTTACGGTTACGCCACACATGTGACGCCCGGTAGCCCTGCAGACACCGGAGTGGCAATATTAGTGCGTGAAGGTATTGAAGTTACCGACGTCACGTTTCTTCCCTCCGCGCGAGGAATAGCATTTACGGCACTCAACACCCGATTCATTAATGTTTACGCGCCGTCGGGTACCACAAGACGTCACGACCGCGCCAGATTCTACTACACAGATGTCGCTCCCCTTTCCCTTGGACGATACGACCACAGCGTCTTCACCGGCGGTTTTAATTGTGTACTTCACCCCAAGGACCAAATCCCACATTACATGCCTTGTCCCAAACTGGGTGCGATGATCCAAGAACTTCACTTGTGCGACAGGTGCGAAGAAGTCCACGGTAACCGCTCTGGCCAAGGTGTGGTGGACGCTGAACTATGGCCTCAAGCCTATTCCGATCACAGTGCCTATATCTGCACTATACACCCACGCCCCCAACAAGTCTGGCGCAGCAATGGCTTTTGGAAGCTCAACATAACTCATCTCCAGGACCTGGATTGCCGTCGGCAAGTTGCAGCAACGTGGACTGACTGTGAACGCCGCCACCCACGATACACCTCGAACCTGGAGTGGTGGCTCGTCTGTGCCAAACCAGCAATCCGTAGGACACTTATGCAATATGGCAAGGACGTGACTGCGTGGCATCGACAGACCCTCGATTTTTACTACGCGGCACTCAGTGACCTCGACGCCTTACCTCCTTCCCCGGAGAGACAACATGACCAAAGCAGAATCAAGGCTCACATACTATCATTGACGAAGCGCCGACTAGAAGGTGCAGTAGTCCGCTCGCGACGGCACGACCGAACGGTTGCAGAGGAACCCACTATGCACCATGTTGTGGCGGATAAGCGCCGACAACGCCAACTTTTAATCACACAACTCAGGACACACGACGGTCGCTTATGTACGACCCAAGCAACCATAGTAAAGGCGGTGGAGGATCATTTTCGTCATCTTTACAAGGAAAGAACCGTCGATGACGAGGCCACTACTGAAGTGTTACAGCAGGTAACACGTACTATCGACGAGGCTACCGTGACTGCACTAACAGAGGAAATCTCACTCGAAGAAGTCGAAGAGGCCGTGGACAAAGGTGCGGCCAATAAGTCTCCTGGACCTGATGGATTGCCCATTGAATTCTACCGGACTTCCCGTGACATCATGATACCTCGCTGGGTAATAATGTTCCGCGAACTTATGTCTCCAGACTGTGTTGTGCCGCCAGCGTTTGTAGGTCTTCTCATACCGGTACACAAGCAGGGTGGAGGGCTATGGATTAACGACTATCGGCCGCTTACAATGCTGAACGCCGATTACAAGATTTTCACCAGGATTATGGCGAGCCGTATTAAGACGACTTTGCCGATGATCCTCGCTCCAGAACAGACGTCGCAGGGGGGAGAAGCCAACATACACATGGCCACCGGTGACTGCAGGGACTTAATAGCGATCGCTTCTGCGTGCCGTCTGAGAGCGGCGATCGTCTCCGTCGATTTCAACCGCGCCTTTGATAGAGTGCACCACAACTTCCTCCTACGAGTGATGGACTGTATGGGATTCTCCCCGGGCCTCATCGACACCCTACGGCGTCTTTGGACCGCAGCCAGCTTCCACGTCCAGGTCAATGGAAGGACGGTAGGACCAGTACCCACTAAGAGGACTCTACGACAGGGTTATCCCCTTTCTACCTACCTTTATGCAATCGCACTCGAGCCACTCCTAGTGGGCCTTAACCACCGCCCATCTGGCATCACGCTGCGGGACGTCACCTTTCGCTATAGGACATACGCTGACGACCTGCTACTGCTGGTTCGTTCCAATGACGAAGTTCAAAGTGTACTAACCTGGATTGAGCGATCCGGACAGCCCGCAGGCAGTCTTCCGAACATCAACAAGTCGGCGGCGTTGGATATTGGGCGTGGTCTCGGACCGGAAGCCCTCGCTCCCCTCCCACCAGTTTCTGATCTGCGATATTTGGGAATCACGTTCAAGAAAGATGTACGTAAAACAGCTGCAGAGAACTACCGACGGTTATTACAGATCATACGCGCAATGGTGCGACAGAATCTGCTCCGGGACTTGAATCAGCTACAACGTGTTGAATACCTGAACCTCTACGTGGCATCAAAACTCAACCACGTGGCACAGGTCCTCCCACTACCGCTGCAGATAGGTCGCCGGCTTCAGGCGGCCTTCAATTAGCACGTTTCCGCAGGTCATATCTTTAAAGTACGATACGACACTCATACCCTCCCAGTGCACAGAGGGGGACTGGGATTGGTCAACGTCAGGGCGAGAGCAGCTGCCCTTTACATGAGCAAAATGAGGAAACGATGGAAAAGTCAATATACCTCTCTCAAGGGTCGTTTACTACAGGTTCTGATGCCAGCCTCTAACGTCCCGCCGGTGGCGGTTGCGCACGTCGCACCACAGCTCTCCCATGTGTCGACCTTCATTCTTGATTACAGCTATGTCAGCTCGAACCTCTCCGCCACACGTCCACCAAAGGCGAAAGATTTTTATACCAACCTTCTGCAGGCAGTTTCCCATAACGTGGTGGAAAACAAGTACCCTACGGTTCACTGGCCAAGAGTGTGGAAAACGATACACCAAAACTTTCTGTCATCCACGGTGCGTTCGAAGTGGTATCAGATCACCAACAAAAAATATGCCACACGACAGCGACTTCACACTATTGGACTGGCAGACTCCCCTTATTGCCCAGATTGTCACCTTTTGGATACCGATGAACACCGTTTTACTTGCGCATCATCGTCCGGAGTTTGGCGACTAACACAGAAGATATTGGCTTGTTACCTCCGGGTCACACCTGATATGATTGACCCTCAGACCCTACTCTGTCCAGATGAAACTTACTTTCCGGCTGCAAAATATCATGCGCTTACATGGTTCAAAGAACTTACCGTCGGCTACATCTTTAGCGACGGAGAGAAAGAGCAGCTTGATTACTGGTGGTTCCTACAAAATGCTCAAAATGCCCTCGAACGCACACCGAAATACCGTACGCTCTTCGCAAATTATTTACGCAGCGTTTTCGTTAACCCCCCACTCAGCTGGGGAGTGCCAAGCTGCGGTTAATGTTCTGTGCCGCATCACACTAACGGCTGAACGTTCTGCCTTGTCAGCCATGAGCGAAGGAAGAGACAAGCTGCTGCAAGGATGCTGTTTTCCTTGAGGCACTAGCGAAGCAGAATGCCTCCGTTGCAGATGCCCTTGGAGATATCAGATAACGATGACGAGACTCCAAGTGGAACCAGTTACGTTACTGAAGAACCTTTTAGTTGGAATTACATCAGTGATTTATATTTTTATTTTTTGATTACTCTTTTATGCCACCTCTGTTGTTGTAACACTTGTAACACTTAGTTACTAGAATTCTCATTTGTACACGTTCCCTAAATGTAATCATATAAAAAAAAAAAAAGAAAGAAAGAAAGTGCCAAAGGATAGCCCTAACCTTGATTTCCCATATTAGAAAAAAAAGAGGGCCGATTGCTCTCTGTAATGAATATAACTGAGTAAAGAAATCAACGATGGATTGGAACAGCTGTCATGTGACGTCCGCCCAGACCAAACGAAACGAACAATGCTGAACAGAATTATAACAAGAAAAAAGTTTTTTACAGTGATGGGCCATCGAAATTTATAAGGCCACGACCTTAGATAGCTGGCTCGAATCCAACACGAAAGAATATTGTAACTTATTTGTAAAATAAAAAAAAATGGTAGAGCACTTGCCCGCGTAAGGCAAAGGTCCCGAGTTCGAGTCTCGGTCCGGCACACAGTTTTAATCTTCCAGGATGTTTCATATCAGCGCACACTCCGCTGCAGAGTGAAAATGTCATTCTATAGCAAAATATATTGGCGCACATTTTAATTGTTATTGGAAGTGATTTAGTATATTGGTTTTCACCGGTTTATGTTGCGGAACGATAATGAGAACTTATCATGGAATTTTAGCGTTGGATTGATCAGTGTTATTTCTGGTCGGAGAATAAGCGGTATCCTTTCGTAAATAACAGTTCGTTTATCCAACGCAAGTGGCTTATTATGAGCAAGCGGTGATTTTACACGAGACATTTAACGTTCAAGCTCATCCTCAGAAATCTCTATGTAGGCACAGTAAAGCAGGACTGAAGTACTATCGTGAGATTGTGGATAATTACGGCGATGGATTTGTACAGGCCCCGATTTCGTGTGGAGTTAAATGGTACTAATGGCTCTGAGCACTATGTGACTTAACTTCTGAGGTCATCAGTCCCCTAGAACTTAGAACTACTTAAACCTAACTAACCTAAGGACATCACACACATCCATGCCCGAGGCAGGATTCGAACCTGCGACCGTAGCGGTCACGCGGTTCCAGACTGAAGCGTCTAGAACCGCTCGGCCACTACGGCCGGCGAAAGGTGAGAGATCCTGGCTGAAGGGTGAATGAGGAAGAACATTCCAACGAAGTTTTGTGAGCTCCTCTCGGATGCGCAGACTTCTGAGCCCTTGCGTTGTCATAAAGAACGAAAAGTTCGTTGCTCTTTATGATCTACTGCCAGGTGGCCAGGAATGCGACGGGCACATAGCCGTGAGTACCCCAACTGATGGACGAGAGCACTACCAACAGAGACACCCAGTTAAACCGCGAAATATTTGAATCCTCCTGGCAGATTAAAACTGAGTGCCGGACCGAGACTCGATCTCGGGACCTTTGCCTTTCGCGGGCAAGTGCTCTACCAACTGAGCTACCCAACCACGACTCACGCCCCGTCCTCACAGCCTTACTTCTGCCAGTACCTCGTCTCTTACCTTCCAAACTTTACAGAAGCTCTCCTGCGAACCTGCAAGTTCTGCAAGGTTCGCAGGAGAGCTTATGTAAAGTTTGGAAGGTAGGAGACTAGGTAAAGCTGTGAGGACGGGGCGTGAGTCGTGCTTGGGTAGCTCAGTCGGTAGAGCACTTGCCCGCGAAAGGCAAAGGTCCCGAGTTCGAGTCTCGGTCCGGCACACAGTTTTAATCTGGCAGTAAGTTTCATATCAGCACACACTCCGCTGTAGAGTGAAAATTCATTCGCGAAATACACTCCTGGAAATTGAAATAAGAACACCGTGAATTCATTGTCCCAGGAAGGGGAAACTTTATTGACACATTCCTGGGGTCAGATACATCACATGATCACACTGACAGAACCACAGGCACATAGACACAGGCAACAGAGCATGCACAATATCGGCACTAGTACAGTGTATATCCACCTTTCGCAGCAATGCAGGCTGCTATTCTCCCATGGAGACGATCGTAGAGATGCTGGATGTAGTCCTGTGGAACGGCTTGCCATGCCATTTCCACCTGGCGCCTCAGTTGGACCAGCGTTCGTGCTGGATGTGCAGACCGCGTGAGACGACGCTTCATCCAGTCCCAAACATGCTCAATGGGGGACAGATCCGGAGATCTTGCTGGCCAGGGTAGTTGACTTACACCTTCTAGAGCACGTTGGGTGGCACGGGATACATGCGGACGTGCATTGTCCTGTTGGAACAGCAAGTTCCCTTGCCGGTCTAGGAATGGTAGAACGATGGGTTCGATGACGGTTTGGATGTACCGTGCACTATTCAGTGTCCCCTCGACGATCACCAGTGGTGTACGGCCAGTGTAGGAGATCGCTCCCCACACCATGATGCCGGGTGTTGGCCCTGTGTGCCTCGGTCGTATGCAGTCCTGATTGTGGTGCTCACCTGCACGGCGCCAAACACGCATACGACCATCATTGGCACCAAGGCAGAAGCGGCTCTCATCGCTGAAGACGACACGTCTCCATTCGTCCCTCCATTCACGCCTGTCGCGACACCACTGGAGGCGGGCTGCACGATGTTGGGGCGTGAGCGGAAGACGGCCTAACGGTGTGCGGGACCGTAGCCCAGCTTCATGGAGACGGTTGCGAATGGTCCTCGCCGATACCCCAGGAGCAACAGTGTCCCTAATTTGCTGGGAAGTGGCGGTGCGGTCCCCTACGGCACTGCGTAGGATCCTACGGTCTTGGCGTGCATCCGTGCGTCGCTGCGGTCCGGTCCCAGGTCGACGGGCACGTGCACCTTCCGCCGACCACTGGCGACAACATCGATGTACTGTGGAGACCTCACGCCCCACGTGTTGAGCAATTCGGCGGTACGTCCACCCGGCCTCCCGCATGCCCACTATACGCCCTCGCTCAAAGTCCGTCAACTGCACATACGGTTCACGTCCACGCTGTCGCGGCATGCTACCAGTGTTAAAGACTGCGATGGAGCTCCGTATGCCACGGCAAACTGGCTGATACTGACGGCGGCGGTGCACAAATGCTGCGCAGCTAGCGCCATTCGACGGCCAACACCGCGGTTCCTGGTGTGTCCGCTGTGCCGTGCGTGTGATCATTGCTTGTACAGCCCTCTCGCAGTGTCCGGAGCAAGTATGGTGGGTCTGACACACCGGTGTCAATGTGTTCTTTTTTCCATTTCCAGGAGTGTATTTGATTGTGATCCATCGCTCCCTTCGAATGACAGTGTCTGCACGTTCCAACGTTGCAGGAGTCACAGCTGTGTGCGGCCGGCTGGCACACGGGAGATCTGACACGTTTCCACGAACTTGTTGTAATGATAATAGAGGCCTCGCCCAACGACTCATCGTGCTTTTCTTCACTGTCAGTTCTTCGTAGACATTCTGCAAGCACCTACGAATATCTGTGAGGCCCTGGTTTTTCGCCAAAAGTAACTCAGTGGCAGCTCTCTGCTTAGAACGCACCTCCGTTAAAGCCGCCGTTTTGAAGACTACGTACAGTGCCGCCACACGTCTGAGCTTTATGAAACTATAGGGGCTGAAGTGGGAATATCCCCGATTCCCCACAACTAATTCCACACTTTTTCAACCGAAACGGGTCGAGAAAAAAATGTGTCGCAGAACGACCCATTTACTTTACTGTGGGACTGTGTTACTGATGTGTTAACAGATTTTTATTACTTTATGAATCGACGCCATATGTTATTCCATTGAGTCATACGGTAACTGCTTAATTACTTCAGTTAGATGCGTTTTCCCAAATCTGAGAGACAAAGAAGGGTCTATTTCTCATCTACGCTCTGCCAGCAGCAGAGGCAGCCGCAGATAGTTCTGTTATTACGTCTGTGAGACGATGACGTAGAAGACGTCACGGAGTGGAAGGCAAGCCTCGTCTCGTCCCAACAGTAACAGTGCTCGACCTTCGTGCATGGCTGCGCAACCGCAACCCGCTCACTCCACAACAAAAGCCTCTTGCTGTTTCATCTTAACAACGTCCGTAATCAGTAAAAATTTTTGAGTGGTCTACTATTATACCACATTACCGAACTGAACTTTTTAAACTGTCATACAATAAGTTATCGCTTAACCGGTTTTGAAAACTGTGTCCCGCGGGATGGCAGGAACTGCAAATCTTCGAGAAACTTAATAAAAAAAGTTACGAAAACGTAACGTTCTCAATATGGCCCCTACCCTCAGTGGAATAAGAAGCAACCTTGGGGTTTAACGTCCTGTGAGACTGAACAGAAATTCGAATAGGACAAGGATAGGGAAGGAAATCGACTGCGTACATTTCAAAGAAACCATCTCGAAATTAGACACATTCTGATACACGAAACCACGAGAAGCCTAATCCTGGAGGTCGGTCACATATTAGAATTTTGCTTAAAAGGAAATTAAAGATTTCGTTCTGTTTCAAACTACACGGCCGAAAAAAAAAGCAAAACAAAGAACGACTTGTGGAAGATAAACGAAAGTTTCTACATCTGAATGATGATGTCTGTGGTGTCACCGCCAGACACCACACTTGCTAGGTGGTAGCCTTTAAATCGGCCGCGGTCCGCTAGTATACGTCGGACCCGCGTTTCGCCACTATCGGTGATTGCAGACCGAGCGCCGCCACACGGCAGGTCTAGAGAGGCTTCCTAGCACTCGGCCCAGTTGTACAGCCGACTTTGCTAGCGATGGTTCACTGACAAATTACGCTCTCATTTGCCGAGACGATAGTTAGCATAGCCTTCAGCTACGTCATTTGCTACGACCTAGCAAGGCGCCATTATCCTTTGCTATTTATCTTGTGATGCATGTACCGTCAGACCGATGTTCACCAATTATGGATTAAAGTTAAGTATTCCAGACGCTACGTACTTTATTTGCTGGTCTTCATAACTTGTCCTGTTCCAGACCTCACGCCATCCTGCGTGAGCTTAACGAGTGCCATTCGGGTACCCGTCAGTGGATTGGCGCTCTTGCCAGTATACAAAAATGTCTATTCAGATGTCACACCAGTCGCATGAGGGTAAAGCTAATAGCGCCACTATTAGGATGAAAATCAGTTTTGATTTAAATACTCGCTGCAACGGTCGCAAGTGATAGTTACCTACGAGACTTTACTTAATTAGTTGATTTTCGTCAAAATTACCTTTAATTAGACGAAGACGTCACCATCGACTGTTCACTAAGTTTGAACGAGGTCGTGTAGTGGAACTACGAGAAGCTGCCTCTTCCTTCCACAACACTGCAGAAAGCCTTGGCGGGGATGCAGCCACTGTACATAACTGCTGGCAGCGGTGGTCATAGGAATGTACGGTCGCGAGAAGAACGGGCACCGTCCAGGAAATTTGGAAATTTGTGGTAAGGTCTTATTGGACCAAACTGCTTAGGTCATCGAAAAATGGTTCAAAGGGCTCTGAGCATTATGGGACTTAACTACTGTGGTCATCAGTCCCCTAGAACTACTTGAACCTAACTAACCTAAGGACATCACACACATCTATGCCCGATGCAGGATTCGAACCTGCGACCGCAGCCGTCTCGCGTTTCCAGACTGTAGCGCCTGGAACCGCATGGCCGCTCCGGCCGGCGCTGAGGTCATCGGTCCCTAAGCCTACACACTACTTAATCTAACTTAAACTAAATTAGGCTAAGGATAACACACACACACACACACACACACACACACACACATGCCCGAGGAAGGACTCGAACGAACCTCCGACGGGGGGAGCTGTGAGGACCGTGACAAGGCACCTAAGACCGCACGGCTACCCCGCGAGGCTGCACCGGCCAGCAACATGACATTACCGAGAGGGAAGATCATCATATTCTGCATAAAGCTCTGGAACTTCGCACTGCGTCTGCAGCAGCAGCTCGAACAGAAGTTGGGACCACGGTGACATAACCAATTGTTACGAATCAGCTACCTCAAGCACAACTCAGAGGCAGACGCCCTGTAGCGTGCATTCCGCTGACGCCAAACGACCGCCATTTTCAGCTTTGGTGGTGTCAAGATCGTTGGACAGCAGGGTCGAAATCTGTTGTGTTTTCTGATGAAAACGGGCTCTCCCTCGGTGCCAGTGCGGTCGTGTTTCGGTTAGGAGTAGGCCAGGTGAGGGCATGCAACCAACCTGTCTGCGTGCTATACACACTGTACCTACACCTGGTGTGATGGTCTGGGATGCGATTTTGTATGGCAGCAGGACCACTCCAGTGGTTATCCCCCCGCAAATTTGTACGTCTGTCTGGTGATTCGGCCTGTTCGCTGCCATCATTAACAGTAATTCAAGAGGTGTTTTCCAACAGGATAACGCTCGTCCACATACCGCTATTTAACCCAACAAGTTGTACAGAGTGTCGACATACTGCCTTGGCCTGCTCAGTCACCACAGCTGTCTCCAGTCGAGCACCTATGGGACATAATCTGACGACATCTCCAGTGTCAATCCACACGCAGCATTCACCGTCCCTGTATTGACCGACCAAGGCCAACATGCGTCGAACTCCTTACCAGAAACTGATATCCGGCAGCTGAACGATCAATGCATGCACGTTCGCACGCTTGCATTCAACAGTCTGGCGGTTACACCGTTATTAATGTACCATCATTTCGCATTTCCAATGGCTTCTCTCAGGCTTGCAATAAAGTGTGAACACGCAATGTTAATCACTTCAGTATGTCACAAAGACAAAAGTATTTCCGAAATTTCATTACTCTACAATAATTAAGTCTTGGTGTTGGGATTCTTTTCCCGTATATATCAGAGCATTCAGACTGTGCATATTGAGCAAATATTTGCCTTAAAGAATGTGTAAGTGCCGAAGTGAAATGAATATGTTGCAATTCTACTGAAGCATGAGACATAATAGCTGCCACCAAGTTGTTAACCTTCGTAAAACTGTTGCTCAAATATCCCTGAATACTAACAATACGTTACACATCATTCAGTGTATCAAGACAAATAGCCAATGTCACCGCAAATCAAGTGTTTGCAGGCTTTTATGGGCCAGTTGTGTACTCTAAGGGCTCGTGAACAGCGTCAGATGCCGAGTTATCTCTGTGAGGGAAACGGAGATGCCTCGTACCTGTTTGAAACAGCACTTGCACGCTGCATTCCGCGCCGATCTTCCTCCGGATCAAAACGATAATGAATCCATTCACACGTCTAGAACTGTCCGGAACTGGCTTACTGAACACTATGATTAAGCACGACAACTCGTGTGAAACCTCCTGTTCTCACAGCGGGGTACCTTTAAACCTCTGTGGAGCACTTCTGAGGACATGCTGCACAGTCGATTTCCTTCTCCAAAAACACTTTGTCATTCAGCGACTTTCTTGCAGAAGGACTGGATGTAAACAGTTTGACTGTTGTGAATGAGTTGTATTTGTCCTGCCCATGTGGGAATGTCAGCTGTAATCCACAGCCTATCAGTAAAGGTTAGACACCTTTCACAAGTGTTCACTATAATTTCATCCAACCCTTACAAATAAGAAAATAACTAGTTTCATATCATATGAAAGTTTTACAGGCTATTATCTTGGAAATCGTTGGAAAAATATCGCCTATTCATATTATAAAAAACGGAATTGTGTGTGTGTGTGTTTCTCCACACCTCCTCCTAAACCACCGGAGCCAGTTCAACCAGACTTAGTACAAATACGCTTCTGTCAAGCCACAATTGCTGTACGGGTAAGGGTCACATACGAAACATAGTCAGGTGACAAGACGTCATAAACATTAAGACGCGTAAAAAACTGCACGATAGGGCATTACTTTTAAATGTTTTACTTCCTTTCTACTAACTCATTTCCAGCACAGTTTGCAAACAGTATCCACATATGACACTGAATGTACCTAGAAAATTATCTCGATTGTGTCGTGTAACACATATGAGTCGCGGCGGCTTTAAGTTTGGCGCCACTAACTACCTGGCGATATCGATCCTGGTCATACGCCAGGGCTGGGTTCCTTGGTCGAAGAGTATTATCGGGTTTGGCGGGCCATGGTGCCGGTACATAGCGGGAGGCTACGTGGCTGGAGAGTTGGTTTTTGCGGCACTCCCACGGCCCAGGCGTTGACCTTGTGAAGCCACGTGTTGTTAAGTTGGTGGCAGCCAAAGTTTTCCGGTTTGGCGGGCCATGGTGCTGGCACATAGCGGGAGGCCCCGTGGCTGGCGAGTTGGTTTTTGCGGCACTCCCGCAGCCCAGGCGTTGACCTTGTGAAGCCGCGTGTTATTAAGTTGGTAGCAGCCAAAGTTTTCCGATTGCATTAAGTAATGATGGCGGTGAGTTGCGAGAAGGGCAGCTGAACCCGCGCGGTACCTGGTCAGCAAGCACCGGGCCAACTCTGGAGGCTTAAACACCTGTAGAAAACCTGTGCGGATTGGAGACAGTAACACCCGTGCTTGGAATCCTGGAAGTCATGGATCCTTCACACCCGATTGAAGTTACGTGTTGATCTTTTATTAGCAGTGGTTATCGTTAGCCCATCTCTGACCCACCAGGATAGCCGAGAGCGCTAACGCGCTGCTTCCTGGACTCGTGTAGGAGCGCCGGCCCCGGATCGAGTCCGCCCGGCGGATTAACGACGGCGGCCGGTGTGCCGGCCAGCATGGATGGGGTTTTTAGGCGGTTTCCCACATCCTACTACGTGAATACTGGACTGGTCCCCACCTCCCGCCTCAGTTACACGACTCGCAGACATTTGAAACACATTCACACTACTTCACGATTTACACTAGACGCAGACAGCTGGGGTAAACTAATTCCAACCTGGGGGGTGGGGGTTATGGGGTGGCGGCAGGAAGGGCATCCGGCCACCCCTTAACTTAACCATGCTAATTCCGTACTTAACCCTGTCGACCCTGTGCACAATGCGGGACAAAGACAGTAGCGATAGAAAGAAAGATCGTTAGCCCATGTCTGTGTTAAAGCTGAATTAGACTCGTCATGTTCATTACGCCACCGACTGTGTCATGGTCACCGATCAGTGTAACTGACTGTAATCTGCTTGGTCCAGATCATATTCATGTAAATTGAATTGGTATAAGTGGGACTGCAGTATAGTCTGTGTCGAAGGCAATCCAGTGTTAAAAGAGGGTGTGCTCTGGCATTTTGATTTGCACGTAGTCTTAGTTCACGTTGCCAGTTTTCATGCAATGTTAAGGAGCATCAAGCTCGTGACTTCTATGTGCAGACACCTTAGATATTGTCATTTACCCTTATTTGGGAACATTACTGTTTCCTTTCTGACGCATGTTGGCAGGATAGTTCTGGCAGCGGGTGACGCGTTCCTGTTTCCTGGGCTTAGAACAGAGACGTGTTTTCTTCCTGCTGCGGCGACACTTCCGTCTAGATTTTCCCGCAGCCAGCTGCCTCTATCAGCTGCCTCGTGTTAGCTCAAGTTAAGTAAATTTGATCGTATTTGTTCGTATCACGGTGGAGGGTCGCCCAATTAATTCGGGAACCCTTCATCTCTTCAAATATTGAGAGTTGAGCAAGCACATGAGCCCTAAGTTGTGTTCCGGAAGTCCAAAGTTCCTTACGACTATTTCCCATTTTACAACTTGTTTAAATTTTGCAGTCTCTGTTCTGTTAGTTCTGGAGCGTGTTAAGTTCTAAAGGCCTTTGCTTATGAGTATGAAATGTTGACTTTTTTATGCGCTTTCATTATCTCACTCTATTCATTGTCAAACTTGCGTGGTAACAGCCAGTTTGCTGTGATAATTGATTACTGTAATTTGTCACCTTTCTTATATTTTGACGGACTGTACACTTACTTGAGGGTTATTATCAATGTTTCTTCTGGGTTGTAACAGCTGGGAGTTACATTCAAATTGTATGGCCATTCCAGCTTTTCTTGTATTTTGAGAGCTTGTGTATTTTATTGCTTATGGGATTTTATTAAGGTTTATGAATTGTTAAGGGGTATCCAACAACCAAAATCAGTGGAGTGACTTATTATCCTTTCTGTATTTTGAGTGAGCGTTGTTTATTTGTTTAAAGTTTTATCCGTTCTTGAGAATTGTTAGTACTTTCAGTGGCAGTCATTTGTAATTCATGTCACTAGTAAAATACAATTTGTTGGACCAACCTGCAGTGATAATTAGTTGCTGTGACTTCTTACTTAGATTTGGGACGTAGGTATGTACCTCGTTTTAAGCCCTGCTTTTTATGGTGTAAATTGTTAAAAATTTTTAATAGTGAATTTATTCTGTTGAAGTTCGTTAAACTATTGTGAGCGTTGTTATTCATTTTTGACAAGGTTTTTAATTTGTAATCATGTAATTAAGCAATAAAAAATATCCCAAGAAATGAAAAAAGACGAAATATGTGGGTCCACCTTCCATGCGTTTGTTCCTTATAATTATCCCAACCCTTGTTGTGAAGTATCAACGTAGATCAGGAGATGTGTCGTTATAAACACCGAGATGCGCGAAAGATTGCCACATCCAGCATGAAGTTTTAATATTTTCATTCTTTACTATAAAAAAACTGCTAAAGCCGAGTCAACTCAAGGAAATCTGTGACATCTGGCGACGCCTTTGACAGCTCACAACTGCGAAGCGCAAAGGAATGTAGACGGAAACGGAAGCCGTACATAGCTATGAAGAGGCCTTGCGGCACATACGTTTACGAAATCGCGTTGTAGACATGTGGAGCAGCTGCAGCTAGAGTACAGAAACTGTGCACGATCACGCTACTTAATGTGGATAGTGAACTTATAAATTTGTATATTTCATATTTCTTAGTGCGAGTGTTTCACAAGTTAAAGGATGTTTTCACGAGTACATGGAAACGAAATTTTTTAGATACTGCACTACAAACATAAATCATATTTTTTTATTTTTGCTTCTAACAGAAATTTGGTAAAATTGCTACTCGCGCAATGCCGGGTTTGTCAGCTAGTATTTCTATTAGAAACTTCTATGCTATAAACAACGATTTCTATCATTTCCTGGAGTGACAACCTTTCCTTTACGGGCATAGCATCCAAGGAAAAAAGAGAGATATTCTGTACATGCACTGGCGCTCGTTCTATTAAAATAAACGACTTGTTCGTTCTCTGTTCAAAGACAAAAATGTCAAAGTGATATCATAATCAGGGAATGAGTGTAAGCGAGCAAATGTAGGTATCCCGCATCGCCGCTCTTGGCAGTGTCCTAGTGGAGGTGGTTTGTATTTCCTTCCTCCGTCCTGTTACGAAGTGTCAAGCATTTATCTGTATCGTGTGGTTGGGTGTGACGAGTACCTGCACTGATATCTGGTTTCGGAATGTAGCCCACTCTCGTCGAACAGCATGGGAGCAACGTTCTCACCCAGCGGACGGATCACCAACAACACTATCGCATGCCCTCACCTTACGAGACACTGCGGACAGGTTTGAAACTTAATCTAAGGAATTGACCCAGAGACGTGATCAGGAAGTTTGCGGCTCCACCTCTCCTCTCCTTGCCGGCTAAAGACTGGCGGTGGAATCTTCCATCTCCAGGAGACGAACCGGTTTACTTCAGAGTGGAAAGCCACCGCTCAAACGTGCGTTAGTGACCTCGGCTAGGAGGCGGATGTATGTTATGTACACAGTCATGGTTATCACATCCTGACGGAAATTGTGCCACCTGCATACTAGAGTTGAAAACATTGTGGGATTAGCCGAGCGGTCTATGGCGCTGGTCCCGGCGGAGGTTCGAGTCCTCTCTCGGGCATGGGTGTGTGCGTTTGTCCGTAGGATAATTTAGGTTAAGTAGTGTGTAAGCTCAGGGACTGATGACCTTAGCAGTTAAGTCCCATAAGATTTCACACACAAAACATTGTTTATCTGAATCACGTCTAAATGTTAGTGAAGTAATAGGTAAAGGGAAAATTACTACAGTTCGTCTTTTTGTGTTTGCTTCAAGATACTGGAATGACTACTGTGTAACTGAAAATATCCAATTATATATACCACAACCACCCTACACCAAGCAGTATTTCGTGCGAATCGAAGCTGGTGCGAGCAAGTTCTCGCCCTAACATCATTTATAGAAGCCGGCTTCTAAAAGAAGAAGAAAACCTCAATGGCACTGATTCACTTCACAGCTGCGTATGACATCGTGTGGCTGGATGATTACTCTATAAGCTAAATAAAACCGTTACAAACTCAAAGACCACAGTTCTATTGCTAACATTGCAGAAACCAGAAGTAAACCATACACCATAAAGAACGGTCTCCTTCAGGGGTCGGTTTTGGCCAAGCTTTTATTTAACTTGTACACCAGAGATGTGGTCACCACTGACTCTGTAAAGTTTAGCTACGCCAGCGACCTACTTACAGCAACTGAAAGTAATACATTCGAAGAAGGTGAACAAACGAAGTGGGGACATTGCCCTAACTCCAATGAAAGAGAAATTAGCTCATTTAACCTAAGCGAAAGAATGACAAACACAGAATTCACTGGTGCTAGCTGGGGATCTAGTGCAAACACCTTAAGAACTGCAACACGAGCACTTGTCTATCCAGTCATCCAATACGGTTCTTCTCTCTGGAGTAGAAGTAGCCACGTCCACGAAACAGATATCTATCTAAATGATGCGATGGTGACCGTGGCAGGAACTCTTAAATCCACACCAGTTCCATGAGTGTCAGTACTCACCACACAAATCTCGGACGACAAAAAGGAGTAACACGTGAATAGATGAAACTCAAACGATCCAGAGACTTTCCAGTTCATGAGATATTGAACAGTTTAGCATGTACTTGACTAAAATCTAGAGAACCAATCTGGGTAAAGACTTGAGATCACGCCCTTAGAAAGCTAGAAGCTAAGAGATATCTGGAGAAATTATTGGACGTCCTTCCATGACCATAAGACGCTAGCTAACGTAGATCCAACTCCCAGGTGCGAACCAACCAAGAAATATATGGAGCTTCCTCAACCGCGTCAGATCTGGCCGCACCGTGACAAAAGCAACGCTACACGAATGGGG
Organism: Schistocerca americana; assembly: GCF_021461395.2. Taxonomy (NCBI): domain Eukaryota; kingdom Metazoa; phylum Arthropoda; class Insecta; order Orthoptera; family Acrididae; genus Schistocerca; species Schistocerca americana. The sequence goes on from NC_060124.1 coordinate 382,275,650, forward strand.
AATCACCGACGATGATCAATACAACTGTGGAACATCGGAGAAAACTCTAGAGCACATATCGAACGACTTCCCAAAACGAAAATTCATAGGTACTTGGAAAGACATGGTAGATGGAATACCTGCAGCAGTTAACTGGCTTTGGATATCCAACTATGACTGTAAATGGGTAGCTCAACTTCTTTTCTCTACTACCTCTTCTCCAGCTGTAATTATCACCTACACATACATACATATGTATACAGATATATATGCTTCATTATCACCTACACATACATATGTATATGAAAGCATGTGCTCGTACTGATGGATCAACTCGACTGTATGTGCTTGTAAAAAATAATTTAGTAAGCCAAATGCTAAACAGTAAATTTGCTATTTTCATAAAGTACGTGTTTACATTGCCAAATGTTGTTTGGCTGAAACGAAATGATTTAGTCACGTTACGAGCTTGTGATGGTGTTGCGAATTGTTTCACTCTCTGTCAAATGCGTATTTGAGTCAGAAATGAAACACTCGACTGTGCTCCTACTCTTGTGTGAATGTCCATACAGAAATCGTCGAAGTGTTTCCGTTAGATGAAGTGAAGCGGTCCGAAGGTCAGTTCGAACCCGACAACCCTTTATCGGTTTACTGGTGCGGCCGACCTCCGAGCCCTTTAATTACTTATCACATTGTCGAAGCGGACGCAACCTTCTTCACCCAATTCGAACGAAGGGAGTGGAGCAGTTATTCTTCAGATGGTTCATATAAAGCAAACGCTAAGTTAGGTTTATGAAAATAAGATCCCTTATCGCCAACCACTTGCGTTCTATTGTGGAAAACGAATCTCTGTCAGCCGACTAAAATCACAAAGCCTTGTTACATTACGCTATACAGTCATATTTCCAGATCGTTATCAACTACCGTGTGGACTAAAACTAAGTGCGACGAAGTCACAAATCATTTTAATGTAAGTCCAGTTCCCATTAAACATGGACGTTGTCGGAATGATAAGACTTCGATGCCTCAGTACAGATAACCGAATAGTCGGTGAAAGCGCGTCGAAGGGGTATTTATGGAGGGGTTACATTATAAGATGGTTGCTCAAGATAGGCAACAGTCTTTCCAGTGGTTTGAGGGGCAACAGCTTAAATAATGCGACATAATATAGCGATTTTCTGTCTGAAACAAACATAAAACAGAAACATGAAAACTATCTGCAGATGAAAAGCTGTAGAATGCATGATAAATATAAAACTAGCAACATAAGTAAGTGATAGCATCATGTGAGATGTGTGAATAACTATCTTATTTCCAAATTATTTTTATTGGCCTAATTTTCAGCACAGCATAAACGTACAATGTTATCATGTCATAATAATTTACAGAAAAGATAATAAATGAAACTTACTGAAGACAGCACAGAACGTGTTGAAACATGTTAGGGTAAAACAATACTAATCATATGATCTCTTACGCAAGGCGAAATTCCAATGTTTTTTTCTTTTTTTTTTTTTTTTTTTGGGGGGGGGGGGGGGGGGGGGGGGGAAGCAAGAAAAGTAAGATGATGTGCAACATCCAATAGATGTTCATGGGCTGTAGATATTAACAAACAGTTTCCATACCTTTGACCATAGCTTTGACAAATACCTTTTGTTACTATTCATTGGACATCTCTTGAAGCGACTGGCTTGCAGACAAAGTAATGTGAACGTCTGTAAACATAGACCTCCAGTCTTAATTTCCTATCAAGCCTCCTCCGTACCCATCGAGGGAGGAAAAGTGTAACAGCTGATAGTGAGCCGCTATTTAACGTACTTGTCGATATTTTAAAAGAAACTGATACTCGATCACTCCCTAAATTTACTATACGATACAGACAAGTTAAAAATTGTAATTTCGCATTCCATATAGTTTTAAATGATATCAATATGATAGTTTTTTGCGCTTATGTACCGAATAGGTTTTCAAATAACTTTCCGAAAACCTAATTATCTCTCTTATGTTGGAATTATTTCGAAATTTACTTATTCAATTTTGTTTACATTTGAAGACACTGACATTAAAACTGTTAGTTATAAACTTTCAAAGCAACGTTAAAACAATCGACAAGCAAGTCAACTGGCAGGTGCAATAATTTCTTTGGTATATGTATTATCTTTGTCCTTCTTGGTTAGTAGTAGTTAGAAGATATTGTCGTATGAAGTTGTCGGGAATCTTATCTTCCCTACTGTGCATATGTGGTATTCTGAGATCCAAACATATTTGAATACTGAAATTGTATTGTCTCATAATGAAGAATTTTAAATGTCAAAGATGAAGTGTATGCAACAAATTATTTCAGAGTACATACCTGATTATCCTCCGCCAGGGAGAAATATAGCTCTAATTGTTGAGCCAAGAAATATGTCGAAAAACAGCGAATAAAGACGGTAAGTTAAGTAATGAAAACTACTAAATTAATTTTTATCACAATCTTTATTTTATGAATAAATCAAACTCTGTTCGTATTTGTTCTCGGTGGCAGAACATATCACGCAAACAGATGCATAGAAATAATTTGCGAGGCTCATTATGAAATTAATTATTGGTTGCGAGTAGAGTTTTGAAGGCGACTGGGCTAGGTGATATTTGTTGCTACTTAACAGATAGCTGCATCAGCAGACAAATTCGACAATGTAGGATTGCCGCATCTGCCTCCTACGCTTCTGTCATGATGACGGGACAGACTTAATGCACGTGTTAAATATAGTAAACCACTTTCCAGTGTCTGCTGCATTTTCCTAGTGCGAATCCACATTTATTAGATCGTATATTTTTCATATATATTGTAGAAGTATCTTACATCTCGAGGATCGAACCAACACCCTCCGGCTCGAGCACCACCGAAGTAGTGTATATACTATGAAGGCTCGAGGAAACCGCTGTAGAATGTCTAACACGACGAGATATAGGCGAAAACAAACTCATCCCCAAGTTGCGTAACGGGGCATTACGCAGTTTCTCGAGAAACTGAGAAAATAATTTCACCCCTTGCAGGAAATTACTTGTCAATTGCACATTTTCGAGGAACATTATGTTTGCATATTATGTCGTTCTTGTCAGTGGAGTTTAACATCTGTGGCTACTGATTACGTCTAATTAAGAACTAATTGTCTATGTAGGTAAATTAACTCACAATTTTCCAGCAGTTTTCATTAGAAACTTCGTGCAATAGTTAAGGTGCATCAATTAAGCATTCGATCCCCTAAATGATATTGTGTAATTCGTACTATGATTAACACAGGTGCACGACGTTTGGGATCTTAAAGCCGCAAAGTAAATACGTCCTAAGTACAGACATCAGTACTGTTGCCTTAAAAGAGGAGAAAACACATTAAACTGTTGTTGACTCTATTAAAAGGCCAGAGCACGTTTCCAAAAAGAATAAGAAAGTGGTTCAAATGGCTCTGAGCACTATGGGACTTAACATCTGTGGTCATCAGTGCCCTAGAACTTAGAACTACTTAAACTTAATTAACCTAAGGACATCACACACATCCATGCCCGAGGCAGGATTCGAACCTGCGACCGTAGCGGTCGCGCGGTTCTAGACTGAAGCGCCCAGAACCGCTCGGCGACCAGCGGCCGGCCGAAAATAATCATCAACATTCCTAAGCATTGTGAACCTCCATCATATTTAATAACAGTTGAAGATATGTAAGCCTTATGATAGTGCGCGAAGAGATAAATATTTTTCTGTGTGGCAAACTTTCATAAATGTTTGATATTCAATCGTCATGGGGATGTGACTACGCTACACTGGGAGACATCGTTCTCGGTCTACCATACTCCATGGTTGTGTTTGCGAATTGTGTAACTACAAGAAAGAACGATCAAATGTGATTTCTGTATATTAAAAAAACAAAAAAAAAGCTAATTGGCTTCAGTAATTACGTGTAAAAAAGCTTAAGAGAGATAAAAATCGCTCTTTGGACCATTGGGCCATTATATTGTTTCCATTTATTTATTTATTTATTCTCGCTTAAAAAAAACATACATATTATACATAGTTATGAATGTATTACTTTAGCCCAAATTTAGTTACTTCCAACGCATTTTCTGCTCACTGATGTTCACCTTTTGCCCAGGAGGCTGGAAACAGGCGACATTGAAGCATATGATGAAGAGTCTGGTATTTTCCACAGACACACTGAATATCCTCTTGAGCAGAGCAGCTCCACCTTTCCAAATTAACGTTTGATCTACCATTTCCTGATCTTAGTCTCTTCAGGGACTTTCAAGACGTCCATTTTTCATCACAGCACAGAGGACAGAGCTTCTGAAACATTTTTTTCCAGCCAGGGGGAAGGTAAGTCCTTGCCCTCCATAGCTGCAACCTAGCGTTTTCAGCAGTGGTTCAAAGTGCCGTTGACGTTCTAATGTAACCCCTCCTTTACTTCACTCGTTGCGGTCGCGGTCCTGCCAGAATCACTGGCTTAGTTATCCCGCGTTTATTTTCCGGTCAAGCGTCATTGCGTATTCGTTAAACGCGTTTTCCGCACTGTTCCGATAATAGAACTTAAGCGACTGCTAATCGGGGACTGTATAACTGGCTTTTAGTAGTGCTGCGATCTGGCAATAGTTTTCTGTAAAAATTTCATTTTTTGGGCACGCCAAGTAGGTAATATGTAATCTTTCTTACCTGTCATTCCTGTTAGTCTTAATTTCCACTCTGGCTTTCACTAATAATTATAACGCTAATCATTCGCACACCCAGTCAACCACATACACAAATAGCGATTGGTGTTCACTCGTTCGGATTTATTCGGCTCAATTCGTATAGCCGTGTCTCCTTTTCCCTGCGGGGAAGTTTTTTTTATTTCTTGATGCGACTGGGATCCCCCTGGCAGACATCACGTACACTACGCGCGCGTTCAAAAATCAACTTACGATTCGTTCAGAAATCAACTTAAATGTGTTCAAATATGTTCAAAAACCAACAGGGATGCGTTTCAAAATGATGTGAATAATCGACAAACCAACATGCGCTGGATGGTAGGCGATTTGTGAAAGAAGGTTTTTATTCTTCAAGAATATGAATTTCACGTCCCCTGAAATCGTTGCCTGGGGCAGATACCTCGGTTTACCCCTCCCCGTCCCTAGATTCGGGCCTGACAAGTGACTGAACGCTGTTCTTTCTTGGTACATGTCTCAAGTGGGGCAGCCATTTTGAACAGGTATTGTGGTCGCGTTTCGCTTCCCTGTAGTATGCTGCCGCCTGTTGGGTATTCCTTACATCGTTGGTAAGTACTGCCAACTTACAGAACAATGGCGCGAAATGTCCCACTCAATAAGAATCCCGTTAGTGATGTGAATAAATGAGATATTATTCAGCAATTTCGGCGATATGAACAACACGAACCTCGCAAAAACATCAGTTTCTATCGTAGAGAACTGGGCTTCTCCAAGAGAAATTTTTCTGCCTATGGGTTCTCGTTTTCATAGGTGCCAGAAACAAAAAGTCATCATATGCAATCGAAGCGAAAGTTACTGAAAAGACATACTACGTTACATTTGTACTGAAACATGAAGCATCAGAATTGGAGCGTCGACTTTATTCAGACGAAACATGGACTCACAGACAACTTAGTTAATGTTGTCATAGGGACAGTGTGCGAGACGTATTGTCAAACAAATAGATTTGTAGCTGTACTTATAAGAGTATTGGAATATAGGCTGTGACTACACCGAAGAGCCAAAGAAACTGGTACCTCTGCCTAATATCATACATGGCACCCGCGAGCACGCAGAAGTGCCGCAACACGATGTGGCATGGACTCGACTGATGTTTGAAGTAGTGCTGGAGGGAACCGACACCATGAATCCTGCAGAACTGTCAGTAAATCCGTAAGAGTACGAGGGGGTGGAGATCTCTTCTGAACAGTACGTTGCAAGGCATTGCAGATATGCTCCATAATGTTCATGTCCGGGGAGTTTCGTTGACAGCGGAAGTGCTTAAACTCAGAAGAGTGTTCCTGGAGCCACTCTGTAGCAATTTTGGTTGTCCTAATGGAATTGCCCAAATCCGTCAGATTGAACAGTGGTCATGAATGGATGCAGGTGATCAGACAGGGTGCTTATGTACGCGTCACCTGTCAGAGTCGTATCTTTATGTATCAGGGGTCCTATGCCACTCCATTTGCACATGCCCCACATCATTACAGAGCGTCCACCAGCTTGAACGGACCCTGCTGAAACATAGGGTCCATGGTTTCAAGAGTTTGTCTCCGTATCTGAACACGTCCATCCGCTCGATACGATTTGAAACGCGACTCGTCCGACCAGTCAACATGCTTCCAGGCATCAACAGTACAATGTCGGTGTTGACGGGCCCAGGCGTGGTGTAAAGCTTTGTGTCACGCAGTCATCAACGGTACATGAGTGGGCCTTCGGCTCCGATAGCCCATATCGATGATGTTTCATTAAATGGTTCGGACGCTGACATTTGTTGATGGCCTACCATTGAGATCTGCAGCAATTTGCGGAAGTGTTGCACTTCTGTCACGTTGAACGACTCTTCAGTCGTCGTAGGTCCCGTTCTTGCAGAATCTTTTTCCAGCCGCAGCGATGTCGGAGATTTCATGTTTTACTGGATTCCTGATATTCACGATACACTCGTGAAATGGTCGTACGGGAAAACTCCCACTATTGCTACGTCGGAGATGTATCCCATCGATCGTGCGCCGCCCGCATCTCGTGGTCGTGCGGTAGCGTTCTCGCTTCCCACGCCCGGGTTCCCGGGTTCGATTCCCGGCGGGGTCAGGGATTTTCTCTGCCTCGTGATGGCTGGGTGTTGTGTGATGTCCTTAGGTTAGTTAGGTTTAAGTAGTTCTAAGTTCTAGGGGGCTGATGACCTAAGATGTTAAGTCCCATAGTGCTCAGAGCTATTTGATCGTGCGCCGACCATAACGTCACGTTCAAACTCACTTAAATCTCGATAACCTGCCATTGTAGCAGCAGTAACCGATCTAACAACTGCGCTAGACAGTTGTCTTAGATGCGTTGCCGACCTCAGAGCCGTATTCTGCCTGTTTACATATCTCTGTATTTGAGTACGCATGGCTATACCAGTTTCTATGGCACTTCAGTGGATCTCCCATCACTGTCCTGGGGCGTACACACGACGGTCTTCCTGCCGCTCTTCGGTTTGGTGTCGGGCAGTCATCAACGGTACACGAGTGGGCCTTGGGTTCCGAAAGCCCATGTCGATGATGTTCCGTTGAATGGTTCGCACGCTTACACTTGTTGATGGCCCAGCACTGAGATCTGCAGGAATTTGAGGAAGGGTTGCAGTTCTGTCACGTTGAACGATTTTCTTCAGTCGTCGTTACTCACTATATGCTCGGTATCAAAGTTTCTGTGAATGATATGCTTACATACACACTATCTGCGCCAAAGTATGTAATGCCGAACTGACCGAAAGGAGAACTTCCCAGTCTAATACGAAGCGGGGAAAATAGTGCTGTCAGTAGTAAAGCATTAACAGCGGAACGATTCGGTCCGGAAAGCTCAGTGACTTCGAATGTGGACTAGTCACTGAATGTCACCTGAATAAAAAAATCCAATGCTGAAATTTCAATCGTTCTAAAGCTGCCCAAGTGATGTGATAGTGAAGGGGAAGCCCGAAGGACAGCCTCAACTAAACCAAGACCAGCCAGACGTCCTGTAGTGATATCAAGGAACCGTCGAGCATGAAGTCAGCGGAAGGAATCACTCGTGAGCTACAGAGTGCTACAAGCAGACCATAAAGCACAATGAAATTGCGTAGTTAAAAATAATTTCTGTAGACGATGCTGTAAACGGCGACTTCACCCGACAGCGAGTGACTGGATACGAATGATTTGGAATGATGAATCACGGTGTACCTTTTGGCAATCCGATAAAAGGGTTTGGGTTTGGTGAAAGCTTGAAAAACGCTACGCACCATCACGTGTAATGCCAGTGAAGGATGGAGGAAGTAGTGTAAGGGTATGGGAGTGTTTCTCGTACTTAGGGTGAAGTCCCCTTATCGTGCTTAAGAAAAGGCTAGATGAGGAAGGATAGAACACGGTTTAGAGCATTTTGTACTACGTACAGGGGAGATGATGATCGTATCAGCAGGACAATGCAACCTTTCATAAAGCAGCATCCGTGTGGCAATGATCTGTAGACAGCAGCATTTCTGAAATGGACTGACCTGCCCAATGGGACTTCATGAACACAATGAAACATCTTTGGGATGAGCTAAAACGTCGATTTCCGTCCAAACCTCAGCGCCCAACATCACTACCGTCTCTGGTTTCGGCTTTTGTGGAAGACTCCACAGAGATGCAGACAGATCACTGAAAGAGTCCTCAATAGAGTTCAAGCAGTCATAAAGGAGAATGTCCACCAAACAGATAGGGAATACATCAACTGGATGTGTAGAAAGAGTGTGCCAAATACTTTCGGGAGACAATCTAGTCACATCTAAAAGAAGAAAGTCCTGTAAACGTATGGTCTGAAACTTACTTATTTAGATATTCGCCATTTTACTTGTCTCGAGAAAAGCCAGTATTTAATTGTGATCTTACTGCTGGTGCTCGTTACTCATTCCTTATTGGTTGTGTTTGCCTCTGTACTACGCCCTCTGCTATGGCGCTTTTTTCACACAACTGTCTCTCGCATCAGCCATTCCGTACGTATCGTACTGGGGCTGTGTGGCATCAGAACAATGCTAATTATTCCCTCGTGTGTGAAAACGTAAACCGTGACATGTAGTCCCATTATTCCAAGCGGGCAATTGCATAACTTGGTATTCTGATTTGACTTATCCAACGGCGATGGGCATTTGTTACATATATTCTGTTTTCCTGTTTTATCAATTCTTTAACTCCGTATTTATAAATTTTCTAACCAGAAAACTGTAAACTTTTTACTGACTCGTTCACGACTAAGTAGCTTCGGCTCACGTGGCTCCACGGAACGTGTAAATAGCTAAAAATAAAATAAAATTCCGGAAGTTGGTAGTCAGTGCTTCTCTGTGATGCAAGTTGCTCTGGCCGTGTGGGCACGGGTGCGGGGAGTGGATGTGTTATTTTCCAGTGTTTTAGGCGAGTCTTTTGCAGTTTAGTGGGCGCAGGAACAGGCCCCACAGCAAGTGTGCAGCCATTAGCTAGCCGGAGGTGTCGTTTAACGAACGAGGTATACTTGGCTAAGTCTGACAGGCCTTTCTTGTCTTCTGTTATCTCTTTCACACGCTGTTACAATTCTAGCAGCGCGTCACTGAACTCGAGCGATGTCTGTTATCGCGCCTAGTTGAAAAGAAATCCAAACACTAGAGCAATAGAAACAGTCGCACCTGCGTTTTGTATGGGCTCCCTTTAGTGATTCACTACATTTTCCAGGAAACCATTCAGCAAATACAGCGCAAGGTGGCGGCGTGGTTACCACAACGGCCTCGCATTCGAGAGGACGGCTACTCAAATCTCCATCTGGCCATCCAGATTTAGATTTTCCCTCATTTCCATAAGTCGATCCACTTGCATCTACTTTTACGCTCCAGCAGCCATCGTAAGGTACGTGGCGGAGAATACCTTGTACCACTACCAGTGATTTCCTTTCCTGTTCCATTCTGACATCGAGGGAAATACGACTGACTACATGCCTCAGTACGAGCCCTAATGTCTCTTATCATATCCTCGTGATCCTTACGCAAACTGTACTTTGGCTGAAGTAGAACCGTTCTGCAGTCAGCATCAAATGTCCGTTCTCTAAATTTTCTCAATAGTGCTTTAGGAAGAGAAATCGCTTCCCCTTCAGGGATTCGCAATAGAGCTCACAAAGCGTCTATGCTACAATCGTCTGTTCACCTAACCTACAGGTAACAATTCTAGCGTCCCTGCTCCTGAATTGCTTCGATGTCATTCTTTAATCCTACCTGGCGTAGATCCCAAACACTAGAGCAATACACGAAAGTACGTCGTACTAGTATCCTAAAAGTGGTCTCCTTTACAGATGAGCCACACTTTCCTAAAATTCTCCTCGTAAATCGAAGTCGACCGTTCGACTTCCCTGCTACTGTGTTTACGTGATCGTTCCATTTCAAATCGCTTTGCGAAGTCACTCCTAGATATTTAATCGACGCGACTGTTTTAATCAGCACACAATCAATTTTTATACGAACATGACGAGTTTGCTTTTCATACTCATCTACACTAACATATTTTTTCTGCACTTAGAGCAAGCTGCTGTTGATCACGACAACTAGAAATTTTGTGTATGTCATCTTTTATCCTCTTTCAGTCACTCAACGATGACCCTACCGGCATGTAGCTGGTCAGCCTATCCGTCACATCATTTATGTACACAGAAAATAAGAACAGTCCTGTCACACTTTCCTGGGGCACTCCTGACGATACCCTCGCTCTCTGATGAGCACTCGCTGTCGGCAACAACGTACTGGGTTCTATTACTTAGGAAGTCTTCATGACACCTATTTAGTTCGCTCGTACGTTCAGTAACAACAGGCAGTATCAAACGCTTTGCGAAATCTAGGAAGACGGAGCCTTACCGTTGTCCTCCATCCATGGTGCACAGGATGTAGTGCGAGAAAAGGGTAAATGTTGGAATGGCTGCTTTGAAATGGCACACCCGATTCCCTCCCCCCCCCCCCCCCTTTCCCTTGAAACAATCCGAGCTTGTCCTCTGTCTCATGGCCTCTATGTCGACGGGACGTTAAACCTTAATCTTCCTTCCTGCTCCAATAAATCTAAGTCATCTGTTCACCTTCGTTAATAATGATTTTACATAGTCGTTTCTTATTATTACCCCTAAATACTTATGCGATGTGATGTTCTCAAGGACTTCAACACTAATCTTGTAACGTTTGCTTTCGGGTTCTTCTTCTTTGTTATCCATATTTAAAGACATATGCCTTTAATTACACACTTTTGAAATTTTGTTGAAGCCTTGTTGCAATTTCTTGCGGTTGTCCAACAACGCCACTTTCCCGTAAGCAGCAGCATTGCCAGCCACCGATCTTATAGTGGTGCAACTTCTAATCTGATAAAGCTCTTAAGTACATGGCTTGGACAAGTATACTAAAACAGCACGACAAATGCATGCTTGAACATAGACGCTGATACTATCCAAGCCTGCTGGTTACGCCCTTGTCTTTGTCCACGAACGGAATGTCTGCAATATCCTCAATGTATTTCAAGTGTCATTTGTGATCATAACAGTGTTCTGTGTAGTCGTGAGTGTACCATGTAGGAATTGAGTGAGTCCTCCCTCGCGCATGGACGTGTGTGTTGTTCTTAGCATAAGTTAGTTTAAGTAGTGTTTAAGTCTAGGGGTCGATGACCTCAGCAGTTTGGTCCCTTAGGAATTCACACACAGTTGAACACGCTCAGTCCGGAATCGCGCGACTGCTACGGTCGCAGGTTCGAATCCTGCCTCGGGCATGGATGTGTGTGATGTCCTTAGGTCAGTTAGGATTAAGTAGTTCTAAGTTCTAGGGGACTGATGACCACAGATGTTAAGTCCCATAGTGCTCAGAGCCATTTGAACAGATGAACAATTAAGTGAGTTCGAGCTTGGGCAAATTGTTGGCGCCCGTATGAAATATGCTTCCTTAGTTAAGGTAACCGAAGTGTTTGCTGTTTCAGGAGGCACCCTACGGAATATTTGTACCGCATACAGGGGAAGCGGAAAAACATCAACCACTCAGTCACAACACGGACGAAACTATCAGTTGAGTGATCGTGACAGACGATCACTGAAAAGGATTGTGAGGAAAAATAAGAGAACGACAGCTGCAAAGATCATTGCAGAATTCAATGTCGCAGTCTCGAACAGTGGCAGCACCAAAACAACTCGAAGGGAGCACCATAAGCAGGAAATTTCTCAGGCAGTTGGAATTCCAATCTCACTCATTAGTGATGCAAATCGCCGTAATTGCGAAACTTTGGTGCAGAGGCTATAAAACTATACTGTGGGATAATGGAAGAAAGTATTTTCGTCGGATAAGTCTTGTTTCGCACTGTTTACAATTCCTTGCCGAGTTTACGAACCAAGAGTAAAACAGCGGGACTTCGTTGACGATTTGAGCAGCCAAGTCGTATGTCACACGCGCCCATGTTTACTCTTCAAGGCCGCGTTACTGCCAAGGATTGTGTGATCACTTTGGCTGGTGAGGTCCTCCACATAGTGGAGTGTTGTTCCCAAGTAGTGATACTGTATTCCAAGACGACGAGGTCCCTATTACACAGCACGCATCGTGGAGGACTAGCTCTGCGAACACAAGGATGAACTGTCGCATCTCCTCTGCCCTCCACAGTCTACAGAATTAAAAAATAATGAGCCTTTGTGGTCTACTTTAGAGACAAGGGCGCGTCATCGGTATCCATCCCACTCATCGTTGCCTGAACTTCCCACTAGTTTGCAGGAAAAATTGTATAAAATTCCCTTGAAAACCATACAGGGGCTGTATTTACCCTTTTGGAGATGACTGTAAGCTGTTAGTGAATGGCAAAAGTTTTCCTATGTCTCATTATGCGCGGTAATGTGTTGCTTGGCGTTTCCATATTTTTGTCCACCCTCTATATATTGAAAATTTAGAGGTTCTGTTAGGCTCCCTTGGGGTAGATTCGGTGTTTCTTCAATTTCAGTGGAACAATCGCCGTCCAGTGCAATGTACTGGCTTTCGTTGATCAAATATTCATCAGTGAATCATATTTCTGCAAAGACGTGCAGTATACACTTTGCAAGCCACTTTAAAGTGCATAGCATAGGACACATCCCATTGTACCAGCTCATTCGCACACAGAGCACGGGAGAATGATTGCTTAAACGTCTCCGTCCGCGCTGTAATTTAATCTTGTCAGCGTGATGCCTACGGGAGCGATACGTAGGGGGTTACAATACACTTCTAGATTCCTCACTGCAAGGTGGTTCGCCGAATTTTATTAAGCAAGCTTTCACGGGATAATTTGCATCTGTCTTGCGTCTATCAGTTCAGGTTTACCATTCGTGCTGGTCTTTGTCATATACGTTCAATATCCTTTCTTAGTCCTACTTCCTTTGTGTTGCTTTTTTTCAGACAGTACTTCACCATACATAACTGCCTCATTTCCGAAAAGTCTGAGGTTACTATTAATATTTTTGGCAAGATAGGTAACACTGTTGGGTGACAGATTAACATACAACATGAACAGTAAGGGTCCCAGCGCACTTCTCTGGGGCACACAAGAACTTGTCAAAAATCTTCCATAGTCTCGATCGCAACAAGATATGAAACTAAAGCTTGCTTATTATCGATCTGAAACACCAACGCATTTTCGATAGCGTTTATTGCCAGGTGGGGGTGCGTTGGAGACGACTTTATGCTCACCCTAAAAAAAAAACTAAAATAACAAATTTCGTTAATTGTTGTTGACTTATATTAACAAAATTTTTTTTAAATAAGTACTGATATGTAAATAGGGTACAGAACCGGAAAATATCGTTTAGTGCACTCTTTGAAATATCAGTGTATTTCAGTTACGTGTAATACCAAGCTGGACGTACTTTATGACCAGATGAAAAAATGTAATAAACGTAGATTTCGTTAATTGCGTTGACTTGTACTCACAATATTCGTTTTAATGACGTGTTGATGGACTGATACCTTTCAAACATTAACGAAATCTGGTAAAACAATTCATTAAAAACAATTAATTTTTTTCGGAAATTAAAAATGTAGAGTAACTTTTAGTTAGTAGTAAGTAGCTCTAAGTTCTAGGGGGCTGATGACCTCAGATGTTAAGTTCCATAGTGCTCAGAGCCATTTGAACCATTTCAGCCGCAGATTCAGTCATGAATCTGATACGAATTTCATCGTTCTGGAGCTTTGTTCAGTTTCAATGATTTCAGCTGTTTCTCGACGCCTTTGACACTACCACTTACTTCACTAATCTCAAAGTGGTATGAGGATTAAATTCGGCGACTCCCCTGGGTTTTCCTTTGTAAAGTAACATTTGAGTACAGAGTTAAGCATTTCACATTTTGTTTTACTGCCTTCAGTTTCACTTACTGACTCATTCGCGAGTGACTGAAATCGAACTGCGGTGCCACAAACACCCTTTAGATACACCTGAATTTCTATGGGTTACGTGAAAGACCATTTGGCAAAATTCTGCTACGGTAGTCACTGAACGCATCACGCATTACTCTCTTGGCAGCCAAACACGTTTCATTCAGCATATCTCTATCTATAGCCCTGCGCTTTGTTTTACACCTATTATACAGTTATCTCTGTTTCTTTAGAACTTTCTTTACAGTGACTGCATACCATAGAGGTTCCCCTCCATTATGGAATATTCTACTGCATGCACGTCGATCCAGCACTTGATCCACTATTGTTTTAAACGTGATCCATAGTTGCTCTATATGATCCTACCATGTGCTACAAGTAAAGTTCCTCGTTGGGATGTGACACTACTGCTTTTTTATTTAGCATGTTGAACATATATATCTTTCAACCAATTTTAGTTACCCTTTGTACGAGACTTTGAGAACTAAAGTCCGGTGGCCAATATGTAAATGATGGTAGGCTGGAATGAAGTTACATGCTTACAGGGTTTTCTCCCAACGCTTTGGGTGGCTACTGCAGTGTTGGTTTGATTCACTAGTCGGTTGGCAGTACGTGAGAGCAGATCGTAATGGCCGAGTCAATCGTAGATCCCGCCAGTTGTGAAGTGTGGCGTGCGATTAGATTTTTGCAGGCAAAAGGATCGTCACCTGCTGAAATCCATCGTGATTAATACCTAGTGTATGGACCTGAAATAATGAGCGACAAAAAATTTGAAAAAGATGCCGAGAATTCCAAAATGGCGGCACAAATATACGCGATGAACAACGGAGTGGCAGGCTCGGTATTCGGACCGACGACATCGATGACCAGGTGAAACAAAAACTTCAAAACGATCGGGCGATCGACGACTGCGGTCTCGCTAATGAATTTCAAAATGTCGCTCGAACCTCGATTTACAGGATTGTCACTGAATAGTTTGGATATCAGAAACTGTGTGCGAACTGGATTCCACAAATGTTAACTGATCGACAGAAAGAACAAAGAATGTGTAGTGTACGACAGTTTTTGTAGCGCTATAGACAAGATGGACATTCGGGAGGACGACGGTTCAATCCCGCGTCTGGCCATCCTGGTTTAGGTTTTCCGTGATTTCCCTAAATCACTTCAGGCAAATGCCGGGATGGTTCCTTTGAAAGGGCACGGCCACTTGCTTCCCCATCCTTCCCTAATCCGATGAGACCGATGACCTCGGTGTCTGGTCTCCGCCCCCAAGCAACCCAACCCAAAAACAAGATGGAGATGGTTTGCTTTCAGACACTGTCAGGGGCGACGAGACGTGGATATCATACACCAACGCAGAGTCGAAATATCAGTCAATGCAGTGTGGCCATTCAAGTTCACCCAAAACAAAAAAGTTTAACCAATGTCCATTCTCGAATCAAAACACTATGGCTGCCGTTGTTTGGGACGAAAAAGGCGTCCTTTCGACTGATTTCATTGACAGTGGTTCAACAGTTACAGCTGATTATGCTGTGAAACGCTAACCAACGTAACATGTGCGACCCAAAATCGACGCCGCGGTAAACTGTCAAAGCCACTTCCGGCCATCCAGATTTAGGTTTTCCATTATTTCCCTATATCGCTCCAGGCAAATGCTGGGATGGTTCCTTTGAAAAGGCACTGCCAATTTCTTTCACCACACTTGGCACTATCCGCGGTCGTGCTCCGTCTCCAATGACCTCGATGTCCAAGGGATGCTGAGCCCAACCTTCCCTCTTTTTCCATTTTCCCAGGAAATCTCACTGCTACCAACATTGGGTCTTAACCAGCTCCCTGCACCCAGTATTACGTGAGCTGCTTATTGTGTGGTACTCACCGGCGACGTAAGTGATGTCGCGGAAGTCGACGTCGACGGGCGCCTTGATGGCCAGCGTGTTGAGCGTGGCCATGGTGGGGCGCCGGGGCGCCAGTTCGCGCTCGCTCTCGCTCTCGCTGCCGGCTGCGAGTTGTGCCATGGTGTTGACGCGGTGGCTGGCGGGCGACTGACACAGCCGGCTGGTAAATAAGGCGGGCGCCGCTCCCTCGCGCCCCTCCACGCTTGCCCCTTCCACGGGCAGCCGGGGAGCCACCCAGCTGATCCCCGCGTCAACAGGCCAGGCTGCAGCCGCCGCTACGTGCGGCTCACCTCTCTCTGTCGTGTCGGTCGCCACAGTAAAGGGTCCTCCGAGTTCAGGGTGGCGGTAACACAGCTCGTCGGCCCATCACGTTACGAGGTCGTACGCAACGCCGTCTGCACACACATAAAGTCGGCATTAATACAATACTGGCCATTAAAATTGCTACACCACGAAGATCACGTGCTACAGACTCGTAATTTAACCGACAGGAAGAAGATGCTGTGATATGCAAATTATTAACTTTTCAGAGCATTCACACAAGGTTGGCGCCGGTGGCGACACCTACATCGTGCTGACATGAGAAAAGTTTCCAACCGATTTCTCATACACAAACAGCAGTTGACCAGCGTTGCCTGGTGAAACGTTGTTGTCATGCCTCGTGTAAAAAGGAGAAATGCGTACCATCACGTTTCCGACTATGATAAAGGTCGGATTGTAGCCTATCGCGATTGCGGTTTATCGTATCGCGACATAGCTGCTCGCGTTGGTCGATATCAAATGACTGTTAGCAGAATATGGAATCGGTGGGTTCAGGAGGGTAATATGGAACGCCGTGCTGGATCCCAACGGCCTCGTATCACTAGCAGTCGAGATGACAGGCATCTTATCCGCATGGCTGTAACGGATCGTGCAGCCACGTCTCGATCCCTGAGTCAACAGATGGGGACGTTTGCAAGACAACAACCATCTGCACGAACAGTTCGACGACGTTTGCAGCAGCACGGACTATCAGCTCGGAGACCGTAGCTGCGGTTACCCTTGACGCTGCATCACAGACAGGAGCGCCTGCGATGGTGTACTCAACGACGAACCTGGGTGCACGAATGGGAAAACATTTTTTCGGATGAATCCAGGTTCTGTTTACAGCATCATGATGGTCGCCTCCGTGTTTGGAGACATCGCGGTGAACGCACATTGGAAGCGTGTATTCGTCATCACCATACCGGCGTACCACCCGGCGTGATGGTATGGGGTGCCATCGGTTACACGTGTGGGTCACCTCTTGTTCGCACTGACGGCACTTTGAACAGTTGACGCTACATTTCAGATGTGTTTCGACCTGTGGCTCTACCCTTCATTCGAGCCCTGCGAAACCCTACATTTCAGCAGGATAATGCACTACCGCTAGTGGCAGGTCCTGTACGGGCATTTCTGGATACAGAAAATGTTCGACTGCTGCCCTGGCCAGCCCATTCTCCAGATCTCTCACCAATTGAAAACGTCTGGTCAATGGTGGCCCAGCAACTGGCTCGTCACAATACGCCAGTCACTACTCTCGATGAACTGTGGTATCGTGTTGAAGCTCCATGGGCAGCTGTACCTACATGCCATTCAAGCTCTGTTTGACTCAATGCCCAGGCGTGTCAAGGCCGTTATTACGGCCAGAGGAAGTTGCCTTGGGTACTGATTTCTCAGGATCTATGCACCCAAACTGCGTGAAAATGTAATCACATGTCAGTTCTAGTATAACATATTTGTCCAATGAATACGCGTTTATCATCTGCATTTCTTCTTGGTGTAGCAATTTGAATGGCCAGTTGTGTATATGCTTTTATTCAAGCCAATACGCATTTAGGGCTTTCACCCATCTTCAATTAACGTCGGCGGCGGGGAAGGGGGGCGGAATCGGGGGGGGGGGGGGGGGGGGGGAAGAGAATCAAAACTTTAAGGGACTTTTGCAATTTTTCGCCGTAGGGTTTGGTAACACAGAGCCTAAGAATTGTTGTCTGCGACAGTTTTGCACATGTCACCCTCATTCCCACGTTATAGCAGACAGCAGAACGTGGCAGCTCCATTGTCGATCTGCACCAAGGAGGAAATGAGGGCAGTGATTCGCTTTCCGTTTGCGATGGGTGTTAAACCTGCGCAAATTATTCGTCGAATGCAAGCGCAGAGGTATCTCTTTAATCAGCGTTGTGGGTAAAACCTTCTCAGGTATTGTTGAAAGGAATGTGCGAATATTAGTTGAGGACCAATTGGATGAAAATCAGTGTAGGTTTAGACCTCTTAGAGATTGTCAGGACCAGAACTTTAGCTTACGGCAAATATGGAGAAGTGTTATGAGTGGAACTGGGAATTGTATCTATGCTTTATAGATCTAGAAAAGGCATATGACCAGGTTCCTAGGAGGAAGTTATTGTCTGTTCAACGAGATTATGGAATAGGAGGCAAACTTTTGCAAGCAATTAAAGGTCTTTACATAGATAGTCAGGCAGCAGTTAGAGTTGACGGTAAATTGAGTTCATGGTTCAGAGTAGTTTCAGGGGTAAGACAAGGCTGCAACCTGTCTCCACCCTTGTTCATATTATTTATGGATCATATGTTGAAAACAATAAACTGGCTGGGTGAGATTAAGATATGTGAACACAAAATAAGCAGTCTCGCATATGCGGATGACTTAGTTGTGATGGCAGATTCGATTGAAAGTTTGCAAACTAATATTTCAGAGCTAGAAAAGAAATGTAAGGACTATGGTATGCGGATTAGCATCTCCAAAACGAAAGTAATGTCAGTGGGAAAGTGATATAAACGGATTGAGTGCCAAATAGGAGGAACAAAGTTAGAACAGGTGGACGGTTTCAAGTACTTAGGATGCATATTCTCACAGGATGGCAACATAGTGAAAGAACTGGAAGCGAGGTGTAGCAAAGCTAATGCAGTGAGCGCTCAGCTGCGATCTACTCTCTTCTGCAAGAAGGAAGTCAGTACCAAGACTAAGTTATCTGTGCACCGTTCAATCTTTCGACCCACTTTGTTGTATGGGAGCGAAAGCTGGGTGGATTCAGGTTACCTTATCAGTAAGGTTGAGGTTACGGATATGAAAGTAGCTAGGATGATTGCAGGTACTAATAGATGGGAACAATGGCAGGAGGATGTCACAATGAGGAAATCAAAGAAAAACTGGGAATGAACTCTATAGATGTAGCAGTCAGGGCGAGCAGGCTTAGAAGGTTGGGTCATGTTACACGCATGGGAGAAGCAAGGTTACCCAAGAGACTCATGGGCTCAGCGGTAGAGGGCAGGAGGAGTCGGGGTAGACCAAGGAGAAGGTACCTGGATTCGGTTAAGAACGATTTTGAAGTAATAAGCTTAACATCAGAAGAGGCACCAATGTTAGCACTGAATAGGGGATCATGGAGGAATTTTATAAGGGGGACTATGCTCCAGACTGAACGCTGAAAGGCATAATCAGTCTTAAATGATGATGATGACGCAAGCGCAGTATGGTGGCAGACAAAGATTTTCACTGTTTTGTTTACGAGATGTACGCTGAGGAGAGAGCTTTGCTGGTGACGACTTCTCGTAATTAATCAAAATCGTTATTGTTTTCACAAGAATTAAGTTTTTTTGTTAGTAAGGTATTGTACAAACTTCAAAGGGTGTAGAACAGGAAGTCATTGTAGTAAACTCTATGATATTCCAAACTTTTGTTGAGGCGTATGCATAATGAACGTAAGAGTGCAGGTTGACAACATACGGAAGTTTGGATCATGCCGTGAGCCATGCTCCGATAGCCCGATGCAAAGGTGACCGCTCACGATAAGCGAGAAATCTGGATTGGAATCACGGTAAGGCACAAATTTTCATTGTCATCATTCCATTATACAGCTACTGGTTGTCCATATTGGCAACAGGGAATTCATCTCATGAATGTAATTTCTCCAAGATAGTGTACAACACTTATTAGTGTCTCCTTCACGGACTGTGACAAATGCGACTTTGCAGGCGCATATTTGCAAAACATCTTATTAGCAGTTAGTAGCTTTAACTGTTTCCTTCAAATGGCTCTGAGCACTATAGGACATCTGTGGTCATCAGTCCCCTAGAACTTAGAACTACTTAAACCTAACTAACCGAAGGATCTCACACACATCCACGTCCGAGGCAGGATTCGAACCTGCGACCGTAGCAGTCGCGCCGTTCCGGACTGAGATCCTAGAACCGATCAGCCACCGCGGCCGGCTCAACTGCTTCGTGTGCTATGAATAAATGTATTAATATAAGACCGGGTCCACCTCAAAAGACTGCGCACATGACTTTTAGAAGTATCAAAATTTGCTTGAGTTTTGTCTTCACTGTTGAGGAAGTGAGCCTCTGTTCCATTGACGTTTCTATTGATGGGTTTCATAAGTCACCAAAGTCTCATCTCTCGTCACTATATTGCTTAGAAAATGATTACCACCTTTACTGTAACATATCAAAAGTCAGTCAAGCACACTGCTCAGACACTTTTTTTTAGACGTTTTGGCATCTTACAAGCGCACAGTTTTCGAAAATTCAGTTTTTCGGAACCAGTTTCTCGAAAATGTGATCTTGGAATTTGCGGAGAGTTCTAAGGAATATCGGATATTGCAAACTTACGAATTTCCTTTACGAGTTCTTTAATTGCACGAACCAGTTCCGCATTAAGCAAAGCTGTACATTCACTGCTATCGTCAGCGTGGATTTCATCTCGTCCTTCGCTCAGTTGTCGGACCCATCTCCTCACTATTGGATCACTTATCGCATTTTCTCCGTGAAACTCGCAGATCGGTCGATGGGTTTAGTTGCATTTCGTATTCCGGAACAGATCTGTTCTCTATACCGGCGGAAGTTTCAATCAACCACGCCGTTCTAAACATATACTATACAGCAGAAACACCAAACAGAGAACTCATAAGCGTGTGGTCTTCTCCCCTTTGACTCAAAGCAACTTCTGAGCATTCGCCGAACTACAATTGCAGCTCTACATCGGAAGGAAGTACGTGTAGGCGGTTTCAATATGATAGCTGTCAAGCAATGGCCAAGGAAACATTAAATCATGGTTTGAGTGATCGGTGGAGTGGTCCAGTAAAGTGGCCTGCGAGATTACCACATATGAAAATAAAAGTTTTTGTAAATTTGTGTTAAGGTCTTATGGAACTAAACTGCTGAGGTCGTCGGTCCCTATGCATGCACACTAATTAATCTAACTTCAATTAAGTTATGGGCAACACACACACCAATGCCCGAGGGTGGACTCGGAACCTCCAGGTTGGGGGGGGGGGGGGGGGGTGGGGGGGCGGGGGAGGAGAGCCCCACGGACAGTGATGACAAGACGCTTCAGACCGTGTGGCTAAAAGTTTTTGAACCCTCCATTGGGGTGGGGGGTTAGGGGTAGTTAGAGGGTGGCCAGTTTTTCATCTGCAACATTTTTTTTCGTACAATGCGTATTTTTCGAGACATTTAGTTGCTCCAAGTTCAAAGAAACACGCTATACCTGTATATAGTATGATCATCAATAACACCGAGCCGGCCGCTGTGGCCGAGCGGTTCTAGGCGCTTCAGTCTGGAACTGCGCTGCTGCTACGGTCGCAGTTTCGAATCCTGCCTCGGGCATGGATGTGTGTGATGTCCGCAGGTTAGTTAGGTTTAAGTAGTTCTAAGTCTAGGGGAGTGATGACCTCAAATGTAAGGTCCCGTAATGCTTACAGCCATTTGAACCATTTTTGGAATAACTGCGACAAACTGCAGGGTCCGATTCCTGACTGGAAATGGAGTAAAAAGGTCCTATGAACGTGTGTCTAGAAATGCATGGTTGCCACAGTAGATGATGCCGACGAATGAAAGTTCCTTTGACCACATACCGTGTTGCATGCGTTGCATGCTGTGTGATTGACGCAGAGTACAGGAAGCAGATTGGTCCGGTATTCATGGCGGCAACAAGCCGAGATGGTGTTCGTGTACGGCCGAGCAGATGGGAACGGTCGAGAGGCAGCACGGTTATACCAAAACAAATACCCTCACAGACATCAGCCATAGCACATAACATTTCAAGTTCTTTCTGGCTTTGTGTGATCGTGGATGTTTTAATACAGACAAACGTTTGAGTAAATACTGTTGGTAGCTCTCTGGTTCATCTCGGCGCTCAAAAGTTTCACAGCTATTCGTCCCTACATATGTCCGCAGCCATCGTTCGCCCCTGTTATCTGTGACCAACGATGAACCACAGTTGCCTCGGCGCCCGGCTATTTTGCCATGCTCGGATACTTTAACAGCAGCGGTACGCGATCAGCTTACAAACTTTACCGTTTCGGAAATACTTACACCCTTGGCCTGGAAGCCAGTGACCATGTCCTTTTGGACGCCATATAAATCGCTTTATTTCCGCATTACGACAAAAACTTCATTTTGGAAAAAAAACGTCATTTTGTCTATGGAGTGCGTGAGTGATTATTTTGTAATTTTTTAATTTTTATAGACGCAATCAAATGTTTATGACACGATCATAACAGGTTTCGGCCGTACAATGACCGTCTTCAGATTCTAAAGGCGGCATACACTGAACACAGGCTCATGCGTTGTCAACGCAGTGTATGCCACCTTTAGAATCTGAAGATGGTCATTGTACGGCCGAAACCTGTTATGATCGTGTCATAAACATGTGATTGCTTATGACCTTGTCATAAACATGTGATTGCGTCTATAAATAAACAAAAAAATGTTTTTACAAAAACTTCATTGTTTTTCTCGTCTCCCCAACTTGCTTCACATGCTTGCACATGTATTGCGAATACATAGAAAGAAGGATCCTTTATTGCATGATTATATGATAGCGGAACAAACACTGGTAGCAGTTACTTCTGTAAAATATCTGGGAGTATGCATACAGAACGATTTGAAGTGGAATGATCATATAAAATTAATTGTTGATAAGGCGGGTGCCAGGTTGAGATTCATTGGGAGAGTCCTTAGAAGATGTAGTCCATCAACAAAGCAGGTGGCTTACAAAACAGTCGTTCGACCTATACTTGAGTATTGCTCATCAGTGTGGGATCCGTAACAGGTCTGGTTGACAGAGGACATAGAGAAGATCCAAAGAAGAGCGGCACACTTCGTCACAGGGTTATTTGGTAAGCGTGATAGCGTTACGGAGATGTTTAGCAAACTCAAGTGGCAGATTCTGCAAGAGAGGCGCTCTGCATCGCGGTGTAGCTTGCTGTCCAGATTTCGAGAGAGTGTGTTTCTGGATGAGGTACCGAATATATTGCTTCCCTTACTTATGCCTCCCGAGGAGGTAACGAATGTAAAATTAGAGAGATTCGAGCGCGCACGGAGCCTTTCTGGCAGTCGTTCTTCCGGCGAACCATACGCGACTGGAACAGGAAAGGGAGGTAATGACAGTGGCACGTTGTAAGAGGTCCGAGCAGATGTAAATTCGATGTATTGCTCATGCGCTGCCTGCGATATACAAGGTATAAGAGAATCGCTGACCAGACAGCAGTGTTGACTGAGTAGGAACTGTGTAGCTGTAGCAGTAAGTTGTTGCTAGTCTGGTCTGGAGTCTGCTCTGGTCTGGTATGGTGTATTGTGTTGGCTGGTCGGTCGCGGTACAGCGATGCCGGAGCCTGAGTATTATTGTATAAGGTAAAAAGCAGCCTTGCGCATATCTAGTAATGTTATCTGAACTCCCATGTAAATCTTTTAAAAATGTCCTAATAATAATCTTTGTCATATAAAGTAATTTCTAACAAACATTCATTTCAATTTAAAGAATTTACTAATTTCTCCAATCCATGATCATTCCGATTGTTGCAAAGAAAAAAAAATCAGTTGCTTTCTTTCATAAATGACCAATCTATCGGCCAGCATTGCACAGAGCTGTGCCGGAAAAATTTATTGTAAGAGCAGATATATTGGTCGACTTTATTGAGGTAAGAATTTGCCTCTTTTATTCAGAATGATCTTATGGGGCCATGACGCAGCACTGCTGTCGTCCAAAATTTACCAGGTTACTGAATTTATTTTTTATTACGAGGTTTAGGAATTTTTCTGTTTCGACCTTACATTAGATGAGAAAAGAATTTTGTGGGTACATTAAATGGGAAACAAATTTTGTGTGGAGGTTAAATGTGAATGAATTTCTGTAGGGAGGTTATAAATGTGAACCAATTTTGTTCTGAGGTTACACAAAAACTAGAATCATTAACCAATAATATTTATTTTATTTTTTTGTGGGGAGGTTACACTTGGCGACCCTGCCCGGATCGTATTTCTTTGTGAATCTCTGAGAAGTAGTCATATATCTGCTCTTATTTACTTAAATAGAGTTTGCATCTGGCGCAACGCATTTACTAATTTGTCAATCTTTCTTTCACAGATCATCGGCAATTTATTGCTCTTTGTTATAATTGTTTGTTCCATTTCACTTTGTCTTTGTTTCATTTTTCTGCTTTATTTTGATTTGTGAAAAATGCCGCAAAAAACCCTTAACAGTACATCGCGATGTGCAATGAGTGAAATAGCTGACTCAAATAATTTGACCGATAATAATTGCGACACACAGTGTAATAGTGATAATCGTCTAATTACAGACAATCAGTGCCTGCCGATCACTAGTAATGATTTTAATGCTAATGATGAGCAAACAAATTCAATAATGTCCTCTGTTAATTCAACGACAATTGATGATGCGGCACGTTCCGTTACAATGAACGCTGTCCAGCTTGTCACGCCTAATTTGCAAAATTTACGTAGCGAACAGATAATTGTTTCTAACGAAGGTGAACAATACACACAAAATATGTCAGATTTATTTGATTCCGGTGTAGTGACCAACAGTGCACGTCCGATTGGCAAACCTTTTCAAGAATCACAGAATAACCAAATGTTTACACAAAACGTGACACATGCAGATACACCATCACATGGTACGGAGAATAGAGCAGCTAATTTTGGCTGGGATCAAGTTATGGCATTATTACTTCAACTCAATGAAAAACATGACAACTATTTCAAACAACTCAGTGAAAAACTAGACAACAATTACAAACAACTTAATGAATCGTGCAAACAACTCAATGAAAAATATGACAGGTCGATCAAACAATTTAATGAAAGTTTCAAACAGACGAATAAAAGACACGACAATCTTAATGAGCAGAACAAACAACTTAGTGAACAGATTACAGCCGTTACCATGCAACGCCATGATACTAAAGAATAATTATGTGAGGAAATTAAGGCTTGTGCTAGTAATAGTAGTGAAGAAATTAGATCTGTTGCACAAGAATTAAGTAATACACATGCAGCCACAACAGAATCACTTAGAGATGAAAGTAGTGTAGTCGCTAAACAATGTTCTGAAAACGCAACACAGTTACGCGACGGAGTTTAAATTAATGTCAGCAGAAGTTTCACGCACTCTGGATGCGGAAGTCGATAAGAAATTTGAACAACAGAACAGCCAAATTGACGAATGTTTTAAAGTGACAGAAATGAAAATTGTTTCAGTCACTAACACGTCACAGCATACGCCACGTTCCGAACATTTGTCACACCCACACAGCCAGTATAACTTAAGTAATTTACAGAGAGTACGTGACTTAGACTCCGAACAGTCACAGACAAACAGATTATCATGCAATCCTGAACCTGTTCACACATTCAGAGACGATAACGTTGATTATAAGCAATTTTTATCCGTAAAAATATCTAAGGTATTTAAAAGTGACAGAACACAAATACATCATTTGGACTGGATACGACAATTTGCTTTTGTATTTTTATCAGCTTGGCCTGTAACGCAGAAACTAAAATTGGACTGGATACGACAATTTACTTTTGAATTTTCACCGCAATTGCCTGTAACGCAGAAACTAAAATTTATTTGCAGCGCGTAATTGACATCAGGGGATTACACTTCGATGAATATGTGCCGTAGCGTGCACAGGGCCCCGAGCTGTAGTAGTGCTATTTCATCTTTAGTTTTCTGCACTGCTGCCTTCTCTTCTACTATCCTTTATATCTATCAAAACAGCTCTTCAACTATCGATCTATCTAGGATTAAGGATGTATAAAGAAAGCCTGATATGACGAGTTTTACCTGAAAGTGACAGTTATCATTAGACACTTCCGAAATGACAAGCAATACCAGCGTAATTTTAATAATAGACAAAATTTTAATCATCAATATGTACAAAATTTTCAGCTATCGCAGACGCATTTTGATAACAATAGAGTTTTTTTCCCAACAACAGCAACAAAACCAACCGGTTAGCATACCTAACCAACAATGCAGTCTGTAAGGTCAACCAAGCTTTAATGTTTCGCCGCCTACACGTATAGAGTTGTCCACACCAAATAGTAACGCACAGCAACAAGGAAATCAGTACGTACAGAAAACACACCATTTCAACTCATATCGCAATGCACCGTATAGAAATGACTGACAGACGTAAAAGTAATGAGCACAATTTTCAGCATACGTTTAATAACAGTCGGTCTTACCAGCAGCAGAATCATCCGCAACAACAAATTATCATGAATGAACCAGACAGTAGATATCATCCCGAACGTAATACGTCAGGACGAAATAACAGAACAGTACAAATAGTCGAAATGCCACAGCATCGTCCCGCAAATAATAGCACGTCAGATAGAATTTGACTAGATACAGTACAGGTTGCATCTTCCAGCAACGCAAGCAATACTTTTGACAAACAGAATCTTGTTCACGAAAATGTTATTACTTTTGACGACATCCGAGACATTCTTTTGCAGGAAAGACCAGTTATTCAAAAAACCATTTCACACCCTGTCATTGAAGTAAAGGTTGGATCATCAAAATTTTCAGCAGGAATCGATTCTGGATCACCTGTGTCAGTTATAAATGAGGAAACTTTCAACGAATGTAACAAAAAGAATACCTATCCTATGTTACCATTAGGCAAAACTAAAGTAAAAGGAGCAGTATCTGGTAAAGGAGTAGATGTAAAATGACAGACACTTATCGTTTTGTACTGCAGGTCATACGTTTCACTGAAATTTTTGGATTGTTCCCTTATTGACAACAGACGTTATTTTATGTACGAATTTTCTGGCACAACACGACGCAATTATTGACTTTCAAAACTCCTATTTAATGTTAAAAGGATGAAAATGTACAACTGGCTTTAGAATTTCAGCACTCTTTATCTGCGGAAGAACAAACAATTAATAGTACAGAGGTCATTTCTGCATCACGTAACATAGACTGTCATTCCACATTGTTCACAGATACGTATGTTCACAACTACAACACACCAGACGAAGCCGACTATGACGTTATGCAAATGATTTCTGATAAAGTTAAACAGAGCAGTGCAAATACAGACGACGAACGTACTCAACTACGCAAAATTCTTTTACAGCAAGCTCCAGTTTTTGACAACGTCCCTGGTACAATGTCCGGTTTTGTGTATGAATTTAAAGTTAAAACAGCACGACACATTTAAAGCCAAACATTATCCCATTCCGTACATTCACAGAGAACAAGTTAAGAAAGAATTGCAAGCTATGCTTGACCAAGGAATTATTGAACCGGCAATTAGTCCGTACATAAACCCGCTCCATATTAAGAAAAAGGATGGATCACTTCGCCTCGTACTTGATTCGCGCCACATCAATGACATTATTATTAATGAAACAGATCGCCCTCAAACACTAGAAGAACTTCTACAGAAATTTCATGGTGCTGCTATTTATTCCACGTTAGATTTGAAATCGGGATTTTGGCAAATTCAGCTCCATCCGAACTGCAGAAAGTACACAGCTTTTCTCTGTTTTGGTTACTGTTATCAATTTTGTAAATTACCGTTCGGTTTAACTACTTCTTCATCAGCATTTATTCGCGGTTTGAATACTATACTTCCGACAGAATTAAAAGACAGAATCACAACGTACGTAGACGACATTCTTATTGCAGAAGCTAACTGGTCTGAACACAATCTGATTCTTGAACAACAGTTACGAACTTTTCGTGCACAAGGACTCACAGTTAATCTCAGTAAATCGCACTTTGGCAAAACTTCTATAAAATTTCTTGGACATGTAATTTCAGCAGAAGGCATTGCGCCTGACCCGGGAAAACTTCAAGCTTTACGTGACATTACTGCTCCTGCGACGAAGAAACAACTACGCAGTTTTTTGGGTTTAATTAACTTTTTTCGTAAATTTATTCATTACTCTGCTTTAGACACCTCTAGATTATGTCAATTGACGGATAAAAACACTATTTGGTCCTGGGATAGCCAAGCACATTCTGAATTTGTCAATCTGAAACAAGCTTTGTTGAATGCACCACATTTATCACATCCAGATCTTACTAGAAATTTTTCCATTGCTACCGACAGTTCTAACACTGCTTTAGGCGTACACATTTTTCAGGAAATTGAAGAAGATGGTTGTACAGTAATTAAAAACATCGCGTTTGCGAGTCGAATTCTGTCACATGCTGAACGTAATTATTCTGTTACAAAACTTGAAACATTATGTGTTGTATGGGCATTTACGAGATTTAGGCATTTTCTTTATGGAAGACATACGACCGTTTACACAGATCATAGAGCTATACAGTTTTTACTTTCCGCAAAATTTACACACGACAGGTTAAGCAGATGGAAACTTTATTTACAGGAATTTAATTTTACAATTGTTCACATTCCCGGTACACAGAATATTGTAGCAGACGCACTATCCCGTTCTCTCAGCAACAATCAGCAAGACATCGCAACCAACTTCTGCAAAGCAAATTTCAGCGTCATGTATATTCAACAAGTTGCATTTGAAAATTTCATTTCGTCGTCATTACGAGGCATAGCACAGGAGCAGAGTAAAGACAACGTATGGAAAGAAATTAAACACCTTTGGCAAGATAGGAATAATGTTACCATTAGAAACCATTACACTGTACGCAATATTCTGTTTCGCCGCTCTCACCCTGACAGCAACAATTGGTTACTTGTATTCCTGACGAGCTTGTTAACAAATTAATTTGGTATACTCATTTAAGTTACGCACATTATGGAGCCAGAAAATGTTTTCTTATACTGAGACAGAACTGTTATTTTGCCAATATGGAGAAACGTATTCGACGAGTTTTAGCGTCATGTAAAATCTGCCAGAAAACTAAGTCAGATACGACTTCACATATTCCTCCGTTACATCCCATTGTACCTGTTAAATTGAGACACATGGCCGCTGTAGACATTTTTGGTCCGATTCCCAGATCTAATAGAGGTTTTTGTTACATCTTTGTCGCTGTTGAACTCACTTCGAAATTTGTTACCTTCAGTCCGTTACGCAAAGCTACTGCTAAATCTGTTTCGAATGCATTTGTAAAACATTTTTTATTCCATGTACGGCATGTACTGAAAGTAATTTCCGACAATGGATCACAGTTTCGATCTGCTGTATGGACACGTATGTTACGAACAAGAAACATTTCTCCGATTTATATATCCAAGTATCACGCTTCTTCGAACCCTTGTGAACGTCTAATGAAAGAAATTGGTAAACTATGTAGAATATACTGTCATAAAAAGCATATTGCTTGGGACACATACATAGTGTCATTCCAGGATGGAATTAACTCCATACCAAATGAATCTACTATGTTATCTCCGACTGTTATACTGAAAAATGTTGAATCACCTAACAAAATTAAAGAATTAGCATCCTTTCCTACATCTCGTCGACTACGACACCATGAAATAATTGACATTGCGCTGAACAACATCAAACGTGCCGCAGAGCGCCGGAGAAGACAGCAAAAACAGGTATGTACACGCCGTGACTTTCACATTGGACAGAAGATATTATTACGTACACACTATTTATCCAACAGAGGAAAGAGTAGATGTAGTAAATTTGAGCTTCTATTCGCAGGTCCATATCGAATTCGCAGCATTCCTCACCCCAATGTAGTACACGTCGAAACTCTGAGAACCAGTAAAAGTAAAGGCAATCACCATGTCTCCAATACTAAACCCTTTATTGAATGAACATACTTTATGATTTATCACACTGTAATGCCATTTTCTGATTTTTATATGACCAATGATGCAATTATATTTATGTGACTACTTACTGATGATTACCATATTTTTTCTTGGAAAGTGCCCAGCAAGGTAAGGTTAGCAGGTCGCTTTTCTTGTCGTTACACATCAGACCATGCACATTTTTGCAGATAAACTTACATATTTTAAGACCACTTGAGCAATTATATTTATGTGAGTACTTGCTGATAATGATCGTATTTTTTCTTGGCAAGTGCCCGGCAAGGTAAGGTTAGCAGGTCGCTTTTCTTGTCGTTATATATCAGACCGTGCACATTTTCCATTTTTCGTTTATGTATGATTGTTTTCCTGTTTTGTTTGTATGCACTACGAAATCTTTAAGATATAACAAACACCAGTTGACTTTGACATTTTGCCTTATGATATCTCAACATCGTGACTATTTTACATTTTTTTGCTACTACATTGTGATACTCTGTGTACGTTTTTGCAACTGAACACTGTCTATGTTTTTGACATAATACGTTGTCTGTCATGCTATGCTGTATGCTTAATTATATCACTAGAAACCAGTTTTTATTTAATGGGTATATGATTTAAATGCAAGACATTAATCCTTATTCATCATTTTCAGCAAGCAATAACGTGTAAAAGAAATAAATTAAACAAACCACAGTGGATTACTATGAAATGGGAATTTCACCTTCGGAATGAACGAAAGAAGATGTAATACCAAGTCATGAAGAGTAAATGGATCAGAATTAACAAGCATTAACCAGAATATACTATACACATCGTATGATAGCAGTCTTAACTAATTATTTTCTTTCAGAATACGAGGCGATTGATGCAGGCTGTCAGACAGAACTACACATCTTAGTTTTAGTGATGAAATATGCTAGAAATAAGAAACTCTATACTATGAATAGTTGTATGAAGTAAATGGTAATATGAATAATGAAGTGTCTTTTTTGCAGATGATAATGAATGGTGATGAATAGTTATATGAAGAATATGCTAATATGAATAATGAATTTTTTCTTTGCAGGTGATGACAGTAATGAAGTTATGGTACTATGAATAATGAAGTTTTTCTTTGAGGATGAGAATAATGATGAAGTTTATATATTTACTATTAGTTAAGAGATGCTATGTAGTTATTTAAGTATTTGTTGCAGTTCGTTTTGACATTATGTCTTATATCGCATGGTATAATGACTGAATGTTTTGGAAAGGACAGCTAGAGTACATACATATTGAATACACGTTTCATTACCTGTTAATTCAAAGTTCACTACTTTTCAGCATAATATGCGTTTCTTCTTTCAGCTTAATAATCCATTTTGTATTTCTTCTAGGAGAAGCTATTCATGAGATTAATGTGCTATAAGCAGTGAGTCATTAAACCTGTTCTAGTACTCGCATTTTTTTACCCATTTGTGTGTGTCATTCATGAATGTGATCACATATACACTTGTTTCGTAACCTTGCTACAGCTGACTCATGACGAATGACGTTACTAATCCTTATTTGCAGCAATAAGTCAAAAGCAAATATTTTCATGCCCCAGCAAGTAATTATCGATCCCAACACAATCCATTGCTAGCACAAAAAAATGTATTACCAGTCCCAAATAATGCTACCATTTAAGAGAGTTCTGAGTAATACTGAATGATGTTTTGTAACAATGTATAAATGCTATGCCAATAATTTCTGTAAATAATATTTTTGTTATACTCTATAAATGCTATGCCAATAATTAACTCTCATTTTGAATGATGACTTCTGAATAATACTGAATAATGTTTTATAAAACTATATAAATACTTTGTAAATGGCCAATGAGTGCCAATAATTACCGCAATCAGATGAGTTATGAATAGTGTTTTGTAATATTCAATACTTGCTCCATGTTTAGTAACTGGCCAGTGAATGCCACTGTTTCCTGTATTTTAAATTTGTCTTATGTCACTTACATGATATCATATATGAATACCAGTAGCTTGACGCTACACTCATTAGCTCCTGTTTTGAATGATGACTTCTGAATAATGCATAAGAAATGGTTTATAACTGGCCAATGAGTGCCAATAATTACCACAATCAGATGAATTATGAACAGTGTTTTGTAATATTCAATACTTGATACATGTTTAGTAACTGGCCAATGAATGCCAATGATTACTATAACTGGATGAATTATGTAAATGGTATGCCATTAATTAACTCTTGCTTTGAATGATCACTTTTGAATAATGCATAAAAATGGTTTGTAACTGGCCAATGAGTGCCAATGTTCACTGTAATCAGATGACTTACGAATAATATTCTGTAATACTTCATACATAGTACAGAAATGTTTAGTAACTAGGCAATGAGTGCCACCAATTACCCAAATCGGTTGATAGACTAGTGTAATTCTCAATTATGACTTGCATAAGACTTAATGTCCTTCACCTTCTGACCTAATTACCAGAAATTACTGCAATATCCGTTTGTCCTGTCCATCCTCATGATCAGGAAGCACTATATTTGGATTTTGCACTAATTCTACGTTGGTGAAAAAGTATCAATTATGCAGGAGTGTGGTGTTGACACATCATGCTGTCCACCACCTTGGACAATGGAGATGTTATTATGGTCCCACTGTTTGGTGTACCTAATGTACTACCACATGATAACATTGAATATTAATACGACATTTCAGTGTTTTTGGCTACACTGATTAATACTTCAGGGAAGAGAACTTCAGATTGTCTCACTTGGTGTTGTGCTTCTGTAGAGAGATATGGACTTTCAGTGCAGCTACGTGCAACCTACTGTGCTACAACCATGATGCAATCCTTCCCTTTCCTATCCTAGTTCTTGTAAAATGGTAAAAAATATATACAGTACGTGTGCACTTTATGTCATTTGTTAATATGTTTTGTACTCATTGCGTACCCCAGTTCTTGTAAAATGGTAAAAATATATACAGTGCGTGTGCACTTTATGGTTCAAATGGCTCTGAGCACTATGGGACTCAACTGCTGAGGTCATTAGTCCCCTAGAACTTAGAACTAGTTAAACCTAACTAACCCAAGGACATCACACACATCCATGCCCGAGGCAGGACTCGAACCCGCGACCGCAGCGGTCTCGCGGTTCCAGACTGCAGCGCCAGAACCGCGCGGCCACTTCGGCCGGCTGTGCACTTTATGTCATTTGTTAATATGATTTGTACTCATTGCGTATACATTTTGTCATTGCTTGATATGTTATGTGAGAGGTCCGAGCAGATGTAATTTCGACGTATTGCTCATGCGCTGCCTGCGATATGCAAGGTATAAGAGAATCGCTGACCAGAGAGCGGTGTTGACTGAGTAGGAACTGTGTAGCTGTAGCAGTAAGTTGTTGCTAGGCTGGTCTGGAGTCTGCTCTGGTCTGGTATGGTGTATCGTGTTGGCTGGTCGGTCGCGGTGCAGCGATGCCGGAGCCTGAGTATTATTGTATAAGGTAAAAAGCAGCCTCGCGCATATCTAGTAATGTTATCTGAACTCCCATGTAAATCTTTTAAAAATGTCCTAATAATAATCTTTGTCATATAAAGTAATTTCCAACAAGCATTCATTTCAATTTAAAGTACTAATTTCTCCAATCCATGATCATTCCGATTGTTGCAAAAAAAAATAAAATAAATAAAATCTGTTGCTTTCTTTCATAAATGACCAATCTATCGGCCAGCATTGCACAGAGCTGTGCCGGAAAAATTTATTGTAAGAGCAGATATATTGGTCGACTTTATTGAGGTAAGAATTTGCCTTTTTTATTCAGAATGATCTTACAGGGCCATGACGCAGCACTGCTGTCGTCCAAAATTTACCAGGTTACCGAATTTATTTTTTATTACGAGGTTTAGGAATTTTTCTGTTTCGAGCTTACATTAGACGAGAAAAGAATTTTGTGGGTACATTAAATGGGAAACAAATTTTGTGTGGAGGTTCAATGTGAATGAATTTCTGTAGGGAGGTTATAAATGGGAACCAATTTTGTTCTGAGGTTACACAAAAACTAGAATCATTAACCAATAATATTTATTTTATTTTTTTGTGGGGAGGTTACAACGTAAAGTGACCTCCGCCACACACCGTTGGGTGGCTTGCAGAGTATAAATGTAGATGTAGATGTACTTGCCACTGCTAATGCTGCCGCCTGCCGCCTGTAAGAGTTACACGGTGGTCACATTAATGTGACTCAACCGTGTATACCAACATAGATAAACCGTAGTACACTCATGTTCAGTAGAAAAACAGAACGCCTTGAACGACTAATGATAGGACGTTCCTGTTCCCAGATCATGTACATCAGTATGTTCTGCAGAAATGATTAGTATTTGTACCATGTCGACCCGCTGGATTAAGGTCAAAATTGATATCGCGGCGCAACATCATCTACTGATAAAATGCGCCTGCGGCTCTCGCAGTACCTATAAACCGAAGGTAAATGGATCGCTATGACGTGAGCAGATGTGCAGGTTGCCTCGCAGACCTATGCGCGAATCGTCCCGCCAAATCAGTGAGTCTGAAGCAGGGTGCATTATGGGCATGAGAGAACGTGATTCATCCATCCGGGAAACTGCTGTTCGTGTTGAACGAAGTGTTTACGCAATGCAATGGATGCGTGCGGAGTTGTTCACGGAAGGACATAGAACGCGATGAGACGAGTCAGGTCGCACCATCCAGACCACCACTCGAGAAGATCGACACCTGATCCGAATGGCACTGCAGCACAGATCTGCATCCTCCTCGGCTATGGCAAAACAGTAGAACAATTTAAAACATTGTACACAATCAGGGGTTACAGTACGTTGTCGTTTATCGCGGCATGGCTTACATGCGCATCGTCCACTTCTGCCAGAAACATGCTAGACGGCAATGGTGTACGGAACGACTTCACTGGGGACAGGAATGGCATCAGTGTTTTCGGACGAATCCAGTCTCTGTTTATTTGAAAATGATGGACACATTGCGGTTCGCTGCAGACAGAGGGAGTGGCATCACAGTGACTGCATTAGCAAAAGACATACAGCACCAGCTCAAGATGTTATGGTTAGGGTTGCTCTTGAACACAATCACATATCACAGCTGGTGCGTGTCCAGGGCACTGTGACCAATGTGCCCACACGAATGACATCCTGAAGCCCGTAGCCATACTCTTTCTGTACAACACCCCAGATACCATTTTTCAGCAACACAATACACGACCACATGTCGCTGCACCACGAACACGTGCCGTCTTGGTTTCACAGGATGTCTGCCATTTGCCTTTGCCCGCCAAATCATCAGACCTGTCGCC
Source organism: Schistocerca americana (assembly GCF_021461395.2). NCBI lineage: Eukaryota > Metazoa > Arthropoda > Insecta > Orthoptera > Acrididae > Schistocerca > Schistocerca americana. Next base: position 382,311,010 of record NC_060124.1, read on the forward strand.
AGTCGAAAATGTGTGGGATATGGCGAAACTACGGTTGCAGCTCTGTGACCCAGTTCCAACCACCACATGTAATGTTATGTGAGTCTCACTGCCCTTCTTTTAGACTAATTTGTGCCTCATTTTATTCTGAGAAGCTCAGTAATGTATCTAAATACCGTAAATGTAAATTTGATTCGAAAAGTAGTTGAAGTGAAGTGAAGCGCAGCTGGACAGCAACAAACTCTTTAGCTCGCAATCCCCGCAACAATAGTGTTGTGAATCTTTGAGTAAAAAAAAAAAAAAAAAAAAAAAAAAAAAAAAGTCAATTGCCTTATTAAAAAAAGAGGACTGTTAATCTGTATCTTGTGGAAAGAGGACACGTTGCTAGGCCGTCGCTCAGAACGTATTGTTACATTTAATGAAAATTGCTATTTCAGTGATAAAACCGAGTAAAGTATGTGTAATAGTTGCCAAAGATTTGTGTATACAAATTTTCTGGAAGTGAAGAATAGAAATATCTTGCTTTTTGGAAAAGGAGTTGAACTTTATTGTCGTCGCCGGCTATCAATCGACAGAACTGTAAGTGTACAAAGTTCACTAAAATACAGGAAAGGAAATACATTCTCTATAGTTTTCATTCGAAACGTAACAACCTCTCATAATTTCTTAATTGCAGTAACTGGATTATGTTTTTGTACAATAGTATGGTGCTGAACTCCACTGAGTAATTTTGATGCAGCAGGACGTGTAGTCTGAAGAAAGTTTGTGCGCCAAGCAATCTACTTTTCTCACAAAAAGCAGATTGCTGTTTGATCTTATTTACTTACAACAGTGGTCCCTTAGGTATGAAAAGCTACGGAAACTAGGGCTCAAAGCCATCCGCAATACGGCCAAGTATCTAACAGAGTCGTATTTTAAACCTTAAGGAACAATAACTTCCTCCAAATTATAATACGTCACTAACAGGTGCAGAAGCTGACCATTCAGGGAGGCAGCAACCAAAATTCAGGTACCAGTTACGACTTAAAGTAAAAATCTTAATCGAAATTCAATCTCTGTCTCTCTCTCCAAACACATATATGAATATTCATGTTATTACGATAAGTCATTTTATACACAGATTAACTTCGGGGCCAAGTGAACGCAGCATTGATGTCTATAACACAGGGGAAGTTTAGTACAAGGTAGCGAAAGGTGAAGTACAGCCTCAAACCAGTAGAGAGAGGTGGCATTAAAGGAAGGAAAGAAGTAACTCATTTCTTATTCAGCGACTAAACATATTCAGGTAAACAGTATAAAGTGGAGCAAACGCCTAAACTGACGGAATTGTAATTTTGTTATTTTTTTATTTTTCCTATCGTAAATGTTGCAACTAGATTCCTGAAGGTTGTTCCTTGAGCCATTCACTTGGAAACAGTATTTTTTCAAGTGATTTATAATACTTGAGACAAATTTTGTAGCTTTTATGTAGTATCACGAGATCCAATTTGCAGCTAATCGGAACTTAGGGAATGATGGTTGAAAAAAATTGAGGGATGTAAAAAACTGAGTAAATTTTAGTCGCTAAGTATTTCTTTATAATATACTCCCGTCAGTCTGGAAATTTTCGAGACTGGATATAAAAAATATAGATAAACGTTAAGATGATGGTTTTAATGCTTCGACTATTTTACACAGCCTCCCCTCACTTGAGTACAAAACACAAAAGGTTCATATAACCACGTGAATCACTCATAAAAGTCCTTCTTTGGTACATAAACTAGCGACTTCTTCGGTCTTGGCACACCATCAGAGATCCATTCTGCACTTTGTCGTTTCGTGGTAAACAGAGATTTTCATACGCCACTACTGGGTAGTAGATCTATATTTAATACAGCTGATGTCAAGCAGTTCGCAGCCAGCGAATGAAGTTCGAAATATTTCGTACAGCTATGGATCGCCAATGGTGTACGTTCTTTCAGACATGCATATAGGTACCACTAGCCTAGGCGGACACACGATGATCTCGACATTGGTCTCATTTTCCAGTTGCGTGAATCTATGTAATATTGCAAGCATTAGCTGATGAATTAATGTACTAAGATGAAATGATAAAGACAGTGCGTTGTGTAGAAGTTTGTGTCGATCCGTGGAACGTGGATGGTTAGTCGAAGTTGTTGAGGCGACCGCTTGCGATAAGCAGGAAACAGAGTTCGAATTCCGGTCCGGCAAACATGTCACTGTTGGGTAGTAGATCTATAACTAATACAGCTGATGTAGAAGAACTCGCAACAAGCGAATTCAGAAATTTTGTGGAGAATGTCTTGAACACTTGTTTCAGAGATGTTCAGTTCGTTGCTCCAGTTCGATTTCTGAAACAACAACACTGACACTCTAAAGTCTCACGTCCACTGTTGAACACTACCTGCTCACAACTGAAGTACGGAAGTACGATATTTCAGTGCCTGTGTTATTCTGATTACGATGCAAAGATCCTTGGGACACGCACGCATGTCCAAAGGAACAGGCACTGCAGTGACCACAGCCGTTACGAAACACATCAAATGAATTCGCAAATGCGAATAAGGACTACCATCAGCTGTACAATGGAATGACGACAGTGAAAATTTGTGCCGGATCGACACTCGAACACGGATTTTCCGCTTGTCGTGAGCGGTCGCCTTACATTTGCCTATCCGTGCACAGCTCAGGGCCAGCGCAAAACTTCCATGTGTCGTCAACCATGCGTCTACGACCTGTACTCGTACATCTATTATTGATATTCCTGTCAATGTCAGATGTACGAGGCGCATTCAAGTTCTAAGGCCTCCGATTTTTTTTCTAGTTAACTACTCACCCAAAATCGATGAAACTGGCGTTACTTCTCGACGTAATCGCCCTGCAGACGTACACATTTTTCACAACGCTGACGCCATGATTCCATGGCAGCGACGAAGGCTTCTTTAGGAGTCTGTTTTGACCACTGGAAAATCGCTGAGGCAATAGCAGCACGGCTGGTGAATGTGCGGCCACGGAGAGTGTCTTTCATTGTTGGAAAAAGCCAAAAGTCACTAGGAGCCAGGTCAGGTGAGTAGGCAGCATGAGGAATCACTTCAAAGTTGTTATCACGAAGAAACTGTTGCGTAACGTTAGCTCGATGTGCGGGTGCGTTGTCTTGGTGAAACAGCACACGCGCAGCCCTTCCCGGACGTTTTTGTTGCAGTGCAGGAAGGAATTTGTTCTTAAAAACATTTTCGTAGGATGCACCTGTTACTGTAGTGCCCTTCGGAACGCAATGGCTCAGGATTACGCCCTCGCTGTCCCAGAACATGGACACCATCATTTTTTCAGCACTGGCGGTTACCCGAAATTTTTCTGGTGGCGGTGAATCTGTGTGCTTCCATTGAGCTGACTGGCGCTTTGTTTCTGGATTGAAAAATGGCATCCACGTCTCATCCATTGTCACAACCGACGAAAAGAAAGTCCCATTCATGCTGTCGTTGCATGTCAACATTGCTTGGCAACACGCCACACGGGCAGCCATGTGGTCGTCTGTCAGCATTCGTGGCACCCACCTGGATGACACTTTTCGCATTTTCAGGTCGTCATGCAGGATTGTGTGCACAGAACCCACAGAAATGCTAACTCTGGAGGCGATCTGTTCAACAGTCATTCAGCGATCCCCCAAAACAATTCTCTCCACTTTCTCGATCATGTCGTCAGACCGGCTTGTGCGAGCCCGAGGTTGTTTCGGTTTGTTGTCACACGATGTTCTGCCTTCATTAAACTGTTGCACCCATGAACGCACTTTCGACACATCCATAACTCCATCACCACATGTCTCCTTCAACTGTCGATGAATTTCAATTGGTTTCACACCACGCAAATTCAGAAAACTAATGATTGCACGCTGTTCAAGTAAGGAAAACGTCGCCATTTTAAGTATTTAAAACAGTTCTCATTCTCGCCGCTGGCAGTAAAATTCCATCTGCCATACGGTGCTGCCATCTGTGAGACGTATTGATAATGAACGCGGCCTCATTTTAAAACAATGCGCATGTTTCTATCTCTTTCCGGTCCGGAGAAAAAAAAATCGGATGCCTTAGAACTTGAATGCACCTCGTACTTGAAATTCGCTTGCCCGGTATCAGCAGATAAATACGACATTGCAGTGCCTATGTTATTCTCATTACGATGCAAAGATCCTTTGGACATACATGCATCTGCCCGGTTCGGCACAAACTTTCACTGTCGTCATTCCATTCTACAGCAGATGGTAGTCCTTATTCGCAACTGCGAATTTGTTTGATGTGAGGGACAGAAGATTAGTGTTCAACGTCAGGTCGACAGCTTGAGCATTAGAGTCGGAGCACAAGCTCGGATTACGAAAGGACGGGGAAGGAAATCCGGCATTTGCCTGTAGCGGTTTAGGGAAATCACTGAAGACCTAAATCTGGGATGGCCAGAAGCGGATTCGAACCGTCGCCCCTCACGCGTGAGTTCAATGTGCTAACCACTGCACCACGTCTCTTGGTTACTCACAAGTGCCATGTTGCTGGTCGAATGCACCTCTGTTGTGTTCAGTTGTTACTTCAAAGTTATGTGGTAGTAATAGTACTGAGGTCGTTAATTCGGCAAGAATAAAATCAGTCTCGAAGCATTTTGAATGAAAGGTGTGTAATGAACAATGTTGGTACACTAGTGCAACTGTAATACAAGAGTTCTCTTATGGTTGTCTCGTTACCAGCTTTAAGCTGGTAAAAAAATACTTTTGACGCACTAAAGCACAAGGCAACACGGTATAACAGCGCGAGACAAGAAATCGCTGCCAGTTAATGGGTGAGGGGGATGAAGGGAGGGGGCGGGTCACTTGTAACACTGCTCAGAGATCAGCTGCGTGGCGGTAGTAATGCAACAACGGGAGCCATGAGGGCACGAGCCTTTAGTTCAACGGCTCATTGTGACCTCTTGGTGTACCGTATTCTAACTTTCTTTGTTACCGTCATTTATGTCATCGGAAACTTGTAACACTGCTCAGAGATCAACTGCGTGGCGGTAGTAATGCAACAACGGGAGCCATGAGGGCACGAGCCTTTAGTTCAACGGCTCATTGTGACCTCTTGGTGTACCGTATTCTAACTTTCTTTGTTACCGTCATTTATGTCATCGGAAACTGATGTTGGAACTTGCATGTAATCGACCATTTTTAAAGTGAATACGAATAATTTTTTGAATTGTTAGTAGTGTCCAAAAGTTTGAACGGATCATGGACACTACTAAAATTCCAGACATCTCACGAAAATCGGGTCTTCTGGTTCCACGTGTGATAAGCATACTGATAACCAATTAATCCTAATAAAGTGCACCGAAACCACCAAATCTGGTAATTTTTTCTTTATCGGAAGCCTCTTTCTGAAAACTGTCTATTACAGGGAATCGCTACTCACAGCAATCCGTGTGAAGCACTATGTTGGGCAAGTCCTGCCACTGCTGAAAATCGTGACCGAAACATTTTCATTCGATCTCGGTCACTTTGTCAGCCCCGGACCTATCTTCAACGTGAGAAATGTAGCGGTGACGTTGACTACAGACACTGGTGATTTAAACTTGACACATGTTTACAACAAGGCGCGCGCAAGCCCTGTACACTGTAAGACTAGAGATATGGCCGGCCGGGTGGCCGAGCGGCTCTAGGCGCTACAGTCTGGAACCGCGCGACCGCTACGGTCGCAGGTTCGAATCCTGCCTCGGGCATGGATGTGTGTGATGTCCTTAGGCTAGTTAAGGGACTGATGACCACAGCAGTTAAGTCCCATAGTGCTCAGAGCCATCTGAACCATTTGAACTAGAGATATGTAATATGTTGAGCACGCTTATTCTGCCACACAATTGACCACAGAGCTTTAATTTTGTTCTGAGAGTTTTCAGTTCTCTTGGTGTCATGCATTATTGTTTTAGCCTGTCTGATGAGATTGCTCTCGGACACAGAGGGCTCTCAAAATTTGTTGGCAAACCCCAGGATGTCTGCCGTTCGACATGTCGATTTCGCGAGCTCCAAACTGCTCCAAGAATTTACCTACAGAAGTCTCATCTGAAAAATTACTCAGTGGGCAACTGCTTAGAAATTTCTGTATTGAAGATAAAGTTATGTTGTAGAGGATATAAATATTCATAACATGAGTTTGTTTTCTGTTGTGTTCTGCTAGGTGGTATGTTGTTGTTGTGGTCTTCAGTCCAGAGACTGTTTTGATGTAACTCTCCATGCTACTCTATCCTGTGCAAACTTCTTCATCTCCCAGTACCTACTGCAACCTACACCCTTCTGAATCCGCTTAGCGTATTCATCTCTTGGTCTCCCTCTACGATTTTTACCCTCCAAGCTGCCCTCCAATATTAAATTGGTGATCCCTTGATGCCTCAGAATATGTCCTACCAACCGATTCCATCTTCTAGTCAAGTTGTGCCACAAATTTCTCTTCTCCCCAGTTCTATTCAGTACCTCCTCATTATTTGTGGTGTGGTATGATCACGTGAAATTTTTAAATGTAAAATATTTTGTAAAAAAGGGAAAAAGAGAGAGAGCTCTTTGTCTTCAGTCGTGACTGGGACAAAGCGACTTGTGTAGACTGCTGAGTCTATCGCCATACTTTGAAATGTTATTTCGACCTGGCATGCACTGTCATTTTACGGCAACAAGGGTAGTCAGCACGGGAACTGCGTACCAGATTAGAGTACATCGTTCGACTTCATCGGAATATCCAACCGCTGCGGTGAAAATAGAAACATTGAAGCTCATCTGATGACAGATACCTACAAATTATGGCTAGTGGTACACCAAAGAGAAAGTAATGGAAGTGGACTTAAATTTGTTGGAGAGCTGCGTTGATCCACATAACACTCAGCCGTCCCCACATGATCAAAATTTAGCTGATGTTTCTTCTGAACAGCATTATTATCCCCAACACCGAGGTGCGCAGAGAAAGTGGGCAAGAGATGGCCTGGAATGGTATTTCATCAATGGTTGAAAAACATACCAAAATCCGAAATCGATTCAGTAGTTCCTAAGTCTAGCTTTCACATACAGACAGGAAAATGCATAAGTATACTTTATAGTGCACATAGCCAGATGAATCTGCTTACTTTGCCATTGTGGCTAACGCACACTTGTGTGGCGGGACTCGACGCAGAGGTAAACCGATTCGAAACCTGGTGATGCAAAACTTTCATTGCTAATATCTGGCCAGCAAAGTAAGGAGAGATCGTAGCGTAAAATTCTGAATCACCAGTCTTTGCATCAATGTCCCGGATAAATTTCCAAACCTCTCCACAGTGCATCTTATAGATGAGGGCATGCGACACTGTTGATGGCAATCCTCCGTGGGTTGGGGATGTAAAGATCGGAGGCCCTTTCGGTACAATTCGAAAGGAGTAGGCTATCTACTGGCTTCGTACTTCACCGTCTCCCTCCTCTTCATCCATAACAATACAAACCCAACAATGGCTTGTACAAGCCCTCATCACAGTGATCCACTAGTCACAGATACGCTCCTGACACTTCATAAAAGGTCGGGGGAAGGCAATGACAAACCACATCCACTAGGACCTTTCCACGAGCGGCAGTGCAGGATTCCTGCATATGCACCCCTACACTCATTCCCTGAGTATGGAATATTTTCACTTTGATTTATATATGTATGCATGTACATGTTCTGGTAAAGCGATGCTGCTCTCTGGAGCTGTAGCGGATGTTTACCTTATTGCTTTTCCCGTCAGATCCCGCCTCGTCTGCAGAGGACTAGCTCGTTGCTCCCAGCACTGGTTGCAAAATCATACTTGACCGCTTAGTAATGCAGATAGGGAGCATCACGATGGGTACAGCGTCAGAAACTATAAGGTCGCTGTAGCGAGAGTGAGTGCAGTAACATCCCAACTCACCAAAAATAAACGCAAAATATATACATTTAAAAAGCAGATAAAAATTCGCTTGACGTCTTCCTAAGAGACAGTCTCCGCTCCTTCCAAAATAAATATGTAAGCGCAGATCAGATGTAGCTTGAATTCAAAGAAATAGTATCGATAACAACTAAGATATTTGTACCAAATAAATTAATGAGATGTGAAACTGATCCCCCATGCTGTACAAAACAGGTCAGAACACTGTTGCAGAAGCAACGAAAAAACTGTGTCAAATTGGAAAGAACACAAAATCCTTCAGATTGGCGAAGTTCATGAATCTGAGCGCATGAAACTGAGCGCGGACATCGATGCCAGATGCTTTTAATAATTTACACAACGAAACTCTTTCTTGAAACTTGGCAGAAAGTCCAAAGCGATTCTGGTTATATGTAAAATACACTAGCGGAAATCAGTACCTTCACTGCACGATAGCAATGATGTTACCGATGACAGCGCCGCAAAAGTGGAGTTACTAAATACGGTTTTCCGAAACATCTTCACCCGAAAAGACGAAGTAGATATTACAGAACTCGAATCATGACTATCTGTCCACCTGAGTAATTTAAAAGAAGGTATCCGGAAGTAGTGAACAAGCTTAAATCAGTCAGATTCCTTTCAGAATATGCTGGTGTAATACCTCAATACTTGGCAATCATATAAAAGTTGTTCGCTCGGATCGAAAGCGCGGAAAGCTGCACGTCACACCAAAAGGAGCAATCCGCTGAATTACAGACTCGAATTACTGACATTTGGTGTAGAATCTTGGAGCATATACTGTCTCCGAACATTACGAATTACTTGAAGAAAACGATGTGTTGACACAAGGTACGAATTCAGGAAATATCAAAAATGGCTCTGAGCGCTATGGGACTACATCTATGGTCATCAGTCCCCTAGAACTTAGAACTACTTAAACCTAACTAACCTAGGGACAGCACATAACACCCAGTCATCACGAGGCAGAGAAAATCCCTAACCCCGCCAGGAAATATCGCTCGTGAGCAACACAACTAGCTCTTTACTGCCATGAAGTAATGCGTTCTATCGCCAGGCGATCTCAGAATGACTCCATATTTCTAGCTTCACAGAAGTCAATACCGTTCCTCACAAATGGCATCTAGTCAAACTGCGTCCCTATCGAATATAATATCAGTTATGTGACAAGATGTGTGATTTCCTGTCAGGAAGGTCACGGTTAGCAGTATCTGCTGGAAAGTCATCTAGTAAGACTGAAGCCATATCTGGCGTTCCCCAAGGAAATGTTATAGAGCCTTTGCTGTTCCAAAAAATCCCCATAAATGATTTAGGAGACAATCTGAGCAGCTTTCTTCAATTTTTTTCAGGTTATGCTGCCATTTACCTTACAGTAAAGTCATCAGAAAATCAAAACTAATAGCAAAATGGCTTACACACGGTATTTGTATGGTGCAAAAGGTGGCAGTTGTCTCGGAGCACTGAAAAGAATGGCCGTGCGGTTAGAGACGCCATGTCACGGATTGCGCGGCCCCTCCCGCTGGAGGTTCGAGTCCTCGCTCGGGCATGGGTGTGTGTGTTGTTCTTAGCATATGTTAGTTTAAGTAGTGTAAGTCTAGGGACCGATGACCTCAGCAGTTTGGTCCCTTATGAATTCGCGCACATTTGAACGGAAAAGTGTGAGGTCATCCGCGTCCGTTAAATTTCGGTCACACCATAAATCAGTCGAAACCAGAAGTTATCAATGCAATAAAATACCTAAAGATTACAATTACCAACAACTTCACTTGGAACAATCACTCAGGTAATGTTGTCGGTAAGACGAACCAAAGACTGCGTTTTAATGGCATAACACATAAAAGATGCCACACATTCACTGCGAGAGTCTTACTGTGAGGAGTGGGATTCTTACCTGTTAGGACTGGCGGAGGACATCGAAAAAGTTCGAAGAAGTGCAGCTCGTTTTGCACTGTCGCGAATTTTGAGGAGAGAGTGCTTAGGTATGAGACACGAATTGTGGTGGCAATCATTAAAACAAGGGCGTTTTTCGTTGCGGCAGCATCTTCTGATGAAATTTGAAATACTGACTCTCTCTTCAGAATGCGAAAACATTTTGTTGGCGCCCACCTGCACAGCGAGATATGATCATCGTAATAAAATAAGAGAGATAAGAGCACTCATGGGAAAGATTTAAGTGCTCGTTATTCCAGCGCGCTGTCAGAGAATGCATCGGTAGAAAAATAGCGTGAAAGTGGTTAAATGAATCCATTGCCAAAGAGTCAGGTATGAGTTATGGGGGTAGTGATGTAGATTGTCAAAACACGTCAATGACATCGTCAATTAAATATGGAATATGAGTAATACATATATTACACGTTTACCAATACGACAGTTATCAGTTATACACAAACTGTTTACAATGTGTCTGTCAAGAAAACCCGCATCAAAATCTCTGCGTTCACAAACAGACAGAAAAACCTTGCAGAAGACCTAAGTAATATGCACAGGTACAATGGATAATTTCTACGCCACTCCCCGTATACCTCTTGTAGCACCAACGTGAAACAAGTAAACAGTCTTTACAATGAAATAATACCCAGAATCGTAATGACAGAGTAGTTGTAAGCACATTTATGGCGGTAATTGTCGACCAAAGAAACAAAAGTTCCAGTTAAGAAAAAAATTGTTCTCAATTGCTGTTGTTCTTATTGGGTGTGTGAAGGTCTTGAAGATTTTACTGACGTTGGAGCAGAAGGCAAACCGCGAAATTGGAATTTTCGGCTGCTATGCTCAGGGGTGATGGAATGTTGTTACTCACTCGCGCATCCCATTGATTTCAAGGTGATATTGGCGTGCTGCCGATGGCACTGGAAACGTGAAATGTTTAAAATACAACGGAAAAATCAATAGACTGTACTGGATTCGTAGCTCCTTTGAGCTCCATTAAAAAGTGTTGGTTTTCTCCTTGTGTTCAACAGATAGAAATGTGTAACTTGAATTATTTGTATTGATTGTCTTGTTGCAAACATAACGTAGATCCTAGCAAAAATGAAGTTCCGTGGGTAAGTTGTAATAATCAGTAGTGACAGCTTAGATCTTTCGCAAATTCTGTACCTATAAAAATAAATAAGAACTGATATGTTTCTCCCTTTTGATTCTACGCAGGCGGTTCAGAAAGTAACCTCCGATTGGTCACAGTGCGGGTTGTGGGGGGAGCAGCGACGCCATCTGTGCGTTCACGCACTCAACAGGTCAGTCGGCATCAAGCCGTGGTCGAGTGAACGTCGTACCTGCGCTAGTTTAGTTTTTGTGGCAGTTTGAAATGTGTGCTGCAATAGAAAACCCCGCCAAATCTGAAGTGCGTGCTGTAATAAGGTTTTTTACAGCCAAAGGATATTCTGCAGCAGCTATTCATCATGAGCTTTGTGCCGTGTACGGACCAAGAGTTATGAGTGAAGGAGTTGTCCGTGAATGGGTACGTTTATTTAAAAGTGGGCGAGAAAACGTTCATGATGAAGAGAGGAGTGGTAGACCATCATTGGTGACTGACGAACTCGTTCAGACAGTTGATGCAAAAGTTCGTGAAAATCGACGTTTCTCAATGTCGGAGTTGTCTACTGGTTTTCCACAGATTTCTAAGACTCTCTTGTACGAGATAGTGACAGCAAGATTGGGTTACCGTAAGTTCTGTGCACGATGGGTGCCCAAAATTCTTACCGACCACCACAAAACTCAAAGAATGGCCTCTGCATTAGACTTTCTGTCACGTTATGAGGACGAAGGAGAACCATTGTTAAACAGAATCGTGACCGGTGACGAAACCTGGATTAAGTACGTGAACCCTGAGACAAAAGAACAATCAAAGATGTGGGCATATTCAAATTCGCCTACCAAACCAAGAAAAGCCTCGCAAGATTTTTCTGCCAGAAAACTGATGGCAACGGTGTTTTGGGATGCCAAAGGGGTGTTGTTGGTTGAATTCATGGAACGTGGTACGACCATTAATCAAGACGTGTAATGTGAAACAATAAAAAAGTTACGACGGGCTATACAGAACAAACGCCGTGGTATGCTGACTTCCGGTATCGTTTTTTTGCACGATAACGCCCGTCCTCACTCTGCTCGCAGAACAACGGCCCTTCTTGAGTCCTTCAAGTGGGACGTTATCAACCATCCACCTTACAGCCCACACCTGGCGCCAAGTGATAATCACCTCTTCATGCATTTGAAGAAATGGCTCGGGTCACAGCGGTTTGATGACGACGAAGAGCTCAAAGATGCGGTCACAGGCTGGCTCCAGGCACAAGCGGGTGATTTTTATGCAGAAGGAATTTCAAAGCTTGTGAAGAGATACAATAAGTGCCTCAATCGCTATGGAGACTATGTAGAAAAATAGTGCAAAGATGTAGTTGTAAGATGTATATATTAAAATATTTTTATTTAACTTGGTGTATTTTTTTTAAATCAACCGGTGGTTACATTCTGAACAGCCCTCGTATTAAGAACGAATTTGCACCTCCAGTAATTAAGACATGTTAATGATTCATATTGGCAAGGGGTGGGTGAAATGCAAACAGAAATTTGAATTAGTTACAATTACTAGCAGTGGTGAGTTGTGATAGATTTCAAATACCTAGGCAGCAATAAAATGTCAGAAGTACCCTCATGGCCGAAGAAGACAAGAACTGGTTTCCGAATAAATAAATATTGATTGTAGAAAATCAGGTACGTATTTCCTTTTTTATTGTTATTGGCATGTTGCGCCAAGTGTAAGCCCCGTATTATTTTCTGTACGAATTTATTGTATGTGTTTTATTTACATTTTTGACTGTGATAATCTGCCTAAGCAAAATCAGACAAATTTGGAAGCGAGGGTATACTATAGTTCATGTGCCTCACCAATTAACGCTATGAGCTGCTGGCGTCAGTTTTCGAATTCCTGTTGCCACTAGCTCCATCTGTCGTATGATGTCCCTCTGGTTTCAGGCCACCAATATCTTTATTCGAGATTGTTGATGGGGGACGGGGAGTGTTGTTGGGTGGCGAGTCGGGCAGTCGGGGATGGCAACGGAGTGAGGAGGACGGTGTGAGGTGTCTGACCGGCGAGTAAGGCGAGTACTTTCGCAAGCGTCTTGGACACGGAGTCCAGCAAGTGGTTGCTGGGCATATTTGTGTATCGATCTGAATCCATGGCTGACTTTGAATGCCGTCTTCAGGCATAGCCAGCTCAGGGGAGTGGCATATCGATGAGGGATTTGAAGCCAGTTTCGCTGTGCTGAATTCTGGGCCCCCTATTGAACCGGCAAGTATCAACTTCTATTAGTGAACTTTAGCTAATTTTTGGATTTTAAGATCTTAACTGTTATTTTCTTATTGATACCTGTAGATCAGTTGTGATCATTGCGATTTCTTAGCTGATCTATTTCATCACCAGTTAGTTCAATGAATTGTGGATGTTGTTTTTTTTCTGAGTTGATATTAGCCTTGGTTGTTTGTTAACAGGATACCTTAAACTGTCTGAGCCGATGGTGTTTCCCGAGTCGGAGCGATAACGTGTTTCTTCTATGCTGTGGCCGGACCCCCGTCGTCACGCACTACCTAGATGGTTAGGCTTTAGCCAACCTCCTTGCCAAACGTCTTCGAACACCAGATAAGTTTCTTTTCATTGTAACACGGACGGGTGCCGGTTTCGAGATACCTTCGGGCATTGCAGACCTCACCGCTCTGTTAATTACATTAACTTAGCAGGTGCCTGAGTCCCAAAATTGGCAATTGCTGAAGCTATGAAATTGTGTTTGGCAGCCTAGTATTTTTCCAGCGTTTCGCCGTCGTTATAGAGGTGGTATCATGCAGTTTGCTAGTTATTGTTATGTCACGTAATTACCTTTGCTGTTTTAATATTTCTTTTGGCAATCTGTAATCAACGATCCCGTGGTCTAGGGTAGCGTCTTTGACTAGCAATCAAAATGTCCTCGGTCCCGGATTCGGATCACGCCACTGCTTAAAGTTTGATTAATAATCAGCATTGTCGGGGCGTGGAATGTCAGAAGTTTGAACGTGGTAGGGAAACTAGAAAATCTAAAAAGGGAAATGCAAAGGTTCAATCAAGATGCGCAGGATGATTATAATTAAAGTTAAACTTTCAAACAACTGGAGAAATAACACCACTGGTCAGAATGTCATCAAATTGCAACGGAATATTATCGGAGAAGGGGGAAACCGTATGGCAGAAGAAAAATAAATAGTTATAAGATGTACCAATAGATGGCACTGTAAGCATCATAATTTAATAGTGGTCGACTACAAATGACAAACAGTTATAAGATGTACCAATGGATGGCGCTGTAAGCATAATAATTTAATAGTGGTCGACTGCAAATGACAAATGAATCATACAACAATGCCTAAGGTGTACGTCTGACGTTATATCATTGTCCACTTCCATGCAGGTGTGTACAGGTGTGATACTGTTAGTTACGTATGCCCATCCACCACGGCAAGGTCGTATTGCATCGGATGGGAAAAATCGGTTTTTAATTGTCCTGAGGCCAAAAACCGTATAAAAAGTATCAACAAAATCAAATCGGATTATTAATTTCCATGTGACTGGGACAAACCATGTTCAAAATGGTGTCCACCAGTTTCTGCAACAAGTTGCACTCGAGAAACAGCATGTTCCACAACTGATCGAAGTGTTTCCAGGGTGAAATTCAGAATATGTTGCGCAATGCATGCGTTCAGTGCAGTCGGAACACTGATCACAATATCTTTCAGATAGCCCCACAGCCCGAAATCACACAGATTAAAATCAAGTGATCGGGACGGCCAGGCTGTAGGGAAATGGTGGCCGATAATTCTAGCATTAACGAAATGGCGCTTCAGCAGCTGCTTAGCTGGATTTTCAATGTGCGGAGGTGTGCTATCGTGCATAAAGGGACGCCATCCACACATCCAGCTGTTGGAGAGTTGGAATGACGTAGTCTGCGCAAAAGACACTCATAGCGCTTACCAGTCACGGTACAGGTAACAGGGCCGGAAGCACCTGTCTCTTGGAAAAAATAAAGGCCCTACGATAAATGATGACGTAAACCCGCTCCATAGAGTGACCTTTCCAGGATGAAGTGGTCCTGTTTGATTTGAGTGTGGATTCTACGTTGCCCATATTCAACAGTTCTGTTTATTGACATATCCTGTAAGACGGATGTGGGCTTCGTCTGCCCACAAAATCTTCCACGGATAATCGTTGTCCACTTCCACGCAAGCAAGAAATTCTAAGGCAAAGGTCTCTCTTGCTGGTTGGTCCACAGGAAGCAACTCGTGCATACGGGTAATTATGAATGAGTAGCAAAGAAGGATGTTTCGGAGGATTTTACGCATCGCCGCCGTCGCCACAGCCGTCTGTGGAGAAGAAGCAGCAGCAGGACAAACAAGAGGGGGGAGGGATGTACTCCGAAACCATCCCTTTCCCGGACGTCACCAACCTCCCAGCGGTCCTGAAGAAGATCGCGACCATGGTGCGAGATGGGCGGTACGACGTCCGACGAAAACCGTACCTTTTCGCGCAAGCGGAAGGGAAACGGAAGCCACCGCTTCCACACCGGCCGTTCGAGCTTCGTGGCGGATATCGGGCAATTATGCTCGAATTCGTCACGAAGAACGACCTCCACATCATAAACTCCAGCCCGATCTTCACGCCGCGGGACTGGGGCTTCATCTTGGAGGACGCTGAAGAAAGAAGTTGGAGATGGAGCGAGGAAGCTCACACCCGAACTGGAGTCCGCGCTGAACAACATAGCGCGAGATGGGAAGAACACCTAGTACCAAAGAAACATCCAACGTCACCGCCAGCATGCCTGCATGGTGGCAACCAGGATCCACGACCAGGCAACACGCAAGGACCATCCAGAACGAGAGGGAACACCATTCCAACCCATGAGGATCTTGGAGGAACAGCTATACTAAGCTTAGACTCCATACCTCGGGCCAAGGAACAGGGCCGTATGTTTAGCGTCAGCGTCACCGTGCTCACGGGTATGTCCAATATTCGGGCAGTTCTCCGTGCACTACACGTTTGCACACCACCTCTCGTGTCCTCCTGCACTGCAATGGCCACTGCTTCCACTGACGTCGAATCAATTCGTTTGCTCCCTGTACCATGTTGCACACAACAAAACCTGTCTTTTCGAATTTCCTTGTCATTTTCTCCAGACTCACGGCAGTCATCGGACCAACGCCTTTTCTCAAACCCTTCAGTGTCCGGAACTTTTGCAGAGCGACGTGTGCACAGCCATCATTCTTGAAATACAGCTTTATAAGCAGAACGCGATCCTGCATTGAGAAAGTCATGGCGAACGTTGCAGACGCGAAAGGAGGAAAAGCCGTGTACCCGGCGTGTATACAACAACTTCAATGGGACATGCAAATGACAGGTGTTTTCAAAAATGGTTCAAAAGGCTATAAACACTATGGGACTTAACTTCGGAGATCATCAGTCCCCTAGAACTGACAACTACTTAAACCTAACTAACCTAAGGACAAGACACATATCCGTGCCCGAGGCAGGATTCGAACCTGCAACCGTAGTGGTCGCACGGTTCCAAACTGTAGCGCCTATAACCGCTCTGCCACTCCGGCCGGCAGGAGTTTTCATTTACGTATTCTGACACATACAACGCCATCTATTGATCAATTTTCATACTATTTTTCTTCTTCTGCCCCCTTCTCAGATAATTTCCCGTTATGATTTGACGTCCTTCTGACCAGTGGTGTTATTTCTACAGCCGGCCGAAGTGGCCGCGCGGTTCTGGCGCTGCAGTCTGGAACCGCGAGACCGCTACGGTCGCAGGTTCGAATCCTGCCTCGGGCATGGATGTGTGTGATGTCCTTAGGTTAGTTAGGTTTAACTAGTTCTAAGTTCTAGGGGACTAATGACCTCAGCAGTTGAGTCCCATAGTGCTCAGAGCCATTTGAACCATTTTGTTATTTCTACAGCGTTTTGAAAGTTAATTATAATCACCCTGCAGTAGGAGGTCAGCGAAATGAAATGAAAAGAAGACACGGATTTATGGTCAGATGAGTATAGGATAATATCAACAGCAGCAGAAAATGGAGTAACGGGAGAAGGATTATTTATGAATAGGAAGGTAGGGCAGAGAGGGTATTATTGTTAACAGTTCAAAGATAGGGTTGTTATCTTCAGAATCGAGAGTAAACCAACACCGAAAACGATAGTTCAGGTATACATGCCGACGTCGCAAGCTGAAGATGAAGAGATAGAGAAAGTATATGAGGATATTGAAAGGGCAATACAGTACGTAAAGGGACATGAATAGCTAATACTCATGGGGGACTGGAATCCAGTTGTAGGGGAAGGAGTAGAAGAAAAGGTCACAGGAGAATGTGGACTTGGCACATGGAATGAGAGAGAAGAAGGACTCATTGAGTTCTGTAATAAATTTCAACTAGTAACATCGAATACTCTGTTCAAAAATCACAACAGCAGTAGGTATACTTGGAAAAGGCCCGGTGATACGGGAAGATTTCAATTAGATTACATCATGGTCAGACAGCGATCCTAAATCAGATACTGGGTTGTAAGGTGTACCCAGGAGCAGACATAGACTCAGATCACAATGTAGTAGTGATGAAGAGTAGGCTGAAGTTAAAGAGATTAGTCAGGAAGAATCAATACGCAAAGAAGTGGGATACGGAAGTACTAAGGAATGACGAGATAAGGGTGAAGTTCTCCTAGGCTATAGGTAAAGCAATAAGGAATAGCTCAGTGGGCAGGACAGTTGAAGAGGATTGGTCATCTCTAAAAAGCGCCATCAAAGAAGATGGAAAGAAAAACATATTTACAAAGAAGGTAACTGTGAGGAAATTATAAGTAACAGAAGAAATACTTCAGTTGATCGATGAAAGGAGGAAGTACAAAAATGTTCAGGGAAACTCAGGAATACACCTTACAAGTCGCTGAGGAATGAAATAAACAGCAAGTGCAGGGAAGCTAAGACGAAATGGCAGCATGAATAACGTGAAGAAATTGAAAAATAAATAATTGTCAGAAGGACTGACTCAGCATACAGGAAATTTCAAACCACCTTTGGTGACATTAAAAGTAAGGGTGGTAACATTAGAAATGAAACAGGAATTGCACTGTGAAATGAAGTGGAGAGACAGAATAGGCGGCAAGAGCACATTGAAGATCTCTAGAAGGGGAAAGAAGAAGAAACAGGATTCGATTTAGAAGAGATAAGGGACCCAATATTAGAATCAGAATTTAAGAGAACTTTGGAGGACTTCGGATCAAATAAGGCGGATGGGATAGATAACATTCCTTCGGAATTTCTTAAATTCATTGGGGGAAGTGGCAACAAAACGACAGTTCACGTTGGTGTGTGGGCGAGAATTATCGCACAATCAGCTTCACAGCTCATACACCCACGTTGTTGACGCGAATAATATACAGACAAATGGAAAAGAAAATTGATGATGTGCTAGATGACGATCAGTTTGGCTTTAGAAAAAGTAAAGGCACCAGAGAGGCACTTCTGACGTTGCAGTTGATAATGCAAGCAAGTGTACAAAAAAAAAGAAAAAGCGTTCGACAATGTAAAGTGGTGCATAATATTCGAAATTCTGAGAAAAGTAGTGGTAAGCTATTGAGAGAAACGGGAACATACAATACGTACAAGACGCAAGAGGAAATTACATATAAGAGTAGATGACCAAGAACGAAATGCTCGGATTAAAAAAGGGTGTAAGACAGGGTTGTAGTCTATCGCCTCTACTGTTCAATCTGTACCTCGAAGAAGCAGTGATGGAAATAAAAGATAAGTTCAGGAGGGGAATAAAATTCAAGGTGAAAGGATACCGATGATTCGTTTCGCTGATGACATTGCTATCCTGAGTGAAAGCGAAGAAGAATTACATGATCTGCTGAATGGAATGAACAGTCTAATAAGTACAGAACATGGATTTGAGAGTAAATCGAAGAAAGGCGAAAGTAAGAGAAGTAGCAGGAGTGAGAAGAGCGAGAAACTTAATATCAGGACTAATGTCAAGAAGTAGATGAAGTTAAGGAATTCTACTACCTAGGCAGCAAAATAACCAAAGAAGGACGGAGCAATGAAGACATCAAAAGCAGACTGAGCAAAGAAGACATCCAAAGCACACTAGAAATGGCATAAAAATAGCATTCCTGGCCAAGAGCAGACTGCTTGTGTCAAACATAGGTCTTAATTTGAGGAAGAAATTTCTGAGAACGTACGTCTGGAGTACAGTATTGTATGGCAGTGAAACATGGACTGTGGGAAACCCGGAACAGAAAATAATCTATGATGCAACAGGCGTCTGTTGAAAATTAGGTGGACTGACAAGGTGAGAAATGACGAGGTTCTGTGCAGAATCCGAGAGGAAAGGAATATATGGAAATCACTGATAATGAGAAGAGACAGGATGATAGGACATCTGTTAAGAGATGAGGAAATGACTTCCATAGTACTAGATGAAACTATAGATCTTGGAGTTCGTGGCGGGTCGCATCAAACCAGTCAGAAGTATGATAAAAAAAATGCAACGAAAATGACTTTGGAAAGCCGGTCCTCTAGTTGCAACCTTTCTTGGCCTTCTTATTTGGTGCAGTCTTGTGCTGCTTATGTATAAGCCTTCTGGTGCATCGTTTGTGAGGTGGAAATTCAAACTTTTGGTTACTTAGACGAGGCTGTTGGTAAGGAGGGCCTGGCTGTTTCTATTTGGTAATTTTACTTAACTGAAGCTGTCATTATATAAGACCTGCCTTTTTTCTGTTTGGTGATTTCATTTAACTGAAGCTATTATTAAAGAAGACCTGCCTGTTTTCTATTTGGTAATTTAACTTAACTGAAGATGTTATTAAAAAAAGCCTGTGTGTTTTCTGTCTGGCAATTTTTCTTGACTGAAGCTGTTATTAAAGATGGCCTGCCTGTTTTCTCCTTGTGATTTCATTTAACTGGAGCTGTTACTGAAGAAGGCTTGCCTATTTTTATTTGGTAATTTCACTCAACTGAAGCTGTTATCGTTGGAGACCTCCTCTTTTCTATTTTGTAGTTTTACTTAACTACAGCTGTTATTATTGAAGGCCTGCCTGTTTGTATTTGGTAATTTTGCTTAACTAAAGCTATTATTATTGAAGGTCTGCCTGTTCCCTTTTAATTAAATTAAGAGCTATATCATAAACTGGGTTAGCTGAAACTTTAATTAATCAAGCCCTACCTGTTTTATTGCCCTGTTACGAAGATGTTTCATCTTACTGAATCTATGTTGTAATTAACTGAAATTGTGATTGCCAAAGACCTACCTGTTTCAGAGTTATTTATGTCAATAAGATACTAACAGGAAATGACACATGATGGTATATGGGCCCTAGCCTTTCGCCTTACTTCTCTTTACCCAGAGTTGTAGGTTTCAAGCCGTTTTCATTGCACAGATCTTTTTGTCGCTTAACTTACGAAAACCACTGAAATGTATTAGGTCTAAAACTTTGCTTCCGCCGTTTTTTCTCGAAGTTCGAGACTTTATTGCGAAAAACTTACAAAAAAATTACGATTCAAAGTATTGGCCATAGTTGGCCACTGCTTTCTCCTAGCTTTAGGGCATCATGCGAATCCCGCAGTGTATAAACTGGGTATCTTTTGAGGAAAGTCATGAATCGATCGAATTTTGCACTTGATGACCACAAGTGCTAGTCAGCTAGGTCGTGTGTCATAGATCGAGAATGGTGGCAATCAGAGGGGGGAATATCTGGAGAATACAGCAGGTGGGGTAGAACTTCACATTTCAACGTTTCCAAGTATGTTTTGACGGGATTTTCGACATGCGGTCGTGCACTATCATGCTGCAAAATCATTTTTTCATGTCTATCGCTGAAGTGTGGCCGTTTGTCTTTCAGTGCTCGGCTCAAACACATCAATTGCTTTCGATAACGACCTCCTGTGAGTGTTCCCGTCAGTTGCAGTAGCATTGAAAGCTTTCTCTCTTTCACAACCATGCAGGTCTTCAACGTCAAAATCACCATTCTTCAAGCATGGAAACAATTTTCTACAAAGTTCTGTCACTAACAGGCGTCTCATCGTAGTTCTTACACTGGTTTTTATGAGCCTCAGCCGCAGATTTTTTCATATCAAAGCAGAAAATTAAAACCTCCCTCAGATGAAGAGAATTGGGCTCATAAGTTGACGTATTCAGTCGAAAATAACTTTCTGATTCAATCAAAAATCGACTGATATCTTGATTTCGTTATGTTTGCAAATGCCTAAGCTTACTGTATGACACTTACGACGAACAACTTGCATCACTACTTTCCACTACTGCCGTCTATTGCAAAACAGCGGAAACGAAGTTGTACACCTAATACTTCATAACTGGAAGTTACCTTAAAATAAATTAATTTTTATTCCCGTACAAAACACGATGATAATAGTAACTGCATGAAAATCAGTGACATATGACAATTAATCGTTGTTTGCTCTCTCACGTAAGATCACTGCGAGAATATATATTGTCGCACGGCAAGTATTAACAAAATGTACGATCCAGTCACCTGAATTTGAGCGCCGCCACCTACGACGTCAACGTGCGACAGCCACTCACAGACAGCAGGTGGCGCCACTAACAGTTGAGAGTATATAAAGAGTGTCGGGGGGACACGGAAAAAAGCGCAGTCATTGAGTCGCTGTCGTAGTGCACCGTCGGTCGTAGATGAGAGGGTGAACGATGGCTGCGGAGATGTGACAAGGCGAGTAGAAGTCCAATGGTGAGCAACTGACTGCCCAGATGAACCAAGCCCGCATCTCGTGGTCGTGCGGTAGCGTTCTCGCTTCCCACGCCCGGGTTCCCGGGTTCGATTCCCGGCGGGGTCAGGGATTTTCTCTGCCTCGTGATGGCTGGGTGTTGTGTGCTGTCCTTAGGTTAGTTAGGTTTAAGTAGTTCTAAGTTCTAGGGGACTTATGACCACAGCAGTTGAGTCCCATAGTGCTCAGAGCCATTTGAACCATTTTTAGATGAACCAAGGGGCTACCAACAGTGCCTTCACAACGATGGTTCAGTGAACGTTGCTGCATATGGGCCTACGCAGCAACCAACTGGTTCAGGCACTCATGTTGAGTGCTGTTTATTGACAATAAAGGCTGGCATTTGGGCCCCAGTACTGTGCTCTGAGACTATAGACATAGCAGTAAAGAATAGCTCAGTAGGCAGTACAATTGAAGAGGGATGGACATCTCTAAAAAGGGTCGTCACAGAAGTTGGAAAGAAAAACGTAGGTGCGAAGAAGGTAAGAGAAAACAGATTGAATAATCAGCGAAAGGATAACGTTCTATGAGTCGGGGCGTCGAATGTCAGAAGCTTGAATGTGGTAGGGAAGCTAGAAATTCTGAAAAGGGAAGTGCAAAGGGCAATCTAGATATAGTAGGGATCAGCGAAGTCAAATGGAAAGAAGACAAGGATTTCTGGTCTGGTGACTATAGGGTAACGTCAACAGCAGCAGAAAATGGAGTAACAGGAGTACGGTTCGTTATTAATAGAAAGGTAGGGCAAAGAGTATGTTACAGTGAACAGTTCTGTGACAGGATTGTTCCTGAGAGAATTGACAGCAAAGTAACACCGACAACGATAGTTCAGGTGTACATGCCGACGTCGGATGCAGAAAATGAAGAGATAGAGAAAGTATATGAGGATATTGAAAGTGTAATACAGCTCATAATGGGAAATGAAATTCTGATAGTCGTGAGAGACTGGAATGCAGTTGTAGGAGGAGAAGTACAAGAAAAGGTTACGGGAGAATATGGGTCTGGGACAAGAAATGAGAGGGGAGAAAGGCTAATTGAATCCTGTAATAAGTTTCAGCTAGAAGAGGAGGTATACTCGAAAAAGACTGGGTGATACGGGAAGATTTCAGTTAGATCACATGATGGCCAGACAGAGATTCCTAAATCAGATACTGGACTGTACGGCATACCCAGGAGCAGATCTCAACGTAGTAGTGATGAAGAGTTGGCTGAAGTTCAAGAGGTTAGTCAGAATGGATCAATACGCAATGAAGTGGGATACGGAAGTACTAAGGAATGACGAGACACTTGAAGTTCTCTAAGGCTATAGATACAGCGGTAAAGAATAGCTTAGTAGGTAGTACATTTGAAGAGGAATGGACGTCTCTAAAAAGGGTCATCACAGAAGTCGGAAAGAAAAACATAGGTGCGAAGAAGGTAACTGCGAAGAAACCTGTGGTAACAGAATAAATACTTCAATGAAAGGATGATGGACAAAAATGTTCAGGGAAGTTCAGGAATATAGAAATACAAGTCGATGAAGAATGAAATTAACAGCAAATGCAGAGAAGCTAAACCGAAATGGCTGCGTGAAAAATGTGAAGAAATCGAAAAATAAATGATTGTCGGAAGGACTGTCGCAGCTTACAGGGAAGTCAAAACAACCTTCGGTGACGTTAAAAGCAGGGGTGATAACATTAACAGTGCAACAGGAATTTCACTGTTAAATGCAGAGGAGAGACCGGATAGGTGGAAAGAGCACATCGAAGGACTCTATGACGGAGGAGATATGTCTGATGTGATGGAAGAAGAAACAGGATTCGATTTAGAAGAGATAGGGGATCCAGTATTAGTATCACAATTTAAGAGAACTTTGGAGGACCTCGGGTCAAGTAAGGCAAAACGTATAGATAACCTTCCATCAAAATTTCTAAAATCATTGGAGTAAGTGGCAACAAAACTACTATCCAAGTTGGTGTGTAGATTGTTTGAGTCTGGCAGTATACTGAAGTGTTGGCAGAAGAGCCAACACCGTGTTGCTAGAGGAGGCCGAAATGCACGCGTTTATTTACACGCAGACTAGCGTGAGGTCTGGAACAGTTAAGGGAATTAATAGTAGCAAATACAGTACGTAGTTGATGTAATACTTAACTTTAATCCATAATTGGAGAACATCGCTCTTGACGGTACATGTTTTATAATTTCAATATTAACTGGTAATGGCGCCTTGCTAGGTCGTAGCAAATGACGTAGCTGAAGGCTATGCTAACTATCGTCTCGGCAATTGAGAGCGTATTTGTCAGTGTAGCATCGCTAGCAAAGTCGGCTGTACAACTGGGCGAGTGCTAGGACGTCTCTCTAGACCTGCCGTGTGGCGGCGCTCGGTCTGCAATCACTGACAGTGGCGACACGCGGGTCCGACGTGTACTAACGGACTGCGGCCGATTTAAAGGCTACCACCTAGCAAGTGTGGTGTCTGGCGGTGACACCACATATACCATCTGATATCCACACAGTTCTGAAGACTGCAAGAACTGACAAGGGCGAGAAGTATCGCACAATCAGCTTAACAGCTCATGCATCCAAGTTACTGACAAGAATAATACACAGAAGAATGGAAATTGAAACTGATGATGAGCTAGATGACGATCAGTTTGGCTTTAGAAAAGGTACAGGCACCAGAGAGGCAATCAGGCACCAGAGAGGCAATTCCGACGTTGCGGTTGATAATGGAAGCAAGACTAAAGAAAAATGAAGACACTTTCATAGGATTTGTACACCTGGAAAAAGCTTTCGACAATGTAAAAGCGAGCAAGATGTTCGATATTCTGAGAAAAATGGGGGTAAGCTATAGGGAGAGACTGGTAATATACAACATGTACAAGAGCCAAGAGGGAATAATAAGAGTGGACGACCAAGAACGAAGTGCTCGGATTAAAAAGAGTGTTAGACAGGGATGTAGTCTTTCCCCCACACTGTTCAATCTGTACATCGAAGGAGCAATGATGGAAATAAAAAGAAAGTTTGCAATTAAAATTCAAGATGAAAGGAAATCGTGATACGATTCTCTGGTGACATTGCTGTCCTGAGTGAAAGTGAAGAAGAATTACATGATATGCTGACTGAAATGATTGAGAGTAAACTGAAGAAAGACGAAAGTAATGAAAAGTCGCAGAAATGAGAACAGTGAGAAAGTTAACATCAGGATTTGTTGTCACGAAGTAGATGACGTTAAGGAATTCTGCTGCCTAGGCAGCAAAGTAATCAATGACGGACGGAGCAAGGACATCAAAAGCAGACTACCAATGGCAAAAAGGGCATTCCTGGTCAAGAGAAGTCTACTAGTATCAAACAGAGGCCTTAATTTAAGGAAGAAATTTCTGAGAATGTAGCACAGCACAGCATTGTCTGGTAGTGAAGCATGGACTTTCCGTAAACCGGAACAGAAGAGAATCTATCTGAGATGTGATGCTACAGACGAATGTTGAAATTATGTGGAGTGATAAGGTGAGTAAAAAAGGAGGTTCTGCGCACAATCGGATAGGAAAGGAACATATCGAAAATACTGACAGGGAGAAGGGGCAGGATGGTAGGATATCTGTTAAGACATCAGGGCACGTCTTCCATGATAGCTGAAGAGGAAGACAGAAGTTGGATTACATCTAGCAATTAACTGCGGACGTGGGTTGCAAGTGCTCCTCTGAGATGAAGAGGTTGGCACAAGAGAGGAAACCAGTCGGAAGACTGACAACCCCCCCCCCTCCCCCAACCCCCCCCCCCCCCTCCCCCCAAAAAAAGAAAGAAAGAATACGTGCAACTGGACGTCCACTGAGTGGCGACACATGGCCTTTTTAAATGAGCCATGTTTTGTGCTACATCAAAGAGATGGTTGTTGGTGTGTACGTCGTGAAACGCCTGAGAGCAAACACCCTGCAACAGTCGCCGGCCGGCCGCGGTGGTCTCGCGGTTCTAGGCGCGCAGTCTGGAACCGTGCGACTGCTACGGTCGCAGGTTCGAATCCTGCCTCGGGCATGGATGTGTATGATGTCCTTAGGTTAGTTAGGTTTAATTAGTTCTAAGTTCTAGGGGACTGATGACCACAGCAGTTGAGACCCATAGTGCTCAGAGCCATTTTGAACAGTCGCCGGAAGGGCTCAGGCCGGAAATGGAAGCGTTATCGTCTGCGGAATGTTTTCGTGGCACAGCCTAAGTGATCTTGTCACTCCAGAAGGCACAATGGATAAACACAAGTATGTATTTATCCCTGGGGAACACTTTCACCCCCATATACAGTTTGTTTTTCCTGGGCATGATGGCATCTACCAGCAGACTGTGAAACGTGGCACACAGCTCACAGTGTACGTGTGTGATTTGTAGAGAACCAGGACGACCCACGCGCAAAGTAGCTAGACATACAAGTAGGCCATTCCGGCAGTGTCCTCGAACAATTTACCCACACTACCCTTCGCGCTGTGATGTCATCGGGCAGAGAGCATTGAGTACGGAAGCAGTGTGTGTATTAGTGGCGCATGTTGCGAGCAGATCGAATTATGAATAGAAATACGAGTAATTGTGCAGTTGCAAACTGAAAAACGTTTTCCCAAGAATACCCTACAAAGGGAATGGACATTTCCGGGCAAGCGAGCTGACGAAATTAGTGTTATTAATGCACGTATCGGCTCCATTCACTTTCTTCCTGAGGATTACGAGCGGGATTTAAAGAACGAATTCCTGGGGTTGCCGCAAAAGAAGAAACTTAGAGCAGATGCAGTTCAATCTCAACAATTATGCAACTGGCACGGAGATTTACGTACAGCTGAAAACAGCACTGAACCTGACAATGAGGTAAGCAAGCTGCTGTGTTATACTGATCAATTACATCAAGGTACTAATTCATTAAGTTTTATCTTCTCAAATGAGTTAATTTTTAGTGAAAAAGTATCACTTTAGCACTAATTATTAATCATAAACGAAACAATTAAGAGGCTTTTTTGTTCCTGTACGATGTTCGTGAGCGAGGTCTACGTTATCAGAAGAGAGATGTGCGCAAGAGAGCAATTGATACCTTGCAGTCTGTGTCCCCAAGGAAAAGGAAACTGAACCAAGACACAAATACAGTGCCCATTTGTGAACTCTCTGATTTGAAAGTGAAGGACGAAGAAATAAAAAGACTGAAATAAGAAACAGAAGTTCTTTATAAGAAAAATGCCATGCTTGAAAGTAGCCTTGAAAAGTGTGAAGCAGCCCTTAAGAAAACCAATACTGTTAGACGTGTCTTATTAAAGAAGACAAAATTAAGTGCTACAGTGAAAGAAAGTGTCGTAAAGAAAAAGTACAAAATATCTTATCTAAGTGTTTGGCTCCAGGACAAATTCGCTGTTTGTTGCAAGGCAACAGGCGTGTTAAATGCAGTGCTCAGGATATTGCCAATAACGTAACTCTAAAAGCTCTTTCTCAAAAAGCTTATACATATTTGAGGAAGCAAAATATTCGTTTGCCATGTCGACCGACACTTCAAAAATGGACTACGAATTTCAAGTGTAATCCAGATATTTCAGAACAAGTTTCGGCAATTTTGAAAGCCAAGAGTCGTAAATTTACTCCCCTACAGGAGAGAACTGTGTTGTGTTCCAATGAAATGAACATTGGTGGTAGAATCTGCTATGATGCTTCGAAAGACAGAATTTTAGGGCCTCACACAAATGTTCTAGTTGCAATGATTCGTGGTTTGCATTCATCTTGGAAGCAGCCGATTTATTACAATTTTGATGTGACAAAGAACTGTGGCCTGCTACTAGATATAATATTGAAAATTGAAAATTCGGGACTACATGTTGTGGCTGTAACGTGTGATATGGGTGCAAAAAACTCTAAAGTGTGGAATGAACTTCGTGTCAATATGTCAAAAACCTTTTTCAAAAATCCAGCGCACAATGAAAGTAAAATCTGGTTTTTTTTTTTTACGGTGTGCCACATTTATTGAATCTCCTTAGGAACCACTTTTTAGATGAAGGGTTATCTCTTCCTAATGGAACTTCGATAACCAAGAATGTAATTGAGAATTTGTTAGACAGCCAGAAAGGCGATCTGAATGTAGTACATCACATTTCAGAAGCGCACATCAGTGTTATAGGACGTGCTCGATAAAATGTTAGGATGGCAGCCCACTTATTTTCACGTCGCACGGCTAAAGCTCTCTTGTATGTTTTGGAAAAATAACGGGAAAGCATGTTCTCTGATTTAGTAAACGACGTTTTCGACGTTTTAAATTTTAGAACTCCCATTGATGATGTCACGCCTTTACGTTGCGGGTTTGGTCTGAATTTTAAAAGTCAAGAGAACACTTTAAAAAGGTTTTGCGATGTTTGCCATGACATGCGCTTTGGAAACAGGAAGGGTTTGTTGCCATTTCAGAAGGGGTTTACAGTCTCAATCACATCCCTTCTGGGGTTACTCGAAGAAGTAAAGAAAGATAAAGTAACTTTATCTTAACATCACGTCTAAATCAGGACTGCTTGGAAAATTACTTTTCTAGAATTCGAAGACTTGGTGCGTTCTACAATAATCGCACAGCTGTAGAGGTCAATGTTTTAACCGGAAATGCAGACGACATACTTTTATCAGGTAGTGCAGCAGTTGCTGAAGAAAGCGTCACTGTCGTTTCTGCAGATACTGGTACTGAAACATACGATGATGACATCTTGAAGTTCATCACAAGTGAACTCTGTATAGAGATAACAGACGAACGACAAGTGAAACGTGCTGATAGTTGTGACATCTTAGGTATTGTCGAAGAGGAAGAAGAATTCCTGACAGCTGTCCACGAAATAGATCAAAAAAGTGCTGATATAAAAGATGCTGCTCCTGACTCTGTTCAATACTTGGCTGGCTATCTCGCATTTAAAAGT
Source organism: Schistocerca americana (assembly GCF_021461395.2). Lineage (NCBI taxonomy): Eukaryota > Metazoa > Arthropoda > Insecta > Orthoptera > Acrididae > Schistocerca > Schistocerca americana. Next base: position 382,339,610 of record NC_060124.1, read on the forward strand.
CGTTCTATCGTTAAAACCTAATGTGCTCGATTCCTGGAACAAGATCTCAATCATGGATAAATACTGTTTCTCGTGGGGGTCTTCTAACACCAACAACAGACTGGGTGAATACCGTGAAACAGTTCGAAATTATATTTTCAGGTTTCCAAGGACAAACAATTTCAAAGTGTAACAACGTAATTAAAAGTTTAACTTCGATTATCAAAACAAAGTTTACTCATGTACACGAAAACATAATTAGTTTGTATGTTAGAACGCGAACTTTTGTACGTATCAGGCATTTAAATAATGAAAGACTAGTAGAAGCAAGAAAGAAGAGTGACACAAGAAAGAATCTCATGTGGACGGCATCTAAGCCATGTAAGAAATGAAGGGCCGCTTGTCGTCAGTAACTACAGCCGATCGAAGCACTTGAAAATTACGGAATGTTGTAAAGTTTGTTTTACGCATTCTTTATCACCTCCTATGTCGAACTATGTTAGTTACGTATTTTTTATGTTTAGTTTTGAGTATATGTGTATGTATATGAGTCTCTAACGTGCCTGAAAAGTTGGTAATTCATTTACAAAATGACAACATTGGTTTTGTAATGCGCGCTGTCTGTCGCAGGCGCGGATTTTCTGGCGGGTGACGTAATGCGAGCGCAGCCAGTCGCAATACGATTGTCGGAATAGTCCTCGCTGACCCACGCGGATTCAAACCTAATCGAGAAACCCAATCGAGAATATGTGGGACCGCCACGATCGTATTGTACGATCTATGGATCCTCAACCGAGAAACCTAGCGCATCTGACCACCGCATTAGAGTCGGCATTGTACCACATCCCTGTAGGTGCCCTCCAGAACCTTGTCGACTCTGTTCCTGCACGTCTCGCAGAGGTCCACGCTGCGAAAGCTGATTATTCGGTCTTTTGACAGATGGTCACATTATCACATTAATATGACTGGACAGTGTATAAAAACATTGCCGGAGTACCTGCCTTTGACTTTTAACACATGCGTGACGTGTTTAGCAAAATAAGTTCATTTTGACAGCATTCTGTGAAATTAAACTTCGTGTTATGTTTACGCAACACTGGGAAGAAATGGGTTAAGTGAGAGTGTGGAGGTAGTGGGCCCCTCGTACACTCATTCGACACCTCGACAACGTTCCGCCTGCCCTATACTTTTAGTCAAAGATTTTAATATTTCCACAGTGCACAGATATTTCACTTGTGGTTTTAAACAGCCTTTAGAGTAGAAGACACAGTAATTTTAGACAGGAACCGACGGAGGTTTAAGTTGATGCAGTACACGCATGAGCCAAAACATTATGCCCACTTGCTTAATAGCTTGTTTGTCCGCCTTTGGCATTAAATACATCACTGACTCTGCGTATCAGGGATTCGACATTTGGTTGTTAGGTTTTCGGGGGTATGTGGCATTAGATGTCTACGCACAGGTCGTGTAACTCGCGTAAATAACGGGTTGTTGATTTGGGTACGCGTGCACGGCGCCCGACTGCGGCCCAGATGGGTTTCATAGTATTTAAATAAGCCGAATTTGGACGACAAGACATAAACGTCATTTACTATAATGCTTGTCACACTATTGTAGCGCGGTTCTGGTTCCGAGACACGGAAAATTATACTGCTGAAAGATGAAATCGACGTCGGGGAAGACGTCAAGCATGAAGTGATTAAGGTGGTTCGCAGCTGTCGGCGTGTCTTCGATTATTATCACAGGTCACATCGACGGTCCAGAGCCCACAGCAGCCATAATGGACGAAGTCTTTGGGTCAACATATGAACACGTAGAGGTGGTCCGCTGCGGAACTCCAAGTTTAACAATGTACGATGAACAGTGTGCTCCGAAACCCTTGTGTGTTCTCCATCATCGTGCTCTTTCGACGAAGATGCCACAGATCACCATCTATCCAACTTTACAGAGCAGACAAGCCTCCGTACCTCATGTTCTGTGAAGAGTAGTGGACGTCCAACCACTTAGCGCCTAGTTGTAGTTTCACTATCCATCTACCTTATTCCGTAGGTGCTCACGACAGTAGCACGTGAACATTCGACCAGCTGTGCCGTTTTCGAGATACTCGTTCAGAGGCTCTGTCAAAGTCACTTATCTCAACGGATTCCCCAACTTACAGCCCATATCTTCGCTAGAACCGATCGCGGTCCTCTGGTTTGGAGCCGAGTGGAAGGCTTAAACCAGAGGCTCAGACGATTCTGCGGAGATCCGGGGTGCAAATTTCTCGACCTCCGCTACCGGGTGGAGAAATGTAGGGTCCCCCTGAATAGGTCAGGGGTGCACTACACGCCGGAAGCGGCTACAAGGGTAGCGGAGTACGTGTGGAGTGCACATGTGGGTTTTTTAGGTTAGAGAATCCCATCCCTAGGCCCGGCAAGACGCCTCCTGAGACGCAGCAAGGTAGGAGTAGGCAAAATTCAACAGGGAATAACAATACTAATGTGCTAATAGTAAACTGCAGGAGCGTCTACAGAAAGGTCCCAGAACTGCTCTCATTAATAAACGGTCACAACGCTCATATAGTACTAGGGACAGAAAGTTGGCTGAAACCAGACGTAAATAGTAATGAAATCCTAAACTCAGATTGGAATGTATACCGCAGAGATAGGCTGGACAGTGAAGGGGGAGGCGTGTCTATAGCGATAAGAAGTGCAATAGTATCGAAGGAAATTGACGGAGATCCGAAATGTGAAATGATTTGGGTGAAGGTCACGGTTAAAGCAGGCTCAGACATGGTAATTGGATGTCTCTATAGGCCCCCTGGCTCAGCAGCCGTTGTGGCTGAGCACCTGAAAAATAATTTGGAAAATATTTCGAGTAGATTTCCCCATCATGTTATAGTTCTGGGTGGAGATTTTAATTTGCCGGATATAGACTGGGAGACTCAGACGTTCATAACGGGTGGCAGGGACAAAGAATCCAGTGAAATTTTTTTAAGTGCTTTATCTGATAACTACCTTGAGCAGTTAAACAGAGAACCGACTCGTGGCGATAACATATTAGACCTTCTGGTGACAAACAGACCCGAACTATTTGAAAAAGTTAACGCAGAACAGGGAATCAGCGATCATAAAGCGGTTACGGCATCGATGATTTCAGCCGTAAATAGGAATATTAAAAAGGGTAGGAAGATTTTTCTGTTTAGAAAAAGTGACAGAAAGCAGATTTCAGAGTACCTGTTGGCTCAACACAAAAGTTTTGTCTCAAGTACAGATAGTGTTGAGGATCAGTGGACAAAGTTCAAAACCGTCGTACATAATGCGTTAGATGAGTATGTGCCAAGCAAGATCGTAAGAAATGGAAAAGAGCCACCGTGGTACAACAACCGAGTTAGAAAACTGCTGCGGAAGCAAAGGGAACTTCACAGCAAACATAAACATAGCCAAAGCCTTGCAGACAAACAAAAATTACGCGAAGCGAAATGAAGTGTGAGGAGGGCTATGCGAGAGGCGTTCAATGAATTCGAAAGTAAAGTTCTATGTACTGACTTGGTAGAAAATCCTAAGAAATTTTGGTCTTATGTCAAAGCGGTAGGTGGATCAAAACAAAATGTCCAGACACTCTGTGACCAAAATGGTACTGAAACAGAGGATGACACACTAAAGGCCGAAATACTAAATGTCTTTTTCCAAAGTTGTTTCACAGAGGAAGATTGCACTGTAGTTCCTTCTCTAGATTGTCGCACAGATGACAAAATCGTAGATATCGAAATAGACGACAGAGGGATAGAGAAACAATTAAAATCGCTCAAAAGAGGAAAGGCCTCTGGACCTGATGGGATACCAGTTCAATTTTACACAGAGTACGCGAAGGAACTTGCCCCCCTTCTTGCAGCGGTCTACCGTAGGTCTCTAGAAGAGCGTAGAGTTCCAAAGGATTGGAAAAGGGCACAGGTCATCCTCGTTTTCAAGAAGGGACGTCGAGCAGATGTGCAGAACTATAGGCCTATATCTCTAACGTCGATCAGTTGTAGAATTTTGGAACACGTATTGTGTTCGAGTATAATGACTTTTCTGGAGACTAGAAATCTACTCTGTAGGAATCAGCATGGGTTTCGAAACAGACGGTCATGTGAAACCCAGCTCGCGCTATTCGTCCACGAGACTCAGAGGGCCATAGACACGGGTTCACAGGTAGATGCCGTGTTTCTTACTTCCGCAAGGCGTTCGATACAGTTCCCCACAGTCGTTTAATGAACAAAGTAAGAGCATATGGACTATCAGACCAATTGTGTGATTGGACTGAGGAGTTCCTAGATAACAGGACGCAGCATGTCATTCTCAATGGAGAGAAGTCTTCCGAAGTAAGAGTGATTTCAGGTGTGCCGCAGGGGAGTGTCATAGGACCGTTGCTATTCACAATATACATAAATGACCTTGTGGATGACATCGGAAGTTCACTGAGGCTTTTTGCAGATGATGCTGTGGTGTATCGAGAGGTTGTAACAATGGAAAATTGTACTGAAATGCAGGAGGATCTGCAGCGAATTGACGCATGGTGCAGGGAATGGCAATTGAATCTCAATGTAGACAAGTGTAATGTGCTGCGAATACACAGAAAGATAGATCCTTTATCATTTAGCTACAAAATAGCAGGTCAGCAACTGGAAGCAGTTAATACCATAAATTATCTGGGAGTGCGCATTAGGAGTGATTTAAAATGGAATGATCATACGAAGTTGATCGTCGGTAAAGCAGATGCCAGACTGAGATTCATTGGAAGAATCCTAAGGAAATGCAATCCGAAAACAAAGGAAGTAGGTTACAGTACGCTTGTTCGCCCACTGCTTGAATACTGCTCAGCAGTGTGGGATCCGTACCAGATAGGGTTGATAGAAGATATAGAGAAGATCCAACGGAGAGCAGCGCGCTTCGTTACAGGATCATTTAGTAATCGCGAAAGCGTTACGGAGATGATAGATAAACTCCAGTGGAAGACTCTGCAGGAGAGACGCTCAGTAGCTCGGTACGGGCTTTTGTCAAAGTTTCGAGAACATAACTTCACCGAAGAGTCAAGCAGTATATTGCTCCCTCCTACGTATATCTCGCGAAGAGACCATGAGGATAAAATCAGAGAGATTAGAGCCCACACAGAGGCATACCGACAATCCTTCTTTCCACGAACAATACGAGACTGGAATAGAAGGGAGAACCGATAGAGGTACTCAAGGTACCCTCCGCCACACACCGTCAGGTGGCTTGCGGAGTATGGATGTAGATGTAGAATATTCCTCCGAACGTGCCTGCTCTGCTTACATACTTTTGTTACGGCGTCACGTGCTCGCAGCACTACCAGGCTGTGTCTAACGTTGCCGGGGCAGTCGTCATAATGTTTCGGCTCATCAGTGTAAGTATATCTTCGTAGGGTTTCCTGTTGTTTTTATGTAGCCCTTTTTTAGAGTTTGTTCCTGCTCGAACATCTGCTCAGCCGTGATTTGGTACATTCGTTAATGCTACCAAATGCTCTTCATGTCGTCACAATCATGAGTTGCCCTAAGATATTTTTAAAAATAATTTTGTTGGGTGGTATTCACAGTCATACAAAAGTTGTTGAAAGACATCATGGCCATTTTCAATTTTAATACTGTGAGAAATTTAATACAGATCAAAACTTTAAAAATTTCAAAAACTACATCACCACATCCATTGGCTCAGCATAGCGTAGTTGGCATCTTTTGCATGTTGTTGTGGTCTCCAGACCGAAGATCAGTTTGATGCAGGTCTCAATGCAAGTGTATGCTATGTTAGTCTCTTCGTCTCTATTTAACTGCAGCAACTTACAGCCATCAGCCATTTGAACATTCCTCTATAATCTTTACACCCCCCCCCCCCAAACCCCCCCTCCCTCCCTGCCCACGTTTCCATCCATTACCAAACTGACAGATATTTGATGCCTCTTGATGCGTACTATTAACCGATACCTTCTTTTAATCAAGTTGTGCCATTAATTTCCTTTCTCCCCAGTTCAATTCAATACCTCATCATTATAATTTTGAGAATGAAAACGTGGTCCAGGTAGGCTGTATTCATATTATTATCTATGCTATTAGTCAGTTTCAAAATGTGATCATTTTGGAGCGCGTATCTTAAGCTTCCAGCTACATCTTACGTTGTAATATATCACTGGTACATGTAGACAGTGTAAGACGTCGTGGTCTCCTGACCTTTATTGCTTACATATTTCGCCCTCACAATCATATTCCGCACATCAAGACACTTCATTCGAACCAAAACTCGATAAGACAAAGTCAATGTTGTATGAATTCATGTAAACAATATGCAATTAATAAGTGAGCGAAACGTGGTTGAAATACTCAAGGCTGGCGTACACACATACTTTCCAGACACGACGGTCACAGAAGCTTTTAGTTCGGGAGAGAAACCGCACAACAGGACGCCGGTCCCTTCAGAGGACGACCCAGCCTATGTCGGCCGGTGACCGCCCATGTAGCGGACAGTGTGGGCCCGAGTGAAAGGGGGAAACAACCCCGTGTTTGGGTTAAAAGAAAATTCCGCTACATTGTGTGGGACCAGCCAGCCTATGCATTCTTTACACATAGCACGCAGTTTCAGAGATTTTCACAGGGAGACAGCAAACGCCAAACACCAATGCTACAGGTTTCCGGATTGGTCGTCTTAAACGAAACGTCATTCTCCCGTTTTAGAAGAGCAATGCTGATTGTCAGACGATATTTCTGACGCCTTGAGCTGAAGGAATAATGGAAGAGACCGAAAGATATACCCCTTCATGTCTGGCATGGAGAGGCGCCGTTCCGTTGTCGCTCTTGGAGCGAGACACAAGTCTCTCCACAGTACTTCACTGGGAGAGCACCTCTGTCGAGAGCGAAACGAAGTGCTACTCTATATTGAGTCCTTGCGATTAAGCGTTGTTCACTGTGTTGACCGACACACTTATTGTGTGGTGTGAATGGACAGAATTATAGTTAAATGCCTGCGAGCAAATTTTTGAGTGGCATCGCGTTGGACTGGTTATCTGACCAGTGTACCATGCCAATAGTTAGACTAGGGGCGAATAGGAATCCTTGACTTCATCAAGGCGTAGGGAGAGTTTGATTGGCGAAGGTCAATCCAGATAGAACGAGAGTTATCTTATTTGTCAGCAGCGAGCGACATTTTCGTCCATTGGTTCAAGTATTTGTTCTGTTACGCAAGGTTTCTTCACAATTACCTTCCTTGCACATACGCTTGTCTGAGAGGATTCTAAGATGGCTCGCAGGTCACTCCACACCCATCAGTTGTCAACGTCACGAACAACCAACATCGCATCGCACTCTCCAGCTGCCCATAGATCGCTACCTAATGTGGGCGCTTTTGTGAGTGTTTGTTGCTTTTGTTGGGCCCGCGTACCTGCAATAAAAAGGGAGGGGGGCGATAATTATGTACGTGATAGAAGTTATTTATCTTGTTGTTCTACAGACCACTGAAGACACGTATCTTTGGGTGAAGCGTACCAGTTATTAGATATCTACACGTCCACTCCTCTTCACCCGAACCACCTACTGTCATTACTGTCACTCTCGAGAAAGGGAGCGAGTTATGATAGGAAGGAACTCTACATGGTTATGTTAACTCTGGTACTCATGGAGGTATTTGAGCCACTCTTAGTACAGATACGGCTCACTATTGCAGTTATGGTGTTCAGCCTCTTCATCTCCGCATAACTACTGCAGCCTACATCCTTCTGAATCTGCTTGCTTTATTCACCTCTTCGTCTGCCTTTACCGCTCACACTTCCCTCCAGTACCAAACGGGGGATTCCTTGATGTCTCAGATATGTCCTACGAATCAATCCCTTCTTTCAGTCAATTTGTGTCACAAATTTCTTTTCTATCCAGTTCTATCCAGTAAGCCGGACGGAGTGGCCGAGCGGTTCTAGGCGCTACAGTCTGGAACCGCGCGACCGCTACGGTCGCAGGTTCGAATCCTGCCTCGGGCATGGATGAGTGTGGTGTCCTTAGATTAGTTAGGTTTAAGTAGTTCTAAGTTCTAGAGGACTGATGACCTCAGAAGTTAAGTCCCATAGTGCTCAGAGTCATTTGAACCATTTCTATCCAGTATCTCCTCATTAGCCATACCATCTGTCTACCCACCTAATTTTCAGCATTCTTCTACTGTACCGCATTTCAAAAACGTCCATTCTCTTCTTGTCTAAACTGTTTATCGTCCATGTTTCACTTCCAGACGCTCCAGAAAAATGGCTTCAGAAAATACTTCCTACCGTTAAATCCATATTTGATGTTAACAAATATCTCTCCTAAAGAAATTCTTTTATTGTCATAGACAGTCACAGCTTACTATCAACGAAGATATTCCACAGTGCCAAGACACTCCTGGAACCCAAACTAGCGGAGGTTTACTTTCATTTCCTATGTTATATAAGCTGGGATAACTAAGTAACTTACCAACCTCAAATATTCAATTACTTCTAATACAAATCATTTATATGGATGGTAGTATCACTCCTTTGAGTTAGTGTCGTTATGTGTGAGTCGAGTTATCAGTAACAATTAAGCAATTGCTAAAGATATAAGTGAAATTTTTGCAGTATTAAAACTTTTTCACAATATATCTGTTTGATGTAAACAAATGATTGCCCCGAGCGGTTCTAGGCGCTACAGTATGGAGCCGCCCGACCGCTACGGTCGCAGGTTCGAATCCTGCTCCGGGCATGGATGTGTGTGATTTAGTTAGGTTAGTTAGGTTTAAGTAGTTCTAAGATCTACGGGTCTGAAGACCTCAGAAATTAAGTCCCATAGCTCTCAAACCCATTTTTACCAAATGATTGCCAACACGAGAAAATACACTGCTGGCCATTAAAATTGCTACACCAAAAATAAATGCAGATTATAAACGGGTATTCATTGGACAAATATATAATACTAGAACAGACATGTGATTACATTTTCTCGCAATTTGGGTGCATAGATCCTGAGAAATCAGTACCCAGAACAACCCCCTCTGGCCGTAATAACAGCCTTAATACACCTGGGCATTGAGTCAAACAGAGCTTTAATGGCGTGTACAGGTACAGCTGCCCATGCAGCTTCAACACAATACCACAGTTCATCAAGAGTAGTGACTGGCGTATTGTGACGACCCAGCTGCTTGGCCACCATTGGCCAGACGTTTTCAATTGGTGAGAGATCTGGAGAATGTGCTGGCCAGGGCAGCAGTCGAACATTTTCTGTATCCAGAAAGGTCCGTACAGGACCTGCAACATGCGGCCGTGCATCGCCCTATTCAAATGTAGGGTTTGGCAGGGATCGAATGGTGGAGCCACGGGTCGTAGCACATCTGAATTGTAACGTCCACTGTTTAAAGTGCCGTCAGTGCGAACAAGAGGTGACCGAGACGTGTAACCAATGGCACTCCATACCATCACGTCAGGTGATACGCCAGACGGCGATGACGAATACACGCTTCCAGTTTGCGTTCACCGCGATGTCGCCAAACACGGATGCGACCATCATGATGCTGTAAACAGAACCTGGATTCATCCGAAAAAATGACGTTTTGCCATACGTGCACGCAGTTTCGTCGTTGAGTACACCACCGCAGGCGCTCCTGTCTGTGATAAGGCGTCAAGGGCAACCGAAGCCATGGTCTCCGAGCTGATATTCCATGCTGCTGCAAACGTCGTCGAACTGTTCGTGCAGATGGTTGTTATCTTGCAAACGTCCCCGTCTGTTGACTCAGGGATCGAGACGCAATTGCACCATCCGTTACAGCCATGTGAATAAGATGCCTGTCATCTCGACTGCTAGTGATACGAGGCCGTTGGGATTCAGCATGGCTTTCCGTATTACCCTCCTGAATCCACCGATTCCATATTCTGCAAACAGTCATCGGATCTCGTCCAACGCGAGCAGCAATGTCGCGATACGATAAACCGCAATCGCGATAGGCGACAATCTGACCTTTTTAAAAGTCGGAAACGTGATGGTACGCGTTTCTCCTCCTTACACGGGGCATCACAACAACGTTTCACCAGGCAGCGCCGGTGAACTGCTGTTTGTGTATGAGAAATCGGTTGGAAACTTTCCTCATGTGAGCACGTTGTAAGTGTCGCCACCGGCGCCAACCTTGTGAGAATGCTCTGAAAAGCTAATCATTTGCATATCACAACATCTTCTTCCGGTCGGTTAAATTTTGCGTCAGTGGCACGTCATCTTCGTGGTGTAGCAATTTTAATGGCCAGTAGCGTAGCATGTGACTTACTCCTTCTAATTTACTACTGTTAGAAGCTAAGAACCTGGGAAGCTATATTTCAGCATGACATGGAGTGTCAGAAAAAGGCCATGACAGAATCATGTCCACAAGACTCAAGCCACATCCCTACAAGCTCTAACATCATGGAACTTCGGAAGATTTGTAGTATTAGGTTGATCAACTGTAAAAATTCCTTTTTGCTAGGTATTCTCCATTTTCTGTAATTAAATTGGTATCTGGGGGGCGGAATCTGAGTTATAGTGCACCTTTGTGGCTGCTTGAATGGCGAGGCAGAAAACCCTATTATTAAATAAACCCTATTATTAATAAATAATTAACGTGTGCCTTTAGCTACAAAAAGACTTCGATAGTTCCTCTCCGAAAGCAATATTCTGTCCCTTGAGCGCTGTCTATTGCGAGCATGCTTGTGGTGATGTTTCCATTACAGCTCTCTACCGTCACTAGTAGTATTGTGACACGGGAAGTGTACTCCACGCAGTGACGAGCGTAATCGAGAACTGTCATTAATGTAGAACTCTGTTTTAGAGAACCAACAGGAATTAAATACAAATCTGCAATAAAGAACTTCGGCTGCATGCGTAGTTGAAGTGCACGAGGCTCGTAGTTTACAATTACCTCCGTCTCTGCCAAATAGAACTAGAGTTATAAGGACGCTCTTATGTACTGTAAATCATTTTTAGGTGATATGTTGCTTAATTTGTAATGGAATTCCATGAAATGTTGCAAAAACAAGTGATGTACAAAAAAACGGCCACAACCCACTTTTCGGGACACCTGAAATGTTGGAAAAATGTATTACAACATTCCAAGATACTATTTTTCTGTAACAATGTCTCTTTGAAAAAACTAGGGAACCTTTATCACTTTTTCAGATACAAGAATCAGGCACAGCGTCAATGACGGAATCCAGCGTCAGTCGTTTCAAACTTAAGCTCTTGGCCCTTTGAACAGGAAGAGTTTCATTCTGTGGCGAAGAATGGCCATTCTTGTAAAATTCCAATCATTAGCTATTGTTTAATTGCGTCCGGTGTCCAGACGCATTCTAAACGCCGCGGAATCCGAAAAAATCCTCCTACCATATCGAAAGTGGACGGCCATTTTGCGATGTTTGCTAAACAGAGTACACTACTGGCCATTAAAATTGCTACACCACGAAGATGACGTGCTACAGACACTAAATTTAACCGACAGGAAGAAGATGCTGTGATATGCAAACGATTAGCTTTTCATAGCATTCTCACAAGGTTGGCGGCGGTGGCGACACCTACAACGTGCTCACATGAAGAAAATTTCCAACCGATTTCTCATACACAAACAGCAGTTGACCGGCGTTGCCTGGTGAAACGTTGTTGTGATGTCTCGTGTAAAGAGGAGAAATGCGTACCATCACGTTTCCGACTTTGATAAAGGTCGGATTGTAACCTATCGCGATTGCGGTTTATCGTATCGCAACATTGCTGCTCGCGTTGGTCGAGATAGAATGACTGTTAGCAGAATATGGAATCGGTGGGCTCAGAAGGGTAATACGGAACGCCGTGCTGGATCCCAACTGCCTCGTATCACTAGCAATCGAGATGACGGGCATCTTATCCACATGGCTGTAACGGATCGTGCAGCTACGTCTCGATCCCTGAGTCAACAGATGGGGACATTTGCAAGATAACAACTATCTGCACGAACAGTTCGACGACGTTTGCAGCAGCATGGAATATCAGCTCGGAGACCCTGGCTGCGGTTGCCCTTGACGCTACATCACAGACAGGAGCGCCTTAGATGGTGTACTCAACGACTAACCTGGGTCACGAATGGCAAAACGTCATTTGTTCGGATGAATCCAGGTTCTGTTTACAGCATCATGATGGTCGCATCCGTGTTTGGCGACATCGCGGTGAACGCAAATTGGAAGCGTGTATTCGTCATCGCCATCTGGCGTATCACCTGCCGTGATGGTATGGGGTGCCATTGGTTACACGTCTCGGTCACCTCTTGTTCGTACTGACGGCACTGACCAGTGGATGTTACATTTCAGGTGTGCTACGACCCGTGGCTCTACCCTTCATTCGATCCCTGCGAAACCCTACATTTCAATAGAATAATGTACGGCCGCATGTTGCAGGTCCTGTACGGGCCTTTCTGGATACAGAAAATGTTCGACTGCTGCCCTGGTCAGCACAATCTTCAGATCTCTCACCAATTGAAAACGTCTGGCCAATGGTGGCGAAGCAGCTGGGTCGTCACAATACGCCAGTCACTACTCTTGATGAACTGTGGTATCGTGTTGAAGTTGCATGGGCAGCTGTACCTGTACACGCCATTAAAGCTCTGTTTGACTCAATGCCAAGGTGTATCAAGGCTGTTATTACGGCCAGAGGTGGTTGTTCTGGGTACTGATTTCTCAGGATCTATGCACCCAAATTGCGTGAAAATGTAATCACATGTCAATTCTAGTATAATATATTTGTCCAATGAATACCCGTTTATCATCTGCATTTATTTTTGGTGTAGCAATTTTAATGGCCAGTAGTGTACTTTTGGTGAGGCAGAAACGACTTGCACTGTTACAAAAAGAAGGCTGCTTAAAGCAGTTCATTTCTACGATTTATGTTATATGGAATCTTTTTTTTTTTTTCTTCAGTTACAAAAATACGCTATCACTGACATTTGAACGTGGCAGCATTATAATATTACAGTGTATCCATAAGGTCATGGTGCAGCTGTAATCGGTCACAGAAAAGTAATGAAACATGACAAAAATGCGAAAAAAGACGGAAATGAAACAGAAACTCTCTAAGTGTGTGTATCTGTTCAGTGGAGTTCGATGTGGCTTCCATTTGTAGCCCTACACACGGTTAAACGATATTCTAGTTCTTACTACACATGTCTAAGGACATGTGATGTAACGGAGTCATTTATAGCTCACTGTACATGCCTTACTTTGCATAACACTGAACGCAAAAGTCTAATGGGGTTACGTCCAAGGATCGTGGTGGCCATGACTAAGACTGTCTCCCCCCCCCCCCCCCCCTACCCCCCTATTCACCGTTGGGGAAATTTTATATCCAGAGACTCACAACGTTGTTCACGTAATGTGGAGGCTAGCCGTCTTATTGAAAGATGATACCTTCTGGAAACTGTGCCGCTGCATACAATTCCAACACGTCAAGCTAGTTGTTTGACATCACAGTCTGCTCCGCACAAAGAAAAATAGGCCTATAACTTTATCTTGTATCGGGGCACAACACACAGTCACCTTAGGAGTGTTACGTTCTGCGTCAATGTAGGCACGAGGATTTTCAGAGGTCCATATTCTGACACTATAGCGATGAACATGACCACAGACATGTAATACGGCCTCACAGCGAAACACAATGTTCTTCATAAATCGTTCATCGTGGTCGATTTCACTAAGCTCGAATCGTTTGTGTCTATCAGTCGATTCGATAGCGTGTAACAACTGCAATTTGTAACCGGAAAAACTGAGGCGTTTCTTTAAATCCTTATGAACTGCAGTCTTTCTTAGGCCTAATTCTCAAGCAGATGCACCCACCGATTATTTGGGGCTCCTTAGGTAGCTATCGCGTATAGCTTACACAGAGTCGTTCCTTAGCGGAGGCCTACCAGAACGGGGTTTCCTTAACGTTGTCACAGAGAGGTTAGGATGCTATAATTTTTGTGCACAGTGGGTACGGAACGTCTAACAGATGTTCACAAAACTGCAAGAATGGGGTGGCCCTGACATTCCTCCAGCGCTACCATGAAGAGTCGGAGGAATTTCTGAACAGTATCTTCACTGGCGCAGTACGTGAACTCAAACTAAAAAACAGTACGAACAGCGGATGCGTACTCACAAGCCTAATAATTTCAAAAAATTCAAGCGAGTTCTGTCAAAAGCGAAAAATGGTGGTTAAAGTTTTTGGAACTGCTAAGGAACTTTGACGATTTATTTACGATAACGCTTAAGGACACGGCAATATCACTGTCTTGATTGTCGAAGGAATCATTCTGTTTCACGACAATCCACAATCCCATACTGCAAATCGAAGGATAAAAAACTCCGACTTTTCGGCGAAGATTTTTTAACATCGGAGTTGGCACCAAGAGAATTTCATCTATTCACCAAGACGAAGTCCTGACTAACTACTCAGCATTTCGCAACCGATGATGAGTCAAATGTGCTGTCAACAACTGGCTGTAACACCAAGCGGCACTATTCTTCGATGACATGATGATGATGATGATTAGTTTGTGGGGCGCTCAACTGCGCGGTCATCAGCGTCCGTACTAAGTCCTAATTTGTACACAGTCCAATTTTTACATAACCCTATCTAACCACTGTCACGAACGATGATGAAATGATGAGGACAACACAAACACCCAGTCTCCGGGCAGAGAAAATCCCCAACATGGCCGGAAAACGAACCCGGGACCCCGTGATCCAGATTATTCTTCGATGAAGGGAGACACAAGCTGGCGTCACGGTCCTTCAAAAATGGCAACTATGTGGAGAAGTAATATCAGCTTGTAACTCCAGATTGTATATAAAGTAATTTTATTTTCTGATGATCAATGAAGGCCCTAGTGCGTGAATAATAGCCGATAACCTCGAACTTTTCAGAGAGATAACAGTATTCATTCTGGTTCCCTGTGCTGCCGATCCGAGCCGATTTTCAACGAAAATGTAGTGTCTTGTTCTCCAATGCGCAATTCAATCCACGAGACCTGTTCTTGAAAACACCATGTTGGTATCGATAGAGTCTGGGACTGTCAACCATCCCGCTAAGACGGCAGGAAACGCAGATAATTTTTAGTGCCAGCCACAGCAAACGATATATTTCGCTGACAGCCGTTGAATTGCCCTTGGCCACTCGCCACAGTTATCCAGTTATTTCCGCTTATCGGAAGGTCACGGCAACTAAACCGTCCAGATAACACCGACACCGAAACAGCTGTGCTTGAAGGCTGAGTTTATAACTTCGAAACCTTTGCAGATCGTGGTGTTCTCGTGCCTGTTGATGTGATAAAAATTTCAGCTTATTCCAACAGTGAATGAAATCCGCAGTAGAGTCGTGTTTACAAATAATGAGTGTAACGCACAGGCTAATTACAGAACAGCCTTCTTTGTGGCATAGTAAAACAGTACGTAATTCTAATGCTAAATTACAAAGCAGTTCTGCATAAAACAAGCGAGTTTCAAAATACTGTATACTCTGAAAGGTATCTCAAGTAAACACCCTCTGTTTCTTCAGAGTACTTCGCCGGCCTGGGTGGCCGAGCGGTTCTAGGCGCTACAGTCTGGAACCGCGCGACCGCTGTGATCGCAGGTTCGAATCCTGCCTCGGGCATGGATCTGTGTGATGTCCTTAGGTTAGTTAGGTTTAAGTAGTTCTAAGTTCTATGGGAACTTAGAAGTTAAGTTCCATAGTGCTCAGAGCCATTTGAACCATCAGAGTACTTTCGCCGTCCCAGAAATATTCTGGTCGATGAGAAGCACACAGTGTGTAAACAGCACATCTGCTAACATTGGGTGATGACGGTTAGCTTCGTGGCTAAATTTACCACGTTCACTGTGGAACACTCAAAACTTATAATCAACATCAAGAGTCTCTGTTGGTTTTGCAGCTGATGGGATGTTGTAGTATCAAGGCAGAAACAATGACGAAACACTCAAGTGACCTTCATTTGTCTATTTGGTACCGTATATACAGAATGAATCACATAAAACTTGCACCACAAATACTGCAGAAATGGAAAGTTCTGATGATGTGCGGTTTTCGCAGAATGGATTGATAGTCAAGGGCTCATACTTTCAATAAACAGATCGTAATAATACTTAGTAAATATGCTTGTGTAAACATATGCTTTTTAAATGGAACATTGCTTGTTGACATTAACAAACTAAAAGTAGAGTAAATTTGAATGTCAATCACGTTTGCTGCAGGAATCTGGTGCGAGTCGCTTACGACATATGGTGTTGTGAAACGTTTCAACAACGACACTTCATTGTGTCATTCATGTGTAATTGCTATGTACGATACTGTTACACTTGATTACAGTGTCCTCCTGTATTGTGACTTGCTTGACAGTTAGTGCGTGACAGTCCAAGCAGTAGGCCGTGAGTGCACGATGTTATTTAACAATGCAGAAAAAGCCGGAATGTGTGTGTGAAATCTTATGGGACTTAACTGTTAAGATCATCAGTCCCTAAGCTTACACACTACTTATCATAAATTAGCCTAAGGACAAACACACACACCCATGCCCGAGGGAGGACTCGAACCTCCGCCGGGACCAGCCAAAAGCCGGAATGCCGACGTGCTCATGGTGTATGGAGATTGTAGGAAGCATGTAGTTCGTTCTTGTACGGTGTGTGCGGCAAGATAACCCAACAGACGTCAACCATCTCAACAATTTTATCAACTTCTTCAACTACACTACTGGCCATTAAAATTGCTACACCAAGAAGAAATGTAGACGATAAACGGGTATTCATAGGACAAATATATTATGCTAGAATTGACATGTGATTACATTTTCACGCAATTTGGGTGCGTAGATCCTGAGAAATCAGTACCCATAACAACCACCTCTGGCCGTAATAACGGCATTGAATTTACGGGAACTGCGTGACCTCCACCTGCGAAAACCTATCAAGGACTTGTCGAATCTAAGCCCGTAGAATCGCGGATGTGTTGTTTTTGAAAAGATGGACCACCACACTTTTAAGCAGATGATCGTAATAATTTGGCCCATCAGTGTACGTTAAAAATATGCCTTCTGTATTTTCTTGGTGTCCGCAGATGGTCTTGCGGTAGCGTTCTCGCTTCCCACGCACGGGGTTCCGGGTTCGGTTCCCAGCAGGGTTCGGGATTTTTCCTGCCTTGAGATGACTGGGTGTTGTTGGGTCGTCTTCATCATCATCATTCATCCCCATTACGGTCGGAGGAAGGCAATGGTAAACCACCTCCACTAGGACGTTGCCTAGTACAGCGGTGCGAGTCTCTCGGATCGTCCTCTACGCTCCTCGGAGTATGCGACCTCATCATCATCATTTTCTTAGTTTACCGTTTACAGAAAACAAGCAGAAATCTTTATTTGCAAAAGCAGCAACGGAGTGTTATATGACCATTTCCAATATAAACAGCCGTGACAACGTCAAAGCAAAGGTATATGCACTTATACAGATGGCGGTAGTATCGCGTACAAAGGTATAAAAAGGATAGTGCAAAGACAGAGCTATCTTTTTTGCTCAGGTGATTCATGTGTAAAGGTTTCCAACGTGATTATGGTCGCACGACGCGTTAACAGATTTCGAACGAGGAATGGTAAATGAAGCTAGACACATGTGGCATTCTATTTCGGAAATCGTTAGGGAATTCAGTATTCCGAGAGCCACAGTTCCAGAGTGCGTCGAGAATACCACATTTCAGGCATTACCATTCATCACAGACAACGTAGTGGCCCTCGGTACTCATTTAACAACCGAGAGCACCTGTTTTTGTGTAGAGTTGTCAGTCCTGACAGACAAGCAACACTACGTGGAATAACCGCGGAAAACGATGTGGGACGTACGACAAACGTATCTGTTAGGACAGTGCGGCGAAATTTGGCAGACGACTGACGCGAGTGGCTTTGGTACCAGGACGACATCGTTGCAGCGCCTCTCCCTGGTTCACGACCGTATCAGTTGACGCTAATGGACAGGAGAAACGGTCGCCTGGTCATCTGAGTCCCTATTTCAGTTGGTAAGAGCTAATGGTACGGTTCGAGTGTGGCGCAAACCCCACAAAGCCATGAACCTAAGTCGTAAACAAGGTACTGTGCACGCTGGTAAGGGATCCATAAAGCCGGCCGCTGTGACCGAGCGGTTCTAGGCCCTTCAGTCCGGAACTGCGCTGCTGCTACGGTCGCAGGTTCGAATCCTGCTCGGACATGGATGTGTGTGATGTCCTTAGGTTAGTTAGGTATAAGTAGTTCTAAGTCTAGTTTGTGTGTTTTCACAACCGTTTACTATTCGCGTGAACCCATGAATTAACTCGAAAATAACTCGAAATAATTATCAGAGAAGGCATTTAGCACAATTTTGAATGATGTTTTATGCGTACCTCCATATTTAAACATGTATTTTAGCCAACATGTCGATGGTAAATTAAAGTCACCACCAATTACAGTTGTATGAGTCGGATACATGTTTGAAATTAATCCCAAGTTTTCTTTGAACCTTTCATAAATTGTATCTTCTAAGTTGGGAGGTCGGTAAAACTATCGAATTATTATTTTATTCCGGTTGCCAAGAATGACCTCTGCCCATACTAGCACACAGGAACTATGTGCTTCAGTTTCGCTACAAGATAAACACGCCACCACCAGCTGTGTTTAGCCTATCCTTTCGGAACACCGTTAGGTTCTTCGCCAAAAGTTCAGCTGAACTTATCTCCGGCTTTAGTCAGCTTTCAGTAGTTACAGCGATTTGAGCATCAGTGCTTTCTAATATCGCTTGGAGCCCTGGTGCTTTCCCTACGACAATTTAAAACTGCCATACCGATGGTTCCCGTATCTGAGTCCTTTCTTTGTTCTACCTGTACCCTTTGAGACTGAAGCCCTTTTGATATTTCCCCGAGGTCCTCTAACACAATAAAAAAATGCACAGTCCACGCCACACAGCCCCTGCTACCCGAGTAGCCACCTCCTGCGTGTAGTGGACTCCTGACCTATTCAGCGGAATCTGAAACACCACCACCGTATGGTGCAATTCGAAGAATCTGCAGCCTACAGTGTACACGGTAGCGGAACCGTCTGAGCTTCTGAGTGAGGCTCTCTGATCGGGTCTGTATCAAAGATGTTCAATCGGTCCTGTCGACTATGCTGCAAATGATGAGCTCTTCTTTCATCTTTCAAGCAAGCCCATACCACTTCTGTTAGCCGCTTGGAACCAGAGACAATTTCTTCTGATGCAAAATTATAAACGTCATTGGTACCGATGCGAGCCACCATCTGCAGTTGGCTGTACCCTGTGCTCCTCATGGCATCCGGAAGGATGCTTTCCACATCTGGAATGACTCCACCTGGTGTGCACACGGAGTGCACGTTGGCTTTCTCCTCCTCCTTGGCAGACATTTCCCTAACGGCCCCCTAATGCGCCTAATATTGGATCTTCCAACTACCAACAATCCACCCTCTTTGACTGCCCGGATCTTGCAGACTGAGAGATTTCCTGTGAAACAGGACAAGCGATTGCATCCGGCTGAGGGACAGTGCCTGCCACAGACAGCAACTGGAGCTCCTTTGTCAGACTAACCAGATAGGCCTTACGTGCGGCCCCTCGGAAGTCTTACGCCGCCTGCCACGCCATGAGGTGACCTCTCAGTCGATCACAGGTGAGTGGTCACCCTCAGTGCGAGCAATAACTGGGCTGGTCACCTGTGCGGACCAATCGGCGGACTCACACGTGCTGGACGTCCGTTGGATCCTCACGGCCGGCCCACAATAGTGATGCCCATCCACTGCAGCCTCAAGCTGTGTAACTGAAGCCATTACAGCCTGGAGCTGAGAGTAAAGTCACCAACTCGGCTCGCATCTGCACACAGCCATCACAGTCCCTGTCCATATTGAAGACCATTTAAAACTACCCTATACTGGCCAGAAAAAGACAATCGACACGAGCTACGGCCGGCCGCTGCGGTTCTAGGCGCTTCAGTCCGGATCCGCGCTGCTGCTACAGCCGCAGGTTCGAATCCTGCCTCGGGCATGGATGTGTGTGATGTCCTTATGTTAGTTATGTTTAAGTAGTTCTAAGTCTAGGGGACTGATGTCCTCAGATGTTAAGTCCCATAGTGCTTAGAGCCATTTGAATCATTTTTTGAACACGCGCAACGGAATTCTACTGTAGACGCGAAGGAAAACAAAAGAACTGTGTATATTAAAGTAGATTAACACACAAAGATTGAAAAAACTAAACTACCAAAGCACTCAGGTGGGACTAAATAATTCACTTATATTTGTAACTTGTAATATGTCACAAAACCAGTTTACTTTCCAACGCAAACGAAAACCAAGAACTACGTCTATTAAATATAAAATGAACGCGCAGAAACTCAAGAAACTAAACTATCAAAGCACACAGATGAAACTATGCAATTCGCTCCCGGTTAGGAACTCGTAAATTGTCACAAAATCTGTTACTCCACTGTGACTGCTTGTGTCTCGGCCGGTTACTGCTGCCTGGTGATATTAATAAATTTCTCTCCTTCAGAAACACTTGTCTTGGCATTGCCATTGTACATTTTATGTCCTCTTTACTTCGGATGTCGCCCCCCCCTCCCCCCCGCCAAAAAACCTAATTTACTACTATAACTGTCTCGTTTCATAATATAATTCCCTCAGTTTCACCTGATTTAATTCGACTATATGTTATTATCCTTGTTTTGTTTTTGTTCATATTCATCTTATATCCTCCTTTCAAGACACTGCCCATTCCGTTCAACTTTTTCTTACAAGTCCTTCGCTATCTCTGACAGAATCAGTGTCATCGGCAAACCTAATTTTTTTTGTTTTTCTCGCTGAACTTCAATTCCTACTCCAAATTTCACTTTGGTTTCCTTTACCGCCAGCTCAATGGTGCAGACTAATTAACATCTGAAATAGAACTCTATCTCCCTCTCTTCTCAACCGATGCTTCCCTTTCAAGCCCTTCGACTCTTTTAACAGCTGTCTACTTTCTGTACAAGTTGTAAATAGCTTTTCACTCCCCGTATTTTACCCCTGCTTCCTTCAGAATTTCAAAGAGAAAATACCAGTCACCATTGTCAAAAGTTTTCTCTATATCTACAAATGTTATAAAAGTAAGTTTGCCACTCCCTTGCCTATCTTCTGAGAGAAGCCATAGGTTCAGTATTGCCTCGCGTGCTCCTACATTTCTCGGCTATCCAAACTGATCTTCCCCGAAGATCTACCACTTCTTCCATTCTTCTGTAAAGAATTCATGTTAGTATTTTGCAACAAAGTCTTATTAAACTGATAGTTCGGCAATATTCATATCTGGCATCACCTCCTTTCTTTGGAGTTATAAATATTAAATTCTTCTTGGACACTGAAGGTATTTGGTCTGTCTCATTCATGTTTCACAACCAGATAGAATAGTTTTGTCTTGAATGGCTCTCCTAAGGCTATGAGTAGTTTTGTCGGAATGTAGTCTACTCTAGGGGCTTTGTCTCGACTTAGGTATTTCAGTACTCTGTCAGATTCTTCTCTTAGTATCATACCTCTTACCTCATCTTCATCTACGTCCTGTTCCCTTTCTATAATATTACCGTAAAGTTCATATTCCTTGTATAGATCCTCTATATACTCCTTCCATGTTTCAGATTTCCCGTCGTTACTGGTTTTCCATCAAAGCTCTTTATATTTATACAACTGCTTCCCTGAAGTATGCATCAGTTAATATCGATCTAAGAACTCCAAGCTTATGACATTAATTGGCGATAACAACCGACACTTAGCTACCTGTTTTCGGTACGCTTGTTGGCATATTCAATAAGGAGTGAAAACGCACCCAGTAAGTCTGTTGGCAGTAAGAGATTTTTCAGAGAGCCTCGCAGTGGCTTCGGTGGGAAATCAAGTCACTTGTTTCCCCTCCATTACAGCTGTCCAGTTGTTTCAGCTCCCGGCAGTGGTTTAGATGTCTGCTTCCACAGTGAATCTACTGATCTGTCAAAAAGCCAAAAGGAATTCTGGTCGTATGCAAAGGCTGTTAGTCGTATTAAAGTTAGTGCGCAGAATCTCATGGACGAGACAGTGACTGAAATTGTGAGTAGCAAAGCAAAAGCAGAAACGCTGAACTCAGTTCCCAAATGTTCCTTTACAATTGAAAACCCAAGAGTGTTGCCCCAATTCTCACACCACTGCAAATATTGGCGATATACATATTCACCTGAATATTGGTGATCATTATGGGAACCGTATCAGACAGAACTGATACAGGCAATGGGGGAAATCCGATACAGGTTCATTCAGCAGGAGCGATAACGTCACGGAAACGCTTAGCCAAATTCCACTGCAGGCGCAAAGAGAGAGACGCCCTGTATCACGGTATGGTCTACTTTTAAGGTTCCGAGATGTACAGGATGATTATAATTAAACTTTCAAACCGCTGTATTAATAACACCACTTACCAGAATGACGTAAAACTGAAACGGAATATTATCGGAGGAGGAGGAAAACGTATGGCAGAAGAAAAATAAATAGTTACGAAATGTAGCAATAGATGGCGATGTAAGCACCATAATTTAAAATTGGACGACTACAAATGAAAAATGAATTATATAACAGTGCCTAAGGTGTACGTTTGTCGTTAAACAAACCGTGCATGGGTGTACAGGTGTGATATTGTTAGTTTCGTAAGTTCATTCACCACGGCAAGGTCATACCACATCGGATGGGAAAAAACACTTTTTAATTGTCTTGAGGCCAAGAACCGCATTAAATGTATCACCGATATCGGTTTCTAATAGTCCCCAGGACAAAACCCACATAAAAAGCATCAATCAAAATCAAACCGAATTGGTTGGTGGGTTGGTTGTTTTGGGGGAAGAGACCAAACTAAGAGGTCATCGGTCTCATCGGATTAGGGAAGGACGGGGAAGGACGGGGAAGGAATTCGGCCGTGCCCTTTCAAAGGAACCATCCCGGCATTTGCTTGGAGCGATTTAGGGAAATCACGGAAAACCTAAATCAGGATGGCCGGACGCGGGATTGAACCGTAGTCCTCCCGAATGCGAGTCCTGTGTATTGACATATCCCGTCAGATGGAGGTGGGCTTCGTCTGTCCACAAAATCTTCCACTGATAACCATTGTCCACTTCCATTAGAGTAAGAAATTCTAAAGCAAGGGTCTCTCTTGCTGGCATGTCAACAAGAAGCAACTCGTGCACATTGGTTATTTTGAATAGATGGCAAAGAAGGATGTTTCGTAGGATTTTACGAACCCTGCTAACGGGTATGTCCAATGTTCGGGCAATTCTCAATACACTAAACGTTTGCACACTACCACCAGTCTCCTCTTGCAATGCTGTAGCCACTGCTTTCACTGACGTCGAATCAATTCGTTTCCTCTCTCTGCCACGTTGCACACCAAAAGAACCTCTCTTTTCGAATTTCCGAATAATTTTCTCCAGACCCACGGTAGTCATCGGGCCAACGCCTTTTTTCAAACCCTTCAGTGTCCGGAACTTATGCAGAGCGACGTGTGCACAGTCGCCATTCTTGTAATACAGCGCGCCCGGGTTCCCGGGTTCGATTCCCGGCGGGGCTAGGGATTTTCTCTGCCTCGTGATGACTGGGTGGTGTGTGATGTCCTTAGGTTAGTTAGGTTTAAGTAATTCTGAGTTCTAGGGGACTGATGACCGTAGATGTTAAGTCCCATAGTGCTCAGAGCCATTTGAACCATTTTGTAATACAGCTTTACAAGCAGAGTGCGATCCTGTATTGAGACAGTCACGGCGAACGCCGCAGACGCGAAGGAGGAAAAGCCGTATACTCGGCTTGTTTATACCAACTTCAAATGGTCGTGCGCATGACAGGTGTTTTCATTTACGTATTCTGACACATACAGCGCCATCCATTCACACTATTTTCTTCTGTCATACGTTTTTCCCCTTCTCCGACAATATTCCGTTGCAATTTGTCGTTATTCTGACCAGTGGTGCTATTTCTACAGCATTTTGAAAGTTTAACTTTAATTATAATCACCCTGTACATTCCTAGAAGAGTCAGCCACTCGTATATTGTTTCCTCCTTTGCATGTCTCGCAAAAAGACCTACAACATAAAATCATGGAGATTCGAGCCCGTACGAAGACTTACCAGCAATCGTTCCTCTCACGATCCGTACGCAACTGGAACAGGGAAAAGGGAAAGTGACAGTGATACACAAATTACCCTCCGCCACACACTGTTACGTGGCTTGCAGAGCAAAGATGTAAATTTAACGCTGTTGAGAAACTACTGAAATCTCTAAAATTGAGCTGAAGTGGCGATGAAACTCTATCAGATTCTATGCCGAATTTGTGGCTGAGTTGGCCTCTCAACAATGTACTGTATATCCCTCGAACAAACAGTCGTTCCCAGTAGAGGGAAGACACAAGCCTCATATGACACAAGCCTCATATGCCTACAAGAAGGGTAGCAGAAGGAATCCACAAAACTAATGTCCAGTACCCTTCACAACCATAGATGACTTGGGTCGGGAGTCAGGCAGATATAATATTTCTCAATTTCCGAAATACATTTGAGTCAGTACCACACTTACGCATGTTATCGTAAGTACATGTCCGAAAAAACAGATACGATCGGTGATCACGCAGCTCTCTTAGAATGAAATGATAATTAAATCAAGACCTTAAGCTGACGACAGGCGTTGATATACTTCAACGGGGACAGTTGAAAATGTGTGCCCCGACCGGGACTCGAAACCGTGGTCTCCTGCTTATATGGCAGACGCTCTATCCATTGAGCCACCGCGAGCACAGAGGAGTGTGTGACTGCAGGGATTTATCCCTTGCACGCTCCCCGAGAGACCCACATTCCCAACCTAATGTCGACATACTACATTCGTAGTGCCCCTGCCCATTACACTCATTACTCGCGGAAGACAATCTTACCAAGAGTTCGGACAATGCGTGTGCATCCAGCACAGAAGAAGAATGTCAATGGCCGGTTAGCCTTAACTATATGAAGATGGTATCTGTTCTTTCGGACTTTTGCTTGCAGTAGAAGTGCAATGACTATTTTCCTTGTACTCTGTACGTGTTGATAGCTTCGGAGACGCATTAAGTAGTGGGCGTACGATGGGATTTTCCTAAAAAAATAACATTGGTGCTCCGTAAGCAGATAGGAAATTAAAATCGAAATCCGTGAACATGGGTATGGATACCCGAAGTAGTAATTATTTCGCGGATAAACGCCAACATCGATATCGATAATCGCAAGCCAAGTCGCCGCTAGAAATATCGATTCTTTTATCATCGATAGTACTTTCATATCGATACCGATACACTCTTACTCGATACTTTTCAATTGAACGGGGAACTTTTCAAATGATCCAATTAATGATTTAATACATTTTTATTACTTGTCCAAAATTTTTCCCTTGTGACAGTTCCAACACTTTCAACAGTCAACAGGTGAGTGCCAAGGTGTCAAAAAAATGAACGAGCGTCTTGCGTGCGAGCGACAGTGTGTGTGTGTATGTGTCTGAGTGTGTGTGTGTGTGTGTGTGTGTGTGTGTGTATGAAAACATTTACGACGCCTCACCGACTATGACAACAAGGAGTTCACTTGGAATCCCCTTTTTCCCACAATACGACTTACGTGTTTGTTTCCGTATTATTGTTTAAAATTGTTTAAGGGCAAGAATGACTCAATCGGCAGACAAAATGGCACTTATCAAAAGCGAAACCTAGCAATATTTTGATAAACTAGATAAAAATAAAGTTATGTGCCAAATCTACTTAAATAATATGAAGCCTTCGGGAAATACTTCAGACATGAAGAAAGTGTTTAACAGAATGCCCACTCATAATGGCAAGGTAAAATTATTTATTTAACAAGATAATAAGAGACTAAATATGGTTACAAATAAGTTTATGACGACATAATTGGAAGAATGAGGCAATCAGTAAATGCAATTTGAGATCAGTAAGTTTCAATAATTTCGGCTTTAAAATGCTTTCCTAGTATTTCATATCTTAGAAGTGAGATCTGCCATTGTAAGCTTGATTGGCCTGAAGAATCTACTCTGATCTAAATCAATACGTCTTGGTGCCGATACTTTTCTTCGAATATTTTGATGAGTACGATACCTTTCTTACGATACTACTGGTCGGCACTCGACACTTTTCGTTAATTACCGTTTTACTACGCCTGAGTATATCAGCAGATGTACGCCCTCGTATGATTAATGGTTAATAGACAGAGTCAATACTGTGATCTTCTAGTCGTTACCTTTCATGTAGCTTCCACTCCAGCTGTTTCACAATATTCGGTTAGTTTTCTTTCCTATATATCAGTCAAGTTCCTCTTATGGTGAGAGTTTGATTTACCAATGATAAGTAAATATATTCGAAATTGCGCATCGCAGTCTCCACTTGAGCGATACTATCTTCGATTTATTTATCATAAACTTTTATCAGTTCGTACTGTGTGCACACTGCAGCTGTTTTAATGATACTCGATTCGGTTTTCTTGAAACAAATAGTTAATGCTCTTCTTACCAAACCCTTTCCGATTTACTCCAGAAAAATACACGTCTTTTTAACTGCATACCGCAATCGTCTGTTGAGCTGTATAGCTATATAGCTAGTAACCTCGGCTTCTTTATCATAAACGTGTATTTTTTAAGTTCGTCGTTTTGACCATTACAGCTGTACATTCTGTTTCTACGGTAATCGATTCTGTTTATTCATGACAAAAAGCTACTGTACTTCTCGTCGAGCCCTTTCCGATTTACTACTTAAAAGCACATATATTCGAAACTGCGTTTTGTAATCTTATCTTGAACTACACTCCTGGAAATGGAAAAAAGAACACATTGACACCGGTGTGTCAGACCCACCATACTTGCTCCGGACACTGCGAGAGGGCTGTACAAGCAATGATCACACGCACGGCACAGCGGACACACCAGGAACCGCGGTGTTGGCCGTCGAATGGCGCTAGCTGCGCAGCATTTGTGCACCGCCGCCGTCAGTGTAAGCCAGTTTGCCGTGGCATACGGAGCTCCATCGCAGTCTTTAACACTGGTAGCATGCCGCGACAGCGTGGACGTGAACCGTATGTGCAGTTGACGGACTTTGAGCGAGGGCGTATAGTGGGCATGCGGGAGGCCGGGTGGACGTACCGCCGAATTGCTCAACACGTGGGGCGTGAGGTCTCCACAGTACATCGATGTTGTCGCCAGTGGTCGGCGGAAGGTGCACGTGCCCGTCGATCTGGGACCGGACCGCAGCGACGCACGGATGCACGCCAAGACCGTAGGATCCTACGCAGTGCCGTAAGGGACCGCACCACCACTTCCCAGCAAATTAGGGACACTGTTGCTCCTGGGGTATCGGCGAGGACCATTCGCAACCGTCTCCATGAAGCTGGGCTACGGTCCCGCACACCGTTAGGCCGTCTTCCGCTCACGCCCCAACATCGTGCAGCCCGCCTCCAGTGGTGTCGCGACAGGCGTGAATGGAGGGACGAATGGAGACGTGTCGTCTTCAGCGATGAGAGTCGCTTCTGCCTTGGTGCCAATGATGGTCGTATGCGTGTTTGGCGCCGTGCAGGTGAGCGCCACAATCAGGACTGCATACGACCGAGGCACACAGGGCCAACACCCGGCATCATGGTGTGGGGAGCGATCTCCCACACTGGCCGTACACCACTGGTGATCGTCGAGGGGACACTGAATAGTGCACGGTACATCCAAACCGTCATCGAACCCATCGTTCTACCATTCCTAGACCGGCAAGGGAACTTGCTGTTCCAACAGGACAATGCACGTCCGCATGTATCCCGTGCCACCCAACGTGCTCTAGAAGGTGTAAGTCAACTACCCTGGCCAGCAAGATCTCCGGATCTGTCCCCCATTGAGCATGTTTGGGACTGGATGAAGCGTCGTCTCACGCGGTCTGCACGTCCAGCACGAACGCTGGTCCAACTGAGGCGCCAGGTGGAAATGGCATGGCAAGCCGTTCCACAGGACTACATCCAGCATCTCTACGATCGTCTCCATGGGAGAATAGCAGCCTGCATTGCTGCGAAAGGTGGATATACACTGTACTAGTGCCGACATTGTGCATGCTCTGTTGCCTGTGTCTATGTGCCTGTGGTTCTGTCAGTGTGATCATGTGATGTATCTGACCCCAGGAATGTGTCAATAAAGTTTCCCCTTCCTGGGACAATGAATTCACGGTGTTCTTATTTCAATTTCCAGGAGTGTATATAGGTAAAGTGTGTTTTCATATGCTATTTATCTTTATCCACGCAAATTTTTTTGTTACTACTGTCTGTTTTGGCTTCCACTACAGCTGTTTTCATAACACTCGATTCCGTTTCCTCACAAGTATTCAAAATTCCTTTCATTAAACTGTTTTCGAATTACTACTGAAGCTTTATACACTTTCGAAAACGCAGACTTCTTTCGACCTGGACTATATACAGATAGTTTAAATGTAGCATCAGAAACTAGCTGTCATTGATTTACGACAGGTGTTTCTTCTTAGTTCATTCTGTGTGTTGTAATGTCCAGTACAGCTATAGAACCTGTTTTTACGATATTTCTATTTTTTAATTGCGACTGTTCGTAACAGTTCGCAGTATTTGTTTCGTGATATAGAAAAAAATTCTCAAAATAAAAAAAAAAAAATGCTTCTTACCTTTGAAAAAAGGTTGTTGATATAACTTTACAGTAGCTATGTTGTTTACAATGTTTGTAGTTCGATTACGACGTCACTGGTCAAAGCCGACAACTATTAACACGAATTCCTTTTTATGCAGGACTTTCAGGTGCTGATACAGATGCAGAGAAGGGATTTGAGGATGGCGACAATATTTCTCTCATATACGAAGAGTCCTAGCGATAATGTGTGCTTTTAGATTGTAGCCTGGTGAAGTATTTAACATCTGTTCTCGGCCCATATGTTGACAAGTATGAACACTATATTTCCAATTCGGTGGATTTTATTCGACGGTTGAAATCTTTGAGGCTGGGTCCTTCAGATTTACTAGTGAGTTTTAATGTGATATCTCTGTTTACGCGAGTCCCTCTGGATGAGTCCTTGAATCTGATTGGTGAAAAGCTGAATGAAGAGTTGGCGAAGTTTTGTCGTGGTTTTTCATTTAATGGCAAATTTTTTTTAACAGAATGACTGTATGGCTATGAGCAGTCCTTTGACGTCCATAATCGGCATTTTATTAAGGGAGGACTTCGAGGATACTGCACTGAGGACTTCAGCTTTGTCGGCCGCGGTGGTCTAGCGGTTCTAGGCGCTCAGTCCGGAACCGCGCGACTGCTACGGTCGCAGGTTCGAATCCTGCCTCGGGCGCGGATGTGTGTGCTCTCCTTAGGTTAGTTAGGTTTAAGTAATTCTAAGTTCTAGGGGACTGATGACCACAGATGTTAAGTCCCATAGTGCTCAGAGCCATTTGAACCATTTTGAACTTCAGCTTTGCAACCAAAGGTGCTTGTGAACACACGTAGGAGATACATTTTACTTCTGCCCTCATGGGCGTGATGTTCTTAACAGATTTTTGGGTCACTTCAACTGTCTTCGTGTTGGCATTAAATTTACCATGGAGGCCAAAAGTAACAGGAGGCTTCCATTTTTGGTCGTCAAGGTTCACGAACAGTAAGGCGGCACTCTGGGACATAGCGATTACGGAAAGCACACACACATCTATTGGTATCAGTATGCTAAGAACTGCTATCCACCATACCAATGCAATGGCTTGCCTAGGACTCGGGTTCGCAAAGCATATGTTATTTCCGACGCAGACATTTTAACTCAAGAACTTGCACATTTGATGACTGTTTTTAGGGAAAATGAAAAGCACATTCATTGGGTTATGAAGTTTGGACCATCCCCGGAAGTAGATTTGTGGCCTTTATTCCTTATTCTGGAGTATATTGCTTAAGACTAGAAAAATTCTAAGAAATTTTAACATTAAGTGTATATTCTGTGCACCTCCCAAGATCAGGGCACTACTCGGCTCTGTTCAAATGGTTCAAATGGCTCTGAGCTCTATGGGACTTAACATCTCAGGTCATCAGTCCCCTAGAACTTAGAACTACTTAAACCTAACTAACCTAAGGACATCACACACATCCATGCCCGAGGCAGGATTCGAACCTGCGACCGTAGCGGTTCCAGACTGAAGCGCCCAGAACCTCTCGGCCACCAGAGGCCGGCACTCGGCTCTGTGAAAGATGATGTGGGGCTTAGGAAGCCTAGCATATATAAAGTTCCGTGCCAGTGTGGGAAGACTTACATTCGCCGTTCGATTCGTTCAGGATAAGAGCGTGGAACATCGCCGTCTACAACAGCAGGAAAAATTGGTTGTAGATGAATATTACCTAAACGAGAGACATGTGGTGAAATTTGACAAGACTGTGATAGTTGCCAACATTTCCGATTTTTGGTACAGGGTTTATAAAGAGGCAATTGAAATCAGGCTGGCAGACAATTTGATTTGTAAAGTCAATGGTTTTTCTCTCAGCATGACGTGAACCCTGTTCTAACACTCATCAAATCAGGGTGCTCTTCTACGAGCTCATCCCGTGTGTATTTGGGTGCGATATATTGTTGCTACGGGTCGGTGTTCTACTAAGGGC
The DNA here is from genome assembly GCF_021461395.2 of Schistocerca americana. Lineage (NCBI taxonomy): Eukaryota > Metazoa > Arthropoda > Insecta > Orthoptera > Acrididae > Schistocerca > Schistocerca americana. The sequence goes on from NC_060124.1 coordinate 382,370,245, forward strand.
GGAGTCACCAACTCAATCTTGGGAGCAGCAAATGGTACGGGCGGCACATGCGCCGCGCACGGTTCGGAAGCCTATATAGGACGACCAACTGCAGCCTTGGCATTATTCGCTGAGTGGCATCTGATGCAGTAACATCTTCTGTCCTCCCGTTTATGTTGTACGCAAAGCCACAGAGCCCCCCCCCCCCCTTGGGGGAGTTATAGAGGAGTGTCATGTGCAGGTTGTTTTATCAAAGCCCAGACAAGCTGTCATCAGCAAAGCAGTCGTCGTTGTAACAAATCGCCTCGAAGATGACGAGTTGCAGTGACATGTCGGAACCTGAGCAGCTTGCTGCTGGCAGCAATGATGTCGTCTCCATGTTGTCGGGGCCGCTTTTTCGACCGAATTGAGCACTTGTGTTGCTGCGGAGCCAGGCTCCGCCCTTCTCAGCCGTAGGGAATCTGCATGTCAGGAACCGGTCGCAGGCCAGTCAACCTTGCAGGCTAGTTTGTTAGAGCCATTATCGTCTGCTGGAAACATAACGGTTCTGGCAGCCAAGACAGCGACTGGCACTACCATGACAGCCTTTGTCTAGAAAGGCCAACCAAGACAGCAGGCCGCCAAACGCCATCACTCACCAAACGAGTTCAACGACGTACACCGCTTAGCGCCACAAATCCTCCGAACTTTTCACCAGCTTCTCCTTGAAAATGCGCAGGGCAATCTCATCCCATACGTCGCGTCCCTCATATGTGGACGTGATAAGGAAATTCGACTCACCGTAAAAATCCTCCCCAAACCCTCCCTCATAGCCCTCATACAGAATCACTCCTAAGGTGAAAGCCTCGCAGACACCCTCCCCACAGGTCCAGAGAAGAACACACTCCTCATCGAAGAAACCAGTCAAGAGCAGGGAGGTGATGTCGAGGGGCACGTGGCCAGCCGCGAAGATGACGGATTCCAATTGGCGCGAAACACTATCCACCAGTCCGCGCCCTCACCTGCTAGGGAGGCGGCTCCTACAACAAACCACTTCTCCGCTATCTTCGATGAATCCACAAATAGTGATGCACCACAAAATCAACAAGTGGAAACGCAAAGATGGACCTACTTACCGCCAATCGTCGGTGAATTCGATAAGGACTACAAAGAGCTATACGATGTAGTAAAATGAACAGAAGGCGAACGATTCAAATGCAGGTCGGCAGGAGGCGACAAACTTAAGCTAAAAAAAATTATTCAAATGGCTCTGAGCACTAAACATCTGAGGTCATCAATCCCCTAGAACTTAGATCTAATTAAACCTAACTAACCTAAGGACATCGCACACATCCATGCCCGAGGCAGGATTCGAACCTGCGACCGTACCGGTCGCGCGGTTCCAGACTGAAGCACCTACAGCCGTTAGGTCACACCGGCCGACCAACTTAAGCACACCTTCCACACGTTCGAAGATTACAAGGAGGGAAAGCGAGTCCTAAAACATAGCAAAATACCTCACTACACTTTCTCCAAGGAAAAAAAAATCAGGAATCTAAACGCAGTTATTCGAGACGTACCCCGCAAACTGTCGTCCACTGTCATCAGAAGACTTGATCCGCCAAGAATCTGACGTAAAATCAGTTACAAATGAAGCCGCCGGGCTCAGACAATAAGTGGCCGCTTTACCTGGCAATCCTGCCAGATGCGCTACAATGTAAGAAACTCAAGAGGAGTGTCCTCTCCATCCCAGTAATCACAGAGATTCTACAAGAAAAAATAAGTCACAGCAATGTTGCAAGTGCCAGAGAATGGGACATGTCGCCACCCATGGTGATATGCAGGAAGTGCACAGGACATGACTCCAGGACCTACATCATGGAACACAACGACCCCAGAGTAAATTGCCTGCTGTGCGGCTTAGGCCGCTCTGCTAGATACCTGAGCTGCAGAGTCGAAAAGAACTGCGCTCAATGTACCAGAGGCACGAAGGCAACATCAAAACAACTATAAAAATTCATTCAAGGCCCCACAGCCGAGCGGAAAACCCAACAAGACGGGACAGGTCGGTCCATCGGGGGAATCCCCGTGAAGTCACTGCTGAAGCGATTTTCGCTAACACTGCGTCCGACTCGAGGGAGCGACCTAGCAAACCCCTCCCGGTAGAGGTGGAAGAGAGATAGAACAGCCAGCACACCGCTGAATCAGCCCAGAACATCACTACCCCTGACCAGATCCCAACCATCGGAGATTGGATAGGGAAGCCCCAGACCCAGTCCTAAAGAAAGCCAGTCGCAAAGACCAAACTGCAGAAAGCGGCAGGAACAGACTTCAGACGAACAGCCGTCAAACCTTCACCCTAAATGAGAGTGAAACTGCTCTCCTGCGTTCTTCAAATGACCATGTGCAGGGAGCCATGTACCAAATTCTGAATCTTCTCGAACAGCTGATGTGAGAGATGCAGCAGCAGAACGCACAGATCCTCACCACTTTACAAACGGTAGACAAGCAGTCGCAACCCTCTGTGATCTCCCAAGTAACATCAGCAATCAAACATGGATAGACGCCCTCATATTCAAGGTCTGATAATGTGCGTCTCCAACGCTGATTGCATTGTCAATCAAGATATGCAGTTTCGAGACTTCATGAAAGAGCGAAACACTGACATATGTATGATGTCCGAGACCCAGTTAAAATAGAAGGTAAAATCGAAATTCCCCAATTACCACAGTAAGGGGGTGACAGGCCAACCACAAAAGGTGGAGTGGACATATACATTAGGAGAGGGACCGCCCGCAAAATGGGTCAAATGGCTCTGAGCACTACGGGAATCAACTTCTGAGGTCATGATTCCCCTAGAACTTAGAACTACTTAAACCTAACTAACCTAAGGACAACATACACACATCCATGCCCGAGGCAGGATTCGAACCTGCGACCGTAGCGGTCGCCTGGTACCGGACTGTAGCGCCTAGAACCGCTCGGCCACTCAGGCCGGCAGAGGGACCGCCCACTACCAGGTCTACCACTCACCAGCAACTCCCGATCTTGAAACCGTTGCACTGGAAGTAGCCACAACTGCAAACTGCAGCCCCCCCCCCCCCCCCCCGACAATCGTTGCAGTCTATCGCCATCCGTTCCACGTCCAATATGAGGAAAGCATCCCCACACTAGCGCAAATCAAAGGCAAACTCTTAACATACACATACACATAACCAGAGTCGGTCGTCAACTACGACAACTCGTGCAAGACAACCTGTTCGATGTCTGGGGCCTTGAAGAGCCTACTCATTTCTCCAAAACCGGAAGTAGGTCAGACGACCTCTACATAGCTCTCACAAGGAGAATAAAGGGCTTTGTGACTGCGAGGACGACCAACAGAATGTCTTCCGATCACAACTCAGCCATAGTAGAGGTCGTCGTGGGAGAATGGGGGGCTCTTCCACATTGCCTGGTGTCATATAAACACACGACAACGTCGCGTCCGAAATCGCTCGTGCCCCGCCTCCATCTGCAGATACAGTGGAGGAGGTATTAGAAGACATTACTAACACGATCATACAAGTAGCACCATCCCCCACCCCCTCGAGCAAAAGGACGGCCCGCCTCCTCAAATACAACTCCTTGAACATCTGCTTGCGCAAATCAGGCAGTAAAACAGGATCACGAAAGAGTGGAAAATAATCAGAAACTCGGCAGCTAGAAGGCTGATCAACCACCTACAGAAAGAGCTGAAAGCAGCGCTCAGTGAGCATCGCAAATAATACTGGTCCACACGCCTATCAGCTCTCAAAGCAGACGACAGCAGCCTATTGCCGGTTGCGAAAGTTTACAGAACGATGCCCAAATGCCACCTCTGCATGGCGAGAGCAGAGGTCTAGTCTTCAGTGCTGTTGACAAGGTTGATGCTCTTGTCGACGCCTTTGAACAACAGTTTCAACCTGCAGAAAAAAATGGTTCAAATGGCTCTGAGCACTATGGGACTCAACATCTGAGGTCATCAGTCCCCTAGAACTTAGAACTACTTAAACCTAACTAAACTAAGGACATCATACACATCCAAGCCCGAGGGAGGATTCGAAACCGCGACCGTAGCGGTCTCGCGGTTCCAGACTGAAGCGCCTAGAACCGCTCGACCACAACGGCCGGCCAACCCGCAGAGGCGCAGGCCACGGAAACATAGACCGCCAACAGCCCGCAGTGTTTCTTTCCTTTTCGCCCCAGAGGACATGGCGAAAGAAGCCAAGTCCCCGCCCAAAAAGAAGATCCCAGGCCGTGACAGGTTCACTAATAAGTTTGTTTAACACCTCTCGCCCCTTACAATTACACACATCGTGTACATCTTCAAAGATATTTCTTGATCGCACGAGTTTCCAGCGAGTTCTACTCATGCACTTGTAACTATTGAAAAGGCAGCTGCCCCTCTTCAGGAACAACACATTTGTCTGGTCTGTCAACAGATACCCCTCCGTCGTGTAATGCGTACTTCAACCTTATACAGGCTATCTTGTTTGGAAGTTATTCGTTGGTGCCACCTGACGGCGTAAGCACCTCAAAAACTTATTTTCTTTTATGAAACATCTTTTGGTATACTACAGACGTAACCTAAAAATATTGTACATTTTTATGTAGATTTGAAAAGACTGCAAATTCATTGAAATATTTTTAACAATATTTTAACCCTTTCAAGATGCAAATAATAAGCTAGGCGTTTGCCATAGATGAGTAAAGCACCCACAAAAAAAAAAAAAAGAAGAAGAAGAAGCATCCGCGCGGTCTAGGACGTCTTGTCTCGGTCCGCGCCGCTCTCCCCGTCGGAGGTTCGAGTCGTCCTTCGGGCATGGGTGTGTGTGTCGTCCTTAGCGTAAGTTAAGTTGTGTGTAAGCTTAGGGAGCGATGACCTCAGCCCTTACCACAAATTTCCAAATAAATCAAAGGCTTTCGTGTTAAACTTACATTATGCGCACTTATTTATTGTTTATTTGTGTCAAATCATATAAATATGTATAATAGTATGTATAATAGTATATAAATAAACTCTCAAAACTTTACTGACGAACTGAATTCCCTAGCGTACGCCTTTATATGCGCGTCGTTAAGTATGATCACGGCGAGTGATGTTGCAGTCTATAAATAGAGACCTTGTTTCCACTCGGAGAGCCACAGTAAGTGACGGAAAAATGGTTGGTTGGTTGGTTGTTTGAGGTTAAAGGGACCAAACAGCAAGGTCATCAGTCCCTTGTTTCAAATAGACTCCATTCTGCTAACGGGACATCTCAGTATAGTCAGAAAAAATAAAACGGATAAAGGGGAAACGTAAAAGGGCAGTCACGTTGTCATTAGTAAAAACAAATGAGGGAAGTTGGCAAGAGAACGAACCCAACACTATGCTGAAACAGCATAGGCAAGACCACCTGTGACTTAAAAGGTACAACTGCTATAATGCAGAAAGTACGTATGGGAATAGAAAAACTAACCAAGCCTTAAAAAGAAGGGGTAAAAACAGAGTAAAAGGGAAAGAAAAGAGGATTCCGGTCAGGGAGGTGAATCGGGAATCTCTGAACACTGCCTACAGTGGGAGACACCCAAACACTCACCGCCCTGCCCCAACACCAGAGGGAGATTAAAAACTTTAAAACTGAGAATAAAAACCACTCTCCCGGAGGAAACCTAGAACCAGAGAGACCATCCGGGAATCGTCAGCCAACATCAAAGGTAAAGTGTGGGGGAGTCTGTACTTAGCACGCAGAGCCAAAAGAAGGGGGCATTCAACCAAAATGTGGGCCACTGACTGGAAGGCTCCACAACCACATAGCGGGGGTGGCTCATCACGCAAAAGGAAACCATGGGTCAGCCTGGTATGGCCAATGCGGAGACGACACAGTGTGGTCGAGTCCTTGCGGGAGAGGCTAAAGGAAGAACGCCATGGGCCTGTATTCACCTTAATGGCACGAAGTTTATTAGACAGCGGAGTAGCCTCCCAAGAATTGGCCCATGACTGTGCAAAGTGGGATTTGATGTGAAGCCGTAAATCCGCTGCAGGAGGGGTTACAGAAAACGGGGGGTAAGTAACTGCTCCCCCAGCCAAACGATCAGCGAGCTCATTACCCGGGATACCCACATGGCCCGGGACCCATAGGAAGTCAATGGAACAAGCAGCACGGTGAAGATCAGCGAGATGGTCATGGATGGCAGAGACCAAGGGATGGCGCGAAAAACACCGGTCAATAGCAAGAAGGCCACTCATCGAGTCCGTACATAACAAAACGCGGTTGTGTTGGGATTGTTTAATAAAGGTAAGGGCCCGGGAAATTGCCATCAATTCCGCAGTAAACACCCCACATGAGGGTGGCAGTAGATGATTTTCCGTTCCAACAAAGGACGTGAAGGCATACCCAACATGATCAGCAGATTTAGAGCCATCAGTGTAAAAAACAACAGCATCCCGAAACTCCCATAAAATTTGGCGGAAAAAGCAACGGAACACCACCGGGGGGATGGAATCTTTCGGACCGCGACGGAGATCCATCCGAATTCGAGGCCGAGGAACTAACCAAGGAGGGGTGGAGGGGAGGGAGCGAGGAAGACAGGACAAAGAAGGAAGCCGAAAATCACGGGTAAGAGACGCAAGGCGCAGCCCAACCGGTAAACCCGCCCGAGGGCGGGAGTCAGGCGGGCGACGTCCATGGTCTGGGAATAGGATAGAATAGGAAGGATGAGCGGGAGAAGAACGGATAGTAAGGGCATAAGACACCAGAAGCTGGGACCGCCGAACAGAAAGGGGGGGGGATCCCAGCTTCAACCAGGAGACTATCAACAGGGCTAGTAGGGAAGGCACCGGTGGCCAAACGGATACCACGATGGTGGACTGGATCCAGCACGTGCAGCGTGGAAGGAGCAGCTGAACCATAAACTTGACAACCATAGTCCAAACGTGACAGAACTAGAGCACGATAAAGACGGAGGAGGAGGGAACGGTCCGCACCCCAGGAGGAGTGGGCAAGGAAGCGAAGGACATTGAGTTTACGGAAACATCCTACCTTCAGGAGTCTGATATGGGGCAGCCAAGTGAGCTTGTTGTCGAAAAGAAGACCTAGGAAACGATACTGTGGAACCACAGGCAATCTTTGTGCAGCGAGATAGAGCTCTGGATCAGGGTGGACCGTAGTACGGCGACAGAAGTGGACCACCCGCGATTTTAAAGGAGAGAATTGAAACCCGTGGGAGAGGGTCCATGCAGAGGCACGCCGTATAGCCACCTGGAGCTGCCGTTCTGCAGATGGCATCGAGGAGGAACTAACCCAAATGCAGAAATCATCCACATACAGGGCAGGGGCGACCAAGGGACCGACACAGGCCACAAGTCCATCGATAGCAATGAGGAAAAGAAGGACACTCAAGACAGAACCCTGTGGGATGCCCGTCTCCTGGGTCCGTGGAGTACTAAAAGCAGTACCAACTCGAACTCTGAATGACCGATGGATCAGGAACTGGCGGATAAAAATCGGGAGTGGGCCCCGAAGACCCCACTGATGAAGGGTTAGTAAGATGTGATGGCGCCAGGCCGTGTCATAGGCCTTGCGAAGGTCAAAAAACACTGCAACCAAATGGCGGCGCTGGGAAAAAGCCTGCCGAACTGCGGATTCCAAGCGAAGCAAATGATCGATTGGAGATCGTCCCTCTCGAAAGCCACACTGGTAAGAGGACAATAGATCCCGAGATTCGAGGACCCAAGTGAGCCGACGGGCTACCAGCCGTTCAAGTAACTTACAACCAACATTGGTCAAACTAATTGGCCGATAGCTGTCAACAGATAGGGGGTTCTTACCAGGCTTAAGGACAGGAACCACAATGCTATCCCTCCACTGAGAAGGGAAGTCACCCTGGAGCCAGATACGGTTAAACACCCGAAGAAGATGGTGCCGTTGTGGAGCACTGAGATGTTGAAGCAGCTGGTTATGAATGGAATCTGGGCCAGGAGCTGTATCATGAGAAGCAGATAGAGCAGAAAGAAATTCCCATTCAGTGAAAGGTTCGTTGTAAGATTCTGACTCACAAGTGGTGAAACATAAGGTGACAGCTTCAGCTTGCTGTTTTTGATGAAGGAAAGCAGCTGGATAGGAGGCCGACGCTGATGCCACTGCAAAATGGGTCGCAAGATGTTCTGCGAGAACTAATGGGTCCGTACAAATGCCATCTGGGAGGTGAAGGCCTGGGAGGGTGGACTGCCGATGGCAACCTTGGAGAGAGCGAAGTGTAGCCCATACCCGTGACAGAGGGGCAGTGGAACCAAGGGAAGAAACGAATCGTTCCCAACATATCCGCTTGCTCTGTTTGATTAAATAACGGGCTTTAGCGCGAAGGCGCTTAAAGGTAGAAAGGCTGGCTACAGATGGGTGCCTCTTAAACTGTTGCAAAGCTCGACGGCGATCACGGATGGCAATGGCAATGGCCGTACTCCACCACGGGACTTGCCGACGACGAAATTGTCCAGATGAGCGCGGGACAGCAAGGTTAGCAGCGCGAACAATCGCGTCAGACACGTCACGTAGGACGTCATCAATACAACCCGACAAAGAGGGAGAAAACTCGACCTGTGCAGTATATAGAGGCCAATCGGCGCGGTGGAAAGACCAACGAGGTAACCTCTCCATCGGGGAGCGGGAAGGGAGCGTGATAATCAACGGGAAATGGTCACTATCACAAAGGTCGTCGTGTGGCGACCAGTGTAATAAAGGGAGGAGAGAGGGAGAAGAAAGAGAAAGATCAATGGCAGAAAAAGTACCATGACCAGCACTGAAATGAGTAGGGGAGCCATCATTAAGAAGGCACAGGTCGTGGTCTGCAATAAATTGGTCGATAAGAAGACCTCGTCTAGATGGAAAGGCACTGCCCCACAAAGGATGATGAGCATTAAAATCCCCAAGGAGGAGGAAGGGAGGAGGAAGTTGCTGAAGAAGGGTGACGGAAAAATAATTTACTCGAATCCTCGTATCAAAATATATTTGTACAAATCGCTTTCATATAAAACGGGATGTTCCCTAAAATCTAAGCTGTACACATAGGTTGCTGCGTAAGCGCCACCTCGGAAACGGGGAATTTCTGAAAATATCCCTAACGGTTTTGAAACAATCGTTTCAAATAATACTGCATCATTTCCTTTGGCATTTCGAGTGCAAACAAGGTGTATCCAGTATGACGACTCATCTTTCTGGAATATTAAGTAATTCATCGTTAAAGTTATTGGAGAAGCTAAATGACGTGGGTTGCTGGAATATGGCACTTTCTTCAAATCAGACATACGGATGTTCGGACGGGATGATTATTAAATGCTTACGGACACCGATTCTATCCATGTAAGATCACACACTGAGTTTTTAACTAAGTAAATCGGCCATCGTTTATTGATTACTAACCACAACTATTTATGAAAATGGTCTTCCAAACCGTAACATTGTGTCTGTGAATAAATATAATATACCGTACAACGCGCTCTGTAGCAGTTACTTTTAAACATTAGATCTTGACCTCCAATAGCCTGGTCTCACTTTGTCCCTTTACTCGCTAATAATTAATTCTCAGTGTCCTTTAATATAGTTTTTTGTGTTTTCCTCACATTTTGCCCCCTGCAAGAGAAACGCCGTTAGTTGTCTTTCTCTCTTCACTCAACTGTCCTTCAACTGTCTTCGTTCTTTTGTATCTCTGATTTTACACCGATTTTAATGCCTCTAGCCGTAGCTCTTATACAACAGACAATAAACATATAAAGCGTGTAGGTTTACGTTTGTGGTATAACACATCTGACATAAACGAAAGAAAGAAAGAAATAATAAATAAGTAATAAGAAAACTCTGTCAAACGCTGAATGTCTGAGTTCCAACTCTTTTTTGAAGCAGATCGTTAAAAACAGAAAGGAGTGAATTGTCAGCACAGAAACAGACGGCTTCCTTGCTGTGTCCTAAAGTAGCTGGACGTGGCACACGTTGCCAGAGTGTTCTAATTATAGCCCGAAGCTTCGGCCGTGGCCCCGCTGCTATATCTGACCGCAAACGGCTGTCGTATCAGCTGATAGTAAACAGAAGCACTGACCTAAGAGAGTAGTGGCTTTGTTGTATCTTTTAAATACGTACACACACACTTTTACTGCATAATCCAATGCACGATGGATGGCGGAGGGTACTTTTTAGGTGACGTTTTGCCCTGTTTCAGTAGAGTACTGAGCGAGGGAAAAATGAGTGCACACCTCTGTAAGAATCCAGTTCTCTTTAGTCTGCTCGAATACAGGTTCATTAAATTTACTCAATAGGGCTTCGTGACAACGTTGTCTTTATTCCTAGGACTTCCATTTTAAGATTCTCGAGTATTTATGTTACAGTTTCGTAAGGGCTATACCGAACTGTTGCGATCCCAGCAACGCCTCTGTGACTTACGAAGGGACCGCGCCTACTTGTCACTACCGATTTAGTCCAAATTTGTGATATGCGCAGGGCTTGGGCAGAAATGAAAGTGGCAGAAATATGCATATGTGCACATACTTTTGTAAAGTATATTACTATGATTAGTTTACTCATCTTGAGTTCGTAGGGGCGATGTGTTGTGATTATCTAGGAGAAGAAGAATATCTTAGCAGAGATCGGCGGAAAAAAAATTTATTGTAGATAACAGGTTTTGGTAAAATTAAGTTACCATCTTCAGATGTTCATAAAGGTTATTATAAATATCTCTTACCAACTACACACACAATCCTTCCATTGAATTTCCAGGCAAATAAAATACGATGCGTTAGTACGTCAAAATTAAAATTACTATGTACACCACATTTCGCCAAAATATCGTTCACGTATCATCTAACGTCACGCCTACCAGGACGCCGCAAGACACACTGCCAACAGCCAATGCATCGGCGAGCCTAAGCATCGTTCATTTCCTGTTTCATGTACATGAAAATTCAATAGAAAGATTTCGTGTATAGACGGCACGAGATGTTTGTTATAACTTTTATGAAGATCTGAAGATGGTAGCTTAGTTTTACCGAAATCGATTGTCCACAATGAAATTTTTTATAGAGATCTCGTCTAGGTAGTTCTTCTTCCCCTAAGAAATTTCATTAAGACTACATGTTACGCCTTCTATGATGCTATAGGGTATTTTATGAATACTATGGATATATTTGTGTTTTACTTTATTCTATACTGTAATTTTTAAAACTGTTTAGTTCTTGGCTCTTTTAACTGTAGCCCGGTTATGTAACTTGTAAATTACGCCGTATGTGGCACCCTATTTTCATGTTGTTGTTGTGGTCTTCAGTCCAGAGAATGGTTTTGATGCAGCTCTCCATGCTACTCTATCCTGTGGAAGCATCTTCATCTCCCAGTACCTACTGCAACCTACATCCTTCTGAATGTGTTTAGTGTATTCATCTCTTGGTCTCCCTCTACGATTTTTACCCTCCACGCTGCCCTCCAATACTAAATTGGTGATCCCTTGATGCCTCAGAATATGCCCCACCAACCGATCCCTTCTCCTAGTCAAGTTGTGCCACAAATTTCTCTTCTCTCCTATTCAATACCTCCTCATTAGTTATGTGATCCACCCATCTAATCTTCAGCATTCTTCTGTAGCACCGCATTTCGAAAGCTTCTATTCTCTTCTTGTCTAAACTATTTATCGTCCACGTATCACTTCCATACAAATACTTTCAGAAACGACTTCCTGACGCTTAAATCTATACTCAACGTTAACAAATTTTTCTTCTTCAGAAATGCTTTCCTTGCCATTGCTAGTCAACATTTTATATCCTCTCTACTTCGACCATCATCAGTTATTTTGCTCACCAAATAGCAAAACTCATTTACTACTTCAAGCCTCTCATTTCCTAATCTAATTCCCATAGCATCACCCGATTTAATTCGACTACAGTCAATTATCCTTGTTTTGCTTTTGTTGATGTTCATCTTATATCCTCCTTTTAAGACACTGTCCATTCCGTTCAGATACTCTTCCATGTCTTTTGCCGTCTCTGACAGAATTACAATCTCATCGGCGAACCTCAAAGTTTTTATTTCTTCTCCATGGTTTTTAATTTCTACTCCGAATTTTTCTTTTGTTTCCCTTACTGCTTGCTCAATATACAGATTGAATAACATCGGTGACAGGCTACAACCCTGTCTCACTCCCTTCCCAACCACTACTTTCCTTTCATGTCCCTCGACTCTTATAACTGCCATCTGGTTTCTGTACAAATTGTAAATAGCCTTTTGCTCCCTGTATTTTACCCCTGCCACCTTCAGAATTTGAAAGAGAGTATTCCAGTCAACATTGTCAAAAGCTTTCTCTAAGTCTACAAACGCTAGAAACGTAGGTTTGCCTTTTCTTAATCTAGCTTCAAAGATAAGTCGTAGGGTAAGTATTGCCTCACGTGTTCCAATATTTCTACGGAATCCAAACTGATCTTCCCCGAGGTCGGCTTCTACCAATTTTTCCATTCGTCTGTAAAGAATTCGTCTTAGTATTTTGAAGCCGTGGCTTATTAAACTGATAGTTCGGTAATTTTCACATCTATTAACACCTGCTTTCTTTGGGGTTGGAATTATATTCTTCTTGAAGTCTGAGGGTATTTCGCCTGTCTCATACATCTTGCTCACCAGATAGAAGAGTTTTGTTAGGCCTGGCTCTCCCAAGGTTGTCAGTAGTTCTAATGGAATGTTGTCTATTGCCGGGGCCTTGTTTCATCTCAGGTCTTTCAGTGCTCTGTCAAACTCTTCACGCAGTATCATATCTCCCATTTCATCTTCATCTACATCCTCTTCCATTTCCATAATATTGTCCTCAAGAACATCGCCCTTGTATAGACCCTCTATATACTGCTTCCACCTTTCTGCTTTCCCTTCTTTGCTTAGAACTGGGTTTCCATCTGCCGGCCGGTGTGGCCTTGCGGTTAAAGGCGCTACAGTCTGGAACCGCGTGACCGCTACGGTCGCAGGTTCGAATCCTGCCTCGGGCATGGATGTGTGTGATGTCTTTAGGTTAGTTAGGGTTAATTAGTTCTAAGTTCTAGGCGACTGATGACCTCAGAAGTTAAGTCGCATAGTGCTCAGAGCCATTTGACCCCATTTGGGTTTCCATCTGAGCTCTTGATATTCATGCAAGTGGTTCTCTCTTGTCCAAAGGTCTCTTTAATTTTCCTGTAGGCAGTATCTACCTTACCCCTAGTGATATGCGCCTCTACATTTGTCCTCTAGCCATCCCTGCTTAGCCATTTTGCACCTCCTGTCGATCTCATTTTTGAGACGTTTGTATTCCTTTTTGCCCGCTTCATTTACTGCAATTTTATATTTTCTCCTTTCCTCCTATTCATACGGGTCGTTATTATTTGAACGGAGTTTAAACCGATTAAGATCAAAAAGTGGTTTTAATTTAGTTTATTAATTTGTAATTTTGTCAGTACAATAAAAGGACGCTTTGTTTAGCTAATAAACATTTTGGTCAATTGCGCGCACCGCCACTAGCGGCCTCTGGAGCTGCTGTCTTCGAGCATCAGTTCTCTCTATACTGTTCAGTGTAGTTTGTAGGTTTTTTTTTTTGTGCTGAACTCTCTGTGTTGCCATTTTGGATTGTTTGCTGTGACTATTCCCAAGCATGTATATGTAACTGTATTTTAATTATTTACAAAGGCGGTATGTAATCGTTCATATTACAGGAATTGATGCCAATATTCACACCTCATCTTTATAATTATCGTAACTTATGCTGTAAAATTGTTTTTATAGGATTATTCGAAAATGGATATAATGCCCAAAACTGTTCACTAGGAGTAGGTACAGGATACTGCTTAATGCGTCTTACGACTGAATTTCAACAATCTATTTCGGAAGTAACAGAAGTGGGAGTTCCAGATGGCCCAGCGAGTACATCAAATGGCATTTTTGGCGCAGTCCGGGTAAGGCATCAGCCATATCTGTTAGCGTAGTTTCGAGACAGCAGCTGGTGCAGCGGAAAGGCAACAGAACGGTAATACGAGGGTCGTGCGTGCAGTCGAGTTCCTACGGAGAAATATTTTTTAAAAAAATTCAGTTTTTACGTTGCTTACACTGCAAATAAACCAAAATAATGTTCAAAATATTGTATTTATTAGTATTTTCGTAAAAGGAATGAAAAGAAGAGGCAAAGGGAAATTTTGCATTGGAAACGAAAATTTTTTGACCGCCCCTAATAGACACTTCCATTATTTTAGAGTTGATGATTTACGTTTCTGTTTTTCTTGTTTTTTAGTCATCAGTCTTTCATTGATTTGACGAGCCCTCCACGAATTCCTCTCCTGTGATAACTTTTTTTATCTCAGAGGAGCCCTTGCAACCCAAGTCCCCAATTATCTGCTGGATGAATTCCAATGTCTGTCTACCTCTGCAGTTTTTAGCCTCTAAAGCTCCCTCTAGTACCATGAAAGTTATTCCCTGACGCCATAACTGACGACTTGTCATCTTGTCCCTTCTTCTTGTAGGTGTTTCCCACATATTCCTCTCCGATTCTGCGCAGAACCTCTTCACTCCTTGCCTTATCAGTCCGTCTAATTTTCAACATTTTTCTGTAGCATCACATCTCAAATGTTTCGATTCTATTCTCTTCTCGTTTTCCCAAAGCTCACGTTTTACTGGAGTGTCATTCACTGTAAAAACAAGGAATTAGTAAATTCCTTGCCACCTTGCACACGTTTTAAATGCCCGAATTTTTACAATCTCATGGTTGTTTTAAAGTATTTGTAGACATACAAACTTGGTTTACATTCGTAAAAGATTTTCTCTGACTGCACAGTTTGGCTCCAGATCAACAGTGACGCATCATTTCGCCAAATATTCGCGAGGATAGCTGATGACGTGCAGTGGAGTGTATTTTGATGCAGTCTTCTCGGGATGCAATTTATTTTTCTCTCTTCATAATATAAGGCCAGTCTTGAATGTTTTTATCAAATTCTTTGCCTGATGACAGAAATATACATCGCAGGTTTGCACTAGCGGAGTGCATTTGGGGAAATTACTTTAATACTGAACGATGACAATCCTTCTACATCGTGAAAAATCTCGTCGTATAATTGTGGCTTTGTCTGTCTTCCCCACAAGTCAGCTACCAGAATAAATTTGTTCTAACGCACGTAGGGCTTCATCAGAACAGTCAAAAACTGTTGTACAAGGCTTTTCTAAGTTTCCCAGATTTGATGAAGTGGTGATGAAATTCCAAATATCCTGCCGCTTATTCATCCGTTTCTGAATCCTGGGTCCAAAGAGTGAGCGCTCTATTGTGGCCATATGCAAACTGTTGGCAATAATTTTTCAGAAAGTGTTACAGCATACTGCGTTTTAAATGAGTGGATAAATTTCTTCACATTTCGATTTATTTGCGGCGTAAGTAACGCAAAAAATCGAAAATAAAATAAAAGTTTCTGCATGGGGATTCGATCCCGCGATCCTTGAATTACTCTTCTGCACTCTTCCCTCTGCTCAACCACTGACCAGAAACTGTGCTACCATAAATCGCTCTTGCCTCACCTGACCAACACTAAAAATGCGGCTTTCTTCCTAAATTCTTCTGTGAATTTTATTTCAAGCTGAGCCCTGCATGGACCTTAAATCTGGAGGAAATCAGTGATAACGTGAAGGCGCAAACCCCTTATTATTTGGCATGTCTGTTGTCAAACCTACTTGATACGGTTTCTAAACAACGAAACGACCTGATATACACACATCAAAAAAGGTTTTGCATCAGTCCTGTTCCCAGAACTCCTCAAGATAGACGTTGACTGTGAATATTGTGTCACAGATATTCTATCACAGACGTAGTCCATTTGACTCTTCCGAGATGTCACCAAAGATGTAAACAACCATGCATGAGCAGCACTTATGAGACGGAGGGGGATCGACAGCCGATCAGTTCCAGTCATTCCACCAGGAAGGAGGTACACGGCTCCTGTTGTCTGTAGTTGTCATGCCTACACGGTCAGAACCGCGGTTCGATCGCGTCCGCATTGTTACTTTGTGCCAGGGTGGGCTCTCAACATGGGAAGTGTCCTGGCGATGTTGCTCGGACATAGAGGAGGTACAGAGAGACAGGAACTGTCGATGGCATACCTCGCTCAGGCCTCCCAAGGGCTACTACTGCAGTGGATGACCGCTAAGGATTATGGCGCGGAGAAACCCAGACAGCAGCGCCACCATGGTGAACAATGCTTTTCGTGCAGTCAAAGGACGTCATGTTATGACTCAACATGTTCGCAATACGCTGCGTGGTCCGCAACTTCACTCCCGACGTCCATGGCGAGGTCTGTCTTTGCAACCACACCATGCAGCGCGATACAGATGGGCCCAACAACATGCCAAATGGACCGCTCAGGATTGACATCACGTTCTCTTAACCGATGAGTGTCGCATATGCCTTCAACCAGACAATCGTCGGAGACGTGTTTGGAGCCAACCCGGTCAGGCTGAACGCCTTAGACACACTGTCCAGCGTATGCAGCAAGGTGAAGGTTCCCTGATGGTTTGGTGTGGCATTATGTGGGGCCGACGTAAGCCGCTGGTGGTCATGGAAGGCGCCTTAACGGCTGTACGATACCTGAATGTCATCCTCCGACCGATAGTGAAACCATATCAGCAGCATACTGGCGAGGCATTCGTCTTCATGGACGACAATTCACGCCCCCATCGTGCACCTCTTGTGAATGACTTCCTTCAGGATAACGACATCGCTCGACTAGAGTGGCCTGCATGTTCTCCAGACATGAACCCTATCAAACATGCCTGGGATAGATTGAAGAGGCCTGTTTATGGACGACGTAACCCACCAACCATTCTGAGGGATCTACGCCGAATCGCCGATGAGGAGTGGGACAATCTGGACCGACAGTGCCTTGTTGAATTTATGGATAGTATGACACGACGAATACAGGCATGCATCAGTGCAAGAGGACGTGCTACTGGGTATTAGAGGTACCGGTGTGTACAGCAATCTGGACCTCCAACTCTGAAGGTCTCGCTGCTGTATGGTGGTGCAACATGCAATGTATGGTATTCATGAGCAATCAGAAAGGCGGAAATGATGGGTGTATAAAGCAGAATAGATGTGTGTATGTCCAAGATCTCGTCCCAAATCCCTAGATTGCTTGCAACCAAATTTGACAAGATAGCAGGCTTCATGAGTATCAGCACTGTGAAGGATGTAACCTCATAGCTCCAATAGGATCGAAGATACAGCCAAGAACATGTTTTTCCAGGCTCTCACCCTGCTCTACATAAGATGCATGTTGCGTGGGAGCAATATCGGCCTGGAAAAGTAACCTGCTTTGCATGGCAGCTTACATGTTAGGAGAAAGACATGCTGGAGTTGTATTAGCCTGCTTTATTGATCTGCCTTGCATAATGGCCTCTATATCAGGAGCCAATAAATGGTTTTCTAGCCTCTCCTGCATGAGAGACATGTTTAAGGAGTGGCATTGGACTGCTTTATTGCAGAGCCTACACATGCTGATGAGCATGGCAGGGGAGAGGCTGAGATGGATAGAGGAGAGAATGGGAAATGTAGGAGTGGAGGAGGGGAGATGCATAAGGCAGGTAGAAGGTGGGCAGTTGGAAAAGGAAGAAGGGGAGGCAGAGATGGAGAGGAGAATATGGTCAGAGAGAGGGGTGGAGAAAATGCACAAGTGGATTCAGAGTGTGAGAGGGGTAAGTGTATTCTATATACGTGTCAAACACACCCATATGCAGGCGTAGCTGCTTAGAGTCTAGTATATGATTTGCTTGCCACTTGCACTGCACTTTTCCTGAACATCTCCAACAAAGCCTTACATTCATATTCGCTAATACTGATTCCAGCTGTTCCTCCCAGCCGGCCGTGGTGGCCAAGCGGTTAAAGGCGCTACAGTCTGGAACCGCGCGGCCGCTACGGTCGCAGGTTCGAATCCTGCCTCTGGCATGGATGTGTGTGATGTCCTTAGGTTAGTTAGGTTTAAGTAGTTCTAAGTTCTAGGGGACTGATGACCTTAGAAGTTAAGTCCCATAGTGCTCAGAGCCATTTTTTTTTTGTTCCTCCCATTTCGTATTGTTTGTAATCGTTAGTTTTACAGTTAAACATTTATACGACGAGACGTGATCAATATGTGTCATCTGATTTCTTCTTTTTGTTGTAAGCACTAGCTGACCTTTACGCCGATTTGAAAGGAGCTTCCAATGAAAACACTGTGTGAAACAGTTGTCATCTTTTGCACTTCCTTGCTGACATAAAAGGGTGTTCCTTCCCAGCAGACAACAGCAGCGTTAGTGAACAATCTGATAGTCTGCTGATACTATCTGATCTTCACATGGTCTCTGGTTTGAGTCACTTGTTTGTGAAGTTTAAATATGTCCTTACATATTTCTTGCCTCGAAATGGCATACTCTCATAACACGCAAGTTACAATATGAATACAAAGAAGTACGTCAATCCAATGTGGCGCGTCCAAAGTTCTTCACTTGATTGACTGCTGTTGTTTCGTGCTCGAACTGAGTTACGTCATCTTGACGTTACTCTGAAGCAAGAGTCGGGAGAAATGAACAGCTGTCATTCGCCGACAGTTCCGTCGT
This sequence comes from Schistocerca americana, assembly GCF_021461395.2. Lineage (NCBI taxonomy): Eukaryota > Metazoa > Arthropoda > Insecta > Orthoptera > Acrididae > Schistocerca > Schistocerca americana. Next base: position 382,388,811 of record NC_060124.1, read on the forward strand.
GCTCCCACAGCTGGTACCAACGTCTGCACTAGTGGCGCCACCGCCACGATGGGGGCGTAAACAACGGGGAACTTGAGAAACTGGCGTTTGCTGAGTACAGCCTCACAAATAAATCCGAAATACCGTTCACTGTGATAAAGGTTTTTACATACAGGAATTTTATTATTAAAGAGACCGTAGGAATAAGAATGTGCGAAAAAAATCTCAACAGGGGCATGAATGCGAGCTCTGGACGCTGAGAAAAAACAGGGATATTAGGCAAACTATTTGTGCTCATTTGGGAGTGGTAGCACCGCTAACCCAGACATTGATACCGTCTACGGCAGCATTACGTAACTGCCGACCAATCAAAAACTGTGCATAGACTATATATAATGCCACTGCAGCACGAGTCACGTTGTCCACTTGCTTATGACTGAGGCAATGGTGGTAAATGTCTAAAGCTTGAGATTTTACAAAGGAATTTCAATAATGCACCACAGTTTTTTTCCGAAAACAAGTTGATTTTATTCAATATTCCAATACAAGATGTTATTCCCTACTTCTCTGGCTACAGTGCGATGGCTCTACGCCGCCTTACTGGGAAGGCCTCTATGTCTGCTTGTTACCACTTTACTGGTTCGACACCGAAGCCAACGTCTTGCTGCATCAATAGCCCGTGGACTGCATCCTTCATTGGCCCAAACGGTAGACGGAAGGTTCGAGATCCGGTGTGTAGGGTGGATAAGGGAAAGCCCAATGTAGTGTTGTGAGCTCGGCCAATAGAAACGTGCACTTGTACACCCAGATGTTTTATTGCGATCGCCTCAAATAAGAGTGTGCTCACATTCCCCCCGTTGTAGGTATCATACACACACCAAAAAAAGTTTTGCATCACCTCGGTTCCGAGAGTTCCGAAAACTGTACAGAAAATTGAACAGAGATCAACGTAAACATCATTTCGATCTTTTTATTACTCATGAAAACCACACATTGCATATGTGACTGTAGGCTTTCCCAGCGTAAACTACTGATGAAGGTTTCTCGGGCTCGAGCCGGGTGGTAGCGTTGATATCTAAGCGACGTTTCGGGAAGTGTCATACTACTCATCTTCTGGCGAAATGTCTTCACCAGAAGATGGGTGGTATGACACTTTCCGATACGTCGCGAGATATCAATGCTACCACTCGGCTGGAGACCCGAGAAACCTTCATCCACACAGTGCATGTTGTACCACCAAACAGCGAGACCTTCAGAGGTGGCGGTCCAGATTGCTGTACACACCGGTACCTCTAATACCCAGTAGCACGTCCTCCTGCATTGATGCATGCCTGTATTCGTCGTGGCATACTATCCATAAGTTTATCAAGGCACTGTTGGTCCAGATTGTCCCACTCCTCAACGGCAACTCAGCGTAGATCCCTCAGAATGGTTGGTGGGTCACGTCGTCCATAAACAGCCCTTTCCAGTCTATCCCAGGCATGTTCAATCGGGTCTATGACTGGAGAACATGCTGGCCATTCTAGTCGAGCGATGTCGTTATCCTGAAAGAAGTCATTCACAAGATGTGCATGATGGGGGCGTAAATTGTCGTCCATGAAGAAGAATGCCTCGCCAATATATTGCCGAAATGGTTGCACTACCGGTCGGAGGATGGCATTCCCATATCGTACAACCTTTACAGCGCCTTCAGTGGCCACCAACGGCGTACGTCGGCCCCCACATAATGCCACCCCAAAACAGCAGAGAGCCTTCACCTTGCTGCACTCGCTGGACAGTGTGTCTAAGGCATTCAGGCTGACCGGGTTGCCTCCAACACGTCTCCCAAGATGTGCGACACTCATTGTTGAAGAGAACGTGATGCAAATCCAGAGCGGTCCATTTGGCATGTTGTTGGGCCCATCTGTACCGGGCTGCATGGTGTCGTGGTTGCAAAGACTGACCTCGCCATGGTAGTCGGGAGTGAAGTTGCGCATCTGCATTGTATTGCGCACAGTTTGAATCGTAACACGACGTCCTGTGGCTGCGTGAAAAGCATTATTCAACATTGTGGCGCTGCTGTCAGAGTTCCTCTGAGCCATAATCCGTAATTAGCGGTTATACACTGCATTAGTAGCCCTTGGGCTGCCTGAGCGGGCATGTCATCGACAGTTCCCGTCTCTCTGTATCTCCTTCGTGTCCGAACAACATTTGGTTAAGTCCGAGAGAGCCCTTCCTGGCAAACAATGCGGCCGTGATCGAACCGCGGTATTGGCCGTGTAGGCATGGTTGAATTATAGTCAACATGTGCCGTGTACGTCCTTCCTGGTGAAATGACTGGAACTTTGAAGGCTACGTATAGCGCCTCCACCTGTCGGTACTTCATGAAACTATAGTGGCTGAAGCGGGAATATTCCACGACGTCGCACAACAAATTGCTCATTTTTTCAACCGAGGTTGGCTCGGAAAAAGAGTTTGTTGGATTACTTACGAAATTGCCTCGTAGCCAGAATTGACGGGGCAAGAAGTCAGAGAATATTTTATAAGAAAGTGTTGTCACGAAAATCTTCGGTGTCAGTATTTTCACTGACTCTTTTATAACTCAGCTATGTTGGGCAGTGCTTCTGATTATTCGCAAACGAAAGTAAATATTGTGTCTGGACAATGTTGATGAAGCACAAATCTAGTTAGGTAATATTTACAGTCATACGACTAAATAGCAGTACTCTTTAAATATGGGTGAATGCAATATATAGTCCTTAGGCTAGACAAAGAAGTTGACAGCACCCGTTTATAAGATTAGTGGTAAACTTCTGGAGCCAGCCTCATTTTATGGTCAATGTAAACGTCGTATGGCTAGGGCCTCCCGTCGGGTAGACCAATCGCCGGGTGCAGGTCTTTCGATTTGACGCCACTTCGGCGACTGGCGCTTCGAAATGGTATGAAATGATAATGAGTAAGACAACACAATACCCAATCCCTGAGCGGAGAAAATCTCCGACCCAGCCGGGAATCGAACCCGGGCCCTCAGGATTGACATTCTGTCGCGCTGACCACTCAGCTACCGGGGGCGGACAATCTTATGGTTAACTGAGAGTATTATTACAAAATAAAAGGAAAATAGGACGATCATATGAACTCAGTGGCTCGGAAGGTTAGCGGAAGAGAGAATTCTAATGAAACCTATATTAAAATATTGTTCCTTAGCAATATTTATAAAGTGGATGTGGTACCGGACAACGAAAGAATTCGTAAAGAAGCAGTCAGCGCCGGAATAGTTCTGAGTATTGCAGATACTAAGCAATGTGAAACAAATTGAAATCGGTAAAAGAAGAGACATCGTTGTCCTCGGTAACCATTTTGCGCCAGTTTATAGAATTGGGATTCGAGGAAAACTATGTAACTTTCCTATTTCCTACATCGTACCTTTTGAAAAGGGACCATTAGGATAAGTGAGATAAGCGTGCCTACAGGTACATACAGACATCCATCCCTCGCTCCATGCGCAAATGGGGAATGTCTGATTTAGGTGCAAACGCACTTTGTAGTAGTCTGTGAAGTATATAAGTGAAAAACTAACATGAAACCTTTTGTAAATGTAGATGCTGGCCGTTGAGGGCACCTACGTGAGTGGCGAACGCATCCACCGAGGGACGGTTGTAATTACGTCAAGTGACCTGCTTGCCTCCCACACCGACGTGATTCCAATGGGTGCAGTGCCGCTGTTGGTATCTGCTTCGGACTTGACTGGTGCACATTGACCCGGAAAGGTTGCCGTATCCATTACTCAAGCTTTATCTGGAACTGTCGACACGACCCCTTTCTCGTTTATTTCAAGACTCCACCGTAACGTAATTTTTTGTGTGGCCGCTCCTTCCCAGACGGAATGACAGACTGGAATGTTCGGACAGAGACTGGTTTAACATCTAGTGCCAGGCAAATTTCTCATATCCCACTTAAAGACACAACTAGCACCTCTGCAGGACTATTTTTGTGAATTGTTGAAGCGCGTAAATAAATCTTTAATAGTAATGCGGATGTTATCAGACATACACTGATAAGCAAGATTATTATAACCACCTGGTCCGTAATGTGTTGGTCCATCTTTGTAAAGCAATACAGTGGTATGTCCGCGTCCATGGATTCAACAAGACCTTGGAAGTGTAAGTTCGTGGGCTTCCACAGTTTCATTCTGAGTAAAGTTCATGTGCGTATTAGGCCGCGCCTCTGTGAGACACTAAACTAATTAAAATACAGGCGTCTCGACCGACTTTACAGCGGTCCCCGTCAAGCACTAATCTAAAGAGGATCGCTGCAAAGTCGGTCGAAACTTAGGTATTTTACTTATTTTAGTGTGTAGGGCTAATACCCCAAAACGACTTAATTTAAAGTTTTTGGTAGCTTTCCGGAAGTCTGTAGCAATAGATGACAATCCACAGGTAACGTAAATCCTTTGGATTGTCCAGAATGAGATTTTCACTCTGCAGCGGAGTGTGCGCTGATATGAAACTTCCTGGCAGATTAAAACTGTGTGCTGGACCGAGACTCGAACTCGGGACCTTTCCTGCTCGCAGGAGAGCTTCTGTAAAGTTTGGAAGGTAGGAGACGAGGTACTGGCAGAAGTAAAGCTGTGAGGACGGGGCGTGAGTCGTGCTTGGGTAGCTCAGTTGGTAGAGCACTTGCCCGTGAAAGGCAAAGGTCCCGAGTTCGAGTCTTGGTCCGGCACACAGTTTTAATCTGCCAGGAAGTTTCCTTTGGATTGTGTTCGCTGAGCTGGCGCCCGATGGCGTCCCAGATGTTCCTCGAGTTCAGATCAGGAGAATTTTGTGGTCAAGACATCAACATCAGTTCACTATAATGCTCTTCAAACCACTGCAGCATGATTGTGGCCTTCTTATAACGACACTTGTCATGCTGGAAGACTCCATCGACTTCAAGAATGAAAGGATGCACGTGGTTGACAATAATGCTCGTGTTGTTCACAACTGTCATTATGCCTTCGACTACTACCACAGGTAGCGTGGCAGACCAGGTTAATATCCCCCACAGTCTGTGGTAGGTGTACCTGTTTCGAGCAGCCATTCTCCTGAATGGTGACAAATCCGGACATGAGCAGTGATGTGATTCATTCGACCGGGTGACATTTCCATTGATCCATCGCAACCATAATTCATGATGCCGGTCGATCAACGTGGGAACACACGGGTGTCGTCTGCTAAGGAGCCACGTGTTCGACAATGTGCGCTGAACGTTGTGCTCCGAAACAGTTATTCCTACTCCATAAGTGCACTGTCGTCAGAGACGTGGACGTAGATAACAGCATTAAATAACAGCAATACAACAGTGATTTTTTTTTCGGAATTTTTATTTTATTTTTTACCATTTTACGAACGTGGTACTTTTGAGTGCCGCCTGGCTCTCCAGTTGTTTGCCGATCAACAATTCTCGGTACAGTACTATTCCTAAGTAACGAATTCAAACGTGTCTAATGCACTACGGCTACAAATCAGTGAACATCAGGAAGGTAATGGCACAGTTACTAAATGGAGTTCAGAAAAAATATTTGTTATTTCGTTGCAGCAGAGAAATACTCCACAAAACAAACATTTTGAGTTTGGTTCAGATCAATCATTTTTATATTATATACATCAAATCCCCCTCTGTTTACTGCAAAAGTGACAAAATTAATACCTTTATTTCCTAATATTACATCCCTGGCATTAATTTCTTCCTTCTGTTGCGTGTTCTGTCAGAACTTTGCTTGTAGCTATGGAATTCATATGCTTTGCATTCACCTGTCACATGAGCAACTTTTATCCTAAACTCCAGAAGTGGAATCTTTCTGTTCCGCTCACAGTACGATTCATAAGCAGTTATAAATACTTTTGGATCTTCTTCCCAGCCCATAAGCAGAACTGTCTTCAGATTAGTTTGCAAATCCGCTATTACAACTTTAGTTGTTTATTACAGAAGAGCAGTTAATGTTGATTTTAATGCCATCCTCCTGCTTTCCGGAGACAAATGTTACTTCTGTTCCATGGAAACGATGTCAGACATACAATTTTGTTGTCTTTCAACAAAGCACCCCAATTTCAGATAATCACAACCTACAATGAAAGTCACCTCTTTTCATTTCCTTAGAGGATGAAACGCCTGATGCAAAACTTTTCATATATGTCCTCATTATGCTACAAACAAAATCTTTACTTTTGTGCTTGAGGAAGGAAAACGTAAGTAGAAAAGTTATCAAAGTCTGGTCTCATGCTTTGCTCCAAAACGTCTTTGAAAAACCTAAAACTACCCTAACAAAAACTTTTCAGATTCACTCTCCAAAGATTCCTTCCCCGCCTGATGAAAAGCAAAGGCAATAATGCATCATTTCAGGCCTGGCGTGTGCAACAGTTTGTAACCTCATTGTACAGGCTTCATTGAATTGTATTGTTTCACAGTCTTTCTTCCACTGAACAAAGTAATCGAATCATCTACGTTTCCTCCACCTTTTGCCAACTTTAGTCTCAGATATCGTTCAACTTTTGAGAAGATTTTCATTTAACCAGTCATTAATCACTTGTTTTTCACATTCCTTTACTCTCTCAGATAAATTTATTTCTACCTGCAGTTGTGCACATTCCATCTAAACTCTACAAAAATTTCATTAGAACCTAAAGCGTTTTTTTTTTTAAAAAAAAATCACGTCAAATACTGAATCATGCCGGATTATTAGCATCATTTACATGAGTATTATTGTCTTCATCGTCCTCTCCTTCCTAACGCCATTATCACCTGGCAAATCGTTTAGAAGAGCAGCAACAATGCCGTCATTTGTTAGTATTGCCAATGCCCAAAAAGTGGCACTTCCCTGTGAAACAACATTTACAATAATGAGAACAGGGCTGACACTGAAAGGAACATGACCCTTCTGAACAACATCGACAAAGTTAGTGAAATACAGAGAAAAATATCGAAGCCAACGAGAAACCACATTTGTGTGGCAGTACACGGTAAACGCACATACGGCCAGACAGTCCTCTGAAGTACAGCGTGGTCTTCGCCTTATTTCGTAAATAAAAGTTGCAGATTTAGCAAAAGAACTGCATGAGAAGAAAACAGGACTTAAAATTCATCGTGTCTATTTTAGTAAACACAAAATTTGCTAACACTTGCTTGGCAGTAAATAAAACAAATACGGTCTATCTGAAGCAAACCTTCAGCTCTCACCAAAGATTATACAAATGTACTCCTTGACTGGCAGACGAGATCCAGGAGGCATTGAAGTGTTTCAAACTCAAGATAAACATGTACTTAAACGTATCATCAGCCTAGAGCGTGGGAAATATGTGTGTAATTAGAACAAACAAGGATCGAAAGAGGTGGTATTAATATCAACAGGTAACAAAGGGTTAAAGGGTTGGAAAGCTTCCGTCCTCCACGTGCTAAGATAAGGCGTGGACGGACAACACCTAGTCGCCTACTTGTGGTTTCACTTGACCTTCAACAACTTTCCACAGAGGCTCACGACAGTAGCAAGCGAACAGCAGACTAGCTTCTCCGTAGCCGCTATGCTCGTTCCCAGGTGTCAGGCCATAAAAACCTGCTTTTTGTCAAAGTCGTCATGTCAGTGATTTTTCCACTTGCAACCCGTTTCTTTGCTAGAATCATTTCCCATTCGTCCCTGCTCCGTTTATTAACTTCTCTTATCGTGTCACATACACGCAACGCCACCACATGGCATTTTGATCTTGCGGTGGTCAGTGGTAAGTGATATGAAAATTAAAATAAGGCTAGCGTTCTTCGCTAACCTTCATTGTACAGTGTCGTACGAGACCTTTATCTAGGATTTTTAGAGTCTTAAACAGTGTAATATGAGTTATTTTTTGTGCCCTATCCAAGGAATTTGGGTTGCAGGGGTCGATCAGAAAGTTTCCGTTCAAATGCCACGCTAACTCCTTGTGCACTTGTCGGTGCTTGTATACCTGCATTGGTGTCGCACTACGTTGCATGTACACTGCAGCTACACAATCAAACGAAAATTTTTTGATCATCCATTACACTGACGACTTCTTTCCAGTATATTATAATACTTAATGAAATTTGTAGTTATTAATATTTCTCTTTTCATATTAGCATTTCAATACATGGAATCAATACTAGAAATAAGAATACCTGTAAACCTGATGATGTACTACAATGATATAAGGCCACAATAGTCTAAGAATATTGTTATACGTTTTATTTCAGTGTGTATATTTCTATGTATTTCTGACAAGTTTATCAGACGTCTTACATGAAAACGTGTTTTAAAATCTTTACTTTTTGCAAATGTACGAGGATCATTCTATTTGGGATATGTGGAAAAGCATATCTGTCTTTTTGTAAATATGTATTCTAGTTTTACATTCTTGAAACCTCGTCACAATGGAGAAAAAATACTAAGCAAATATTTTATTGTCCGTCGTTATTGCATCTTTAGTTTTTTATTGTTTTTAACTCATCATCATCATTTAAGACTGATTATGCCTATCAGCGTTCAGTCTGGAGCATAGTCCCCCTTATAAAATTTCTCCATGATCCCCTATTCAGTACTAACATTGATGCCTCTTCTGATGTTAAGCCTATTACTTCAAAATCATTCTTAACCGAATCCAGGAACCTTCTCCTTCGTCTACCCCGACTCCTCCTACCCTCTACTGATGAACCCATGAGTCTCTTGGGTAACCTTGCTTCTCCTATGCGTGTAACATGACCCCCACCATCTAAGCCTGTTCGCCCTGACTGCTACATCTATAGAGTTCATTCCCAGCTTTTCTTTGATTTCCTCATTGTGGACACCCTCCTGCCATTGTTCCCATCTACTAGTACCTGCAATCATCCTAGCTACTTTCATATCCGTAACCTCAACCTTGTTGATAAGGTAACCTGAATCCACCCAGCTTTCGCTCCCATACAACAAAGTTGGTCGAAAGATTGAACGGTGCACAGATAACTTAGTCTTGGTACTGACTTCCTTCTTGCAGAAGAGAGTAGATCGTAGCTGAGCGCTCACTGTATTAGCTTTGCTACACCTCGCTTCCAGTTCTTTCACTATGTTGCCATCCTGTGAGAATATGCATCCTAAGTACTTGAAACCGTCCACCTGTTCTAACTTTGTTCCTCCTATTTGGCACTCAATCCGTTTATATCACTTTCCCACTGACATTACTTTCGTTTTGGAGATGCTAATCTTCACACCATAGTCCTTACATTTCTTTTCTAGCTCTGAAATATTACCTTGCAAACTTTCAATCGAATCTGCCATCACAACTAAATCATCCGCATATGCGAGACTGCTTATTTTGTGTTCACATATCTTAATCTCACCCAGCCAGTTTATTGTTTTCAACATATGATCCATAAATAATATGAACACGGGTGGAGACAGGTTGTAGCCTTGTCTTACCCCTGAAACTACTCTGACCATTGAACTCAATTTACCGTCAACTTTAACTGCTGCCTGACTATGTATGTAAAGACCCATATTTGCTTGCAAAAGTTTGCCTCCTATTCCATAATCTCGTTGAACAGACAATAACTTCCTTCTAGGAACCCGGTCATACGCCTTTTCTAGATCTATAAAGCATAGATACAATTCCCTGTTCCACTCGTACCACTTCATTATTTGCCGTAAGCTAAAGATCTGGTCCTGACAACCTCTAAGAGGCCTAAACCCACACTGATTTTCATCCAATTTGTCCTCAACTAATACTCGCACATTCCTTTCAACAATACCTGAGAAGGTTTTACCCACAACGCTGATTAAAGAGATACCTCTGTAGTTGTTACAATCTTTTCTGTTTCCATGTTTAAAGATTGGTGTGATTACTGCTTTCGTCCAATCTGATGGAACCTGTCCCGACTCCCGCACCATTTCAGTTATCCTGTGTAGCCATTTAAGACCTGATATTCCACTGTATTTGATGAGTTCCGACTTAATTTCATCCACCCCAGCAGCTTTATTACACTGCAATCTATTGACCATTTTCTCCACTTCTTCAAATGTGATCCTATTTCCATCATCAATCCAATCCCATTGTACATCGAAATCTGAAACATTACTGATCATATTTTCACCTACATTGAGCAACTCTTCAAAATATTCCCTCCATCTGTCCAAGGCATCAACAGGATTCACCAGCAGTTTTCCTGACCTGTCCATAATACAGGGTGATTCAAAAAGAATACCACAACTTTAAAAATGTGTATTTAATGAAAGAAACATAATATAACCTTCTGTTATACATCATTACAAAGAGTATTTAAAAAGGTTTTTTTTCACTCAAAAACAAGTTCAGAGATGTTCAATATGGCCCCCTCCAGACACACGAGCAATATCAACCCGATACTCCAACTCGTTCCACACACTCTGTAGCATATCAGGCGTAACAATTTGGATAGCTGCTGTTATTTCTCGTTTCAAATCATCAATGGTGGCTGGGAGAGGTGGCCGAAACACCATATCCTTAACATACCCCCATAAGAAAAAATCGCAGGGGGTAAGATCAGGGTTCTTGGAGGCCAGTGATGAAGTGCTCTGTCACGGGCTGCCTGGCGACCGATCCATCGCCTCGGGTAGTTGACGTACAGGTAGTTACGGACAGATAAGTGCCAATGTGGTGGCGCTCCATCCTGCTGAAATATGAATTGTTGTGCTTCTTGTTCGAGCTGAGGGAACAGCCAATTCTCTAACATCTCCAGATACTGTAGTCCAGTTACAGTAGAACCTTCGAAGAAAAAGGGACCAAAAACTTTATTGGCTGAAATCGCGAACAAATGTACAACTAAATGAAACTTTATAGCTCCCTTAATTCGCCGACAGATAGTGCTTAGCTCTGCCTTTTGTCGTTGCAGAGTTTTAAATTCCTAAAGTTGTGGTATTCTTTTTGAATCACCCTGTACTTGTCATTTCCTTCTTACCTCCCTTTTGAAGACTGCTAATTACACTCCAGAATGGTTTTCCAGCAGCTTGACCCAAAGTCTCCAACCTGTTTCCAAAGTCTTCCCAAGATTTCTTCTTGGATGCTGCAATTATCTGTTTGGCTTTGTTTCTTTCTTCAACATAACTTTCTCTGTCTATCTGAGTTCTAGTATGTAGCCATTTTTGATACGCCACCTTTTTCTTTTTACAGGCTACCTTGACTGTGTCATTCCACCAAGCTGTTTGCTTCATCCTACCTTTACACACTACTGTTCCAAGACATTCTTTAGTCACTTCTAGTACTGCGTCCCTGTACCTTGTCCATTCCTTTTCCAATGACTGCAGTTGACTACATTCAACTAACTGGTACCTTTCTGAAATCACTGTTATGTACTTGTGCCTGATTTCCTTATCCTGAAGTTTCTCCACTCTTATCCTCCTACATATGGACCTGACATGCTGCACTTTCGGCCTCACAATACCAATTTCACTGCAGATTAAATAGTGATCAGTGTCATCAAAGAACCCCCTGAATACACATGTGTCCCTCACAGCCTTCCTGAATTCCTGATCTGTTATTACACTCCTGGAAATTGAAATAAGAACACCGTGAATTCATTGTCCCAGGAAGGGGAAACTTTATTGACACATTCCTGGGGTCAGATACATCACATGATCACACTGACAGAACCACAGGCACATAGACACAGGCAACAGAGCATGCACAATATCGGCACTAGTACAGTGTATATCCACCTTTCGCAGCAATGCAGGCTGCTATTCTCCCATGGAGACGATCGTAGAGATGCTGGATGTAGTCCTGTGGTACGGCTTGCCATGCCATTTCCACCTGGCGCCTCAGTTGGACCAGCGTTCGTGCTGGACGTGCAGACCGCGTGAGACGACGCTTCATCCAGTCCCAAACATGCTCAATGGGGGACAGATCCGGAGATCTTGCTGGCCAGGGTAGTTGACTTACACCTTCTAGAGCACGTTGGGTGGCACGGGATACATGCGGACGTGCATTGTCCTGTTGGAACAGCAAGTTCCCTTGCCGGTCTAGGAATGGTAGAACGATGGGTTCGATGACGGTTTGGATGTACCGTGCACTATTCAGTGTCCCCTCGACGATCACCAGTGGTGTACGGCCAGTGTAGGAGATCGCTCCCCACACCATGATGCCGGGTGTTGGCCCTGTGTGCCTCGGTCGTATGCAGCCCTGATTGTGGCGCTCACCTGCACGGCGCCAAACACGCATACGACCATCATTGGCACCAAGGCAGAAGCGACTCTCATCGCTGAAGACGACACGTCTCCATTCGTCCCTCCATTCACGCCTGTCGCGACACCACTGGAGGCGGGCTGCACGATGTTGGGGCGTGAGCGGAAGACGGCCTAACGGTGTGCGGGACCGTAGCCCAGCTTCATGGAGACGGTTGCGAATGGTCCTCGCCGATACCCCAGGAGCAACAGTGTCCCTAATTTGCTGGGAAGTGGCGGTGCGGTCCCCTACGGCACTTCGTAGGATCCTACGGTCTTGGCGTGCATCCGTGCGTCGCTGCGGTCCGGTCCCAGGTCGACGGGCACGTGCACCTTCCACCGACCACTGGCGACAACATCGATGTACTGTGGAGACCTCACGCCCCACGTGTTGAGCAATTCGGCGGTACGTCCACCCGGCCTCCCGCATGCCCACTATACGCCCTCGCTCAAAGTCCGTCAACTGCACATACGGTTCACGTCCACGCTGTCGCGGCATGCTACCAGTGTTAAAGACTGCGATGGAGCTCCGTATGCCACGGCAAACTGGCTGACACTGACGGCGGCGGTGCACAAATTCTGCGCAGCTAGCGCCATTCGACGGCCAACACCGCGGTTCCTGGTGTGTCCGCTGTGCCGTGCGTGTGATCATTGCTTGTACAGCCCTCTCGCAGTGTCCGGAGCAAGTATGGTGGGTCTGACACACCGGTGTCAATGTGTTCTTTTTTCCATTTCCAGGAGTGTATATAGTCAATGACAGATCTGGTTCCCCTGCCTTCCCAAGTATACCGGCACCATACTGGCACAGAAATCCAAGAGTTGTTTCCCGTTCCTGTTGGTCTTCATATCCTCTCCAAATTTACCCATAACCTTTTCATACCCTTCTGCTCGATTTCCAATCCTGGCATTAAAATCACCCATGAGCAGAACACGGGACGCCACTATCCATCGTATCTTGATCTTTCGCTTCACAATCCGAATATACTGACACAATCCTAATTTTCTTGTTAGACACTGTCAAATCTATCCACATCAGTCGTTCATTTACGTACCTTATTGCAACTACGCTGGATTCCATTTGTTTCCTGATGTAAAGCCCTACGCCCCCTTGTGCTATTCCTGCTTTGACTCATGACAGGTAATCCTTGTATTCTCCCACTTCCTCTTCTTTCTCACCCTTGCCCGAATGTCACTAACAGCTAAAACCTCCAAACCCATCTTACTTGCAGCCTCTGCCAACTCTACCTTCTTCCCAGAGTAGCCCCCATTGATATTAATAGCTCCCCATCTCGTTACCATTCGTTTGCCGAGTCGTATCTTAGGAGTCCCTGGTTTGTCAATTAGAGGTGGGACTCCGTCACCTCCGAAGGTCCGAGGCATTTTGCTCTGATTGTTGCCAGCATCGTATTTAAAGTACCAGGGAAGCAGGTTGCTAGCCTTACTTGTCCCAGGTCCCATTGGGTTTTACCCCTAACGGTTGAGGGACTAACCAGTGGATTTGGTGGTCTTTGCCGTCTGAGCACAAAGGTGACCACGACTCAGAATATGTCCAAGATGCCCAGCCTTATTCCAAAGTAACTGGTATCCTGACTGTCAGGACCACTTACTTGGCCACTCATACGTTGCCCGTGGTTCATGAACTAGGACATGACAACAGGAACCCACACCATGAACCACTTGTTAACCCTTTTAAATTTTTTTATGAGAGGTTTTGGTCCAACATGAACCATCCTCAGATGGTAGCCCGTCCAATTATCAGCAAAATTTACGAGCAGCGTCACTGGATAAAATAGTCCACTATTTTGACCTGTGACGTAGTATTTAAATTTTAGTATTGATTTGCGAAGCAAAATTTACGTCCTACGTCACAGGATAAAGTAGCAGACGTGACTTTGGATGTAAATTTGCTGGTATTCGAGAGGCTACTATTTTAACTGATACAGTAGGTCTGAGTAACTTGAAACGAAACCGGTCATTCCACAAAATTAAAAAAAAGAGACTGTTTTATAACCACTGGTTGCGGATTATCTCCAAGGACATTATATCAGTTTTTGACAAAAAGGTATATCTGATGAAATATAATAGTTTCACTGCAGACGTTGATAAATCGTATATCGTTACACACACAACTGTAAGAACTATGGAAAGTGTTTCAGGAAAAAAAAGAACGGTGTGAAACCGCGAATCCCTAAGCAGCCACTCCCTACTGAAGCTTCATGTTCCATCTAATGAGTGGGTCAAGATAAAAAAATGTACTGATTTGTGTACAGTCTTCAATGAATATTGCAACAAAACGTACGTTATCTTTGAATTTCGTGTGCTGCATCGCTCTAAATGCATCAGAATAACGGGACAGAAGTTAAATGAGTGTACTGGACTCGAATGGGTGAAAGTGTAAAATCAGTTGTTATGGAACGCGGATGCAACACTTAAATTTGTTCTGAGAAAGTGCAATGCCTCTGCAAAATATAATCGCATACAATAAGAGAGTGTGAGCCGTTCTAGACGTAGCTGCGTGTTGTGGGATCCTTACCAGAGAGGACTGTATTTCATTTTATATTATCGCTAAACAGGAGAGAGCGTGTCACGGACATGATAGACGAGTTGTTATGGCAACCATTAAAACGAAGGCATTTTGTTTGCGGCGAAATCTGTTTACAAAATTTTAGTCAGTAACTTTCTTCTCCGAATGAGAAAATATTTTTTTTTACTCCCACCTGCGTAGGGAGAAACGACCATAGTGATAAAGTAAGAGAATTCAGAGCCCTCGCGGAAAGAAGTAAATGTCCATTTTGCCATGTGCTATTAGATCGTGGAACGTTCGAGAAATAGTCTGAAAGCGATCCTATGAACCATCTGTCACGCGCTTAAATGTGAATTTCAGAGTAATGATGCAGATGTATTATAGATTCCTCTCTCATTCGAGAGGGCCAGGCTTCGAATCGCCATCCACCTATGCCTTTGGTGATCCACCTAACTATCTTCTGGTAAACGACGGGGTAATAACTTTGAAAAAGACGCAGCCAATTTCCTACTCCAATCTGAGCGAGTGCCACGTCTCTAACGACCCCAACATCCACCTGACTTTAAACTCTGATCTTCCTTCCTCTGGCGTAGTTGACAGTATATTTTTTCGTACTAGCCTAGTTGACAGTTCCATTTTACGTACAGTATATCGAAGTCTTCATCGATGCTGGGAGCCGTGGTCTTAACTTACATCCACTGTCTGGATTCCAACCCAAACCGTAAAGCTCAAATATTTCTGCTAAATGTTGCAGACAGTATGCGTGTGGTTATTAAAAAAAAGGTTTGAGTATTTCTTCGTTTAGTCTAGGCTTGCAACCGTGCAGAGGTGCAAAAGGAATTTTTGTTTTGGAAATGGAACTTTGGTTTCTTTTCATTGCCATTCGAAAATTCTTGGAGAGAGTACTTAAGTGATACAACGGCCGTGTTCGTTTTACTGAATCTTTCACCTAGGATGATGAAGTCCCATACTCCGTGACGGAGCGTACGGGACGGTGCGGGAGACCAGCAGCGCCATACTAGGCAAGGTCCTAGCGGAGGTGGTTTGCCATTGCCTTCCTCGGACAGTAATGGGCATGAACGATGATGATGAAGACGACACAACAATATCCAGTCATCTCGAGGCAAGGGAAAATCCTAACCCCGCCGGGAATCGAACCCTGGACCCCGTGCTCGGCAGGGGAGAACGCTACCGCAAGACCACGAACTGCGGACTTTTTAACTAGGATTTTTTAATTTTTTTATTTTTTTTTTATTTATTTATTTTTTTGTCATCAGTCTATTGACTGGTTTGATGCGGCCCGCCACGAATTCCTTTCCTGTGCTAACCTCTTCATCTCAGAGTAGCACTTGCAACCTACGTCCTCAATTATTTGCTTGACGTATTCCAATCTCTGTCTTCCTCTACAGTTTTTGCCCTCTACAGCTTCCTCTAGTACCAGGGAAGTCATTCCCTCATGTCTTAGTAGATGTCCTATCATCCTGTCCCTTCTCCTTATCAGTGTTTTCCACATATTCTTTTCCTCTCCGATTCTGCATAGAACCTCCTCATTCCTTACCTTATGAGTCCACCTAATAGTCTACATTTGTCTATAGCACCACATCTCAAATGCTTCGATTCTCTTCTGTTCCGGTTTTCCCACAGTCCATGTTTCACTACCATACAATGCTGTACTCCAGACGTACATCCTCAGAAATGTCTTCCTCAAATTAAGGCCGGTATTTGATATTAGTAGACTTCTCTTGGCCAGAAATGCCTTCTTTGCCACAGCGAATCTGCTTTTGATGTCCTCCTTGCTCCGTCCGTCATTGGTTATTTTACTGCCTAGGTAGCAGAATTCCTTAACTTCATTGACTTCGTGACCATCAATCCTGATGTTAAGTTTCTCGCTGTTCTCATTTCTTCTACTTCTCATTACCTTCGTCTTTCTCCGATTTACTCTCAAACCATACTGTGTACTCATTAGACTGTTCATTCCGTTCAGCAGATCACTGAATTCTTCTTCACTTTCACTCAGGATAGCAAAGTCATCAGTGAATCGTATCATTGATATCCCTTCACCTTGTAATTTAATTCCACTCCTGAACCTTTCTTTTATTTCCATCATTGCTTCCTCGATGTACAGATTGAAGAGTAGGGGCGAAAGGCTACAGCCTTGTCTTACACCCTTCTTAATACGAGCACTTCATTCTTGATCGTCCACTCTTATTATTCCCTCTTGGTTGTCGTACATATTGTATATGACCCGTCTCTCCCTATAGCTTACCCCTACTTTTTTCAGAATCTCGAACAGCTTGCACCATTTTATATTGTCGAACGATTTTTCCAAGTCGACAAATCCTATGAAAGTGCCTTGATTTTTCTTTAGCCTTGCTTCCATTATTAGCCGTAACGTCAGAATTGCCTCTCTCGTCCCTTTACTTTTCCTAAAGCCAAACTGATCGCCACCTATCGCATTCTCAATTTTCTTTTCCATTCTTCTGTATATTATTATTGTAAGCAGCTTCGATGCATGAGCTGTTAAGCTGATTGTACGATAATTCTCGCACTTGTCAGCTCTTGCCGTCTTCGGAATTGTGTGGATGATGCTTTTCCGAAAGTCAGATGGTATGTCGCCAGACTCATATATTCTACACACCAACGTGAATAGTCGTTTTGTTGCCACTTCCCCCAATGATTTTAGAAATTCTGATGGAATGTTGTCTATCCCTTCTGCCTTATTTGACCGTAAGTCCTCCAAAGCTCTTTTAAATTCCGATTCTAGTACTGGATCCCCTATCTCTTCTAAATCGACTCCTGTTTCTTCTTCTATCACATCAGACAAATCTTCACCCTCATAGAGGCTTTCAATGTATTCTTTCCACCTATCTGCTCTCTCCTCTGCATTTAACAGTGGAATTCCCGTTGCACTCTTAATGTTACCACCGTTGCTTTTCATGTCACCAAAGGTTGTTTTGACTTTCCTGTATGCTGAGTCTATCCTTCCGACAATCATATCTTTTTCGATGTCTTCCATTTTTCCTGCAGCCATTTCGTCTTAGCTTCCCTGCACTTCCTATTTATTTCATTCCTCAGCGACTTGTATTTCTGTATTCCTGATTTTCCCGGAACATGTTTCTACTTCCTCCTTTCATCAATCAACTGAAGTATTTCTGCGGTTACCCATGGTTTCTTCGCAGCTACCTTCTTTGTACCTATGTTTTCCTTCCCAGCTTCTGTGATGGCCCTTTTTAGAGATGTCCATTCCTCTTCAACTGTACTGCCTACTGCGCTATTCCTTATTGCTGTATCTATAGCGTTAGAGAACTTCAAACGTATCTCGTCATTCCTTAGTACTTCCGTATCCCACTTCTTTGCGTATTGATTCTTCCTAATGTCTTGAACTTCAGCCTACTCTTCATCACTACTATATTGTGATCTGAGTCTATGTCTGCTCCTGGGTACGCCTTACAATCCAGTATCTGATTTCGGAATCTCTGTCGGACCATGATGTAATCTAATTGAAATCTTCCCGTATCTCCCGGCCTTTTCCAAGTATACCTCCTCCTCTTGTGATTCTTGAACAGGGTATTCGCTATTACTAGCTGAAACTTGTTACAGAACTCAATTAGTCTTTCTCCTCTTTCATTCCTTGTCCCAAGCCCATATTCTCCTGTAACCTTTTCTTGTACTCCTTCCCCTACAACTGCATTCCAGTCGCCCATGACTATTAGATTTTCGGCCCCCTTTACATACTGCATTACCCTTTCAATATCCTCATACACTTTCTCTATCTGTTCATCTTCAGCTTGCGACGTCGGCATGTATACCTGAACTATCGTTGTCGGTGTTGGTCTGCTGTCGATTCTGATTAGAACAACCCGGTCACTGAACTGTTCACAGCAACACACCCTCTGCCCTACCTTCCTATTCATAACGAATCCTACACCTGTTATACCATTTTCTGCTGCTGTTGATATAACCCGATACTCATCTGGTCAGAAATCCTTGTCTTACTTCCACTTCACTTCACTGACCCCTACTATATCTAGATTGAGCCATTGCATTTCCCGTTTCAGATTTTCTAGTTTCCCTACCACATTCAAGCTTCTGACATTCCACGCCCCGACTCGTAGAACGTTATCCTTTCGTTGATTATTCAATCTTTTTCTCATGGTAACTCCCCCCTTGGCAGTCCCCTCCCGGAGATCCGAAGGGGGGACTATTCCGGAATCATTTGCCAATGGAGAGATCATCATGACACTTCTTCAATTACAGGCCGCATGTCCTGTGTATACACGTTATGTGTCTTTAATGCAGTGGTTTCCATTGCCTTCTGCATCCTCATGTCGTTGATCATTGCTGATCAACGGCACCTATACGAAGAAAATATATGCGCCGCTCGGGCTAGCCGTGGCAGCACTAGAAGATGTATATGAAGATGGTACCTGTTCTTTTGGACATGTCCGAAAGAACAGATACCATCTTCGTGTATATATATATATATATATATATATATATATATATATATATATATATATATATATATATATATATATATATATATAAGAGAAGTAATAAAATGAGCTCTGAAATGGAAAGTAAGCGTTTCCGGACACATGTCCACATAACATCTTTTCTTTATTTGTTTGTGAGGAATTTTTCCTGAAAGTTTGGCCGTACCTTTTTGTAACACCCTATATATGTACAGGGTGAGTCACCTAACGTTACCGCTGGACATATTTCGTAAACCACATCAAATACTGACGAACCGATTTCACAGATCGAACGTGAGGAGAGTGGCTAGTGTAATTGGTTAATACAAACCATAAAAAAATGCACGGAAGTATGTTTTTTAACACAAACCTACGTTTTTTAAATGGAACTCCGTTAGTTTTGTTAGCACATCTGAACATATAAACACATACGTAATCAGTGCCGTTTGTTGCGCTGTAAAATGTTAATTACATCCGGAGATATTGTAACCTAAAGTTGACGCTTGAGTACCACTCCTCCGCTGTTCGATCGTGTGTATCGGAGAGCTCCGAATTACGTTGGGATCCAAAGGGAACGGTGATGGACCTTAGGTACAGAAGAGACTGGAACAGCACATTACGTCCACATGCTAACACCTTTTTATGGGTCTTTTTCACACCGCACATGTACATTACCATGAGGGGTGAGGTACACGTACACACGTGGTTTCCGTTTTCAATTACGGAGTGGAATAGAGTGTGTCCCGACATGTCAGGCCAATAGATGTTCAGTGTGGTGGCCATCATTTGCTGCACACAATTGCAATCTCTGGCGTAATGAATGTCGTACACGCCTCAGTACATCTCGTGTAATGTCGCCGCGGGCCGCCACAATACGTTGTTTCATATCCTCTGGGGTTGTAGGCACATCGCGGTACACATTCTCCTTTAACGTACCCCACAGAAAGAAGTCCAGAGGTGTAAGATCAGGAGGGCTCGCCGACCGTGGCCCGTGTTTGTTACAACACAAACTGAACGTCAGAGGTTTCAAGCGTCAACTTTAGGTTACAATATCTCCGGATGTAATTAACATTTTACAATGCAGCAAACGGCACTGATTACGTATTTGTTTATATATTCTGATGTGCTAACAAAACTAACGTGGTTCCATTTCAAAAAACCTAGGTTTGTGTTAATTAAAAAACATGCTTCTGTGCATTTTTGTATGGTTTGTATTAAACAATCACACTAGCCCCTCTCCTCACGTTCGGTCTGTGGAATCGATTCGTCAGTATTTGATGTGGTTTACGAAATATATCCAGCGGTAACGTTAGGTGACTCACCCTGTATATATATATATATATATATATATATATATATATGCGTCAACTTTAGGTTACAATATCTCCGGATGTAATTAACATTTTACAATGCAACAAACGGCACAGATTATGTATTTGTTTATATGTTCAGATGTGCTAACAAAACTAACGGGGTTCCATTAAAAAAATGTAGGTTTGTGTTGAAAAACATACTTCCGTTCATTTTTGTATGGTTTGTATTAACCAATTACACTATCCCCTCTCCTCACGTTCGGTCTGTGGAATCGGTTCGTCAGTATTTGATGTGGTTTACGAAATATATCCAGCGGTAACGTTAGGTGACTCACCCTGTATATATATAAGGCTCACCGGCCATTTGACCATCTTCTTCTGTGCGTACACACAAACAGTGTCCGAACTCTTACGCGAATCGGCAACACGCCGCGAGTAATGAGTTTAATGGGCAAGGGCACTATGTATATAGTGCGGGAAAACGAGTTGAGAATGTGGGTCTCACGGGAGGCGTGCCAGAGATAAATCCCTGCAGTCGCACTATCCTCTGTGTCCTCCGTGGCTGAGATGCCGGCGTGGTAGCTCAGCGTGTTCCGTCAGAGAGTTAGCTGCCCTCTGTAATAAAAAAAAAAACTGTGTGAACGGATCAACGAAGAGGCTGAACGGGTGTCATCGGACGACCACCGCGAACGAATTCAACTATCAAAAAAAAAAAAAAAAAAAAAAAAAAAAAAAAAAAAAAAAAAAAAAAAAAAAAAAAAAGTGTCTGCCATGTAAGCAGGATCTCCCGGGTTCTAGTCCCAATCGGGTCACACATTTTTAACTGCCCCCGTTGACTTACATCAACGCCTGTACGCAGCTAGGGGTATTCATTTCATTGTAAGCACTAGAAGAGCCGCACTACAAGAAGAGCCTTGACTTGTGATCAATATTAATTGCTTCCATAGAAATTGTATATATCGAAGGACATTGATTATTTGCATGTCGCCGTTTGCTTGCGACACATCATTGTAAAACGCCCGAGTTAAGTATTGTCAGTTCAATTTACTGTAATAAACTCCATTAAGAAGATTTGCTTGAATGTTGCCTAGCTATCCGAGAAAACAATTTCCTAGGCAACCTACAGAAGACGACTGGGCAGGATCCCACAAGAAGATATTTAATTTAGATAGACCGGATGGATTTCAGCATTATTGGCGTGATCTGAGAACAGAGCAGCAGGTAGGAAGGAGTAGAAATTTTGGTGGTGGAAGTGTGATCGTTTGTGCAGCCTTCTGCGCTAACGATAAATCACGCACTGCTTGGCGAAACACTACAATGAACTGTCATAACACGTGCATTCAGACGTTAGAGGTAGAATTGATTACAATGCATGAGGACGTAAAGAAAAGAACATAAAGGATCTGCACATGATTCTGCTACAACCAAAAGGTTGTTTGAAGAAAAAGATATCGATGTCCTTCCCGGCCTGCACTTAGCCCGGATATGAATTCCGTGGAAAAACATTTTGGCAGTACTTGCACGACCTGTTCATCACAATGGAAGGCAGTCTGAGGCCGTTACGTGTGCTGAGAAGAGCGATACGAGACGGATAGGCGACAGTTTCACTGCAAGAACTACAAACCCTTACAAAATGGTTGCCAAAGAGAATTTTTAAGTTAATTAGGATGGACAGGGTTTGGACAAAGTACTAACAATGCAATAATACAACAGGAAATTCAGGAAATGCAAACGCCTTAGTTTGTTACTCGTGTTATGAAAGGTACTACGTAATATTATCTTACATGTATCTACTACTTTTAAAATAAATACGATGCAATATGCTGCAGACGTCGTACTATTACTGTCTAATGATCCCTGCCTTTATACTGATTTCCACTAAAGTATATGCATAACTAAGTTTCAACGGAAGCTTCGGAACCCGAGTAATACACGCACTTATCTAGTTTGTTCTACTTCCAAGCAAAACACCTTTATTTTCAACTGTAGAAGCAATGGGCCTTTACTGTATAATGTGGAAATACAGTCCAACCAAGGTAAGTGGTGCCTGGAACGACAAATTTGCATTGAGAAAATACTTATCCGGCAGAATTCCTGATTGGTTGTTCCTTACTCGTTTACTCAGTTTTTGTATAAATGAAGCTAACAGAGATTGTTACAGGTTTTGTATTTAATGTCTGTTTTTTCATTTGTCCTTGGTATGTGGATAATCCAGTTCGTTACCTCGAAGAACACAGAACATTTCTACCCTCGCCATCAGGCACAAACTTCACTTAGTTGAGCCATACGTTTGTCATTCACATCAGCAGGATAAGAAAGAGTGTCGTCAGTACCTGCAATACAATTCCGTTCAAGTGTTGACCATAGGGGGACATATTAGAGGCCTTGTCGAGCAGAGCAGCACTTCGCGTTCTTAGGTCCTCAACAGGAGCACCAGTGTGGTTGTGCAGCCGTGACTGTACAGAGTGCAATCACTTCTGCGGTGCCGAGTGAAACCAGCGCTGCCTTGCGACTCGTCAGGAGCTGGGCGGGTTCCCGCCACTACCGAGCGAAGAAGCCGTTTAGCGTAGACCGGCGGTCTTGGCAGCCGCGATCGAACTGCGTGGGGAGAGGCTCGTGGGCAGCACCGAATTCGCGCATGCGCAGAACGCCAGGCCGTGAAAACCCTACGCGATCTCTGCGCACTCAAATGCATCCAGATAAGTACGAACGACAGTAGCTAGACATCAGACAAACTATAGGCATTTTCATCTTTAAGAAAACTAAACAACTATTTCCACCAGCTTTAACTGAGCATTTAATTCTCAATAGTCTCCATGTACTCACTCAACATCTACTTCTGCGTCTATACTCTGCAAACAGCACTAAGTGCGTAGCTGAGGGTACGTCGCACTGTATCAGCTATTAGGGAATTTTCCCGTTCCATTCACATATAGAGTGCAGAATATATGATTGCTTAAATGCCTCGGTGCGGAATGTAATTAGTGTAATCTCTCGATGTCTCTGGCACTAATACGTTAGGAGTGTCGTAATACAGGGAGTTTGCTTTAATTGGAGACAACTGAATTTCTCGAAAATGACGCATCGTATGAAAGACCAGTTTAAGTGAAACATTAATGTTACTAAAGGGAACATCTGTCTGTGCTTCAATTGGCCATTACCTAAGCACCCACTTCTGGGTAGGCGTGGTGAACTGCTAAGTGCGTGGCTGCATTGCTATGAACCCCACTGCCTCTCGCCTTCGGTCACAGCCTAAGATACATAAGCAGCATTGTCCAATCAGACCTATTGTTAACTCTAGGAACAGCCCCTCATATAGATTAAATTACAAACTGCTAGCTCTTCTGAATACGCATTATACTTTTGAAACCAACTACTCCATTACGAACACGTATGAACTCATTGACAAAATTAAGGATGTGCACATTCCACTGACAGTCAGATTTGCATCGCCTGACATTGTAAATCTCAATACTAACATCCCTAAACAGGACACCAAAAATATAGTCAAGAACAATCTGCTTGAACACAATAAACTGAGTATGGCAGAAAAATCTGAGCTCATTGAGTTACTCACATTGGTGCTGTCATGCAATTACTTCAGTTTTAATAACAAAATTTACAAACAGAATGATGGGATGGCAATGGGTATCAGCCTAGCTGGGAAGTTAGGAGACATTTACATTAACGACTTAGAGCACACATTTTTCAAAACTAACAATCACATCAACAGCAAAATCATCTACTATAAAAGGCATGTAGATGATACAATTATTGTTTTTGATGGCACTAATGAAGAAACTGACACATTAGCTACCAAGCTGAGGAGCATGCACAATAACTTCAAATTCACTGTTGCTCATGAATCCAATAACAGCATCAATTTCTTAGATTTAAAAATTTGCAGCAAAAACCAGAAACATCGCTTTGAAATCTACAGAAAGCAAACAGCCACAGATGTGTGCATCATCAGCTCATCTTGCCATCCAAACCAACATAAGATAGCACACTTCAGGTCCACGCTTAATCGCCTGCATAAAATTCCACTGGAACCAGGTGAACAACATAAAGAAACCAACATCATCAAAGCCATAGATCTAAACAATGGATATAACGCTCACATGATTGATAAATTATCACAAAAAATCCAAAAAACAGCGAACAACAAAGCCCCACACCAGACACCTATGCAGTCAACGCAAAAGAAAGCAGCAGAAAATATGTCTCACATCCTTTTCTAGGGAGCATATCCCATAAAATAAGTAATCTTTTCAAAACCACAAACATAAATATAAGCTTACACACAAACCATTCATAACATAAAGAATAACAATCACCCATACAAAAAATCAGGTATATATAAACTCAGACGCTAAAATTGCCCCTCCTTCTATATTGGACAGACTGGAAGAAACTTTGTGATACGATTCAAAGAACGTTTAGATGCCATACGTTTGAATAATCCTTCAAAATCTACATTTTCAGTCACACAGTTCTCAGTAAATATAAAGTAAAAAACATTGAAAACCATATCCAAATATTGCATCATTCTGAGAAAGGTAGCCTAATGAATCTGCTTGAAGAGATAGAAATATATACACTTAAAAGCAAATCACCACATCATATTCTCAATGAACAGGCAGAGCTAGCCAATGCAACCTTTCTACAAAATTTCACTCATCTATTATCCAGTTTAAAACATAAATAAACACTACTCCTTTTAACAACAACATGCAACCGATAATCCAAACGAAGTATTACATCACAATATGGCTGCCTGCTCAGTCACACATTACTGCAACTTTAAAATTTTTTAAAAAAAAAAGGAGGTGTGCCACACTACATTAATATAATTCCTACTGTCACATTATTCATGTATCTCATGTATATGTTGTTGCCTGTTTATGGCATTGTATTTACACAATACCATATAAGTAGCATTCATACAAACAGGCCACCACGTTTTCCCAATTTATTTGTAATTAATGCTCACTGAATATGGTGTGCTCACAATGTAACGCTTATTCTTTGTAATATAAATACTCGTAATGTTGCCTTGATAATCTGGAAAAAAATATTTCACTGTCAAATTAAAGCAATGTATATATTGTAATACAAAAAAATTTACTGTCAAATTAAAGCAATGTATATATTGTAATACGAGAACTTCTTTGGCACTGCGTTACACCAAAATATGGCCAACTGCTTAGTCACACTTTATTGCAACTATATTTGATTCAAAATTTCAGTGCACCATATGATGTTAAGATAATTGTTACTGCCATATTATTCATTTTATCTCACCTCTGTGTTGCTCACTGTATATAGCACAGTATTTACATAATACCATGTGTGTAGCATTCACACAAGCTGGTTACTACATCTGCCAACTTCATCTGTAATAGTATATGCTCATAATGTAAGGTTTATCTCTGTGTTTTAATTTTCATTATGTTATGTCTATTCTTTAAAAACAGTCACACCGTGAAATCAAAGCAATCTGTATATTGTAATATCTCTGACAGAGAACATCTCTGGCACTGTTGTATTTGTAAAACTGCAATCTTTGTCGCAGCTTCACATGTGGCAAATACTGTTTGGTGTGTGTGTGTGTGTGTGTGTGTGTGTGTGTGTGTGTGTGTGTGTGTGTGTGTGTGTGTGTGTGTGCACAATATGGTGACGTGAAAATCATATAAGTGCTGCATATATTTTAAAATATTTCAAAAATACAATCCTGCGACTTCGCAACAAAATTGCGCGGAATTTTCGATGAAAGTACCATAACCACTTAACCTCACATATTTGTTTACTCTGCATTTCATCATTTGGAGGTTAGTTATGTTCACATAGAGCGCTTCTAAAATTGTTTTCTATCGTAGGGCACCAACACACCAAGAATATTTTGCCACAATGGAAGAATAAAAATCGAAAACCGACTATTGTGTAAAGTGCATCTTGTAAATCTCGTGAATAGCCATCTGATGATGAACTTGTCATTTCGAAACCGGTTACGGCGCTATTTACTTATATAAATAGCAGTATTAATAGTGGCTTTTTGCTGTCTTCTTCTTTGTAAGAGTCAACCTACATTAGTAGGTTAGGCGTTTCAGTGTCTGCTTAGAAACTAAGTTTAGCGTGATCCAGGTACAACGACTTGGATGCGATAGTTATCTGTTCCCATCAGGATGGCTGCTACCGTTGAGTCCCCTTGAGAGTATCGGAGGTTGGAAGGAAGCACACGCCGAAATCAGTCACCCTGAGAGCGGCCACTGAAATCAAGCACAGTAACTTGTTTGTCAGAAATTTCAATCTCTAGCCATATTATCTCAACTGTAAAATCAGATTTGTAACACTCAACGTCTGAATATCACTATCAACCGTTAGAACACGATGGTTTACATTTCCGTTGTAAATAAAATGTAGAATCAAATGCGTCAGTTCTTAGTTGCATAGAGTGGCAAACTTGTTGAGCTTTGTCGATTTCAGCGCCTTCTGCCACGAATGAGTAAACCGTAAGAATCCGAATATGCAATAAAGATAAGGGCTTCCTATTAGAAAACACGGAGTTAGCCCCACACACGTAAGGTGCGTTGTTAGGAGATGGCCAGTTAAAGCACAGACATATGTCCTCTTTACTAATATTGACTTTTCACCCAGAACATTTTTTTCGTACGATGCATCGTTTCGAAATATTTAGTTATCTCACGATAAAACAAACATCTTTTATATTTATAGATTCACCACCTAAAGTTGATTCTACAAACTTTCTGAGTAGATTTTCGGAGACTAGTTCACGCCTCTCCTCAGGATTCTAACAGTTCAGTTCTGACAGCATATTCATGACACTCTCCCAGTGGTCGAACAGACCTTGACCATTCGTGCTGTCCTACTTCTTATCTTTTCAATATCCCGTGTTAGCCCTATTTTGATACAGGTACCACACGCTCCAGCAGTATCCTGGAATGGGTTGCACCACTATTTTGTATGCTGTCTCCTTTGCACACTGGCAGAACTTACCTAGTGTTCTGCCAATGAACCGCAGTCTGCCATCTGCTTTACCTTTGAGACTCTGACACGATCGATCCATTTTGTGGTACACTAATAATTTTTCGTGCTTTCGTGTCTCCTTGGTCTTCATTTTATTGTTAGAGAACTTGACATTTTTTTCCTACAGTTGTTCTCTCATGAGAGAAGCGAATAATCTGAAAAAAAAATCTTAAATCGCTTTTAGAAAACCTAGAAAGATGTACACTAAGCATAAGTAAGAACATAAACAGATAAATAAGTTTATTATTGATAACTGTTTCAACAGTGGAAAAGTCGGCTCTATTGACAGAGAAAAATGTAGTTTTTGCATTATTTGCAATTAGACAGCTAAAAGTATCGATACTCCTCTCCCCTATGTCTCTAGAGTTCGTAATGCAAGCAGCTTAGGGTTGTAGGACGAAGCAAGTTAGTTGAAGGGAAAAAGGTTATGGAGTGATCACTTTTATCAGTGCTTGCAATAAAATACGCTGAAATTTGGTAATTACATCTGCTTAGAATCAAGCAAGAGCAAGAAACAATCGTTAGTGTCAGTTTTTTGTTTGCTTACTCGGGGTGCGGCGTAAATAACGTGTAAGGATGATATTTATTGCAGAAAGCAATACGTAATCAATGATAATTTGTCGTTGATTACGTATTGTCTCTTCAACATCGCTAGTATTATGGATTCAAACAGCGGAATTAGTTCCGAAATAGACTGTAAATCTACTGGAAAGTGACTTTAAAAGTGTTCAGCGACTGTTTAGTTAACATCAGTAAAGATCTAGCGTTCCAGAAAATTTCACCAAATTACACAAAGCGTTAACGTTTAATAAAAGGTATCATCTATTGAAATGTGAACAAACAGCCTCATTAACACGACCGCTGCAAGAAATTTGTCACATTGTGTTTATTCATACAGTATATCAGTTTGCCTTTAAATTGCGGCTAATGTCTATGCCCAGTGCTAGTGCTGATGTAGCAATTTTATTACAAAGTACGACCACAGGTATTGGGAAGAGAAATACCAACGATATTTACGAGCGAACCGACGTCATATGCAGAAGGTAAGTGGAATGAAACACCGGTCGTGACATCTTTATCGTGATGTTTACCTTAATAAACAGTGTGCCTGTAGTCAGGAAACAAGACACAAAGGACATCATAAAAATTTACTACGTACTGAATACTAAATATTGCTTGATCTACTTGCATATACACAAGATAGTTCTTTTAACTTGGAAAAATTAAATAGCTCGAAAATACGAAACGTACGGAAAAAAATGTTCTAGATGAAAACTTAATATTTTCAAAGGGGACATCTGTCTGTCCTAAAACTAGGCACCTCCTATCACCCCTTCCCCACGGGAGAGGGAGGGGGGAGGGGTGTTCAACAACTTTTTATTTTCAAATATGACCACCCAAATTTTCGGATTCTGCACCAAAAAAATGCTTTGGATTTAACCGAAATATTTTTGACATTCGTGATACGTGGCACTGTAACTTAAAAATTAATTTTTCCAGTTTTTGCAAATAAGAACCGATTCATTTTATTCTACGTTACATTTGCAATAAAAATGCAAACTTTTCTGCTCTAAACAAACTCTTTCGGGGTTGACGCCTGTGAGCCCCAGATGATTGCGATGGTTGATTTTAGTGAGTCCCTTCGAATTTCACCAACAGCGTGTGTTCTTCCGCCCACTCTCCGTAATTCTCATGCCGGCCACTATGCGACTTCCGGCGGATTACAACGCACAACCATTGTAAGGAAAACCGTTTATAATAATGGGCACCACTCCTCTCGGGAACTTGAAAGCACATTTCAAGTAATGGTTGTTTTATCTTCAGAAGAGCAAATCGAGGTTATGTCAATTTATGGCGAGCCTGCAAGAAACTGGAAGCTGCTGTTGTTCTTTATGCCGAACGTTTTGCTGATAGGCCAGGATCGGGTACTACTATTTACCTTGCTGTAAAAGATATACTACCCAAGAAAAACTCGTAGAAGAACTGTTAGGGGGAACAGCAACAATGAAATTGCAGTATTAGCTGCAATGGCTCATACAACACATGCGAGCACCCGAGAAACATCTCACCAGTCAGAAAGCGTTGACATTGGCGTTTGGGCTGTCACAGAAGGTAGCTAACAGCATCCCTACCATATCTCCGTGTATCAAGAACTTCATGGGAATGATTTTCAGAATCAAATGTGGTTGTGCGACCTGTAATTCTTTTGCCAAATAATGTTCTCCAGCGAGTCAACTCTTAGGAATCATAGTTATGTTAACCATCATAACAAGTATTATTGGATCGTGGAAAACGTGCACCGGGCATGTGAAGTTGATCATCAGCGTCCTAGGTCTGTTCACATTTGTTGCGGTGTCATAGGTGACAAACTAATTGTGCACTTATTTTTGGAAGGCACATTGAACATAGGAAGAAATTGTAAATTATTGCAAGATGTACCCCTCGCAGTGCAACAGAACATATGGTTTTAACATTATGGTTGTCAGACACAGCACTTCGGCAACAGCTCAAGAAGCATTAAATCACAGCGATATGACCTAATAAAATTTTCTTTAGCGTCTAGACACATCAAGAGGTTATACAGGGTGAGTCGCGATTTCAATGTTCACTGGATCGGTAGAGGTCGTACAGTATATTGACCTGCCTGATCACTCGACCTTAGGTCGCCGGATTTTTTCTTGTGGGGTTATCTTAAAGAAAAAGAGAGTGAAGAAGTACTGACTGCTCTACAGAACATGACAGAATGTATCACAAATGCCTACGCAAACATTACAGCAGATGCTTTCATGTTGTGTACGTTAATTCCATGCACGGATTAATAAAAGTATCGAAATGAAGGGGAGTCATTTTGAACATTTGTTATGAATTATAACAACGGTGAGAGGCAATCAGACTCACCGAAATCAAGCATCTCGAAGATGAAGGCAAAGGGATTCTGGAATGAGGCACCCCGATGTGAAAGAAAATTACTACATCTGTGTCGTTGTTCCTGGCACATACTAAGTGTAGTTTATCAACGAGACATCGAAATACCCAAAGTAAAAGTTCTGCTATACAATAAAATATGCAAAACTAAACTAATTTATAACAAAAATATCATTTACTATGAATAAAAAAGATTAAATTTTTATCGCAAATGTAATGTAGAATCAAATAAGTGCGTTCTCATTTGTGAAAAACGGAAAAGTTGAATTTTGGCGATTATTGTGCTATCTTCTACGAATGGCAAAAAGTGTTTACTGTAAACGCTAGTTTGGTGGTTGATTTGGGGAGTGGACCAGATAGCGACGTCACTGGTCCCATCGGCTTAGGGAAGGATGGGGAAGGAAATCGGGAGTGCCCCTTGAAAGGAACCATCCCGGCATTTGCCTGAAGTGATGTGGGAAAATCATGGGAAACCTAAATCAGGATGGTCGGAGGCGGGTTTGAACCGTCGTCCTCCCGAATTCGAGTACTGTGTGTTAACCACTGCGCCACTTCGCTCGGTAAACCAAAGGTATTTTTGTTTGGTGTAGTTTTAGCAACATACACCTACGTTCTTAGGATTACGCACCTCATCCCGCACAAAGAGAACGCTTAGTGAATCACTTTGTTGCCTGTCTGTCTGTCAAAATGTTAAGACTCTTTCTCAGGAGCTGGTAGAAATTTGTGTCACATACTAAGGTCT
The DNA here is from genome assembly GCF_021461395.2 of Schistocerca americana. Lineage (NCBI taxonomy): Eukaryota > Metazoa > Arthropoda > Insecta > Orthoptera > Acrididae > Schistocerca > Schistocerca americana. Next base: position 382,420,006 of record NC_060124.1, read on the forward strand.
ACTGTCTCGTGGTGGTGTAAAATATTTAAGCTTCCAAGTCAACGCAATTAAAATAATTGGTCATTTTCTGATACTCGCAAACCCACTCACCAATACCTGTGAAGTACTGTCCATTGACCTAGAACAATGAAATTTGACAAAACCAATTCACTGTACAAGTTAAACATGAAATTCAAATATTTTTAATTTTTAATTATATCACATAAAACAATATTTCTTCCCGATACAAATTTGAATTGCTCTCATAATCCATCAAACATCTTAGGAATTACGATAGCTATTTTGATCTTATTTTCAGTAATAGGTAGGGTGATTCACGACGATGGTTTGCGTGTATAATTTACAAATATTTCGTGCTAGTTGGCTGAGCAACAATGTTAAAACGATGTCTTTGCCTTCTAGCGGTGATAGGCACTCCACTACCACACCACGCCGGCGCTAGCATCACAGTTCCTGAACGAACTGTTCATTGTGCATGCAAACACTCCCTGACGGTCTGTGCCTACAACATCGCTCAACTATTAGGGAAGAATCGAATCCAACCAATAAACGCTTTGGGTTGTGGCTATTATTGGAGAAACTGGTCAATCTTGCTACTGACATTGGTAACATAAATTATGTCGAAAACGGTACGCTCCTTAACAAGAACAATTTAAATGTATTTAAACAAACCAGAGAACCGCTTCGTGATAATACTAAGGTATTTAAAATCTGTGATCAGATGGACTATCAAGAGCAATTAGGTAAGGAAAGGTCTTTAGTATTAAATAAGAAGACATGTATTATTTAACAGTGATCTACTAAGCAAATTTGCCTAACTCATCTCTGTGAAACACATCGACAAGTTGAATCTAACATTTCTGCAACAAGCAAGAGGAATAATGGAAAAAATCGGTAAGGAAGCACTGGAAACCATTTTCGAGGAAATGTAAAAATCCTGTGAATATAAAGTGGAATTGGCTGACGCTAAAATAGATGTTCTGATTGAGCAACTACCAGGGATATTGCTGTAGCTATGTGTAGACGACTATTACCTTGCGGTCCTAGATATAACACTGGATTTCGATACCATAACAAAATTTGAATGTGTGAATACCAGTTACACTGCCGAAAGGAAAAAGTGCACACTTTTAGAATTTTACAATTCACTCTAGATTTGTTGTTGCAACAGTGCATATGGAGCACATGAAATGATTACATTTACAGATCAGTGGCACAAAATTTCTGAGGTACCAAGTACCGAGTCATGCTGATACTCCGATGCTAGTATGTGGTGTGCCATTCATGGGCGGCAGTGCAGGCGTTGACTCTGGGATCCACTCGATCGTACGGATGGAATGTCCTGGGAAACGTTGTGCCACGTGTGCTAGACCTATTCGCGTAGTACTGTAAGAGTTGTTGGCTGATGAGTCACACGAGTCACTTCTCGTCCCATTGTATCCCACATGTGCTCGATTGCTCGATTGGAGACAAGTACGAAGATCGTACTGGTCAGGCAATTTGCCGCACGTCTTGGAGAGCACGTTAAGTTTCATGGACATTGTGTGGGTGGGCATTATCCTGTTGGAACAACACATCACATCCTACTGCAAGAACGGCAAGAGAATGGGTCTAACATTCTGCACGTACCGAGTGATGGTTAGCATCCCCTCCAGAAACACCAAAGATGAAATAGAATTATCCCAGACTATAAGGCCTGAGATGGGACTAGTGTTTCTTGGTCGTACTTTACAAGACAGAGCTCACCAAGCCTACATCGTACGTGCAAGCGACCGTCACTTGCATGCAGACGGAATCTGCTTTCATCGCTGAAGGCCACTGTATGTCATTGCCTACTCCATCTTCTGACGGCATCAGTCGACCCGTACATGTCCATACTGCGTCGCGAGGGGAAGACGGGCTAGAAGTATGTGTGTGTGTATGCCAGTCGTCCCGCTGCTAATAACTGGTTGACACTTCTGTGCTCACAAGCTCTCTTTTCTGTGCTGTGTACGATCGGCCACTGCTGCCCTTGCAATACGACGATCCTGGCGGGCGTCTGCGCTGCGTGTTTGTCCAGAACCTCGTCTACGGGTGTGAGAATGTTTACTGATACCAGCATCGTTGCACAAATGACGCAGCGCGACGAACTTGTATGGCAATTCTCCGAAAGGACTATCATCTCCGCGCCAAGGTTGCTTGCTTGCTTCACACGCTTGCACCACATTGAGCCTTCTGGCTGTGATAATTCCCTATTAAAAGGCAGACACAGCTGACACTCTGGCAGCTATGCCACTACTCTGTCTGTTGGCGGATTACGTTGAAACCATTGTCAGTACGTCTATTGCCTCCCAGTCGGCATATGCCATCATCGGATCGAAATCGACGTCGTCTTTCCCGGTTTACTATTTTCTTCCGGCAGTGTATCAAACCACAGCTTCAGTGTACAAGGAGAGCACAAGGAGACCACCAGGGAAACAGCAATTTGATTCTGGACAACAATAAGACAGATGAATAGATTTTTTAATGTGGATGAGCTCCAATTGCAGAATAAAGATATACACTGAAGAGCTAAAGAAACTGATACACCAGCCTAATATCGTGCAGGGCCCCGCGAGCACGCAAGAGTGCCCCAACACGACATGGCATGGACTCGACTAATGTCTGAAGTGGTGCTGGATAGAATTACCAGCACGAATCCTGCAGGCCAGTCCATAAATCCGTAAGAGTACGACGGGTTGGAGATCTCTTCTGAACAGCACGATCATGTCTGGGGAGTTTGGTGGCCAGCGGAAGTGTTTAAACTCAGAAGAGTGTTCCTGGAGCCACTCTGCAGCAGTTCTGGACATGTGAGGTGTCGCATTGTCCTCCTGGAGTTGCCCAAGTTAGTGGGAATCAACAATGGACATGAAGGGATGCAGGTTATCAGACAGGATGCTTACTTTCGTCAAGAGTCGCATCTAGACGTATCAGGGGTCCCATATCATTCCAGTTGTACATACCCCACACCATTACAGGGCCTCCACCAGCTGACATGCAGAGTCGATGGACTCATGTTGTTGTCTCCATATCCGTACACGTCCATCCGCTCGATACAATTTGAAACAAACTCGACCGACCAGGTAACATGTTTCCAGTCATCAATGTCTTGTAAGGTACGAAATTATAGCCACCTTACAACCTGCTTACATATCTCTGTGTTCGAATACCCACGCCTATAGCAGTTTCTTTGGCACTTCACTGTATAATAAATTTATATGTCAAGTCACAAGCCGTAATAGAACATCTTACTGATATTATCGATTTTATGAGGTACTCTAATAAGCATATACTTGTAACTTTTAAGCCTGTCTTGCCTAAAGAACATGGTCTTATCAGATTTGAAGCTACAGAATCAATGGTGTGTTCGACCCTGTGGCAGACGTCTAAGTCTGTTAAATGTCACCATACAGTATTATAATTGGTCACACCTCGGGTCAGGGGGGTCAGCTGGCATTAAGGTAGGACAAGTGATGCGGTGACGTCACAAGGCGTCAGCGAAATAGCAGTAACTGTAATAACATTTTATTTGCATAATTGCTACAATGAATATTGTCTTCTTCCGTGTGCAGGAAATTGGCCGGGATTCTTGCTCAAGCATCAGAAAGGAATGCTACGCACAGCGCTCCAGCATCTTGCGTAGTTTCCAGCAGATCAGGCACACTTCCTGACAGCGAGGAAGAGTGGAGTGAAATAGAGGGGACCAGCGAAGCGGCCTGCAGACGCGCCTCTGTGGATACGAAGGGCCTCAGCACTTTTGAAGAGCATTGTGCACCACTGCAACTTCCAGTTGTGAAGGCAGAAGCCATGGGCTCTCTCAGCACACAGTGTGTTTACAGCCAGGAAGGCAGTACACGTACAGCCTAGGAGACGGCCATCAGGCACCCACCCAGATGGTGGAAGGTGGCGGCCTGCAGTCAGTTTGGCTCTTGAGCAGAGGAAGATCCAGTAGGTTCGCATCTTTTATCAGTCACGACCGTGACTCATCAGCAGCGGCAACGTGAAGCGATGAAGTCCACCCACAGCTGGCAGGCAGAAAGCAGCACATCACAGTTCGCCAGCAGAGGTAGCGTGTAACTGGCCGGACATCATATCACTGTAGCGCGTTAGGTGGCCATTTGCCCTAGTTTAACGAGAGGTATCGGAGGTCCTGTCCACAATGTGGTGTCTCATAACGAACGGTTTACCATGCCTCTGAGTATCTCATCAGTATTAGAACACCTTGGAGCAGTGGGGCTCGGATGTTGCAAGTGCACAGCCGGCCGGTGTGGCTGAGCGGTTCTAGGCGCTTCAGTCTGGAACCGCGCGACCGCTACGGTCGCAGGTTCGAATCCTGCCTCGGGCATGGATGTGAGTGAAGTCCTTAGATTATTTAGGCTAAAGTAGTTCTAAGTTCTAGGTGACTGATGACCTCAGATGTTACGTCCCATAGTGCTCAGAGCCATTTGAACCATTTTTTGCAAGGCGACAAAGGCTGGAATTTGCACGTCAGTACTCCAAGTCGAGGTCAACTGAGTGATGACAGGCGGCCTTTTCTGATGAATCAAATCTTATGCTTCGTCTGACAGATGCCCGTTGGTGTGTACTGCATGAAACTCTGAAACCAAACAAGGATCGCGCTTTATGGTCAGAGGAATGTTTTGGTGGCATTCCTTAGGTGATCTCGTCATTCTGGAAGACACAGTGGATCCACAAAAGCGTGAATCTGTCCTCGGGGAGCATGTTCACTGCCACATGCAGTTTTTTTTAATCTTCACGATGGCACCTAGTAGCAGCACAACTTGTTACACGGTATACAGTGAACACCCGTGGTTCGAAGAGCAGCAGAATGAATTCGCTGTAGTCCACTGGCCACCAAACTCCCTGGATTTAGAACAAGTCGAGGGAATCTGTGGGACTACTTCTATTAGGCTATTCGAGCAATGGATCCCCAACTGAAAATACTAGCGCAGCTGTCCACGGCACTGAAGTCGACATGGCTGGTATCTTCCAAATGCTTATTGATTATATTCCTGCATGTCTCCGGTTGCAAAAGGTGGTTATTCAGGCTCTCGACAATTAGTCACATTATTGTGATTGGACAGTGTAGGTAATTCATCGAACCTGGGACTCGAGAATTTCGATGACTTTTGCATTTTTTAATATCGATACTGGCAAGATATTAGTTTCGATAATTCCAAGGCTTTCAAGAATGTTTTAATTTTAAGTTTACTTTTTTTGTAATTTCTCTTTTGTCATTGTAATTCTTAATTTATTTTATTAATTTTGGAGTTCTAATACCATGCTATGCTAATTAGCAATAGCAAATATGTTGATTTCATCTGCTCTCGTCCTCTTTACGGTTAAGATTTGACGGAAGTCTCCAGGGAAGACAACTGTGCAGCTAGCATTGTTGTTACACAAATGTCGTAAAGTGTTACACAAATTACAATGAAATGAACACCCTTAGCTGCTTTCAGGCGTTGACGTACGTCAACGGGGACAGATGAAATTGTGTGCCCTCCTGCGGGACAGTACGTTGAGAATGTGGGTTTCGCGGGAGGCGTGCCAGAGGTAGCGCTATCCTCTGTGTCCTCGGTCGCTCAGATGGATAGTTCGTCCGCCATATAAGCAGGAGATACCGGGTTCGAGTCCCGATCTGGGCACACATTTTCATCTGTCTCCGTTGACGTATGTCAACGCCTCTCAGCAGCTAAGGGTGTTCATTTCATTGTAATTTCATTCTAATGATTTGCATGGTCACCGATCAGTAAATGTTACACAAATGTCGTAAAGTTCTGTGAAACTGTTCAATGAGTATTTTACTGGATATCGGAACCGCATCCCAAACAATGCTAGTGCAATCCTGCTCACTTACGAGTATTACTTTGCTTTGAAACATTATAGTTGTTGTATGTGTCGCACGCGTAGACTGTCATGAAGTGCTTGTATGTACAATGAACAGTTCGTCCAGGAGCTGTGATGCTAGCGTCGGCATGCTACAGTAGCAGGGCGGCCGTAGGCATGTCATTGCTGGATGGCAAAGGTGTCGTTTTCATAGTGGCAACGGAATTCACTTCATTCTTGCTCAACTAAGTGTCGCGAAATATTTGTAAACCATTTCCAGAAACCTTCCTCGTGAATCGCCCTATCTATTACTGAAAATGTAATCAAAACATGAATGCAATGTGAGTGTGCAATGCAAAAGAAATTGCTTTGTCTGATACAATTAGAAGTGAACAATATTCCGATTTCTTCTTTTGCTTCTCTGCCTCGTGATGACTGGGTGTTGTGTAATGTCCTTAGGTTAGTTAGGTTTAAGTACTTCTAAGTTCTAGGGGACTGATGACCATAGATGTTAAGTCCCATAGTGCTCAGAGCCATTTGAACCATTTTCTTCTTGTACTGTGAAACCTTACTTCTGTATCATTGGGAAGTACTCTAGAGGTATTGATGAGTCAGTTCACGAGTATCAAAAAATGTTCGTCTCTTTTGACTGCATTGACGTAAAAGATAAATATTTTACACCGCTAAGGGACAGGAGATTTTGTACGTGAGGTAAATATCAGCTTGATATCTCTATACGTTCCTGAGAAGGGCACTTAATGATTAGACGGACGGACAGGTGGACAGTCAGACTGACAACAAAGTGATGCTAAAAGGGACACATATTTATCGATTAAGGGAAGAAACCCAAAAAACGGTGTTGGGTGTTGCTAAACTACACCAAACAAAAGCAAACACTGAATTGTTTTTTATGTGTAAATGTAAATGCAAAATTTAATAAAATTTTTGTACGAGAATATTTGTTTTCTTATTTGTTACTTTCCGAAAAATTCTTGAAAGTGTTCTATTTATGATGACCTACATGTGTCTTTTGGGTGTAAAGCAGTTGGCAGATCTTGAAAAGTAGTTGCAAACTGGTATGTCTTATCTATATGAACAATTAGAGAGAGGAATGTGTTAATACTTGATTCGGCTGTGGGTCTCAGTTTTCTCTTCTGCAGGTGGCAGATTCCTGATGATGCTTCATGACGACTATCGACCTTTCTCTGTGGTGTACAGAGTATGAGTGCCGAGTCCATCCGATTGCTAGCAAGCTGGACCACTGCAGGTGAGTGGTGAATTTAGATGGTGCAGTACAGTACTGGACTGGGGGAGGGGGAAGTAGTTGATGGATCTATACAGCACTCTGACTTTCCAACATCTTGGTAACTATGTGACCTTCCGCCATCTTAGATCATCTGTTTCATTGTAGCATCCTGCTTGGAAATAAATTATATCGAGAAAGTTAATAAAATGAGTAATAGATTTGATCCTAAATACTACATACACGCCCAAGTGTCCTAGAGTGATGGGGGAGAGGAAGAGGGAAGCGAAGGTATACAGGGACGAGGTAGGCGGGAAGAATGGAGTGGGGATCTTGAAAGTGACAGGTTGGGGGTGGAGTGACAAATCCTCGCACTCTGACAACCTCAACCACCATACCCAGCTCATGGATACAATCCATTATGAGCGGATAAGGCTGTCCGCAAAGATCTACGGGTTCAGGCCCATAGGCAGCCGTTGAGTTGGCATTGCTTTAATATTGAAGTTACTATTACCTATTTTGTAGGTCGGCTGGCGGTTGTAATTGTTTGCTAAAACTGCCGGCAATTGGTAGTCCTACTCGTTACTTACTTACAGTCATAGGGATTTTGTTTACGAATATAACCGTGGCAGGACTACTTGCACAGCAGAAAATACGGGAACGCCTGGATAGGGGCTTCAACAAATGAAAATAATAAGAACCCAGTCATAAAGGAAACAGTATGTTAGTGTTGTATCGAAAGGGAAACACACACGACATATAGTACTATTCACTGTGCAAGAGAGGTTCTACATCATAATAATTTATGGAAATCGTTAACAGAAATGTTAATCAATAATTTAAAATAGAGTCTGTCCTTTCAAAAACAAGATAATGAGCACAACAATCATTGCTTCTGACCCTAGCCTACAATTGACAATGAGAACAAATTTTAACACGCTATAAGACTGGTACCCAAGGCTGAAGTATTATTAAGTAGTTGGAATGAGCAAGGTTGGCATAGCAGGGATAAGGACTGCCGACATAGATCCTTTACCTGATTGACTCTGAGGTTTGCGCAGTAAACAGCTCCATCTCGCGTTGCTGTAGCGACAGCGGAGGTGATTCACTAGTAACATCGCGACGCGATTGACGAAATTAATGTTCTGTACAACACGGATTAGTACACGGAAGAATGCTTAACTTCCTCAGCTCGGTAACACATGCTGTAAATTTGCATCAGTCTGTTTGAAAGAAAAATGGACGCTCTAGGAACGGCTGCTGTGCTAACGCTCAATGTTCTTTGTCCAAGACGTCTCCACAAAGATCTGACCCGAAAGAAGCGAAGGCACAGAGCCCAAGTTAGGCAAGGGGCATTCGCCGTCTTATTAGTTCGCTTTCCGAAAAACAGGAGTTCATCTAAATGTAAGTTGGCATTTTTTTAAGTCCTCTGTCTTCTGACTGGTTTCGTGCGGAGCGCAACGAATGCCTCTCCTGTAGCAACATTTTCATACCAGAGTAGCATTTTCACTTTACGTCTTCAATTATTTGTTTGATATATTTAAATCTCTGGCTCCTTATCCAGTTTTTACCCTCTAAAGCCCCCTCTAGCACCATAGAGGTTATTTCTTGACGTCTTAACCCGTGTACTATCATCAAATCGCTTCTTCTTGTCACTATTTTTCAGATGTTCCTCTCTTCACTGATTCTGCGGAGAATCTCCTCACTCTTTATACGTCCACCTAATTTTCAACATTCGTCTGTAGCACCACACCTCAAACGCTTCGATTCTCTTCTGTTCCGGTTTCCCCCGTGTCCATGATTTACCACCATACAACGCCGTGATCCAAACGTACAGTACATTCTCATAAATTTCTTCCCCAGATTAAGGCCAATATTTGATAACAGTAAACTTCTCTTGGCCAGGAAAGCCCTCTTTGTCTCTACTAGTATGCCTTTTATGTCCTCCTTGCTTCATCCGACATGGTAAATTTTCTTCTAAGGTAGCAGAATTCCTTAACTTTCTCACTATTCTCATTTCTGCTACATTTTATTACCTTTGTCTTTTTCCGGTTTAATCTCAATCCACATTCTGTACTCATTAGGCTGTTCATTCCGATCACGAGATCCTGTATATCTTCGTCACAGTGTGGACAGCAATGTCATATCCTTTCACTCTGAATTTTAATCCCATTCTTGAATGTTTCTTTTATTTCCGTCATTGCTTCTTCGATGTTTAGATTGAACGGTAAATAAAATGTAAATCTCGTGTGACTAGGGCCTCCCGTCAGGTAGACCGTTCGCCAGGTGCAATTCTTTCGATTTGACGCCACTTCGGCGACTTGGTCGTCGATAAGGATGAAATGGTGATGATTAGGACAACACAACACCCAGTCCCTGAGCGGAGAAAATCTCCGACCCAGCTAGGAATCGAACCCGGGCCCTTAGGATTGACATTCTGTCGCGCTGGCCACTTTCTAGTTTCTTTTTTTTTTCTATATTGTTCGAGGAATTTGTTCGTGGCGGACGTCCGATGACACCGTTTAGGTTCTTCGTTGATCCGTTCACTTAGTTTTTTATTACAGAGAGTAGCTAATCCTCTGACCGAACACGCTGAGCTACCGTGACGGCTACCACTCAGCTACCAGGGGGCGAACAGATTGCATATCTGTCTTACGCCCTGTTTAATCTGAGCACTTGTTCTTTGTCTTCGAATCTTATTGCTTACTCTTGGTTCTTGTACATATTGAATACTAGCATTACCTGCTTTTCCCCATAGCTTACTCTTATTCTGCACAGAATTTGGAACAGCTTGCACCGTTCTACATGATTAAACGCTTTTTCTAGGTCGACGAATTTTGTAACCGTGTCTTGATTTTTCTTCAGCTTTACTTCCATTATCAACCCCAATGTCAGAACTGTTTCTCTGGTGCTTTAGCTTTCCTAAAGCCAAACTGATCGTCATGCAAAAGAATTTCAATTTGCTTTTCCATTCTTCAGTGCAGTATATTATTCTTGTCAGCAGTTTGGGTGCATGAGCTGTTAAGCAGATTGAACAATAGTTTTTGCACTTATCTGCCCTTCCTATCTTCGGGATTGTATTTTTCCGAAAGTCAAATGGTACGTCTCTAATCTCATAGTTTCTACTGGATAGCCTATGCCATCTGTACCGACTCGAATTTCGTCTTCTATCACGTTCGTCAGACGAGTCATATCCATACAGAGGCCTTCAATGCAGTCTTTCCGCTTATCTGCTGTCTCCTCTGCGTTTAATTGCAATTGCACGCTTAATGTTATCACACTTGGTTTTAATTTCACGGAGGTTGTTTTGATCCTTCTATATACTGAGTCTGCGTGTTAGGAACCTCCATGGAGCCGGGAGGAACAACTGGAACTGCATTCAGTTGATGCTCACTGTGCATAGTGAAGGAGAGCTTTAAACTGCGCACTCGCTCACTATCGTTAGCTGCCATAATGTGGATTTTAATTAAACACTTAACAACTAATGCTAGCATATAAAACTTTAAAGTACAGTGACACCGGTACCTGTGGATGTTTTTGACAGATCCTGCTCAGTTCAACGTACGAGGGGCGTCCAATAAGTAACGCGACATATATTTTCCTCAGCCAGTTTCAGTTGAAAAAATGGGTAATTTGCTGTGGGGCATTGCGGAATATCCCCCCTTCAGGGCCTATAGTTTCAATAAGCTCCGATAGATGGCGCTGCTATACGTATCCTTCAACATGGCGTCTGTAGTGGAGGTGCATTCTAAGCGTAGGGCTATTACTGAGTTTCTTTTGGCGGAAAGCGATAACATCCTAGACAGGAGTTTGTAGAATGTCTACGGAGACCTAGCAGTGAAGAAAAGGACGGTGATTTGTTGCGCGTGGCGTCTGTCATCATCGCAGCTTCACTGGACGGTTCTTTCTCATCCAACCTGCAGCTCGGATCTCGCACCTTTCATTAGTTTGACCCAAGTGAAGGATGCTGCACTCCACGGGAAGCAATAGGTGCATGATGCAGCAAGATATTAGCTCCAACTACGACTGACAGAGTGGTACCATGCGGGTGTACAGGCCCTCCCAGTAAGGTGGCGTAAGGCCGTCGCATTGAACGGAGATTATGGTGTAAAATAGAATTTCGTAGTCAAAAGAGTGGTGTACTGGAATGCTGAATAAAACCAGCCTACTCTCAGAAAAGAAAAAAAAAAATTTGCGTCACTTGTTGGACGCCCCTCGTAATTACACCTATAAAATTCGACCAAAACGTTGTAATGAATTTGAACTAATCAGCAAATTAAATTTTAAATTATATGACGACCTACATTTAGTTATTACTGATTAAATGACACTTATTTAAAGGAAGCTCTCGATATCTGAGGTGCTACTCAGCCTCTGTATTGAGGTTGGAGTGGCAGGCATACAGGCTGTTTGCTCAAAAGTAACGATCGTCCATCTGGTTGCCCACCATGAAAACTTTTGGCTCAGTGGGGACCCGATGGTAAGCTCCATCGTTTTATGCAGCAAGATAATAGGCCTAAGCTGCAAAAGATAAAACATATTTCTCTTAGCCGTACTTTACTCAGTTTCATCTACGATTTGTTGCAAATGGTGCTAAATGCTAACCTCTAGCATATCAAGCAGGTTTCAAAAAAACTGTTTTAGATCTGTGTAGCTCCTCATGTTCAACTGTTCCGGGCGCCTCTTTTTTGTGGCTGTAGCTGCGGTAGTCTACTGACGACAGCACATGTTCTTGTTGAGTGCCCCCTGCCGGCTGATCTGCGGCACTTTCTTAGCTTGCCTATCTCACTATCTAAAATGCTTGCGGATGACGTGACAGCCACAACGAAGGTGTTGCATTTCCTGAGGGAGGGTGGACTATACACTAAACTATTATGCTCCGCCACTTTCAGTATTAAGGATGGTTGTGGTAGGGGAGGGGCGGAGGGGGGGGGGATAGCCCCCTCTCTGCGATGGATATCCTCCATGCGACCGCAAGTTAAGGTTACTTTCTTCCCCCGTCACCTTGGTGCGCCCTTAGACCCTCTTGTGCAAGATGCTGCCTGTGTTACCTTTATTTCCGTTTACCTATCATGCTACAGCTAATGTCGCACCCTTTTTCAAACGCTTTCGCTTGTTTACGTAGTTGCAGCAGCCAAGACACTGCTTCTCTCGCTTTTTACCTCTTTACGTGTTCCTCTCATGAAATGGAGGAACTAATGACCCACTAGTACAGTCCCTTCAAACACATAATCATGATCATAATCACCAGGACTTATCAGCAGTGATGATATGTTCTCTTTTTAAATCATGTTTTCAGCTAAAACGGTGAGTGAATGTTGCAGTGTACCTTCAAGACACGTGGCTGCAGCAAAGAAAATTTCGATATCAAAAGTGCTCATGTCAATTTATTTGGTGGCATAGTACACAGTGTTCACGTCTATTTGCGTTGGATGCACCTCATCTGTAAGGAAGGACTCATTAACACACACGGGGTTTACCAACATTATATATGTTTAGAAGATTATGGTTTCAGTCCTCTGGATTTAATTTACGCTAACTCCTCCTTAATTATTCTGTTGCGCTATGACAAAGTTCTTGGACAAAAGTTAGTCACATCGCTGTTTTGCTCTATGCATTCGTATATGTTATGTACTTATATCTCATATAAAGTGGAATGTTTCAGGCCGTGAAAAGCCAGGGTCGTCGTATCTCGTGAATTCACAGATTCGAATCTAAAGTAGTGACTGGCTTTCAAATCGTACAAAAATCTAATATCAGTAGCAGGGAAGGCGAGTGAAATGCTTAGATTTGTTGGAAGAATTCTGGGAAAGTACAGTCCACCTGCGAAAGAATTCGCATACATAACATTAGTGCACTCAATTTTAGAAACTCATCTGTTTGTAGTTTTTTTCAAGGAGGTGCAACAGACACCGAGTGAATTCGGCGAGGAGCAATTGCGATCGCAAAAGGTCGGTAGAACCTATTCGAATGTGTAACAGAGATTGTAGCATTTCAGCCCACGTTTTGTCATATTTCACCGTACAGTGTACTAAAGCTCATACTGCCGCAAGTTAGCGAGCAGGCAAGGTCACTAGAGTACCCCAACCCCAGAAAAGACAGATATAACTTCATTTATATGTACTGTTTAAACATTTATGCCGATTTCCAACCATGTTTATGACAATATTCACGCTGACGGTTTTCCAATTATGATTTCAGTAACGCTAATTTCACACTTTAAGCCTAGTTAAAGATTTCATTTAATGTTACATACCATTGTCGGACTACACTGACCAATGACTAGCGCACCCAGAGCGAGGAAGCACGAGATAGTCAGGCCACCTCATCAAGTGCTCTAGGGTAAACTGTCACCTAGTTTACAGCTAACTTTCACACCAGCAACATTTTCATGGTGCAAATGGATGTTGCGTCTTACTCAGATTAAAGTAACGTCTATATCCACCTCGAGAAACTTTTTTAACCACAGTCGACAACTAGTTTTGCGAGAGGTAATACATGTGTGCGGAGGACGTTAATTTACAGAGTGTCTGAGCTAGAGTTATACAAAAAGCGTTAGAGTTATACAAAATCATTTGTTGATACACTACTGGCCATTAAAATTGCTACACCAAGAAGAAATGCATATGATAAACGGGTATTCATTGGAGAAATATATAATACTAGAACTGACATCTGATTACATTTTCACGCAATTTGGGTGCATAGATCCTCAGAAATCGGTACCCAGAACAACCACCTCTGGCCGTAATAACGGCCTTGATACGCCTGGGCATTGTGTCAAACAGAGCTTGGATGGCGTGTACAGGTAGAGCTGCCCATGCAGCTTCAACACGATACCACAGTTCATCAAGAGTAGTGACTAGCGTATTGTGACGAGCCAGTTCCTCGGCCACCATTGACCAGAAGTTTTCAGTTGGTGAGACATCTGGAGAATGTGCTGGCCGGGGCAGCAGTCGAAAATTTTCTGTATCCAGAAAGGCCCGTACAGGACCTGCAACATGCTGTCGTGCATTATCGTGCTGAAATGTAGGGTTTCGCAGAGATCGAATGAAGGATAGAGCCACGGGTCGTGATACATCTGAAACGTAGCGTCCACTGTTCAAAGTGCCGTCTATGAGAACAAGAGGTGAACGAGACGTTAACCAATGGCACCCCATACCATCATGCCGGGTGATACGCCAGTATGGCGATAACGTATACACGCTTTCAATGTGCGTTCACCGCGATGGCGCCAAATACGGATGCGACCATCATGATGCTGTAAACAGAACCTGGATTCATCCCAAAAAATGACGTTTTGCCATTCGTGCACCCAGGTTCGTCGTTGAGTACACCATCGAAGGCGCTTCTGTCTGTGATGCAGCCATGGTCTCCTAGCTGATAGTCCATGCTGCTGCAAACGTCGTCGAACTGTTCGTGCAGATGGTTGTTGTCTTGCAAACGTCCTCATCTGTTGACTCAGGGATGGACACGTGGCTGCACGATCCGTTACAGCCATGCGAATTAGATGCCTGTCATCTCGACTGCTAGTGATAGGAGGCCTTTGGGATCCAGCACGGCGTTCCATATTGCCCTCCTGAACCCACCGAATCCATATTCTGCTAACAGTCATTGGATCTCGACCATCGAGAGCAGCAATGTCGCGATACGATAAACCGCAATCGCGATAGGCTACAATCCGACCTTTATCAAAGTCGGAAACGTGATGGTACGCATTTCTCCTCCTTACACGAGGCATCACAACAACGTTTCACCAGGCAACGCCGGTCAACTGCTGTTTGTGTATGAGAAATCGGTTGGAAACTTTCAGCACGTTGTAGGTGTCGCCACCAGCGCCAAACTTGTTTGAATACTATGACAAGCTAATCATTTGCATATCACAGCATCTTCGTCCTGTCGGTTAAATTTCGCGTCTGTAGCACGTCATCATTGTGGTGTAGAAATTTTAATGGCCAGTAGTGTATTTTAGTACGTGTTAAGGTTTATAACCGTATCTGTTCAACATTGTGCACTGGAGCTCAAAAATTTTATGCCTGTTGTTACAGTTCATTGTGGACACCGCTTGTAACATCGAAAGTATTGAAACGGTTCACCATTTTTAGCTGGACAGATATCTAAACTGTAACTTCACTTCGCGCCAAACGTTTGTAACCACGACAAGTGTTATGGACTCTACTGCGGCATAGATCCGGTTTCTCAAATCTACCGGATCTCGAACCCTTGTTCTGCAAACAATACGCTTAATAAACCCCCAGGCCATGAAATCAAGCGGAGTGAGATGGAGACCGAGGAGGCCAGGCAATGGGATCCCTCCCCCCTCCCACCCCCCCCCCCCCCACCCCCTTCCTATCCAACGCCCAGAAAACATCTCAGAGACAAATCTGTTAACGTCCCCATGATACAGGGTAGGGCACCAACTTGCTGGAAAATGACTTCGGGAGGTATCGGTGGAAACGCATAGTTCGCCAACATGTTGAGATAAGTGCGCTCTGTCGATGAAGACTCCAATAAAAAAACAGACCCATCACACCATGTTTATGTTATCTCAACCACTTATTAACTTTTGATGTGTCCCTTTCGTATTCAATTACTTCTCCTTGAGTTTCACTTCCCCATACTCGACAGTTATGTCTTTTAACATTTGCCACTGACGTAGAAGGTAGATTCATCACTGAACAGGACTGCACTGATGTAGTCGTTGTTTCCGTCTATACGATGGTACCTTTCAGAAGCAAAATAGCATCGTCTGCAGTGATTATCAGACTTAATGTGATGCAAAAGTTGGAGTTTGTAAGTACACAGCAGCACACTTTTGTGCACAATGTCGTAAACCATCGAACGGGAGACTGCTAGCTCCCTACTAACTTCTCTAATAGATTTACGTGGGATTCCAGCGAATACTTCCCGTACTCGTTTTACAGTCTCTTCGTTCACGTGTTTTTTAGGAAGTTTTCCAACATTCGAAATCAAACTTCTCATTTTACGAAGAGTTCTGTCTCACTGATAAATGGATTTGCGTGTGGGACGTTCTACGTTCCTTCCTTCTTGCGCGCCACTGAACATGTGTTACAGATATTAGCTCTGCTAACCATAGGACACACTGCAACTTTTGCTGTGGCGGCCACGTATTGACTGTCAGAAGTATGTCTGCCTACTGCACAGTAAATATTTGCATACTTGCGCGATAAGATTCACTTGTCACCGACGTTCATGAAATAACGAGGATCACATCTTGGAGAGTGTGTCAGTCGACTGCATATTTACTCAACAACATAAATTGTCGAATTATTTCGTTACAAGCATTTGAGTGTGTGTACCTGTAGCCCGGACAACACTGTATTTAGCATAAAGATGAACTGTTAGTTACAATTGTTTCAGAAAAAAATTACGTGCAGTTTCCATACTTCAAAAAATTGGTGTTATAACTGAGCTGTGTTACTGCTCAAGTTACGTACTAGAGAAACCAAAATTGCAATTTAACCACAGCTAGTCAAAGGAGATAGGAAGCTAGGGATCTTTGCTGATGGACAAACTTGTGGTTGGCGCATAATTTTAATTTCAACTAAAGAAGAAATTTCATTAGTACAGAATTAGAATAGCAATATAAAAATTTAATTCGGACCTTAGTCCTCTTAAGAAAATATACAACTGAATTTAACCGTCTGCCCCCCCCCCTCTTTTTTTTTTTTTTAAAAAAAGAGAGATACAAATGGAATTACCAAAGATCAAGTCTTTAAATTTCGGACGCTTGTCCTTCACCAAACTAAGAAAACTATGTTATTAGATCATGAATTAATATAACAAACAGTATTTTAAAGGTAATAAATATATCTGATTGCAAAAGGATCACAGTCAGTCACCACCATAGGCACACTATCAAGTTCATTGCTTACATAACCAAAATTTACACAACACTAATGATTCACCTTTAGTTACTTATGAAAAGATCTCGTCCGTCCTGGCGGACAGACCGGATATTTAACTAAAGGATGGAAGCGCCGCTTATACACGGTGGTACTCGAAACAAACGAGTAGAAAGCAATCGCCAAGCAATTTCGAAGATGATCAGGCTGCAAGCCTAGGCAGAAAACACGTCGAACATACACACGATCTCAGCCTGCCCGCCCCATCTGCCCCACATCCCAGACCATTTCTGCAATAGCAAATAATTCACGCGGCAGACAAATTTAACTCGTGATTCACCTTTTTCAAGGCAATGGCTACGTGACTATCTGTAACATAACTGAAAACCAAACTGAGACATTTACCGAATACAAGAACAATTAAAATTTCACTGACTTAACAAAAGCTCTGCCCTTTAAATTAAAAGAAAGTCTAAACCCAAAACGGGGAGATCACACTAATTAACATACTACATCAAATTAACACTGCAAGGAACCTTTAAAACAAGTAGTAAAACTCTATTACCTTTTGCATTTGCCGAAATAGTTACACTCCAGTCCGCCGAATCAACACTTCGAAGCTTTTAAGTTCCGTATAATACCCTCTTATTCAAAACAATCCTTAACTGATCTTCGGTAGATACGACAGGCCACAAGTTTCACAAATCTTCACAGGTTAACTGCAGAATATGCCTCCAGTTACGCGATGAGAAGACGTCCAGCATGAGATGACGGACCTGCCACCGTCTCGCACGCAAACGCGCCGACTTATCAGCGCCGTACACCCGCGGGGCGGCAAAACGGCAACGACGGCGAGGCCCAGGCACAGCGGATAGAGATGAGGGACTGTCTTCAAAACATGTTGCCTCGTTGAACGCCGTCCGGAGAGAGCCCTCGGCCACACGCCAAGCCGGAAAACCGAAGGCGGAACAGTTACAGATACAAGACCAGACGAGTGTCGATATCAGCGACGCAAGTGGAGCATAAATAACGCCAGTCGCCACCGTTCAGTAACATTTGCTACATATTATTGGTTCAAATGGCTCGGAGCACTATGTGACTTAACTTCTGAGGTCATCAGTCCCCTAGAACTTAGCACTGCTTAAACCTAACTAACCTAAGGACATCACACAGAGGCAGGCTTCGAACCTGCGACCGTAGCGGTCGCGCGGTTCCAGACTGAAGCGCCTAGTACCGCTCGGCCACTCCGACCGGCTGCATATTATTATGGTACTCGATACGTGATGACTAGCTTCCGCGATCTTTGATGCAAACCTTAATACCAGACTGGCACTTGGAAGATGTTTATTGTAACGTATCTTTTCCAAATTTCTTAAACTGAAGTAATAAAAAAATCAGGTAGTATCCCACTGTTTTGATACTCCTGGTGTCGAAATATTCCCACAAGCTACTACAAAGAACCGCTGTTCAATGCACGCATTTTAGGATTCGCGGTCGATGCAGAACAGATCTACTGGGGCTAACGAGACAACTACTGAAGACACAAGGTACGCATACCTCTTCTAAGTCACGCTAGGAGACGATCTGGGGAAAATGGTGGAGTGTTTTCGCTTGAAAATGCAACAGTTCGCAAAGAACAACTTGCGCTGTTAGCATGTCAGACGCAGCAATGTGTCACAATAGAAACATTCCGTGTCTCATCCTAATTAATTAATTGGTAAGGGCTAGAAACGCTACAAGATGCTTAGGTAATGTAATTTGGGTACATTTAGAAGAAAGGTGACTTTGATTTCTTGAAATACTGTTAGATAAACATACAAGACCGATAAAGAACAAAAACTTCTCAACAATTCTGCTGCTATCATCGCATATGTCCATAGGGATCATGACAATACGCTATGAGGGGCAGTCGCCAATAAAGACTATTTCTTTCATTCCACTCGATGACCACAAAAATTTGTCGTCAGCCTATCGATTTTGTTCGATAATGACCGTCCTTAGATCGCAGCACTTATTTTCTGCTTCAGCTTACAGAGCCTAACAAGAATCCGAGATGTCAAGATGGTCGATATGAACTTATTCTCCAACGACAACAGTTTCGTGGTCTTCGACTGAGATTAAGGAAACAAACTCATTATTTCCTGGATCGCTGTCTTTGTTCGCTAATATGTTGCATAACGTAAAACAAGTGCTATGCTGGTTTATGAAAGAATAAAAAGAGTCCGTAAACGGAATCAAAAATGAGTTCCGGGTGATGAACGTGATCATTAGGGACTAAAACTGAGGCCGGTCGATGTGGCCGAGCGGTTCTATGCGCTTCAGTCCAGAACCGCGCGACCGCTACGGTCGCAGGTTCGAATCCTGCCCCGGGCATGGGTGTGTGTGATGTCCTTAGGTTAGTTAGGTTTTATGTAGTTCTAAGTTCTAGGGGACTGATGACCTCAGATGTTAAGTCCCATAGTGCTCAGAGCCATTTGAACTAAAACTGACGACAAGTTTTTGTGATTATCGACTGGAATTTCAGATACGTTAGAGATCAGGGCACTTGAAGAGATATATAAATAGTCATTTGTCCTTCCCTCAGTGCGAGAATAGACTAGAAAACTGCCAACATTTGTAAGAACCTCGAAGTGCGCGACACGCTGTAAGTTGCTTGCGAAGTATATGTGTGGATGTAGCGTCAGATAACGAGTGAGAAATAAGCTTTGTATCTATAACAATCGGAAACTGCACTACAAGAACCACCTCGACATTGATTCACATAAGAACCGGAGGAGATTAGCGCCGCGTCGACAACGAAGTCGCTATAGACGGAGGACAAGCTCGTATTAGGGAAGGATGGAGACGGAAACATGATTTCCCCTTTCAAAGGAACCATCCCGGCATTTGCCATTGCCTGAAGCTATTTAGGGATATCACTAGAAACTTAAATTTGGATGGCCGGACGCGGATTTGAACTGTCGTCCTGCCGAATGCGAGCCCAAAGTGCTAATCACTGTACCAGCTCGTCGTACAAGAAATGGTTCAATGGCTCTTAGCACTATGGGACTTAATATCTGAGGTGAACAGGCCCCTAGAACTTAGAACTACTTAAACCTAACTAACCTAAGGACAATACACACATCCATTCCCGAGACAGGATTCGAACCTGCGACGGTAGCAGCCGCGTGGTTCCGGACTGAAGCGCCTAGAACCGCTCGGCCACAGCGGCCGGCGCCATACAAGACCCGTGAGACAGAACAACACACGTTGCTTGTCAGACCGCCCGCGACGTGCTCGCTTCTTGTCTCCTACGGATGCGTGTCACGTAGGCGAACGCTGGTCGTTAGGCGTGAGTCAGCGTTATGAGCTATTGTCACCGCCCACTTATGCACTCACTGCGTAACCAGCAGGCAACCGGGATGCAACGAGTCGAGGCGCTCGCTAGCTCTCTTCTACAACACGCAAATCTAGTGGCTACTCGTGTCGACACAGCGTGTTTTGTACGAATACTCACCCGTGTACGCTCCCAGACCAGTAAACTGCAAAACGTAAAGGTCCAAATGTACCTGCTTCCTTCATTCCCTATAACACATGCTTGTGAACTAAGACATTATGACCACACTGCGGGCGTTTGGCTGCGGCAAAGTGTATACAGGTGTAACGGGAAGGACTGTTGAAGAAAGTATTAAGGAACACAAACGCCACACGTGCCTAAAACAAAGTATGTAATCGGCGGTAGCGGAACAGCACGAGAACTGTGACTTTGACATAGATTTCAGTAACGTACGTGTGTTGGCTAGGGAAACAAATATTTATAGAAGAAAAGTCCAAGAACTGATGGGAATTTCTAAGAAACCATGTAACTTCGACAGAGAGCTGGCTGTGATGTGGGGTCTGAGAGGGGCACCGTCAAATGAGGTGTGCCTCAGGGATCAGTGTTGGGGCCCCTCTTGTTCCTTATTTATATAAATGATACGCCTTCTAGTATTGCAGGTAATTCTTAAATATTTCTGTTTGCTGAAGTAAAGGATGAGGTGTGCAACACTGACTCTGTTTCAAATAGTGCAGTTCATGACTTGTAAGTAGCAGTGCATAGCTTGTAGAAAATAAACTAACGCTAACCACATTAAGACTCAGTTTTTACAGCTTCTAATACACAGTTCAACAAAACCCGACCTTTTAATTTCACAGAAGGGGCCTATGATTCGTGTTCAGATAGATATTAAACTATCGTGGAAAGCACATCTTGTTCGAAGACTTAATGCTGCCATTTTTACTATTAGGACGGTATCTGAAGTTCGACATAAAAATTAGTCTACTTTGTTTTCATTCGCTTATGTCATACGATATTTTATTTTGGGGTAACTCTTCTGTTTCAAAGGATATTTTTGGCTCAGAAACGGGCAGTTCGGGCAATAAGTGGTGTGAGTTCGCGAACTTCTTGTCGACCCCTGTTCACTAGTCTGGGTATTCCGACATTCGCCTCTCAATATATGTAAGTTCTTTACTGTCGTTTCTTGTTAACAATATCAGAGTATTGCCAGGAAGTAGCAGCTTTCACTCAGTTAATACTATGCAGAAATTCAGTCTGCATTTCGATCGCACTTCCTTAACTCTTGTGCAGAAAGGTGTGCGGTATACTTCTGCATCCATTTTCAATAAGCTACCACAAGAATTCAAAAATATTAGCAGTAATCCACGTGCTTTCAAATCGAAACTGAAAAGTTTCCTCGTGGGTCACTACTTCTATTCTGTCGAGAAGTTCCTTGAAAAATTAAGTTGATTCCTATTTTATACTGTCGATTGCGGTTAGTTACACTTATTGCTTGACTTTTTTGGATTTATAAACTTTTGTTTTATCTTTTATTGATTTTATGTTGGAATTTCATGTACTGACTCGTTCCATAACATTGGAGATTTGCTCCTCAATTTGGTCCTATGAGACTAGACGTGTAAATAAATAAAATAAATAAATAGAGAACGGCTATAGGCTTCCGGCATCGTGGTTTCCCGCCATCATGAAAGTGAATACGCGGCCACTGTGTGCAAGAAACACAAACAACGCCCAGAAGCCATCTCTGCGGGTAGTAAAATTTTGGATGAACATCCCACCTTTCTTGTTCTGCTTTTCGCTTCTAGCCAATGATACTGGCTAGCCAGTAGAAGCCGGAGGAACTTTAACTAATGACTCTTCCCAGCATAAGTGCGAGAAAAATCCCGTTCTAACCAATGACGTGGTTTTAGCCAATAGCCCCTTTCTTCGGAATTAGCGCAGGAACTATTCAGTGAGGATGGGCCATCAAGGGCATCAACAAGGTTTTTACCCAATAATCCCATTTCTCCAGCACAAGCGAGGGAGAACTTCCTTTTACAAGAGAGGGTGACACTGGTCTCTGACAGAGCTTAGTTTACAGTGGACACCACAAGATCCTCACATAGACCCCAGTAGAGGGGTCTAAACGTCGATCGTATGAAGAAATACCACGCGGCCTAACAACCCCGAAGATTTGAACTTTAAATGACCACTGCCTGCGACGCACCTGTAGCCGCCAGGTAACGTTACGGCCATGTGTCGCGATAAGGAAAGTATGTAAATAAGCGGAGCAGAGACAAACAAATAATAATTCTAGCGACGATATCGGCCGCATACGGATAAATCCGCGAACATAAACGTATTTGACATTAGGCAGATTCTTAAGGCCACACACATGGGGAGCATCTCGGAAATGAGATGTCAGTCTGCTGTTCGCGTGCACCGGTCACGGGCATTTTTGGAAAGTAGTTGATGGACAGTGAAACAAATTATGAAGGCAGCAGGGATAACAGATACTGAGCGAACAGCAACTAGTACAAAATTCAGGCTCTGGTTACTCTGACGTTCACGTCTAGTCACAGTCCTCGGAGGCTTTCCCGTTTTGTAAAGCAGAATGGGGGATGACCCGCGGTACTTCTGATGACACGGTAAAATACTGGTGAAGGCAAAAGTGCTTTTGAACAAACTGTTCCGTGCTCATTGTTGAACTTGGGGCTATACAGCAAACGACCCATATGTGCACTCATGTTGACCCAATTAGCCGATTATACTAGACACGGCATCATCGACATGGGAGCGTGGATGATGGAACCCTGCTGCCTGGTCAGATGAATCACGTTTCTTGCTGCACCAGATCGACGACCGTGCTCGGTTACACTATTACACAAGCAAAAGGCTGGTCAAAACATAAACCACAGCGCAGAGCAGTGAGCCACGTGCTATGCTATGATGGACATTCAGCGATCTTCTACGGGATATGTGGTAGTAACTGGTGGCACAATGGCAACTGTGAATTACTGAACATTACTGCGAACGACCTGCATCCCTTGATGCTTGATGTCTTGCTCCAACGTTGATGGCATCTTCACCTGGATAGCGCTTCGTGTCACAATCGTGCTCCAGTAGTTTGTGGAAGATGACAGCGAGCGCACGGTCATGTGTCGGCCACCAAATTCACCTGATCTGAACATGATGGAACACATCTGAAACACTGCCAGGCAACAACTGCAGAGCCGGTAAGGCCTATACAAAAGTCTAACAGAATGTTTCAGGGAACTTACATGAGAATCTTTCGAAGGACGTAGATGTTGTTCTTTAGGGTAACTTCAGAGAACTGATATTCAATTTATAGGCCTACACCAATAATTCTGTTACATGCCATGTCTAGATATTGATAATGTTGAGCGATTAAGCCACTTACAGAGACATATAGTCATTTTCCCCTCTCTCAGTACGTTAATGGGGTATGACAGAAATTTGCATGTTGTTGTTGTGGTCTTCAGTCCTGAGACTGGTTTGATGCAGCTCTCCATGCTACTCTATCCTGTGCAAGCTTCTTCATCTCCCAGTACCTACTGCAACCTACATCCTTTTGAATCTGCTTAGTGCATTCATCTCTTCGTCTCCCTCTATGATTTTTACCCTCCACTCTGCCCTCCAATACTAAATTGGTGATCCCTTGATGCCTCAGAACATGTCCTACCAACCGGTCCCTTCTTCTAATCAAGTTGTGCCACAAACTCCTCTTCTCCCCAATTCTATTCAATACCTCCTCATTAGTTATGTGATCTATCCATCCAATCTTCAGCATTCTTCTGTAGCACCACATTTTGAAAGCTTCTATTCTCTTCTTGTCCAAACTATTTATCGTCCATGTTTCACTTCCGTACATGGCTACACTCCATACAAATACTTTCAGAAACGACTTCCTGACACTTGAATCTACACTCGATGTTAACAAATTTCTCTTCTTCAGAAACGCTTTCCTTGCCATTGACAGTCTACATTTTATATCCTCTCTACTTCGACCGTCATCAGTTCTTTTGCTCCCCAAATAGCAGAACTCCTTTACTACTTTCAGTGTCTCATTTCCTAATCTAATTCCCTCAGCATCACCCGACTTAATTCGACTGCATTCCATGATCCTCGTTTTGCTTTTGTTGATGTTCATCTTATATCCTCCTTTCAAGACACTGTCCATTTGTTCAACTGCTCTTCCAAGTCCTTTGCTGTCTCTGACAGAATGACAATGTCATCGGCGAACCTCAAAGTTTTTATTTCTTCTCCATGGATTTTAATAAATACTCCGAATTTTTCTTTTGTTTATTTTACTGCTTGCTCAATATACAGATTGAATAGCATCGGGGAGAGGCTACAACCCTGTCTTACTCCCTTGCCAACCAGTGCTTCCCTTTCATGTCCCTCGACTCTTATAACTGCCATCTGGTTTCTGTACAAATTGTAAATAGCCTTTCGCTCCCTGTATTTTACACCTGCCACCTTCAGAATTTGAAAGAGAGTATTCCAGTCAACACTGTCAAAAGCTTTCTCCAAGTCTACAAATGCTAGAAACGTAGGTTTGCCTTTTCTTGAGCTAGTTTCTAAAATAAGTCGTAGGGTCAGTATTGCCTCACGTGTTCCCATATTTCTACGGAATCCAAACTGATATTCCCCGAGGTCAGCTTCTACCAGATTTTCCATTCTTCTGTAAAGAATTCGCGTTAGTATTTTGCAGCCGTGACTTATTAAACTGATAGTTCGGTAATTTTCACATCTGTCAGCGCCTGCTTTCTTTGGAATTGGAATTATTATATTCTTCTTGAAGTCTGAGGGTATTTCGCCTGTCTCATACATTTTGCTCACCAGATGGTAGAGTTTTGTCAGGACTGGCTCTCCTAAGGCTGTCATTAGTTCTAATGGAATGTTGTATACTCTCGGGGCCTTGTTTCGACTTAGGTCTTTCAGTGCTGTATCAAACTCTTCACGCAGTATGATATCCCCCATTTCATCTTCATCTACATCCTCTTCCATTTCTATAACATTGCCCTCAAATACATCACCCTTGTATAGACCCTCTATATATTCCTTCCACCTTTCTGCTTTACCTGCATTGCTTAGAACTAGGTTTCCATCTGAGCTCTTGATATTCATACAAGTGGTTCTCCTTTCTCCAAAGGTCTCTTTAATTTTCCTGTAGGCGGTATCTATCTTACCCCTCGTGAGAAGCCTCTCCATCGTTACATTTGTCCTCTAACCATGCCTATTTAGCCATTTTGCACTTCCTGTCGATCTCATTTTTGAGACGTTTGTATTCCTTTTTGCCTGCTTCATCTACTGCATTTTTATATGTTCTCCTTTCGTCAATTAAATTCAATATTTCTTCTGTCACCCAAGGATTTCTACTAGCCCTCGTCTTTTTACCTACTTGATCCTCTGCTGCCTTCACTACTTCATTCCTCAAAGCTACCCATTCTTCTTCCACTGCATATTGTGGTACAAAGTACTCCTTCAAATTATGAAGACAGCAGGGATTTAAAAAAAAAATACTGAGCCAAATGTTATCAGTGACCAGTACAAAATTCAGGCTCCAGCGTAGGAACATGCACACATACAGATGCCGACAGAAACGCGTATATACGGTGTCGAAGAGCACTGCATTGGCGGAACTGTCATTTATAATCAGGTGACTCATGTAAAAAGGTTACCGACATGATTATGGCCGCACAATGGCAATTAACAGACTTTGAACGCAAAATGGTAGCTGGAGCTAGACGCATGGGATATTCCACTTCGACAACGGTTGAAGAATTCAATATTCCGCTATACACAGTGTCAAGACTGTACCGAGAAAACCAGACCTCAGGTATTACCTCTCACCGCTGTTAAAGCAGTGGTCGACGGCCGTCTCTTAACAACCGAGAACAGCAGCGTTTGCGGTAACATGCGAGCAACACTGCGGAAATAAACACAGAAATCAATGTAGGGCGTACAATGAACGTATCTGTTAGGCAGTCCGGGAAAATTTGGTGTTAATGGGCTATGGCAGCAGACGACCGAAGCGAGTGCCTTTCCTAACAGAACAACATCGCCTGGAGTGGCTTTCTTGGGCTCGTGATCATAACGGTTGGATCCTGGTCGAATGGAAAACCGTGACCTGGTAAGATGAATCCCGATTTCACTTGGTAAGAGCTGGTGGTAGGATTCGAGTGTGGCGCAGATCCCACGAAGCCATGGATCACTGTTGTCAACAAGGCAGTGTACAAGCTGGTTGTGGCTCCATGATGTTGAGCTGTGTTTACATGGAATGTACTGGGTCCTCTGGTCCAACTGAACCGACCATTGACAGGAAATGGTTATGTTCGGCTACCAGGAGACAATTTGCAGTCATTCATGGACTTTACGATCCCAAAAAAGATGCAACAATGCGCTATTTCATCAGGCCACAATTGTTCGCGTTATATCTGGCCACCCAGATCGCCTGACCATGAATCCCATCGAACATTTGTGGGACATAATCTCGGGGTCATGTCGTGCACAAAATCCTGCACTGGCAACACTTTCGGAATTATGGACGGATATAGAGGCAACACGGCTCAGTATCCAACGACTTTTTGAGTCCATGCCACGACGAGCTGCACTATTATTTTTGGGGGGGGGGGGGGGGAGGGGCGGGGGGGGGGCGGAGGGGGTCATCAGTCTTCTGACTGGTTTGATGCCGCCCGCCACAAATTCCTGTGCCAACCTCTCCATCTCAGACTAGCACTTGGAATCTAAGTCCTCAGTTATTTGCTGGATGTATTCCAATCTCTGTCTTCCTCTACAGTGTTTGCCCTCTACAGCTCTCTTCAATATCATGGAAGTCATTTCCTGATGTCTTAAAAGATGTCCTATCATCCTGTCCCTTCTCCTTGTCAGTGGTTTGCACGTATTTCTTTCCTCTCCGACTCTGTGCAGAACATTCTTGTTCCTCTCCTTTTTAGTCTGCATAATTTTCAGCATTCGTCTGTAGCACCACATGTCAGATGCGTCGATTCTCTTCTGTTCTGGTTTTCCCTCAGTCCATGTTTCACTACCATACAGTGCTGTACTCCAAACCTAGCTTCTGAGAAATTTCTTTCTGAAATCAAGAACTATGTTTGATACCAGTAGACTTCTCTTGGGCAGGAATGCCCTTTTTGCTAGTGCTAGTGGCTAATATTGCATTACCGCGGGAAAAAAGAGGCCCGACACGATAGTGGGAGATATCTTACGACTTTGTCATCTCACTGTATAAGAGCCGAAGGGTGTTGTGTACATAGTTCCGCGTAGTCAGCGCGTACACAACTTTCCCACTAGAGCGCGCCCCGCTAAGCACAACCGCGCAGGCGCAGCGCTCGTCCGTCTCCGCACTACTAGATGGCGCTGCCATAAAGACGGACCAAATTCTGCTTCCGCCGATCCGCGTATTAATATGTAACGCAGCCAATGAGATTGCTGCTAACGTAGAACCTTTTCTCCTCGCGGATCACACTCGCGCAGTGATACCTGAACG
This sequence comes from Schistocerca americana, assembly GCF_021461395.2. Lineage (NCBI taxonomy): Eukaryota > Metazoa > Arthropoda > Insecta > Orthoptera > Acrididae > Schistocerca > Schistocerca americana. The sequence continues at coordinate 382,447,785 of NC_060124.1, forward strand.
CGCGAGGTATTATAATGAGTGCACAGACCTCCGATTAGCCAGTCTGCATTAGTCTGTACCAGTCCACATTAGTCTGTACCAGTCTATGGTCAAGTTTCAGTCTGCGCCTAATAAGATTACCATATTCCTGTACATAGCCATGAAGAGAAACGTATAGACACTTTGTCAAGGACCAGAGATATGTGAGAATAAGATTAACGTACCAAGATCAAAGGAACTTCAGATTTTCAATTGTAAATAGCATCCAGAATCAAGTTAAGTAAGGTTTATGATTTTTATTATTTTAATAAATGTGTGTAAAAATTAATCAAGTTCTGTTTAAAGTTGGTCACCGTCAATCTGCTACTCTAAGCGTGCAAGTGGCATTTCTATCGTCTGACCTAACGGCAGAAGACAAACACGCCACGATAAGACCACGAGACATATAGCTGACCCTCGCCTACTTCGTTAGAGCGACAAGTCAATCAATCTGATGGTGTGTGTACCGAAGGTCTTACAGTACGCACACCACAAGGGACATGAATGTTATTCAGTATGTACAGTGAGCAAATTGTAAAGGAAGCAAAGGATAAACTTGGAAAAGTAAGTATAGTTGGTCGTATGTTGGTTAGAAGGAGGCCAGTTGAGTGCCAGCAACCACCTTTTTGCGTGCAATCCACACTGGACATACATCTGCAATTATGGTCTGAGGTGCGATTTCGTATGACAATAGGATTCTTGTGGTTATTCCATGCACCCTTACTGCAAATTTGTACGACTGATGGTGTGACCTGTTGTGCTGCCATTCATAACAGCATTCAAGGGGAATTTTCCAACAGGATAACGCTCGCTCACATACCGCTGTTGTAACCCAACATGCTGTACTGAGTGTCGACGTGTTGCCTTGGTTTACTCGATCGCCAGATCTGTCTCCAATCCAGTACATATGGGACATTATCGGACGAAATCTCCAGCATCGTCCTCAAACAATAGCCGTCACTGTGCTGCCGAAACAAGTGCAACAGGCGTGCAACTCCAGCCCACAAATTGACGTCTGGTACCTGTGCAACACAATGCATGCACGTTTGCGTGCTTGCATTCAGCATTCTGGCGCTACACCGGTTATTAATGTACCAACTTCATATTTGCAGTGCCTTATCTCGCTCTTAAGTAATCCATGATTTTGCAATATTAATCACTTAAATTTGTTATCTAGACGAATATTTTCCCAAAATTTCATTATTTCACGTTAATTTTTTTTTGGCACTTCGATTTTTTCCTTTAGTGTAATTACCGGCCGGCCGCGGTGGCCGAGCGGTTCTAGGCGCTTCAGTCCAGAACCGCGCGACTGCTACGGTTGCAGGTTCGAATCCTGCCTCGGGCATGGATGTGTGTGATGTCCTTAGGTTAGTTAGGTTTAAGTAATTCTAAGTTCTAGGGGACTGATGACATCAGATGTTAAGTCCCATAGCGCTCAGAGACATTTTTTGTTGTTGTTGTAATTATCGAGCAGGGCAGCGCAGTAGTTAACACACTTGATTCGCATTCAGGAGAACGGCGGTTCAAATCCCCATCCGGCGTCCAGAGCTAGGATTTCTGTGATTCTTCTAAACTGTTCAAGGCAGATGCTGGGATGATTCCTTTGTAAAGGGCATGGATGGTCTCATCTTTCCATACTCTGAGCTTCGTACTCTGTCTCGAAAATGACCCCATAGTCGATGGGATGTTAAAATCTAAAGCTTCCTTCCACACAAGATAACTGTATATGTCAGATTTAACTGTTCCAATCACTAAACATATGACGGACCACTGAGTTGAAATTTGACTCTCATGCTTAGAGGCCTGCATTTTGATGATTTGTCGTTTCTCTGTTTAGTTTTAAGCAAACCCTATTAACCATGTGTTTATACATAAAAGATTACTATGTGGAAATAGGTTGGATGCGTTGATTTTTAGTTATGTATGGGTATAGAATATCTTAATGCGAACTGCTTAATACCCATCGTGCAAACTTGTGAGGCAGAGATGTGAGCAAGACCTGACTCGAATTCGTATGGCGGATTAATGACCTTGGTCAGGCACACCAGCAAGCCTAAGTGTGATTTTTAGACGGTTTCCCACACTGGTCTCTGAAAATGTTTGGCTGTGCCCCAATACTAAACACAAATATACTACTAACAAACTTAAGGAGCAGCAACACACACAAAGAAGTATACGCTGTTCACAGTCACGATAGCGCACTCTTTTTTTCTTTATTGTCATTTTAAGCACCTTATACAAGGCGGGTTGTCAGCAGCATATTACGCTGCTCTTCAGCCGTGAGAGGTACAATAATATGACATGACAGGTGGCACAGATAATAGAATAAAAACGGCGGGCAAAAAACTGTAGATACAAAAAACAATAAACATGAAGCAGTTCACGCTAGACGAAAAAACAGTAACACTTGTTGACACGGCGCCACACACGAGACACTGACGGCGGTGATCTCTGGCGCGCGAATGTCCACTGAGCGTGCACGAGTCCGGGGACCTGCCAAGAGAGGAGGAGTGGGGTGGGGGGGTGGGAGACGGAGAGGGGAGAGCAGAGATGCCACGGGCAGGGGAAATAGGGGGAAGGGAGGAAGGGGGAGGGGAAGCCCAGGGGGTGAGGGGTGGAGGAAGGGGGGAAAAGAAGAAGGGACAGAGGGTGCCTAAAGGAAAAGACACAGGAAGTGGGGGGGGGGGGAGGATCAAAGTTGATAGGAGGGGTAGATGGAGGGGAGGAGGACATCATCAGGGAGGGGGAGCTGGCAGAAGCCACCTTGGGAGAGGGTAAGGAGGGTGGAGAGATGGAGACCGGGTGGGACGTGGGAATACAGGCGCGGCAGCGGGCAGGGGTGGGAGAGGATGGGCGACACAAGCGGGTGAGGAGGATCGAGTTTACAGGAGGTGTGCAGGATCCGTATCCTTTCAAGGAAAAGGAGGAGGTGGGGGAACGGAATGAGATCATACAGGATCCGCATGGGGGAGGGGAGACGGATGCGATAGGCGAGGCTGAGAGCATGGCGTTCAAGGATTTGAAGGGATTTATAAAAGGTAGGGGGGGCGGAGATCCAGGCCGGATGAGCGTAACAAAGGATAGGGCGGATGAGGGATTTACGATAGCGCACGCAAATTCTCTGCTTTATACATGGGTTGAATGAAAAGTAATGCCTCCACCTTCGTGGAGTGTGGCAAACAGATTGGTTTTGGTGAAGCACGCGTACTGGCGAAACAGCCTCTTACATCCAGGAGGAAGATTAGAGAAGCAATAGAAATAGCCAAGCGACCGTCCAACATGAACACAGAAGACGGGTAACGACTTCCGACGTCTTGGCTGCCAGCAGTAACTGCGCTACGGGACGATAGTTTACGTGAAGCAACACATAGAATAGTGGCGCCCCTCGGCCGGCGCTAGAAAGCAGGAAAACAACGCCATGTCAATGCTGGTGCCTGGTTCTTCATTCGCCGATTTACACCGATCACAAGCAGTAACGCAAACACCAATCAAAACGTCAGGTTTTCACCAAAGAAAAGAAATAATAAAAACACCAATAAAGACTTCTAACATCTCTCCCCTTCATCCTAAACAGCCTATCAGAATTAGATAATAGCCATGTCTGCAGGCATATAAGAAACAAAGTTTTCTCTTTCAGCAGTAAACAAAAACACCCTGAAGAAGATCTCTTGCAACAGAGACCGAAACGTCTGTAGTTTTATATACATTGACAATGCGCTCACAAACCTGGAAAAATTTTATTGAATGTGAAAATAGCTGCGGAAGCCTACGTTTATAAATGTTTTCTTGTTGTTGCATTCTTCAAAAACAGCTACGTACACGATCTCTGAATTTCAGCTTTCGAAGGCACTACTATTTGTTAAGGCAGTAGCTACAAGAATATATTATAACATATAAAGATATGTAATAACCAGCGCATTGAAATATGAAGTACTAGAAAGCTCGTAAGAGCTGCATATAATTGTTTCTAAGCTCAGCTTAATAATATAAACATGTACATGGTGTTCCAGAAGAAATGGTCAATTTCGGATATTCGTATACGTTTGGAACGACTATTCGAAGCAAAGTCTAGTAAACATGGGGTGTAAAATGCATACCTTAAAAGCTATGAGCACTTGTTCATTAGAAGAGATGTGTTTAGCAGCACCTCTTAAGTAATGCAATTCAGAGCCCATGTTCACTGAACTTTTGTCCCCGTCCATACTAGCATCTCTCAAAGTATGGAAAGCAAAGAGCTCGTAGTGGAAGAGATTTTTTTTACAATATCTAACATGAATAAGTGCTCATAGCTCGTAAGGTATGCATTTTAGAACGCATACTTAAAAGACTTCTTTGCTTCGAATGATCGTTCTTATCTGTCCTTGAATACTTACCATTCTTTCTGCGAAATCCTGTATTTACGGCTACCGTATTTCACGAAGAAAAAGAGACGGTTTGATGAGAACCAAATAAAATGTCACTAAACAGACCAAATTTCCTTTCCGGAAACTACTATCTCTTCACTTATCTGTAGAAGCAACAATTAATAAATACTGCTGACACAATTTATACATAAATCGAAGCTTATGTATCACGAAAAGATAGAAATAAGAGCAATAGCACAATGCGTGACGAGAAACAAGCCATGTTGTATGGTGCAGAGTAGGGAACTCACATTTGACTTTGAGTCCACCTGTGGCACTCGATGACGATACGGCTGCACGGCACAGAGATGTCTGTGACAGATGTTATCAGGGACAAGCTGATAGCAGAATACTGCAGTTATTTGCAACTAGAGCCAGGAGATATCTGGACCACTGATATTGTGTTAGAGAAAGATAAGCAAAGCACGAGGCGAAACAATCTCTTTTTTTTTTTTTTTTAATTTGTGCTGTATGAAGATAATTTCGTTTGTTGACTCATCTATTATTCCACTGCCGGACACGTGAGCGATTATAGTTGATTTATGTCTGTACAAGCAACCTCGGAAAACTTTGTTTCCTTCAGCAGAGATATGCAAAGGAGGCTTGGTAAATTTGTTGGCGAGTTTCCACGTTCTATTGATTTATTGCTCGATACCTATCGAGATTATGTAAAACAAGCCAGTTTCCAGGCTACGTACCCACGATTTCTTCGTGTCTGTTGCTACTTGAAGCCATTCACAGAATAACGTACATCACAGTTGCCTGAAATTAAAAACAGAATTCAGTGTATCAGTTTTCTATTGTACCCAGTACTGAACCACTCATAAATTTAACAATGAAACTAAACACATATTCCTTCATCTGGGTGACTTTTCCATGCATACGGAAACATCGCCTGCTAAAGGTTTAGTTACTTTACAGCCAAAAACTCGTCTTCCACTTTTTTTTTTGTTTGGCCAACTATCTAGTCAATAACTAACTACCTTTTGGAACCGCCTGCGGCAATACAGGCAACCACGTGGTAATGTCAGAACAAGCAACTACACTGAGCGCTTCTGGTTCGTGTGAAATTTAAAACTTTGACGGCGTACAGACTGTCTGCAACTTGCCACCACGATATGTCGACGCAGAGTCCTCTGCCAACTTTAACGGAATACTGACGAAAACGCACTGCGCTGACGTTCTGAAGACCAAGCCGCCACATGTGTGCTGTATCGAGTCGACGTTGCGCATGCACTGCTTGAGAACACGCGTATAAGCTGCAAGTTGTGCGCCGCGCTTCGAGCCTCATCGATACCAAATCATTTGTCTTTTTACAGTAAAATCGCAGGACGACACCGGATACGCAGAGCACGATCGGCTTAGCAGGATCCATGCAGAATTTAACCGGAAGCCGCCATCAACTAACAAGGGGCTCAGACAGTCGTATTTCCACTGATGGAACTCCAGACGTTTGGCGTATGGGTCACAATTTTGTTTTAATGTATTTTGTCATGTGACCACTGGAAATACAGTGTTCGACAATAACGAAAATGGCTCTCAGCACTATGGGACTCAACATCTGAGGTCATCGGTCCCCTAGAACTTAGAACTACTTAAACCTAACTAACCTAAGGACATCACACACATCCATGCTCGAGGCAGGATTCGAACCTGCGACCGTAGCGGTCGTGCGATTCCAGACTGAAGCGCCTAGAACCGCTCGGCCACTCCGGCGGGCTCGACGATAACGGATTTGTTGTCTTGGAGGAGGCCGAGAGTGCCGTTCATGTTCTACAATGGGATCCTGTACGGTGGGTGTCGTTTGCCCTATGTAAGCATTGCCGCATTAGCACGGAATCCTGTAAACACTGCCTTGCGCAACTCTAAGTCGTCTTTAACAGATCCCAATAGCACATAGATTTTAGAAGTAGGGCGAATTGTTCTTAATATTCTGCCTATTTTCTGAAACACGTTACAATACATTGCAGATAAGCGTTCGTTTCGAATGCCGCACCCTCTTTCTCTTTGTGTCGTTACTATGGCTGTAGCACTCTCTGTAGTTGCTGAGAAATATGTCCATTGTTCAGGAATGCAGTCTGCAGATGTTCCAGTTCCGTTTTCAGATTATCGGCATCTGAGATGGTATGGATTAAGGTCTGTAGAATGTCCATCGTTTCTGCCGGGGAGTGGCAAATAGCATCTTGTAAATAAAGATTTGTACGATCGGACTTTCGGAACGCTGAATATCCCAGTGTGCCATCGCTCTTACGTCCCACCAAGACGTCTAAAAACGGCGAGCAATCATCTTTCTCCATCTCCATAGCAAATTTTATGTTTACATGCACGGAGTGCAGATGTTGAAGGGACTCGTTGAGACTGTCCACAGCATGAGTCCAAACTATAACAGTATGATCGACGTGTGGCCTAATTACTGTCAGTTTTAAAATAGCTGAGGCGAGTGTTCGTTTCTCAAAATCTTCCATAAAAAGATTGGCCACCTGCGGAGACAAATTAATTCCCATGGCGACAACGTCAGGTTGTCAAAAAAACTCACTTTTAAATAAAAAGTATATCGAGGACTGAGTGTGCTCGAACAACGCTGTAATGCCAGCTCCAAACCTGTTGACGTTGAGATGTAGTGAGTCCTTCAGAGGCATATTTGTAAAAAGCGAAACGACGTCAAAACTGACCAATAAGTCGTTGCTTCCCAGCTTAAGTGACTGAATTTTGCTAATAAAGCCATTAGACTTTCTTATATGATGTGGATACTTGCCTACAATGGGTTTGAGTAAAGACGCCAAGTACTTGGGCAGGTCATAGGTGGCTGCTCCAGTATTGCTCACTATGAGACGTAAAGGTTCACCTTCTTAATGCACGTAGGGCAGTAAATACGATCTAGGTGGAATTGAACTACTTGGTCTAAGTCTGTTAACTTTGATAGAGAAACTGTTAGGTAGAAGTTCTGCTGTTCATCACATCACTTAGATAGTAAGATCCTTACTGATCTTGCAGTGTCCCGGGTTACGCAATAAAACATTGATCTGCTTAGTATAGTCCTCCCGTGGCATGAGCACAGTAGCACTACCTTTATCCGACTTGAATACTGCCGCGTCGACGTCTGTTCGTAAGTTGCGGAGAGCTGCTCTCTTCATAGGCGAGATGTTGCTATTCGGTGGTGCGATTTTCTCGATGAAACTGACAAAGTGCACTTCTGGTGGTTGAAACAGGTGTAGGAGCAAAATTAAGAACTCTAGCAGCATTGACAGAGTCGTGTCACCTGTAGATCTCCCAGTTAAGTTGGTAACAGATCGTGGAGTTGGAAATTTCCTGTGGCTGCCTCGTCGCAGTTTTAATGAGAATCCATTTCGCTTTGGCGCATGTCGCGCCTCCCACGTGGCAAACGCCAAAGTGTTGGCAAAACGAGGAGGAGATGCACAAGGAAACGAATGTCACACTCTACCGATAACATACGTCAAGTAAGCACACTAGACAACACTTTGGTCATCCATAGGACCGCGTAACACCGGCTTTACCCTTGTTAAGAGCCTCATCTGAAGTCGCTCATTGGTGGTGAGATCCAGTTGCGCTACTAAATTGCTTTGATGTTTGTTGTTCCTTTTCATCCACTGTTCTAAACAGTGCTGTTCGTGACTTTCCTGGCATAATAACTGCTTCAGTGGTTCACGGACGTTGCGTCGGATAGTCGTGCGAAAGCCACACAATATTTCAACGAGACAGCTGCCTGTCGTGTTTAGATGTTTACTGGCACGTTGCTGCAGTTACTCTCAAATATATGTTCTGGCTCCCTAAAAGGCTCAGGCACAATGGGGTGCGGCTCTAACGCCATGGTAGACGAAGGATAGATGACTTAGACATCCAGAGCCCGTTGCAAGAGAAACGAGCCACGATCTTCTCATGCGCGACACAAAGAAGAGCGCTGCCACAGATCGTGGCCCAGTAGAATGTTGGTGCTCTGTTTGAGTGTTATGACTTCGACTCATCGTCTGTGCTGCCTCACTAGTTTCATTCGTCTGGGTCCGATGATGCCTTACTATTGCCAGTGCTAGGTCCCATGCCTCGCTACGTGAAATCCCGTGTCTCTTTTAATTATTGATCAGGTCGTTAATTATACGTATTTCGACTGCTTCTATAACGATGGAGTCCCTGTACGTGGATGCTGACGAAAGGATCTTTGTCCCTCCGTGGTTCATGCTATGTCCCGTGTCAAGACAATGTTCAGATTAGGGAGCCAGAGGATTCTGTTGCTGTTGAACACTGTCATGGCACGGGGCATAGCATGAATTACAGGGGGACAAGGATCATTACGTCCACATCCGCGTAATGGGACTCCATTATTAAAGAAACAGTCGAAATACGTATAGCTTATTACATGAATAATAGGGACCCGGGATTTCAACTTAGCAAGGCAACGGAACCGGCACTGGGGGGTACTAAGGCATCGTCGGCCGCAGAGGAACAATTCCAAGGAGTCAACACAGATGGGGAGTCGAAGTCATGACAATTAGGCTGGGCCCCAACACACTACCTGAGCGCGCGCTGGGCCGCGATTGGTGGCTATGCTTTTCCTGTGTCACGCATGTGAAGACCGTGGCCCGTTTCGCCGGCAAGGGAGCTCTGGTTGTCGAAGTCCTTTATGATTCCTCTACGATGATTCTATAGTCCCACTCCTTGGCGCCTTCACTTTTCTATGCCGATGTTCAAACATCTGCAGCAGCACGCAAGTAGGCGCTTGAAGATGGCGGCTTTCATAACATTATCCGGCACGACGGCCTTGAAGCCCTGAAGTAGTCCCAGACTTCTTCAATAGAATTAAGATCGGGTGATTTAGCGTGCCAGTCGACGCTTTACCGGGCTCTCGAGAATTCATCAAACCAGGAATGTATGCGAGCACCCTTATGAGCGCTGATCTTGTCATGTTGAAAGACGATTCTGTTCACAGCATACTCTTCACGAAGATGTAGCAGAAATGGCTGCACTTGATCACTGAGACTGTTGAAATAAACATCACGGTTTACGTTCACAGTAACCTGCATGAGTGGTTTTCAAGTGGTGGTATGAAAGACACCATCAAAACATTGCTGAACTACCTCGTATCTGAACTACGCTCTCCACGCACGCACACACACACACACACACACACACACACACACACACACACACACACACACACACACTGTAGGATAAGCGCCTCTTCGGGCCATCTTTTTACTATAGGCTTTGCATCAGTGAAAAAGAAGAAAAAGTGTTCTTCGTCGGACGGACCTTCCTACATACGCCCAGCCACCTATTGCCCTAATGTCGTTTGGCGCTTTAAAGGTGTACAGCAAGATGTGCCGCTGCAAGTACCCAACTCTAGGCATCCGTTCCATGCTGACCCCTTAGCAGTGTTGGCTCGGCAACTGCTTGAGATGGACCTGCATTTGCTGACGGCAGCAATTCTTGGCGGGTTTGAAACCGACTGCCATTCACAAGGTATGACACTCGCCTGAAATGCGAAGGTAAGATCTTCCTATCACTACAGTTCTCACGCTGTGTTACAGGGCTGTAACTGGCGCACCATCCTTTGTAGATATATTGGAGAATCTGCGTTGATGCGTTAATAAATCGTACAACTTCATTCAAGGTATAATCATGCTTCTTTCTGTCATTCTCCCACATCTCCACGTCGCGTTCTTGCTCTGATTGCGTACAACCGACTGAAACAGACATCACTTCACTGCAACGACCTACATCACCTAGTTATACACCATCTTGCAAACTTCCCTTGTCTTCCCAAACCTCCATACAAGTTTCATGTAGATATGTTCCGTCTATGCTACTAAATGAAAGGCCGTTTGTTTATTACGATACGCATTTCGCTTCTTTTATTTGTGAAGCACCTTCAGTGGGCTGTAATACATGTTCCTCTTTTTACTTGTAAATAATATATTATGTAGTAGTTACAATACTACTATGTTGCATTTTGCCACGTTTTTCTTTTGTTTTTCAGATTAGAAGCAACTTTTGTAGCACAAATTTCGTGAGGTGAGATTATCGTTCGCTGTTACTTAGATTTCCAGGGCTGTTAGCCCATGTGTGTAGACCTGAAGATGTGTTCATTAGTCCTCATGCTTCATCTGGCTAATTTCAACAACATTTGTTACAACTAACACTTATATCACTTGCACTTCTCATTTCGTGATCAACATGTATGTGTTTACAGTGAGTAGTGTTGCCAACTGTCGCTGTGTGTTTATCTTTCGTCTTTTGTTTTGTTGTGTGTGCGTGGTTTGATATTTTCATTTATTTTGCATGTGTGTGTGTGTGTGTGTGTGTGTTTGTCTGTGTGCATGAATGCATGTGTATTTTGTTCTTTGAAAATGTGTCGTTTGTGAGTTTGTGCGTCCGCAGCTCCTGGTCGTGCGGTAGCGTTCTCGCTTTCCACGCCCGGGTTCCCGGGTTCGATTCCCGGCGGGGTCAGGGATTTTCTCTGCCTCGTGATGACTGGGTGTTGTGTGCTGTCCTTAGGTTAGTTAGGTTTAAGTAGTTCTATGTTCTAGGGGACTGATGACCATAGATGTTAAGTCCCATAGTGCTCAGAGCCATTTTTTCAGTCTGTGTGTGTCTGAGTGTGAGTGTGTGTGTGTGTGTGTGTGTGTGTGTAAGAGAGAGAGAGAGAGAGACAGCAGTGGGGAGAGGAAGATTCATTAATTATTTATTCTCCTTATGTTTCTGATTATTTTTGTTAAATTTTTAGTGACTAACATGGTTAGAGAGTTATTGTTTATATGGATTTGGTCATCAGGTACTTTCTCTGTCCTGGTAAGGACTTTTTGTGTGTAAAAGCTTTCTTGCCCTGTAAGGAGTTTTTTATTGCCAAAACAAAAAACTCCTGTCCACATACACAACACAAACAAAATACGAAAGGTGAACACACAGCGACAGTTGGCAACACTACAAGCTGTAAACACGCAGACGTTGGTCACAAAATGAAAAGTGCTAGTGATGTAAGTGTTGTGCTGTAAAAAATGTGGGAAAAAAACCGCCTGAAATCGGCCAGCTGGAGCTTGGGGTCTGATGAACACATCTGCAGGACCACTCACATGGGCCAACAGCACTGGAAATCGTAAGTAACACCGAACGATAATTCCACCTCACGAAATGTGCTGCAAAAGTTGTTTCTAATCTGGAAAACAAAAGACAAACGTGACAAAATGTAACACAGTAACACACTGTAACTACTAAATAGTACATTTATTACATGTATAAAAAGAAACATGTATTACAGGCTTGTGAAATATTTCAGAAATAAAAGAAGGGAAACGCTTATAGCAATAAACAAACTGCCTTTCATTTAACTGCATGGACCGAACATACATCCATGAATTTTGAATCAACTAAGAAACGACGGAAAATGGAAAAAATGACTCCATAATAGTTTCTCACTTCAGCTGCAATTGCTAAAAAGTGGTATAGCTGATGTACAATATGCTGATCAAGCCTGCGCAATGGAGACAGTGCTGGTTAAGATGACGCTTTCATGGATCATCTTAGTGAACTGGTATGTGGGAGTTCCTCCTACCTTTTCTCTGTGCAGCTGTCGTAGATGTTTTCCTTTAAAACAGCTCTTGCAGCGCACTGGATGCTTCAGATGATGCATGCAGGTAGCCTGTGATTTTAACTGGTGCTGTAGGTAGCTAATTTAAGTTCTGGGATACCATTACAGTAAATTTATTTGCAAACGCCATAAAAAAGTATCATTTTAGTATTACGAAAGGATCCCTTGCAAAAAGTTAATAAAACCAGAGAGCACAGTTAATGCGGCTTACCCTAAAAGCTTAGAAGGCGTCGCAGTTTGTGAACATGAAAACTCGATTAAATAAAAACAAAACAAAAAAATCTCTGCGGGCCATGTAGTTAACGCGAGCGAAGCAGCTGGCGTTAAACTAGTGTTTAGTAAAGTAAAACACTTGTGGTTCTCTTACGCATTTACTGCCGAGAAAGATCTGACTTCAAGGCTCGGGTTCCTCTCCCCACTCTAATGACTCAACCATCGCGACATATGGTGCGGTTACTACCGCTATGGGAACCAGCTTCATACTTGCTGCCCTCTTATTCTGCAGCCCTGCTTAATATAGCGAATTGACTTTGGCTATCTGCCAAGTTCCAGTAAATGTAAAATTTGGAAAAATAAATGTTCTTCAAAACAAGCGAAACCTCCCAATCTACAGCACTCTAAAGCGACGATTGAGCTATTGGTGATGGCCAGCGCAGGAAGACGTGTGGTGTTTCCTGCATTATGATTCTTTTTGGCTTGTTTCATTGCTGAAATTAAAAGTGCTTTTTGCTACTACAATTCTTCATTTGAACGAGATCTATGAAATCTTTAATTATTTTTACGTTATTTCCAACTTCTCGTTTGTTTCTCTACAAAAAGCAAATACTGCACCAAGCTAGGTGACATAATGGTTGTAGCACATTGTACCCGCAGTCGAGGGGACGACGGTTCAGATTCCCGTCCGGCCATCCACGTATAGGTTTTCCGTGATTTCCCCTAATCGCTTAAGGAAAATGCTATGATGGTTGCCTAGAAAGGGCAAAGCCGAGTTGCCTTCCTCATTCTTCCTTAATTCGAGCCTCTGCTCTGTCTCTTATGACTTTGATTGTCAAGGGAGCGTTACACCGTAATCTTCCTCTTTGTCATAAATAATGGTGTTCGTGAAACTTTTCGATCGATTCCGCCCAATACTATCCGCATGTCGTTTCGTTTCCTACCCAAATCGAAATGTTATTCTGTCTATGCTAAATAAGCTGCTAGTGTTTCATAGAAACATCGTTTTTGTAACGAAAGGTGTTATGCAAAACAAACCATTTCAGTTTGAGATTTAAATTTCTTTTGCACTCAGAAACATTACAATACAGGATAAATGATTAAAAGTTTCTGTGGTTATATACTGTGCAAATTTCGGGGGTACTAATAACTTTACAACGAAAACTATTCGGAAAGTAAGGTCCGATAGGCCGCGAAATGGAAACGACAGTGAAAATCAAATGTGTTGGACAGTGTCTCTAGTACCGATCGCATTATGTAGCTCTCTTCAGTTCTGAGTATGCAGTGACCACATAAAGGTATGCTTGTCTTTCTTCGTGAAAATTCTCGGCCTCGTTTTCGATGGGAAGTGTCTTTTCACCCATCATACAGCGCCGACTTGGCTCCCTCTGATGTTCATTTCTCTCTCTCTCTCTCTCTAAAAAAAAAAAAAAAAAAAAAAAAAAAAAAACGGATGTTCATCTCTGCTCACATGAACCGTGGAAGACAACATTTTGATACAGACTACAAACAGCAGAACAGCGTACAGAAGTGGCGGAAAGCACAAGTGACTGTCTTCTCTGACGAGTCTATTGGAAAGTTGGTACTGTTAACGTGTAAATCGGAACAGTGACTATACAGAAAAGTAGCTTGAAGGTGTAGAAAGATGTTGCAGATAAAACATTATTGATATTTACTGTGGTTTCCATTTCGCGACCGACCAGAACTCACTTTCCGAATAGCCAACGTAGTAAGTAGTGGAGGTTAATGTTTCCTACTAGAGTCCTAACTGTGGATATTATTATGCAAATAGTGTTTGATTACTTACGACGAATGTAATTAGCGAATGTTCTCTCACTCTTTCTCTGTGTGCGCTTGCGTGCGTTAGTGTGTGTGAGTATGTATCTGCGTGTTACGGTTGCAGTTTTAGAATATTTTCGTCCTTGAAGAGCATGAACAACACCCGTTACTCTCGCTGCTCTACTGCTCTCACTTATGGAAAAAAATACATCCCTCTATCATGAGTTACCTCAGTAGAAATTATTTTACTTTACTTTTTCAGAACAACTTCTCTTCTACATCGCTAGGCAGTGACTTTTGTTGGGAGCTGAAATGGAACACGCAGAATTTAATTCAAGAATGGTGCGGGAAAAGCGCTAAAGATTTGTTAGAGGACAGCCGGTTTTGAGTCCTGGAAAATTTATCACCGTTAATTGCAAAATAGGAAAAAATCTTTGCAATGCTGAAAGCATGGCTGGAGGGTATTCAAACGATAGACATTGTACGGAAACTGCCAAGCCTGGTCTAGCGCCAAGTAACCCCTTCCAATAGCTAACCGACGCAAGGAAATTGGCAGCATAACAAAAAATAACGGGAATCAGATGTCAGATCTGTTTGGCGCTCGAAGGTTCAAAGCGTTCGAAATTCCGTGCAAATCAGAAATGACCATTTTTTTGTTTTATTTACGCATATCAATACAGTCAAAATGGTTCAAATGGCTCTGAGCACTATGGGACTTAACAGCTGTGGTAATCAGTCCCCTAGAACTTAGAACTACTTAAACCTAACTAACCTAAGGACATCACACACATCCATGCCCGAGGCAGGATTCGAACCTCCGACCGTAGCAGTCGCGCGGTTCCGGACTGCGCGCCTAGAACCGCGAGACCACCGCGGCCGGCATATCAGTACAGTCAGTTAATTTAAATTAATGAGAAGTCACCATTTACAAAGATTAAACGATCACCAGAGAGCTAGGCTTGGTACAGGGCAGAGCAGTTTCACCTTGTCCCAGACTTACAGAACTGTTTCAATCGTCCGATACTCGGCCACTTCGTGACGGACCGAGCTGGAGAAGGGAGAGAGGGACGACAGATGTGGCTTATCGCCACATCTGGAAAATGTATGTCATTGGGGAGAGCTGGATCAGGCAAGTTGAATTAACTGTTGGAAACATTACAGATATCTGCCTCTAGAGCAGCGATGCATGCTAAGCTTAGTGCTGTAGATAATATTATTATTTTGTGACACGTTAAGCCGGCACTACTCTTGGGTCGTCAGAATGAATTACTGATCGTAAGCATGCATTTCAATCGTAATTATAATATCAAGCCCTTGTTCATGTTGTTTTAAGACATTTCCAGGCTAAGTCTGGTGGCAACTCCCGATTGTTACGACAAGCTAACGTGTTTAGTTTTACAGATAATCCTAGTGTGAAGGACTCGCGTGTCCCTAACCTGCCCCAGGTAAGCAACCGATGGAAGGGGACCTATTGGTTAACGTGGGATCTGAATCACGTGTTGTTTCTGGCGGTGCCTCAAGTCATTTAGAGTGCAGTCAACTTTAAAACGGAGACTGAAAAATCCGACGTGTGACCCACTTACGATTCCTCAACTTTTCGGTTTTCATGCAAACTCTTTGCAGCTAGATCACTCTGCCCTGAATATCCAATATAAATATATAGCTGTTATGAGTGCGTTTCCTAGCATCAAAATATGTAACATATCTGGATGTAACTTTCGATTGGGTTGAGATAAATTTGTTATACCGCCAAGGGACCGTTGACTTTGGTACTTAACATGAATTTCAACTTGAACCGATATCCGATTCTGAGAAAAAGGGGTTGTAATAGGCAGACAGACAAACACACAGATAGACAAACGGAGAGATGGACAGCAAAGTGATTCTATACGGATTCCGTTTCTACCGATTGAGATGCGGAACCCTAAAAAAACACAGCCACAAAAAGAGACTGCAGTCAAGCACGAAACTTTTTCAAGTCTCCCCTTAAAATGAAGGAAGTACCCGCAACTACATTCCTGACAGCCCAATGCTTTCTGACTACAAGTGCATCCGTAATTTCAGACACCTTCAGTTTGTTTTGCGACTGTTAGACCATCTCGGTTATAAATGCAGGTTTCGTCAGCTGTAACAATTCGTTTCTTCAGCGACATCCACCATGGAATTTTTTAAGCATTTCGTCGCTGCATGTGGTACTATATGCCTCTACTCCAGTGCAAGGAAAGCGATGCCCAAGAAGAAAACACGAGCCTCTGTTCAAAGACATATCACAGTATAATTTAAACCCGCACGTGTAGGCAAGCTCAAGGCTTCTTCCAAATGGTCTTATGTCGTACCTGGACGTTTTTCGACCGTTTTCTTACAACAATAAATGTGACTGGTCTGAAAGGCAAAATTCGGAATGATAGTCCTCTAGAATGAATTTATCTTTAATCACAGGAGAACAGCATCGCAAAACTAACCGACATGGTTCCTGCGACTATTGTTATATCGATCCAATAGCTGATCGATAGTTGTGCTAATACGGTTAACGGATGCTTGAGCGCTTGTCTTTTGTGCAGTGCAGGCGTAACAGAAACAGCAAGTTTTATTAGCAACACAGATAAACAAATAAAGTTCGTATGGTATTATTGAGTTAATAACATCTTGATACTAACGGCGTGCGCTAAACATTTGCTTCGATATGAGGGAATGCTGACTCAGTTTTTCAGACAAGGCAATGGGAACGCGTGAAGGAAGCAATACTAAGAAAGTACTCCGTCGTGGTCCTGATGTAAGATAAAACGAATGTATGCAGTATTGGAAATGTTATGTGATGTGCACAACTCACCAAAAGTTAAGTTTTTAGTGTTTATTACTTTGTAACAGTTGAAGTGTATTGCAGTACTTTTTAGTTAACTGTAAGAGTGATAAATGTAGAAGTTTCCATACGTTAGCCGAGCCGTGCGTGGCTCGTGTTCATCCTGTTTATTATTTGCCATCTTCTCTAAACGTACTGCGGCCTCGTTTTCTTATTCCATTTACTGGCATCACTAACTTCCTACCTTAAATGCCCGTGAGTGTCAGCAGTAGCGCTTTTGGACAAGTGCACTGTCCTACCATCTCTGGAGCGACCGATATTATTTCAGGGTCGTCGTGTGACTGGAGTTAAGTTGGGAATTCAGTCGGGACGCAGCAACAGTAAAGGACGGAGCGCCAGTGAGGTGCGGACAGCCAATACTTGCCCACTGTTGGCGGCACACATGAACTGTCCGACAGAAGGAGATTGGTGAAGGATGACCGTTGGTCGGTCAATTAACTTTTTATACCTGGGATTCACAGTCATGTAGAACTTTATAAAAGACATCATATCCATATGTCATGAAACAACGTAGTCTGTGGACACTCATGTTCGTTAGCCCATCACTAGTCACATATGCACTAAACTGCAGCGGCAGATTACTCATGTGGATATAAGTGCTCGTACTATGTAACAGCGTCACCAATGTACACTCCTGGAAATGGAAAAAGAACACATTGACACCGGTGTGTCAGACCCACCATACTTGCTCCGGATACTGCGAGAGGGCTGTACAAGCAATGATCACACGCACGGCACAGCGGACACACCAGGAACCGCGGTGTTGGCCGTCGAATGGCGCTAGCTGCGCAGCATTTGTGCACCGCCGCCGTCAGTGTCAGCCAGTTTGCCGTGGCATACACAGCTCCATTGCAGTCTTTAACACTGGTAGCATGCCGCGACAGCGTGGACGTGAACCGTATGTGCAGTTGACGGACTTTGAGCGAGGGCGTATAGTGGGCATGCGGGAGGCCGGGTGGACGTACCGCCGAATTGCTCAACACGTGGGGCGTGAGGTCTCCACAGTACATCGATGTTGTCGCCAGTGGTCGGCGGAAGGTGCACGTGCCCGTCGACCTGGGACCGGACTGCAGCGACGCACGGATGCACGCCAAGACCGTAGGATCCTACGCAGTGCCGTAGGGGACCGCACCGCCGCTTCCCAGCAAATTAGGGACACTGTTGCTCCTGGGGTATCGGCGAGGACCATTCGCAACCGTCTCCATGAAGCTGGGCTACGGTCCCGCACACCGTTAGGCCGTCTTCCGCTCACGCCCCAACATCGTGCAGCCCGCCTCCAGTGGTGTCGCGACAGGCGTGAATGGAGGGACGAATGGAGACGTGTCGTCTTCAGCGATGAGAGTCGCTTCTGCCTTGGTGCCAATGATGGTCGTATGCGTGTTTGGCGCCGTGCAGGTGAGCGCCACAATCAGGACTGTCGGCCAACACCGGGCATCATGGTGTGGGGAGCGATCTCCTACACTGGCCGTACACCACTGGTGATCGTCGAGGGGACACTGAATAGTGCACGGTACATCCAAACCGTCATCGAACCCATCGTTCTACCATTCCTAGACCGGCAAGGGAACTTGCTGTTCCAACAGGACAGTGCACGTCCGCATGTATCCCGTGCCACCCAACGTGCTCTAGAAGGTGTAAGTCAACTACCCTGGCCAGCAAGATCTCCGGATCTGTCCCCCATTGAGCATGTTTGGGACTGGATGAAGCGTCGTCTCACGCGGTCTGCACGTCCAGCACGAACGCTGGTCCAACTGAGGCGCCAGGTGGAAATGGCATGGCAAGCCGTTCCACAGGACTACATCCAGCATCTCTACGATCGTCTCCATGGGAGAATAGCAGCCTGCTTTGCTGCGAAAGGTGGATATACACTGTACTAGTGCCGACATTGTGCATGCTCTGTTGCCTGTGTCTATGTGCCTGTGGTTCTGTCAGTGTGATCATGTGATGTATCTGACCCCAGGAATGTGTCAATAAAGTTTCCCCTTCCTGGGACAATGAATTCACGGTGTTCTTATTTCAATTTCCAGGAGTGTATTTTATAGTAATGACAACGACATATAAATGTGTCACCTCATTTTAGGTTAACATGGCCTAATAGCGATAACATCATCACTTGATAATGGCCTAGGGCCGAAATTGCAATCGCGAAATAAAGAATGTCGTACAGTCACTGGCGTAAATATGATGTCTTTTGTAACGTTGGTTTGTCGTTCAGTCGGTCGTCTCATTGGACGACGTGTATTTGGTCGCCGACCGCTTGTGGAAAACTCTCTGCGTGTCGAATCGATTCGTCCTTGTTGTTCCACAGTGATTGCTTTTACGATTGTTTGAGTTCTTGTGCAAGTGTGATACGTGGAGCTCCTGTGGTTTCCACTGAACAGATGAGTGCTGTCCGCGATCTGGAGTAGTCAGTCGGTCGGTTGAAATAGAGCGGCGAGTGTATCGGGTGGAAGGGAATAGATTAGGCTGTTGGTTGGTTCTTCAGCCGTCCCTAGGTCGTGTTGCCACCCGATTTTTTAGTGTTACGCTTGGCTGCCTGTCTCACCTAAACTGTGCTTAGAGTTTCCTCCTCAGGCCGACCCTCGGAACACTTCCAACCAGTTTGACTTGTTACCTGAATTAGGGCAAGAGCCTCAACCAGTTCTTCGGTTTAATAGGATTAAGCAGACTTGTAGGGACTTTAAGGCTAGGTCGGTAGAAAATGGTTCAAATGGCTCTCAGCACTATGGGACTTAACATCTGAGGTCATCAGTCCCGTAGACTTAGAACTATTTAAACCTAACCAACCTAAGGACATCACACGCATCCATGCCCGAGGCAGCATTCGAACCTGTGACCGTAGCAGCAGCGCGGTTCCGGACTGAAGCGCCTAGAACAGCTCGGCCACCACTGCCGGCTATGTCGGTAGAAAAATCACGTAGAAAGAAGAATCTTGCTACTAAGGAGCAGTCATGGGAGAGGTCTAGGCCAACTGCTGCAGGAAAAGTTAGGCGTAGAATACCATGACACAAGCAGCGTAAAACCTATCGCGGAGATTAGCCGGGTAGCACAGAAGTTAGGAGCCTTGTGTAGAGATTTTGATACCGAGGATAATGTACTTATAGTAGGGTAAACAGGAAACCGCCTCGCTAACAACTTAGAATATAGAATTAAAGGTGACCCGGTGGTAACAGGAGCAGTTATAGCAAACACTCATATGTGGTTTGTCAAAGTCTTGCAACGATATGACCAGCTCTGGGTTAACATGACTGTTAGTGATGTGAACAAAGAAATGAGCGAATTGCTTTTGATTGAAACAAAATTTCATATCTGTTGGTGTGGAGATGGCCTTCGCCTGAATAGGAGGGTGAAGGAATGATAAGCTGAGCATCGTGCACAAAGTGTACGAGGGGCCATAATCAAACAACACAAAATCCCTGTAATTACTGGAATCAAAGGGTCACATTTTTAGGTTAGATTCAGGTTACAGAGAGAGAGAGTGTTGAAAGAAATTACAGCAGTACAAGACCATAATAAGTGTAACCTTTTCCAGAAAAATAAAATTAATCTGGTAGATTTCCTTTACTTCACGTCTATGGTCACAAATTTTTTTGTCATCAGGCTACCGTTTTGGGTCTGTAATGACCATCTTCAGATATGTTTTGTAAAAACATGTCCTAATATAATGAAGCCATAGTGGCATCGCCAAATGTTAAACACAAAATCAGCACCAGCGGCATTAGAGAGTTGAAAAACGTGGTAGAAGAGCTTATTGAGCAGCTAGAAGATGTGGCAAATTCTGAAGTGACAGATGTTCTGTGTCCCTCTGAACACCATATAACCACAGGGATGGAGAAGTAACATATCAAGGATTATATGCTTGCATTGTTTTCGTGTAAAGTGAACATGGCGGTGGCGCCATCCTGGGTCGGAAACGTCAGCGAGAGGGGCGGAGTGGCAGTCAGTGTGAGGTGCCACAAGGAGACGGCAGGTTCCTCCTGGGCACGCTCGGTACGAATTGCGTGCGAACTGTCTGCGTGAAGGCGCTCAGTGGACCTTGCGATACGTCCGTGTTCATCCAGAGGCCAAGGTCGGGTATGCATATGGAGATGTCGTGCAAGTGTAGCCTGAGGCGGAGATTGTTGGATTTTGCACGACAGTAGTATGCTGGGTAACGTATGGACAGCAAAGGAGGATTAAGGCGTGTGACATTTGCCGCTGTATGCTGCATTGGGCTTGTCTACGTAGCGGGTCTGAAGCTACTGGCGCGCCTCGGTTGTCATCCAAGCTGCGGTCGGAATAAGTGTAGGTAATTTAACGTAATGTTAAGGGTTGTTAAAGATTACCTGATGGGGCAGTACGTGAGGTGCTTTCATTTCCTGGCGTGGGAGACGTGGATATAAGTTTGTACAAAAAAAAATCCTTAATTAATATTTCATGGTTAATAGAAAATTGTTCCTGGTGTATTGAGTTGTGTAAATAATTATTATAGTTTTACGGTTATTCTGGTCAAGTAGCTTCAAATAAATTTTAGTAGTGTAAATGGTCTTTATGCTTTTACAGTTTTTTGGTTAAGTAATTTCGCTGGCCGATGTGACCGAGCCGTTCTAGGCGCTTCAGTCCGGAACTCGCTGCTGCTACGGTCGCAAGCTCGAATCCTGCCTCGGGCATGGATGTGTGTGATGTCCTCAGGTTAGTTAGGTCTAAGTAGTTCTAAGTCTATGGGACTGATGACTCCAGATGTTAAGTCCCATAGTGCTCAGAGCCATTTGAACCATTTTTAAAGTAATTTCAAGTATAATCGAATTGTAAAAGAAAGTAGTTCCATTCAGTTGTGAGTTTCCGTGAATTATTTAATTGGAAGTTGGTTGCTAAATATCCATTGGGACATATAATCCTCAGAAGGTGTACCCAAAGAGCAAAATTTTGATTAATGTTTTAATAATTTGTATGAATGCTTAGCTTTAATAAAGATTTGAAACTCTCGATCTCCTTTTATCACTCCATATTACCTGTCTGGTACCTTCCTTACTGATATCTTTTTCCAAAACATTCAAAAAAGTGATGTACTCAAGAGTAGTCGCACACTTATGTGGAAACCATTTACTTAGCACATCACAGTTTTGATTCCAGAAAAACACCACTTATAAATGTTCACTATCAAATAGTAGAAGTGTTAAATAGTAAAATGTCGCCAGCTGGTATTTTTTGTGATCTTTCCAAGACGTTTAATTGTGCAGATGATGATACACTCTGAGGAAACCTTAACTTTTATGGAACCGATGGCTTTACGCACAGCTGGTTTGAATCTCACATGACAAACAAAATGCAAAATGATGTGCCAAATAATTCATACAATGCTGGAAAGGTAAAAAAAATTTACTGACTGGGGCAAAAGTCGGAACGGGAATCCTACAGGGCTAAATTTTTGATCCACTCCTGTTCCTTATATACAGGGTGAGTCACTAACTACTTCCACCTAGAATAGCTCCGAAAATATGAAAGTAGTTGAAAAGTTTGTGGGACAAAAGTTGCATGACACAACGGGAGCCATAATATGACATTGGTTTTATGTGTGTAGGTGGGGTCGCGTCAGAGATATAGATATGAAGGCCACTGTTTTTTTTATTATTTTTTTTAATGGGGCGTTGTAGTTTGGTACCTATTTTCTGATAGCTGCTATCGAGACGAATCCAGTGATGTGTAACAGTGAGGCCTTTGAAGGTCATCGAAGGTCAAAAAGGTGGCATGAAAGTCCATTTACAGAAGGTGTTCGAAGTGATGACCATGCAGGGCTGCAGTCTTCTTATCATGGCCTGAGTGGTATTCATTATCACTGTATCACTTATCGAAGTATATGCTCTGAGAATTCTCTCTCGTATATTCACCGTTTACGGCATATCCATCTAACGTGGCATTAACATGTAAACACCATTCGACGGTTTCACAATACAATACACATAGGAACGGCAACACTAGTATCGTCGAATCAAGTGGATGTGAATGATGTATTCCTTCGAAGAACAAGTCGATATGCTTCTCATTTATGGAGAATGCCAACGAAATTCAGTGAGAGCTACAGACTTATACGCTAAAAGATACCCTCAAGGTACTCACCCCACACGTCGCACATTTAAATATGTGTATGATAAATTGAGAACAACTGGATCTTTAACACATCGGAAACATATCCGGCAAAGGAAAGTTACTAACGAGGAAACGGAAATTGGTACTACTGCCACTGTGGTCTGAGATACTTGTGTTGGTTCGCATCAAATCGCAATGCAATCTAGCATGAACCAGAGTAGTGTTGTTCGTGTTGTGCATCGCCATAAATATCATCCTTACCCTATCAGTCTCCACCAAGAATTAACTGATACGGATTGTATGCGTCGCATTGAAATCCGCCGATGGGCTCAACTTCACATTCTGAGGGGTGACACATTTATTAATTTAATTTTATTTACTGAAGAGGCTACGTTCACGAACCATGGAAATGTTAATTTGCATAACATACATTATTGGGCAACTGAAAATCCATGTTGGCTGCGGCAAGATGCACACCAAAAACCGTGGTCGGTGAATGTATTGTGTGGGATCCTGGAGAACAGAGTTATACGCCCTTATTTCATCGAAGGAAATCTTGATGGTAGAAAGTACAACACATTCCTGCAAGAAACATTAGGTCTTATTGGAAGAAATGCCTTTAGAACAAGGAACAGAATGTGGTATAAACACGATAGGTGTCCGGCACATTTTTTACAGATGGCTAGAAATGAGTTGCAGAGACAATCCCCAAATCGTTGGACTGGACGCGGAGGAGATGTGTCGTGGCCGGATCGTTCGCCAGACTTGACGACTCTGGATTTTTTCTTGTGATGCTTCGTAAAAGGCATTGTCTCTAAAGACGTTCCAACTACACCTAAAGATATGCGAGAGAGAATTGTCAGAGCATGTGCTTTGATAAGTGCAAATGTGATAAGAAGTACCACTCAATCCATGATAAGAAGATTGCAGCACTGCGTTGATAACAATGGTCATCACTTAGAACACCTTCTGTAAATGGGCGTACATGCTACCTTTGTGACCTTCGTTGACCTTCAAAGACCTTACTGTTACACGTTATTGGATTTGTCTCGATATCCGCTATAAGAAAATAAGTACCAAACTATAGCGTCCCATTTAGAAAAACAAAGTTTACCTTCATATCTCTGAAGCGACCCCCCCCTAGCAACAAAAAACCAACGTCATATTATGGCCCCCGTTGTCCCATGCAACTTTTGTCCCACAAATCTTTCAGCTACTATTATACTTCCAGAGTTATTCTAGGTGGCAATAGTTAGTGAGTCATCCTGTATATATGAATGACGTTCTACTTAACATTTAACGAGCAAAATCCCTACTTTTTGCAGACGATAGTAGTTTTACAGTATATCCTATTAGAGAAAAAGCAACAGAAGAGTTGGTAAACGATGTTTTCCAAAGGATTAGCAAGTAGTTATTTGAAAATGGACTTTCCCTAAGTTTTGAAACAAAAGAAAAGAGAAAGAAAAACGCAGTACATACAGTTCCATACAACAAATAGTCATATTAATAACTGATGTAGCAAATGAAAAGTAGTCAATAATCAGGGTAAAATGCTTCAAATTTTTGGATGTACGTATTGATGAAAACTTGAACTGGAAGAGGCATATTACTGAGCCTCTCAAACAAGTTCAGCTACTTTTGGTCTTCATATGATTGCTAATCTTGGAAACAAACGTGTCGACCTCCTGACATATTTTGCATATTTGCACACAATAATGTCGTACGGAACAATTTTCTGGATCAACTCGTCCCTTAGACAGAAAGTGTTGATCACACAAATGCGAGCAGTAAGAATAATATGTGGTGTTCGTCCACGGAAGTCATATAGCTACCTCTTAAAGGAGAGGCAGTTTAACTGCGTCGTCACAATACACATACTCGCTAATCAGTTTCGTCATTAATAATCTATCACAATTTGAGAGCAACAGTGACGTACGTACCTACAACAGTAGTGGCAAAAATGAACTTTGTCACCAATTGTTAAAACATTCTGTGGCTAAGAGAGGAGTACAATAAGCAGCAACATAAATTTTTGATCATTTGCCCAATACCACAAAAAGTCTAACAGGTAGAGGAGCAAGTTTTAAATCTCATATAATATTATTTCTCCTGGGCAACTCCTTCTGTTCCACTGACAAATTTCTACCTAAAAACTGGTATCCAATAAAGAAATTAAGTGTATTCAAACGAGTAGGACTAAAAATAATGATGTGTTCATTAGTGATAACACTAAACATGTACATATATGCTGCAAACTGAACAGTACCGCATCATTTCGATAGAATAATTGTCCGAATTGTCTAAGGAACACGTAGCAAACGAACTAACTAACTAACTATGGATAAATACTAGTAACTTGGATTTGGGCGTTACCAGCTGTTTTCAAGAATGTATACATAGGATGTTTAAAAATAAGTGTCCTATTTTCTTTCATGACAACATAATACTAGAAAACTGAAAAAAAGTCTCATAAATATATGTCTGGAAACAAATACTTGTTGAGATAAGGCCCGTTCTGTCCAAAAATAGGGAAGAATACGAAATACTTCTTTTTAAATATTCTGTATAAAAGCGTAAAGCACAATGCGTGAATCCTTGTGAGACCAAGCTGATTAGTAATTAAACATTTACCTGTACAAATTTGTTTATAATTGTTAATTGCAGTTTATCGTTCACGTTAAAATCTCCTGGGTGTGCTGCAACGTCATCTTATAAAATATGTAAATGCAAAAATAGTAGGGTGCATCAAAAGATAACGTACGATTACACGAGATCATATCTTGTAGATGAAACCTTGGAGGAATTTTTACTGAGGCGTCGAAACTACAAATTTATTTTGGTGGCAGTTACACTGCTGTGCAAAACATAAGGGCGAAAGTTGGTCACTGGCAAGTAATATAGTTCGATGAAACTTGGGCCACACATAAAAGAATTGTTACTGTATGGTAGAGAAGCTAACTGAAAGAAATGCGCAATGAAACGAACAGAAATGACACTTTTATTGGAAGAAAATAATTACACTGGAGCCACCGCAATTTGTGATGTTTCCCACGACATTTCCTCGGGGTACTCCGGAAATGACCTTTACATTTGTCGATTTTGTTCCGCTAAGAGCGACTTATTGAGTTTTGTCTGCAAGGAAGTCTTGAATCCAGACGCAAATCTGTTCCGATACTCGGTGAGCTCGTACTTTTTTCACTAGACGGAAGTGTGGGACGCTGTCAAATGCCTTCCTAAAGTCAAGGAACGCGGCGTCAACCCACAGCGCTATGGACGTTATGGAGGCAGACAGCTCTGTTTGCGGAATCCACGTTGATTTTTATAGAGGAAATTTTTCTCCAAACCCTTCGTAATTCTTGAATGTAAAATATGTTCCTTAATTGTACAACAGATCGACGTCCTAGGCCTATAATTATGTGCATCTGTCCTACAACCCTTCTTGAAAACGGGAATGACCTGCGCTTTTCTTCAGTCGCTAGATACCCTTCGTTGCTCCAGCGATCTACGATGAAGTGCTGCTAGAAGAGGAGCAAAAATGGCTCTGAGCACTCTGGGACTTAACTTCTGAGGTCATCAGTCCCCTAGAACTTAGAACTACTTAAACCTAACTAACCTAAGGACATCACACATATCCATGCCCGAGGCAGGATTCGAACCTGCGGTCGTAGCGGTCGCGTGGTTCCAGACTGAAGCGCCTAGAACCACTCGGCCACCAAGGCCGGCAGAAGAGGAGCAAGTTCTTTGCATAATTTTTGTGGAATCTTATTGATTCTCACCTGATCCTGATGCCTTTCCACTACTAAGCGGTGGTTGTTGCTTTTTCGTTCCACGATCGGTTATCTTAACATCTGCCATTTCAGCGTTCGTACGATGACTGAAATGAGGGACCCTATTATAATTTTCCACGCGATACAATTTCAGAAGACCGAATTTAGTATTTCGGCCATCTCTGTGGTATTTACCGTTTCGATGCCAGTATGATCACTGAATGACTAGAGGATTTCAAACAGCTTACTGGTTATACCTAGGACCAAAAAATCTTAGATTAAGTTACAAAATTTTGCTTTTGAAGTCACTAACCTCAGTCCTCTTTGCTCTTCTTACCGTCATTTCCGCTTCATTGTTTGTCTGCCAGGTTTTGACTTATTTTGAATCTGTGATGAAATTCTCTCTGTTTACGTAGCAGTTTTCTAACACCGCTATTAAACCACGGTGGGTGTGACCTTACTCGCAACGTACTTGTCTAAGGCATCATGAACGATGCTTTTGACTTTTTCCATAATTTGTGCTCCACATCTTTGTCCTCAGCATTGAGTATTTGCTGCTGACTGCTCTGCAAGTTCTCTCTGAACCGCTCTACCGCGATAGCTTCTGACCCAGGCGGTCTATAAAAGAATTCGACTACTATTTTTGACCGAACCTCTATGTTTAACTTAATAAAATAAAACTAATCTTCACGATCCATACGGAAGCGAAGTGTAGGGGCTGAGAAATATCTGTAGGTTCTTGACATACTAATGGTTCTTGAAATTTTGTGCGAAGGCTTTTACGGGAAAATTCAGGTTTTTAAAAATTTCCGTGACGCTCTCCAATGAGTCAGAAATACCTGTTACTATTGGTACCGACCTTCTTTCTATATCCACAATATCCACTACATCATCCCAGAGGACGACTTAGAATACGCACGTGCTCACCCTCGTAGCCATGGCAACCAGATTTGGGGAAGTTGACACCAACTGAAAATTATCTTACAAAAGTGTATGTAATCAGCGAACCATAACCATTGTTGACATACAGTAGCCAGAGTATATCGTCCTACGCACACTTACAGCCATAAATAAGGAAGAAGTGTTTTCTCCATAAATGTTTATTACAAATTCAAACGCGTAGGTGTAAGAATTGTCAAAATTTGAAAAAACAACCACACGAAATACGAAAACTATCTCAAATGAGCACAAATAATCATCAGTAGAAATATGACATGCCAAGGCCAAGGAATTTCTTTATTATAATTGTGATCATTGTTTAAAAGGTATATCTGAGTGTCTGAAATAACGAACTACTATGTCCCATCTCTATTTCATTACATCCTAATAATTGTGTACGAACAACAGAGTTACATCTACTTTTGAGTGCACGAGTTCTTCATTAGTGTGTCTAGTAACAGTTTGTGACACGGCATTATATCGTTACACAGGACAGTAGCAGTACTATCATTACCTTTGGCATGGGCACTTACACGCATCTACACTCGTGACACACCACTTATGAATCGACATGGCCGCTGTATTTTGCTTCCAGGCATGGGAAGCTCACCGAGCGAAAGTCAAGGATGTCAAGGTACCGGTCATGCTTGAAGGCGGAAATCGTTTTCTGAAGGCGATCCAGTTTCTCGTCCGCTGAAGCACACGCACACCAGCCTTTAGCTCTGAGCCGATCGACGTCATAAACGGCTTCAAATACGTCGTTAAGTCCACGAGAATAATCTTCAAGCCCCCTTCACTTCATATTATTTCTTTTTCATGTCTGAAAACGCTGAAAAACAATCGGTTTACTTATGTTCTTCAATATGCAATGTGAACCCCCTTGCCTCATTTCACGGGAACGAATTCAGTCTTCTGGTTTCATAAAATTTACAATTTGTCATGGAAATATGCCTATTATGTATAATATAGCACCATAGCGAAGCAGATACGGGTTTCCACAGCACTTCTATCCGTATGTGAGTATCCAGCGCGTTTTCCAGTTACATACATCACTACGTGACGTGTTTGCACCTGACGTATGGTTCCACTGTCTAATAAGCATAGTCCTTAAAGAATTGTAAGACAGAAGTTGTTGACTGGAAAATAGATAAAAAGCTACGAAAAACTGTGATGCTTGCTGTAAGGGAGAGAACCACACCGCGAGACAAAAACGGTAGGGAACACACCTCAATCCTGTGAGATGGAACTTTTCCCGTATTCAAGTTGTCAGCAGGGCAGTCCAATGATCAACCCAGGAACCTGATGAAGACAGGAAATTCCGAGCAATCGAGAAAGCAGAATTTCAACCGATCATTTGCCGGTGTGAGTTGAAGAAGATGGTCGATAGAAAATGGTAGCCGTCACTGTAATTGTACTTGCTGTATTATTGGGCGAGGGAAAGTGTATTGGGGTATGTTTTCAATGAGAAATTCTTATGGTCTGGTCTGGTCTGAGGCTGATGTTGACTAGTAAAATGTATTGTGATACACCACGCTTCTTTCTCAAAGAAAATCTCCTCTATAGGAATCAACAGGGAATCCGGAAACGACACTCGTATAAAACCAAGATCACTCTGTTCCTCCGCGGAGTCCGGGAAGCAATAAATACAGGCGCTCAGGTTGAGGCTGTGGTACTTGACTTCCATGCATCGAACAAAATATGAGCGTACGGAGTATCAGACCAGTTGTGTGATTGGACTAAGAGTTTCTGACGAAAGAGATCACAGGATATCACGCTCAACGCAGAGAAATGTTCAGACCTAAAAGTAGCTTCGGACGGACCCCATGAGCGTGTTACTGGACCATAACTCTTCGCAATATTTGTTAATGCCCTAGCGTATGAAGTCGGAAGTTCCATGGGGCTATTATTGAATGATGCTACTGTATATGGAGAAATCGCAAGGCTGGAAAATTGTAGCGAAATGCAAGAACACCTGCAAAGAATTCGCACTTGATGCAGGAATTGTCAGTTGACCCTCAATATAAATAAATGTAACGTAAGGTAAACAGGCAGAAAGACCCATTATCATCATACGATTTCAGAACAATCATTGCAGGCAGTCGCACCCATAAAATATCTAGGAATTTGCGTGCGGAGAGATTTAAATTGGAACGACCACATGAAACTAAGCGCAGGTAAGGCAGATGCCACACTGAGAGTCACTGGTAGAATCCATAGAATGTGTGGTGCACAGGCAAAGGCAATAGCTTACAAAACGTTCGTTTAAACCAGTACTTGGATATTGCTCGTCTGACTGATACAAGAAACAGTGAATATGCAAGAAGGAGCTGCGCGTTTTGTTAGAGGTTCATTTAGTGAGCCTGAAAGCGCCACAGAGATGCTCAGCCAACTGACAAGCTTTGCAGTCAAATTCAGTAAAGTCACGGGCGCTCTATGCCAGTAATATGGCAAGAAAGAATCCCTAAGGAATAGTTTTAGTTATCATTGCCACCTTAATATGTATCCACTTCAGCGTGTTAGTTGCTTTTTTTCTCTGCGTCCAAAAGTCTTTCCACAAACACGTTACATAACTTATTAACTGACGTTTTCTACACAGATTTTGCTGCAACACTAAGTGGACTACGCTTGCCGGTATAGACTAACCGGTTTACTTATGTATACAGACGGAAGCGGCGAGTGAAAATTTGTACCAACGCCGGGAATCGAACCTGCTCTCTTGCTTACTTGGCAGGTGCGTTGGCCACTTAGCCACATTGGCACAGCAGTTCACACCGCTGCACTGATTACCCTGGAATGCCTCCCTACTCGATTCAACTCACTACCGTGCCAGTCTATTTTAAATGCCCGTTACACAAGAACAGAATTGCCGAGGCTCTCTATGTTTTGGAGTAGCACCTCAGCATCGAACATGAATGAGGAATCCAGCCTGAAACCCAGGTGCAGGTAACTGAAATGACAAAATTTCAGAGACTTCGTTGGTATCATACAGGTATTATTTTATGTGTACATGGACAGTCTTGGCAATTCTGTTTATGTATAAGGAGGCATTTAAAGTAGACTGGGGCGGCAGTGAGAATTTGGATCGAGGAGGAAGACATGACAGGATAATCCGTGCACTTGTGTGAACCGCTGTGTCAAGGTGACTTAGTGCCTAAAGTACTTGCCTAGTAAGTGGGAGACCGGGGCTCGGTTCCCGGCCTTGGTACAAATTTTCGCACGCTGCTTCAGTCTGAAGACATAAAACCATATCCGTACACCAGTAAGATCTCTGAAATCGTGTCATTTCATTTGTGACCGTTTTTCGTCCACTTGTCCACACTTGTCCACATCTGGTTGAAAAATAAGCTTTAATGGCAAGCTCTTGATACGTATACTTGGAGGTATTAATAAACCTAAAGACATAACGCTCCTAATAGCTCTAATTGCTAGTCTGCAAATCAAGTAAATACTGTTGTAATATTGTTCAGTACACCCTCCTCAGTCACCAACTAAAATATCTGCACTAATACCCCTAAAACCCCTGTACATGTCAAACATTGTTTTTTGGGTCATCAGTCTTCTACTGGTTTGGTGCGGCCCGCCACGAATTCCTCTCCTGTGCCAAACTCTTCGTCTCAGAGTAGCACTTGCAACCTACATCCTCAATTATTTGCTGGATGTATTCCAATCTGTTATTCTACAGTTTTTGCCCTCTACTGCACCCTCTAGTACCATGAAAGTCATTCTCTGATGTCTCAACAGATGTCATATCATCCTGTCCTTTTTTCTTATCAGTAATTTCCACATATTCCTTTCCTCTCTGATTCTGCGCAGAACCTCCTCACTCCTTACCTTATCAGTCAATCTAATTTTCAAAAAAATGGCTCTGAGCACTATGGGACTTAACATCTGAGATCATCAGTCCCCTAGAACTTAGAACTACTTAAACCTAACTAACCTAAAGCCATCACACACAACCATGCCCGAGGCAGGATTCGAACCTGCGACCGTAGTGGTCACGCGGTTCCAGACTGAAGCGCCTAGAACCGCTCGGCCACTTCCGCCGGCACCTAATCTTCAACATTCGTCTGTAGCACCACGTCTCAAACGCTTTGATTCTCTTCTGTTCCGGTTTTCCAACGGTTCTATTTTACCTACCATACAATGCTGTACTCCAGACGCACATTCCCAGGAATTTCTCCCTCAAATTAAGGCCTGTATTTGACACTAATAGACTTCTCTCGGCCAGGAATGCCCTTATTGCCATTGCTAGTCTGCTTCTGATTTCCTCCTTACTCCATCCGAATTTCATCGGTTATTTTACTGCCAAAGTAGCAGAATTCCTTAACGTCATCTACTTCTGAGCGTCAATACTGATGTTAAGCTCCTCGTTGTTCCCATTTCTGCTACTTCTCATTACTTTCATCTCTCTTCGATTTATTCTCTATCCCAATTTTGTATCCATTAGATTGTTCATTCCATTCAGCAGATCACGTAATTCATCTTCGCTTTCACTCAGAATAGCAATGTCATCAGTGAATCGTATCATTCTTATCCTTTCACCTTGAATTTTGATTCCACTCCTAAACCTTCCTTTTATTTCCATCATTGCTCCCTCGATGTACAGATTGACCAGTAGGGGCGAAAGACTACATCCCTGTCTTACACCCAGTTTAATACGAGCACTTCGTTATTGGCCGTCCACTTTTATTATTCCCTATCGGCTCTTTTGCTTATTGTATCTTACCCGTCTCTTCCTATAGCTTCTCTCTCCCTACGGCTCACCACCATTTTTCTCATAATTTCGATTAACCTGCACCGTTTTACATTGTCGAACGTTTTTTCCAGGTCGAAAAATCCTATGAACATGTCTTGATTTTTCTTTCGTCTAGCTTCCATCATCAACCGCAAATTCAGAATTGCCTCTCTCGTACCTTTGTCTTTTCTACAACCAAACTGATCATCATGTAGCACATCCTCAATTTTCTTTTCCATCCTTCTGTACATTATTCCTGTCAGCAACATGGATGCATGAGCTGTTAGGCTGATTGTGTGAGAATTCTCGCAGTTGTCAGCTCTCGCAGTCTTCGGAACTGTATGGGTGATATTTTTCCGAAAGTCAGATGGTTTGTCGTCAAACTCATACATACTATACACCAACGTTAATAGCCGTTTTGCTGCCTCTTTCCCCAATGATTCTGATGGAATGTGATCTACCCCTTCTGCCTTATTTGATTTTAAAAAGTGGTTCAAATGGCTCTGAGCACTATGGGACTTAACATCTGAGGTCATCACTCCCATAGAACTTAGAACTACTGAAACCTAACTAATCTAAGGACATCACACACGTCCATGCCCGAGGCAGGATTCGAACCTGCGACCGTAGCGCTCGCGCGGTTCCGGACTGAAGCGCCTAGAACCGCTAGGCCACAGCGGACGGCTATATTTGATCTTAAGTACGCGAAGCTATTCCAAATTCTGTTTCTAATACTGGATACCCTACCTCTTTTAAATCGACTCCTGTTTCTTCCTCTATCACATCAGACAGATCTTCCCCCTCATCGAGGCTTTCAATGTTTTCTTTCCATCTATCCGCTCTCTCCTCTGCATTTAAGAGTGGAATTCCCATTGCACTCTTAATGTTAACACCCTTGCTTTTAATGTCATCGAAGGTTGTTTTGACTTCCCTGTATGCTGAGTCTGTCTTTCCGACAGTCATTTCTTTTTCGATTTCTTCACATTTTTCATGTAGCCATTCGTCTTAGCTTCCCTGCATTTCCTATTTATTTCATTCCTCAGCGACTTGTATCTCTATTCTTGAGTCTCCTACAACATTTTTGTACTTCCTCCTTTCATCGATCAAGTGTGGTATCTCCTCTGTTACTCACGGTTTCTTCGCAGTTACCTTATTTGTCCCTATGTTTTTCTTTCCAACTTGTGTGATGGGCCTTTTTAACTGTATCCATTCCTCTTCAACCATACTACCAACTGAGCTATTCCTTATTGCTGTATCTATAGCCTAAGAGAACTTCAACCGCATCTCGTCATTCCTTAGTACACTCCTGGAAATTGAAATAAGAACACCGTGAATTCATTGTCCCAGGAAGGGGAAACTTTATTGACACTTTCCTGGGGTCAGATACGTCACATGATCACACTGACAGAACCACAGGCACATAGACACAGGCAACAGAGCATGCACAATGTCGGCACTAGTACAGTGTATATCCACCTTTCGCAGCAATGCAGGCTGCTATTCTCCCATGGAGACGATCGTAGAGATGCTGGATGTAGTCCTGTGGAACGGCTTGCCATGCCATTTCCACCTGGCGCCTCAGTTGGACCAGCGTTCGTGCTGGACGTGCAGACCGCGTGAGACGACGCTTCATCCAGTCCCAAACATGCTCAATGGGGGACAGATCCGGAGATCTTGCTGGCCAGGGTAGTTGACTTACACCTTCTAGAGCACGTTGGGTGGCACGGGATACATGCGGACGTGCATTGTCCTGTTGGAACAGCAAGTTCCCTTGCCGGTCTAGGAATGGTAGAACGATGGGTTCGATGACGATTTGGATGTACCGTGCACTATTCAGTGTCCCCTCGACGATCACCAGTGGTGTACGGCCAGTGTAGGAGATCGCTCCCCACACCATGATGCCCGGTGTTGGCCCTGTGTGCCTCGGTCGTATGCAGTCCTGATTGTGGCGCTCACCTGCACGGCGCCAAACACGCATACGACCATCATTGGCACCAAGGCAGAAGCGACTCTCATCGCTGAAGACGACACGTCTCCATTCGTCCCTCCATTCACGCCTGTCGCGACACCACTGGAGGCGGGCTGCACGATGTTGGGGCGTGAGCGGAAGACGGCCTAACGGTGTGCGGGACCGTAGCCCAGCTTCATGGAGACGGTTGCGAATGGTCCTCGCCGATACCCCAGGAGCAACAGTGTCCCTAATTTGCTGGGAAGTGGCGGTGCGGTCCCCTACGGCACTGCGTAGGATCCTACGGTCTTGGCGTGCATCCGTGCGTCGCTGCGGTCCGGTCCCAGGTCGACGGGCACGTGCACCTTCCGCCGACCACTGGCGACAACATCGATGTACTGTGGAGACCTCACGCCCCACGTGTTGAGCAATTCGGCGGTACGTCCACCCGGCCTCCCGCATGCCCACTATACGCCCTCGCTCAAAGTCCGTCAACTGCACATACGGTTCACGTCCACGCTGTCGCGGCATGCTACCAGTGTTAAAGACTGCGATGGAGCTCCGTATGCCACGGCAAACTGGCTGACACTGACGGCGGCGGTGCACAAATGCTGCGCAGCTAGCGCCATTTCGACGGCCAACACCGCGGTTCCTGGTGTGTCCGCTGTGCCGTGCGTGTGATCATTGCTTGTACAGCCCTTTCGCAGTGTCCGGAGTAAGTATGGTGAGTCTGACACACCGGTGTCAATGTGTTCTTTTTTCCATTTCCAGGAGTGTACTTCCATATCCCACTTCTTTGCGTCTTGATTCTTCCTGATTAATCTCTTGAACTTCAGCCTACTCTTCATCATTACTATATCGTGATCTGAGTCCATACCTGCTCCTGGGTACACCTCACAATCCAGTATCTGATTTCGGAGTCTGTCTGACCATGGTTTAACCTAATTGAAATCTTCCCGTATCTCCCGGCCTTTTCCAAGTATGCATCTTTCTCTTGTAATTCTTGAACAGAGTATTTGCCATTAGTAGCTGAAATTTATTACAGAACTCAATTAGTCTTTCTCCTCTCTCACTCCATGTCCCAAGCCCAAATTTTCCTGTAACCTTATTTTCTACTCCTTCCCTTACAACTGCATTCCAGTCCTCCACAACTATTAGATTTCATCTCCCTTTACGTACTGTTATCCTTTCAATATCCTCATATAATTTCTCTATCTCTTCAGCTTTCGACGTCGGCATGTGTACCTGACTATTGCTGTCGTTGCTGGTTTGCTATAGATTCTGATATAAACAACCCAGTCACCGAGCTCTTCATAGTAACACACTCTCTGCCCTACCTTCCTGTTCATAACGAATCCTACCCCGATATACCAGTGCCTGTTGCCGTTGATACGATCTATATTCATCTGACCATAAATCCTTGTCTTCTTTCCATTTCACTTCACTGACTCCTACTATATCTAGATTGAGCCTTTGCATTTCCCTTTTCAGATTTTCTAGTTTCCCTACCACGTTCAAGCTTCTGACATTCCACGCCCCGACTCGTAGAACGTTATCCTTTGGTTGATTCTTCAGTCTTTTTCTCATGGTCACCTTCCTTTTGCAGTCCCCTCCCGGAGATCCAAATGGTGGAGTATTCCGGCATCTTTTGCCAATGGAGAGATCATCATGACACTTTTTCAATTACAGGCCACATGTCCTGTGGATGCACGTTATGTGGCTTGTATTGCCTTCTGCATCCTCATGCCGTTGATCACAGGTGATTCTTCTGCCTTTAGGGGTAGTTTCCCACCCCTGGGACAAGACAGTGTCCTGACCCTGTGTACGCTCCTCCACCGTCTTGACAAGGCCGTTGGCAGAATAAGGGTGACTTCTTATGCCTGAAGTCTTCGGGTGCCAATGCTGATTATTAATCAAAATTTAAGCAGTGGTGGGCTCCGAATCCGAGACAGAGGACCTCTTGATCACTAATCAAAGACGCCACCCGTGGACCATGGTGTGAAACTTATAGCAGACATGAAAGGTATGTTTTCATGGCCAGTGTCCATCTCATGAAAATTCTCCTAGTAGTACTGCTTTATAGTCATATAACATTATTAAAGCGCTGAAGTGCAGGGTGTTTCAAATAGATTGGTCTGATTTCACAACTCTACACCTTCCTTATGAAGGAAAATAGGAACTTGATGTGCATTTTAACTTACAGTTAGGACTTGTTGTTGTAGTTGTTGTTGTTGTGGTCCTCAGCCCAAAGATTGGTTTCATGCAGCTGTCTTGGTAATCTGTCTTAGACAAGACTCTCCATCTCTGTCTTACTGTAACCCACATGCATAGGAAGCTGTACTCTATAATGAAGCTTTAGCCTCTCTCTACAGTTTTTTCTTCCTATCCTGTATCAACTAACAAACTCTTGATGTCTCAGGATGCGTCCTCGTCTAGAACTACAAAGTTAGTATTTTCAAAAGAAACGCCCGACATGCAGTTAGAGGCGCCATGTCACTGATTGCGCGGCCCCTTCCGCCGGAGGTTCGAGTCCTCCCTCGGGCATGGGTGTCTGTGTTGTTCTTAGCATAAGTTAGTTTAAGTAGTGTGTGAGTCTAGGGACCGATGACCTCAGCAGTTTGGTCCCATAGGAATTCACACACATTTGAACCTTTGAATCATCCGATTTTAGGTAGCTATAGCTTTTACACGCATGCCTCTTCTACATTGGGCAATATCCTAATATTACGTTTAGGATTAAAGTTCTTGCTTACCTTTTATAAATGTTTCACGTGAGATATATGCGAAAACTGAAGCTGCGCCATTGAAAATCTGCTTGCAAAATATCTGAAATCGATACAGTCCGCGAGAGACTGCAGGAACTAACGCGCGCCACTGCTCATCGTCTGGACTTCTTGAATTTCGCCATATACACGGTCCAGTCACATCAGTGTGACCACCATCTACGCTCGAAGTCAGTGTGCAATAACCACTGGCAGACGGTAGGTGGTAGCGCTATCAGTGGAGGGCATATAAAGCGTGGGGACGTGGAAAACAGTGCAGTCGCTTTCTTCATTTGCAAAACCTAAATGAGAATACCATGTATCCGTTGTATGAGTGTATGAGAAGTCCACAATCTCAGCAACCTCACTTATCTTTACACATTTCTTTCCAGTGCAGCCTATACGCAACACGAAGTTTAACTTCACAACATACAGTCAAAATGAACTTATTATACAAAACTCATCATGCATGTATGAAAAGGCACTCACAAATTCTCTGGCAATGTTTTATATATTTCACAATTAATCTAACACTTCGTGAAAAATATTAATTACCGAAAACTTCATATGGTATCTACGCAACACTGAGAAGAAAAGGTTTTAAACTGCTGTCTGCTATGACAACATTCTCGTTGTGGACTTCGGTCCAAAGACTGGTTTGCAGTTCTCCACGCTAGTCTGTCCTGTATAAGCCTCTTCATCTCTGCGTAACTACAACAACCTACACCCATTTCAACCATCTTACTGTAGTTACGAGTTGGTCTCTTTATACAGTTTTACTCCACGTGCTTTCCTTCATTAACAAGTCGATTGTATGCCCTATGAACGGAGCCCTTTTTTTTGCTGTGCCATAACTTTGGTCCCCCCCCCCCTCCCCCAGTTTGATTCATGATCTCAGTATCAGATGTAACTGTGTAAACTTCAGCATCCACTCTGTAGCATCTCTTCTTGATGGAAGTGTTTATCGTCCGTCCGCAGCTCGTGGTCTAGTTGTAACTCAGCGTGCTCGCTCAGCGTAATCGTCAACCTGTGTAATAACAAAAAAGTAAAAAATAAATTAAATGAGTGAAGGTTTCATTAAAGCAATTTGAGAATGTCGTGCGGCATCCGTACAGAACGACTGGCGACAAATATCGAAGGAACCAATAAACGGAACGAAAAAGACGGTTTCCGTAGTGGTATCGAATAGAAAGACTTGCACCAGGCGGGCAAACGGTCTCCGGCCAGTAATGCGATTCTGTCATTTCATTTTCATTTTGCTTATCGTCCACGTTTCATTTCCGTACACAGCTACGCTCCACACAAGCAGTTTCAGAGGATACTTTGTAAAATTAATGTCTATTCGATTTTAATTCAACGGGCTTGCCGCAGTGGTAACACCGGTTCCCTTCAGATCACCACAATTAAGCGCTGCCCGGCTTGGCTGGCACTTGGGTGACCGTCAGAGCTACCGAGCGCTGTTGGCAAGCGGGGTGCGCTTAGCCCTTCTGAGACCAACTGAGGAACTACTTGGCTGAAAAGTAGCGGCTCTAGTCACGAAAACCACAACCGGAAGAGCAGTATGCCGTCCGCACGCCCTTCTATAGCCGCATTCAATGACGCCTGTCGGCTAAGTATGACACGGCAGTCGGTCAGTACCGTTTGACCTTCCGAACTCTGTTCGGGCAGAGTTTTTGTTTTAATTCGATATTACCAAATTTCACTAATTCATAAATGGTGTTCTTGCTACTGACTGTATTTGGCCGCGCTGAGTGACCCCACGGTTTGAGGCGCCATGTCACAGAGTGCGCGGCCCCTCCCGCCGGAGGTTCCAGTCCTGCCTCGGGCATGAGTGTGTGTGTGTGTGTGTGTGTGTGTGTGTTGTTCTTAGCATAAGTCAATTTAATAGTGTGAAAGTCTAGGGACCGATGACCTCAGCAGTTTCGTCTCTTATGAAATCACCCACACTTGAACACACTTGAAAACTGTCTGTGTTTGACATTCTCTCTACTTCGAGAATCAACACGGAAAGGTTGTCTCTAAAGGCGCGCTACAGCTTCAGTGTGTTACAGCACCCAAGCTAATTAAGATATAAATACCATGTTTAGTGCCGGCCGTGGTGGTCTCGCGGTTCTAGGCGCGCAGTCCGGAACCGTGTGACTGCTACGGTCGCATATTCGAATCCTGCCTCGGGCATGGATGTGTGTGATGTCCTTAGGTTAGTTAGGTTTAAGTAGTTCTAAGTTCTAGGGGACTGATGACCACAGCTGTTAAGTCCCATAGTGCTCAGAGCCATTTGAGCCATTTTTTTTTTAACCATGTTTAGTTTACGCGACAGACCAACTGAAAAAGATTTGTTTTTGTGTGTTCCAGATTATCGTCAGTGAAACATAATGACAACCGTTCAAGGAAAGCCTCAGCGTGTGGAACAATTTATTCGGACCGAACATGACAAGCAGGTTCAGAAGAACTTCCAAACACGGTATAGGAAGAAACCACGCTCATAGCCTTCGATTTTCCGGTGGTAGAAGAATTTTGTGCAGACAGCAGGCGTTGACGTGAAGCATCGTTCCGGGCGAGCTGGAACATTAGTGAAAGTGACATAGAACGGTTATGATTGGCTTTTCAACGTTCACCACAGAAGTGTGTTCGAAGGCCGTCTCTGGAACCGCAAACCATTATGGTGACCGTGCTCTAGGCCCTTCGGAAACATTTAGACATTCATCCTTACCGACTGCAGCTGTTGCACGCATTGAAATCAGACAAGCCACAACGTATTCATTTTGGTGTGAATGTTCTTGGTCGTTTGGAGTAGGATAGAAATTTTCTAAACAACCTTACAATTCCTGACGAAGAAACATTTTACGTGTGTGATACGGTGAACGACACAATGTTTGTGTCTGGGGCATAATAACCCCGCATACTGTGACGAAGTACTTGACAGCCCAAAAGTGTATGCTTGGTGTTGTTTGGTCGTTGCTCACATTGTGCGACCATTTTTTTCTTAGTTGAAAACAGTTAATTTTAACAATTACCTTCATATGCTGGAGCTGTTTTTGTTGCAACAAATGGCTGACCACCAAGACACAACAAGATGTTGCACCACCACGCGGAGGACACATTCATCTACATCTACATGGATACTCTGCAAATCACATTTAAATGCCTGGCAGAGGGTTCATCAAACCACTTTCACAATTCTCTATTATTCCAATCTCGTATAGCACGCGGAAAGAACGAACACCTATATCTTCCCGTACGAGTTCTGATTTCACTTATTTTATGGTGGTGATTGTTTGTCCCTATGTAGGTCGGTGTCAACAAAATATTTTCGCATTCAGAGGAGAAAGTTGGTGATTGGAATGTCGTGAGAATATTCCGTCGCAACGAGAAACGCCTTTCTTTTAATGATGTCCAGCCCAAATCCTGTATCATTTCTGTGACACTCTCTCCCATATTTCACGATAATACAAAACGTGCTGCCTTTCTCTGAACTTTTTCGATGTACTCCGTCATTCCTATCTGGTAAGGATCCCACACCGTGCAGCAGTATTCTAAAAGAGAACGGACAAGCGTAGTGTAGGCAGTCTCCTTAGTAGTCTGTTACATTTTCGAAGTGTTCTGCCAAAAAAAAAACACAGTCTTCGCTTAGCCTTCCCCAGAACATTTTCTTTGTGTTCCTTCCAATTTAAGTTGTTCGTAATTGTAATACCTTTGTATTTATTTGAATTTACAGCTTTTAGATTAGACTGATTTATCGTGTAACCGAAGTTTAAGGAGTTCCTTTCAGCACTCATGTGGATGACCTCACACTTTTCGTTATTTAGGGTCAACTGCCACTTTTCGCAGCATTCAGATATCTTTTCTAAATTGTTTTGCAGTTTGTTTTGATCTTCTGATGACTGTATTAGTCGATAAACGACAGCGTCATCTGCAAAAAACCGAAGATCTGCTGCTCAGATTGTCTGGCAAATCGTTTATATAGATAAGATATTCTAGACCAAATGTTTTCAGATCGCGGGATTGGCAGTGATGATCCAATTCCTTGGCTTCCTGGGTCGCTTGGCATTACACCGATGGACATTACAGCGATGGGATTACTTCAAGGTCAGAGTCTACCAAATGCCTGTCAACCACATCTATGATTCGAAGAACCGAATCGCTGCTGCCATTGTCATAGCTGAAGCGTATGTGTTGCGCAGTGTGTGCATAGAGCTTCAATGCAGACTGGATGTTGTGCGTGGCATAAAAAGCGCACATGCTGAATTTGATTGAATGGCTCAAGAACATTGTGAGATAATGTGTCATACGAGTCAACCATGGTGTGAGTATCTTATTTTGAGTGCTACAACACATTTAAGCTGGACTGTACCTTTTGAGACAACCTTTATTTTTCTTCTCAGCTAGCAAAATTCATCTACTACTTCTAGTATCTCAGTTTCTTATATTAAGTATCTCGGCACATCCTGATTTTTCGCCTAAAATGATTCGGGGAAATGACGGAAAACCTCACTCTCGATGTTTCGTTGTCTCTTGCACTGTGCTGTTGACATTCTCTGCAACAACAGGGCTGACATAGAGGGACCCTCTGCCACTGGCCTGCTACAATTTGCCAGGGCGTCCATCGAAGTAACCTAAGCGTCCCTCAGTTGTCAGGTGACTTGCACGTTTTATGCAGCCTCCCACCAAAAACACAAACAAATGAGCCAGCACTTACCGGTCTGACCGGTCTTGCCCCTGATACATGTCACGTGTTATGTGAACCGCTCGTTCCTCTGCTAGACACGTGTCACATAAGTTTTTTCTTTTCCTTTGTCTTGCCACTTTGTGTTTGTAGTTACGTAAATCATACAATGTACTAACCTTCTGTGTTTGTTTGATCAGACATGTATTATTAAAAGTATAACCTGGTGTTCGTGTGATGCATTATATTAGTAAGTTCTTGGTAATAGAACTATTTTTCTTCTAAGGCGCCCCAGTCTAATATGAAAGAAATTTACGCTGCGTATACCGCCTTCAAGTACTGTGTTTGAAACTTTACGATGATACGCTCTGACAAGCCTTGAATGAAACGAGGACTGCGTCCACAGGACGTGGTGCGCCCGCCGGTACCGACCGACCGTAATGATCTCCTCGGCCATCGGCATCGTTCGTTGTGGTATGGAGGGGCGTAGGGTCAGCATCCCGGTCCCCTAGCCGTGGTCAGTTTTGGTGACCTGGAGCCGGTACTACTCGGTCAAGTAGCTCCTCAGCTCGCATCTCAAGGCTGACGAGCGAAAATTCCCAAGTGTTAATACAAGGTGCATTCAAGTTCTAAGGCCTCCGATTTCTTTTCTCCCGACTGGAAAGAGATAGAAACATGCGCATTGTTTTAAAATGAGGCCGCGTTCATTGTCAATACGTCCCAGAGATGGCAGCACCGCACGGCAGATGGAATTTTACCGCCAGCGGCGAGAATGAGAACTGTCTTAATACTTAAAATGGCGACGTTTTCCTTACTTGAACAGCGTGCAATCATTCGTTTTCTGAATTTGCGTGGTGTGAAACCAATTGAAATTCATCGACAGTTGAAGGAGACATGTGGTGATGGAGTTATGGATGTGTCGAAAGTGCGTTCGTGGGTGCGACAGTTTAATGAAGGCAGAACATCGTGTGACAACAAATCGAAACAACCTTGGGCTCGCTCAAGCCGGTCTGACGACATGATCGAGAAAGTGGAGAGAATTGTTTTGGGGATCGCTGAATGACTGTTGAACAGATCGCCTCCAGAGTTGGCATTTCTGTGGGTTCTGTGCACACAATCCTGCATGACGACCTGAAAATGCGAAAACTGTCATCCAGGTGGGTGCCACGAATGCTGACGGACGACCACATGGCTGCCCGTGTGGCATGCTGCCAAGCAATGTTGACGTGCAACGACAGCATGAATCGGACTTTCTTTTCGTCGGTTGTGACAATGAATGAGACGTGGATGCCATTTTTCAATCCAGAAACAAAGCGCCAGTCAGCTCAATTGAAGCACACAGGTTCACCACCACCAAAAAAATTTCGGGTAACCACCAGTGCTGAAAAAATGATGGTGTCCATGTTCTGGGACAGCGAGGGCGTAATCCTTAC
Source organism: Schistocerca americana (assembly GCF_021461395.2). Taxonomy (NCBI): domain Eukaryota; kingdom Metazoa; phylum Arthropoda; class Insecta; order Orthoptera; family Acrididae; genus Schistocerca; species Schistocerca americana. The sequence goes on from NC_060124.1 coordinate 382,490,971, forward strand.
CCATTGCGTTCCAAAGGGCACTACGGTGACAGGTGCATCCTACGAAAATGTTTTGAAGAACAAATTCCTTCCTGCACTGCAACAAAAACGTCCGGGAAGGACGGCGCGTGTGCTGTTTCACCAAGACAACGCACCCGCACATCGAGCTAACGTTACGCAACAGTTTCTTCGTGATAACAACTTTGAAGTGATTCCTCATGCTCCCTACTCACCTGACCTGGCTCCTAGTGACTTTTGGCTTTTTCCAACAATGAAAGACACTCCCCGTGGCCGCACATTCACCAGCCATGCTGCTATTGCCTCAGCGATTTTCCAGTGGTCAAAACAGACTCCTAAAGAAGCCTTCGCCACTGCCATGGAATCATGGCGTCAGCGTTGTGAAAAATGTGTACGTCAGCAGGGCGATTACGTCGAGAAGCAACGCCAGTTTCATCGATTTCGGGTGAGTAGTTAATTAGAAAAAAAATCGGAGGCCTTAGAACTTGAATGCACCTCGTAAACGATCTTCATGGTACTTGGTGGGTGTAAAGAGGCGGTAAAAAAAGTGCAGTACTTTATTATTTGTGCCCAGTTTCACTTTTAAAATCTACCTCGAAAGGTAACTTGCTCTACAGGAAATACATTCGAAACGATGATACACAAAAAATGTTTTTCATATAAAAGTTGAAATGTAAATACGTACTTGCCAACTGTGTAATCAAATCTTATAATAATTTGATGTTTTGAAAAATACCGACCACCATTAATTAATTTTGAAAAACTGAAACATTTGTTCCAACACAAATTAAAGACTTTTTAAAGCCATGTAGATCCCTGTGTAATAAAGCTGGTTTCTGAAAAACCATCGCTGCAGTCTGGAACCGCGCGACCGCAACGGTCGCAGGTTCCAATCCTGCCTCGGGCATGGATGTGTGTGATGTCCTTAGGTTAGTTAGGTTTAAGTAGTTCTAAGTACTAGGGGACTGATGACCTCAGAAGTTGAGTCCCATAGTGCTCAGAGCCATTTGAACCATTTTGAAAAACCATTTTTTACCATAATCCGCACTGCTGCTGTCGGAATATTTTCAACAAACCTAATTAAAATATCTAAATATTCGTTATTATACTAATTCCTTATTTTACTTACATCTTTTTACGTTCTAATTGTTATTTTACGAACTACATATTCTTTAGTTTACCGTTTCAAATAGGCGTGTTTTGTTAGTTTAGAAAATAACTCATTATTGAGATACAGAATCATTACAATGATGGTAATTTTAATAAAACATTCTTGGGATTCAAGCCGCGTCAAGTGGTTTACTACCCACGAGCTTTCGGCAGACATCTCCTCTGCCATTCGCCGGCCGAAGTGGCCGTGCGGTTAAAGGCGCTGCAGTCTGGAACCGCAAGACCGCTACGGTCGCAGGTTCGAATCCTGCCTCGGGCATGGATGTTTGTGATGTCCTTAGGTTAGTTAGGTTTAACTAGGTCTAAGTTCTAGGGGACTAATGACCTCAGCAGTTGAGTCCCATAGTGCTCAGAGCCATTTGAACCATTTCCTCTGCCATTGTAAGTGGATGACCGTCGTGTGATTGTCATTGCCGTGCTTATATAGTCGCCACGTCGCCCGTGACGTCACTGGTGCTCGGTTCCGCACCATATATGGTAATGTTTTGGCCACGCGACCGCCGGGCCCGCTTCAACTCCCTCAACACCGGATCCCACGCTGTACTCAGCTGCAATCCACCGCCTCTATTGAAGGTGTTGTCAAGACCACTTGACGCGGCTTGAAACCCGAGAGTGTTTTATTAACGGATATCGCAGCGAAAACGTGCATTAGTTCATGACGATAATTATGGTTTACACCTAGCAGATAAAATGAACGAAATTTCTTCACATAATATACACGACGGAGAACATCATATAAAACAAAATTCAGCAGGATTTCAAATTGACATATGTGATCCTCTAAATATCCTGATTTGTATCAGACATGCTTGAGTACATTACTGAGCCTTGGCTAAGGGAATTGATTATAAACTAGTGACTGCACCTTGATTATATTGTTTTTCAGGAGAAGATTGATATCATACTCACTCAACAGAACTAAGATCTGAAAATTTTCTCTCAAAGTTCTTTCAAGATCGAAAGCCGTACAGGTCCCACAGTTGGACCTTTGCCGTCGAGCCCTTTAGGATCACCAGATAAACAAGTTTCTTGTCCTCAGGAGTGACGCTCAAAACGATTTTCTTCACACTGACTATCCGCCTTTTAAAATAAAATAATGGTCAATTTAGACCGAGAATTCCAGAATCTCTTTTTGAAGCCCGAAATGTCATTATGGCAACATAGAAATCTGCTGAACTAATGTCTGATGAGGTCAAAACATATTTGAAAAGTGTTTCTATTCCCACTAAAGAAGAAAAATCTGTATTATTTTTAGATTCTTGGAGCGGTGAATGAGAGAGGATTTAACATCTCGTCGACGTCGAGGTCGTGAGACTGCTCAGTGACAAAGAACCGCCTAGAACATTCTATTTGGGGATAAGGAACTTGTTCAACTGGTATATATAGGACTCGACGGCATAGGTGCAGTCCTCGGACGCATACGGCTTCCTAGGTTTGAATATTTTTGTGAGACGACTTTCAGTTCTAGTTCTGTTGCGTGATTATGATGTCAATCTCCCCCTGAAAAACAATATAAGTCAATAGTCACTAGTACATAATCGATTCTCTCCGCCAAGGTTTACCAATGTACTTAAATATGCCTGATACAATTGAAGTTGTTGAGAGCATCAGCCGCAACAATTTGTTTATATTGTGTTCATCGTCGTTTACATTGTGTCAAGAAATTCGTTCATTGTATGCGCATCGTGTAAAAACTTTGTTATAAGAATTTCTCTACAGATTCTCATTAGTGTAATGGTTTTGTACCGTAACAATGAATTATTTATTCTATTCAGCTAACAAAATACGCCTTTGTGAAACGGTAAGCTAAAAAATAAAAAACATGAATGTAAAACGTAAAATAAAAATATAAAACATCTAGCAAATATAAGTCAAATAAATAATTAGAATAACAACGAATATTTAGATAGTTTAATTAGATATACTGAAAGTAATCCGACAGCATACTGTACAGTTTACATTCCAAATACGGTATTTCATAAACAAGCTTTATTACACATGGATGTATGTACATTAAAGCTTCTTTAATTTATGTTGTAACAAGAGTTTTAATTTTTCAAAGTTAATTAATGGTGGTGAGATATTTTTCAAAATTCCAAATTATTACAAAAGTTCATTATATAGGTTTCAAGTGCTTTAATTACATTTCAGCTCTTAAATGAAAAACGTTTTTCATATGTCATCGTTTCGAAGATGCTCTCTCTAAACCTAATATGTCAAGTTACCCTTGTGGTGTGCTTTACTCATTAAAAGTAAAACTGTGCAAAAACAAAATAAAAGAGGCTAAGTACGAGTAGGATTCGCGCACTAAGAGTTCCATACAAACTACGTTATGTGTATACATAGTTCAACTATACTGGTGGGAATCGAGAATCTCAACAATTTTTGCCTGTTATCAACGCTGATACTGGCAAGGTATTGGTAACGGGAATTCCACGACAGTATCAAAATCTCTACAGTAGTTCTTCAGACTAGCCGCGACATACAAAAAGATGCGAACAGGAAACACCAGTTCATATATGTAGAATCAGAAGGTTCAGTAAAACCATTTATTTGGTTTCTAAAACGTGACTACAACTTATATTTTACACTCCTGGAAATTGAAATAAGAACATCGTGAATTCATTGTCCCAGGAAGGGGAAACTTTATTGACACATTCCTGGGGTCAGATAAATCACATGATCACACTGACAGAACCACAGGCACTAGACACAGGCAACAGAGCATGCACAATGTCGGCACTAGTACAGTGTATATCCACCTTTCGCAGCAATGCAGGCTGCTATTCTCCCATGGAGACGATCGTAGAGATGCTGGATGTAGTCCTGTGGAACGGCTTGCCATGCCATTTCCACCTGGCGCCTCAGTTGGATCAGCGTTCGTGCTGGACGTGCAGACCGCGTGAGACGACGCTTCATCCAGTCCCAAACATGCTCAATGGGGGACAGATCCGGAGATCTTGCTGGCCAGGGTAGTTGACTTACACCTTCTAGAGCACGTTGGGTGGCACGGGATACATGCGGACGTGCATTGTCCTGTTGGAACAGCAAGTTCCCTTGCCGGTCTAGGAATGGTAGAACGATGGGTTCGATGACGGTTTGGATGTACCGTGCACTATTCAGTGTCCCCTCGACGATCACCAGTGGTGTACGGCCAGTGTAGGAGATCGCTCCCCACACCATGATGCCCGGTGTTGGCCCTGTGTGCCTCGGTCGTATGCAGTCCTGAGTGTGGCGCTCACCTGCACGGCGCCAAACACGCATACGACGATCATTGGCACGAAGGCAGAAGCGACTCTCACCGCTGAAGACGACACGTCTCCATTCGTCCCTCCATTCACGCCTGTCGCGACACCACTGGAGGCGGGCTGCACGATGTTGGGGTGTGAGCGGAAGACGGCCTAACGGTGTGCGGGACCGTAGCCCAGCTTCATGGAGACGGTTGCGAATGGTCCTCGCCGATACCCCAGGAGCAACAGTGTCCCTAATTTGCTGGGAAGTGGCGGTGCGGTCCCCTACGGCACTGCGTAGGATCCTACGGTCTTGGCGTGCATCCGTGCGTCGCTGCGGTCCGGTCCCAGGTCGACGGGCACGTGCACCTTCCGCCGACCACTGGCGACAACATCGAAGTACTGTGGAGACCGCACGCCCCACGTGTTGAGCAATTCGGCGGTACGTCCACCCGGCCTCCCGCATGCCCACTATACGCCCTCGCTCAAAGTCCGTCAACTGCACATACGGTTCACGTCCACGCTGTCGCGGCATGCTACCAGTGTTAAAGACTGCGATGGAACTCCGTATGCCACGGCAAACTGGCTGACACAGACGGCGGCGGTGCACAAATGCTGCGCAGCTAGCGCCATTCGACGGCCAACACCGCGGTTCCTGGTGTGTCCCCTGTGCCGTGCGTGTGATCATTGCTTGTACAGCCCTCTCGCAGTGTCCGGAGCAAGTATGGTGGGTCTGACACACCGGTGTCAATGTGTTCTTTTTTCCATTTCCAGGAGTGTATATTTGCATACAGCAACGTTCGTCTGCTATAGTTCTGACGAATGACGCTTGCAATGTACGTTCAAACGGCAAAAGCTATTCGTATGCACTATAATTACAATTTAACAGGTTTCAGATTTTTTGTTTTATTTGTACTATTAAACCTTGCTTCTTGCCGAATTTCATGATTGTAGGGTAACGAGAAGTACCCTATAGGTTTTGATGAGTAAACTTTCGATTATCAAAATCGATACACGGCATGCACTGCATGTGACTGGCTGTGTAAACAGACTGCGACCAGTTGAACATAGTCGTGTGCGAGGAGGTGTCACAGCGCAATGTAGCAACGTGTTAACATCAAGTTCTGCTACAAATAGGGGAAGACTGCAACGGAGACAAATGGAATGTTGGTGCAGGTGCTCGGGAGGGAATCCGTGAGAAAATGTGTTTACGAATGTTTTAAACCCTTCCGTCAAAGGAAGGAAACAACCAAGGATGAGCCACGTTCAAGTCTGCCATCGACAGGCATAATCCCAGAAAAAAATCGAGAAAGTACGACAAATGTTGGCACAAGATCGCGGACGGACTCTCAGAATGCTTGCGGAGGAATTGGGCGTTAGCAATGACACGGTGCATACCAGCGTCCACAATGATCTGGGTAAGTGGAAGATCTGCTCACGATTTATGCCGCACAAACTCACAGACGAGCAGAAAGCAAAACGGAAACTTATAGTAATTTCATTTCCATGTGTGACCATGATTCATTGCCCCTGAACACCACAACACTGTCACATGAGATGAGACCTGGTGCTACCAGTTCGATCCGGAATCAAAACGGCATTCGAGGTCATGGTGTTCACCTTCTCCACCGCGACAAAAAAAAATAGCCGTCTGCAAAAATCCAAGGTGAAAACACTGTTGATCGCCTTCTTCGATAATAACGGCATCATGCACAATAAATTTTTTCCTGCAGGTCGAACCATTAATGCTGCATTTTACCAGTCCATTTTGAACCGACTGCTACAGCGTATCCGGCGGTTTCTGCCAGAGTTGCACAGCACTGGAAAATGGATGGCCCTCCATGACAACGCCCCTGCACGCTGAGCAATTCGTGTGAGCCAATTCCTGGCACAGATGATGGTAACTGTTCTTGAACACCCTCCTAAATTCTCTGATCTGGCTCCTGCGGACTTCTTTCTGTTTCCCCGCTTGAAGGCGGCCATGAAAGGTGAACGTTGTGCGGACGTGAATGCCATCAAAGATCGCGTGACAGCCGGTCTTTGATCGATTCAACAGGAGGCCTTTGCTGATAATTTCCAGAAGCTGTACGAACGTCGTCAAAAGTGTGTTTTAGCTGGTGGTGACTGTTTTGAAGGCCAAGGACATTTGTTTGTATGTTTTGTCGAAAAACTCTGGTTACAGACCGTATCCTCAGAGCTGTCCCGCTTTGAAGATATCCACACAGAAATAGCAGTTTTTAACCTTTAAGAAGCCGGCCGGAGTGGCCGAGCCGTTCTAGGCGCTACAGTCTGGAACCGCACGACTGCTACGGTCGCAGGTTTGAATCCTGCCTCGGGCAGGGGACTGATGACCTCAGAAGTTAAGTCCCATAGTGCTCAGAGCCATCTGAACCATAACATTTAATAAGTGAAAACAAAACTTGATCCAACCAAGCTGGAGGGTGGATGTCGTTGCTAAAGTTTCAAAAAATTTGACTTTACGAACAGTGAGAGAGTGTTCGTAATCGAAATTGTCGTTTCAAATGTTCAAATGTTTGTTAGTTCCTAAGGGACCAAACTGCTGTGGTCATCGGTCCCTAGACTTACAAACAACTTAAACTAATTTAAACTAACTTATGCTTAGAACAACACACACACCCATGCCCGAGTGAGGACTCGAAATTCCAGCGGGAGGGGCCGGCAATCCGTTACATGGCGACCTAAACCGCGCGGTCACTCGCGGCGGCAGTTGTTTCAACGAGAGCCGGAATGTTCTCTGCTTCGCCTACACAGGCGGCTCACAATCATGTCTTAATGTAAAGTATTGTTCCCTGGGAAAGTAACTAGGACGCTGCAAATTGATATTTTCATCACACGTTTTATCATAGTTGTGAGTGTGAACGTGTGAAGTCATTGGTGTTGTCATTACTGTTTAGTTTGCGTTCGATACGTGTAATCTGTTCTCGCTTCTTGCTTATGTCTTTTTCTGTTGTTGATTGGCTTCAGACTGATTTTCTTTAAAATTCTTTGTGCCTGATATTCTGTTGCGTCTGCAAATGGTACAGGATGTGTGACATCAGATTCATTGTCTATGTTTGTGGACAAATTTGCCATCTTTGTCGTCAAATCTTCGACTTTCTTAGTTAAAATACAAAGTTTCTCTTTTTGTTCGTCAGTATTCAGTTTTAATGCGTCTGCCTGTTCACTAAGTGGTTCAACGACGATATTAACCTGGCTGTGTCGTTCTGTGAGTTGCAAGACTACTGCACTCGGTACAGTGATATTTGTTAATGCGTGTAGCTCTTCTTTATCGTTTTGTAGCGTACTTTTTCAATTATTTTTTTCAGTTTCAGTCCTGCGTAGCCTGATCTCTAGATTCATAATAATAGATTGTAAGTCATCTCCAATCAGTTTTGCTGATATTCCTCAAGTTTCTCAATGCGTGATGTCAGTTCATCTTCCTTGATTTTGACAACTTTACTTATTTCTTCCTTTGCTTTTGAGTTTTCTTCCAGCGTTTTGTCTATTTTCTGAAATTGTTAACTGATTTCGTCCTGCAATTTTGTGTTTTATTCCAGTGTTTTACTTGTCTCTTGCAAGGTTTTATTCATGTGCAGTAGCAACTCTAAAAAAAAGTTGGATTACTGACTTTCGTATTCATGTTCACTGGATTTGCAACTACATAGTGCGTTTTATCAGTAATTGATGTTGGCTCGCGTACTTTTTGATTGAAAGAAACGAAGCAAAACCCAGATCGGCTGTATCAATAAGTGGTTTTTGCGGAATTTCGCATGGCTGAGGCGACTTGTCGCCCGCATGTATGTCTTCTGAAATTTCTTTTTCACTGTTTATTATCTGCTCTGTTGCGTTTGCTGATAAAGAATTCATCTGTGCTGGAAAGTTATTTGCATTCTCTGAAATCTCAGGTAAAATATTTATGTATAAGGACTGTTGTGCTTGTTCTGCTTCATTAATTAATGACTCATTATTTTGTGACGTAGTTTACCATCTGGTAAAAGTTGTTGCTAGCCATAGCGTAGTTGTGAAAACTGAATTACCAAACAAAATATCTATTGTAGCTATGAGAAGTAAACTTTCGGTTAAACTGAAATATCTGCAAAATATCTAAGTAACACGAAAATATTTCACATTAGTTTTGAAAAAAAAAACACGAAAGTGTAGTTAAAAATGACAATGAAATCACAGTAGCTGAATGATAAGAATAAACGTTTGTTCCTACCCGTGTAGCGCTGACTGTCTTTCGAGAACTTGTCTTGCAATGTAACTTCGTAATTGCAGTAAATGAGAGAACTATTTTAGGCGAACAGGGTCAGCATGTGTAAGCTTTTTCTGTAATTTATCTGTATATGAAATACTGAATTTTGTTTTTCATAAACTTTCTTCTCGTGGAACGTGTGTTTAAGATACCGTATTCAACTGCTGAGCAATACTGACTCTTGGCCCATATTGCGCTTTTGAACAATGTTGTGAAACAAAACTTTTATATTAGTGAAATGCTAAATTTTAAATAATGAAAATGAATCTAATTAAATCGCAAAAGATACTGATTGTGTACTTAGTGAAAAGTATTTAACCTAAACTCAATACTGAAGCCGAGTGGAGGGTCTGAATCAGAGGCTGAGACGGATCTGCGACCGTGTGGGCTGCAGATTCCTCGACTTGCGCCATAGGGTGGTGGGGTTTCGGGTTCCGCTGGATAGGTTAGGAGTCCACTACAGACAGCAGGCGGCTACAAGGGTAGCAGGGGTTGTGTGGCGTGGACTGGGCAAGTACAGAAAGGGCAACAGCCTCAAAGGGTGCGGGGCAAAGTCAGGACATGCGAGGACCAAGCAGCAATCGGTATTGTAATTGTAAACTGTCGAAGCTGTGTTGGTAAAATACCGGAACTTCAAGCGCTGATAGAAAGCACCGAAGCTGAAATCCTTATAGATACGGAAAGCTGGCTGAAGCCAGAGATGAATTCTGCCGAAATTTTTACAAAGGCACAGACAGTGTTCAGAAAGGATAGAGTGCATGCAACCGGTGGTGGCGTGTTCGTCGCTGTTAGTAGTAGTTTATCCTGTAGTGAAGTAGAAATGGATAGTTCCTGTGAATTATTATGGGTGGAGGTTACTCTCAACAACCGATTGTTGTTAATAATTGACTTCTTTTACCGACTTCCCGACTCAGCAGCATTAGTGGCAGAACAACTGAGAGAAAATCTGGAATACATTTCACATAAATAGTCTTAGGTGGAGATTTCAATTTACTAGCTGTAGACTGGACACTCAGATGTTTAGGACGGGTGTTAGGGACAGAGCATCGAGTGACATTATACTGAGTGCACTATCCGAAAATTACCTCGAGCAATTAAACAGAGAACCGACTTGTGGAGACAACATCTTGAACCTACTGATAACAAACAGATCCGAACTTTTCGACACTGTAAGCGCAGAACAAGGAATCAGTGATCGTAAGGCCGTTACAGCATCCCTGAATATGGAAGTAAATAGGAATATAAAAAAGGGAGGAAGGTTTATCTGTTTAGCAAGAGTAATAGAAGGCAGATTTCAGACTACCTAACAGATCAAAGCGAAAATTTCTGTTCCGAAACTGACAATGCTGAGTGTTTATGGAAAAAGTTCAAGGCAATCGTAAAATGCGTTTTAGACAGGTGCGTGTCGAGTAGAACTGTAAGGGACGGGGAAAGCCCACCGTGGTTCAACAACAAAGTTAGGAAACTACTGCGAAAGCAAAGAGAGCTTCACTGCAAGTTTAAACGTAGCCAAAACCTCTCAGACAAACAGAAGCTAAACGATGTCAAAGTTAGCGTAAGGAGGGCTATGCGTGAAGCGTTCAGTGAATTCGAAAGTAAAATTCTATGTACCGACCTGACAGACAATCCTAGGAAGTTCTGGTCTTACGTTAAATCAGTAAGTGGCTCGAAACAGCATATCCAGACACTCTGGGATGATGATGACATTGAAACAGAGGATGACACGCGTAAAGCTAAAATACTAAACACCTTTTTCCAAAGCTGTTTCACAGAGGAAGACCGCACTGCAGTTCCTTCTCTAAATCCTCGCACAAACGAAAAAATGGCTGACATCGAATTAAGTGTCCAAGGAATAGAAAAGCAACTGAAATCACTCAAAAGAGGAAAGTCCACTGGACCTGACGGGATACCAATTCGATTCTACACAAAGTACGCGAGAGAACTTGCCCCCCTTCTAACAGCCGTATACCGCAAGTCTCTAGAGGAACGGAAGGTTCCCAATGATTTGAAAAGAGCACAGGTAGTCCCAGTCTTCAAGAAGGGTCGTCGATCAGATGCGCAAAGCTGTAGACCTATATCTCTGACATCGATCTCTTGTAGAATTTTAGAGCATGTTTTTTGCTTACGTATCATATCATTTCTGGAAACCCAGAATCTACTCTGTAGGAATCAACATGCATTCCAGAAACAGCGATCGTGTGAGACCCAACTCGATTTATTTGTTCATGAGACTCAGCAAATATTAGATACAGGCTCCCAGGTAGATGCCATTTTCCTTGACTTCCGGAAGGCGTTCGATACAGTTCCGCACTGTCGCCTGGGGAGACGTCTACAGATGTTAAAGTAACCTCTGGCGTGCCACAGGGGAGTGTTATAGGGACATTGCTTTTCACAATATATATATAAATGACCTAGTAGATAGTGTCGGAAGTTCCATGCAGCTTTTCGCGGATGATGCTGTAGTATACAGAGAAGTTGCAGCATTAGAAAATTGCAGCGAAATGCAGGAAGATTTGCAGCGGATAGGCACTTGGTGTAGGGAGTGGCATCTGACCCTTATCATAGACAAATGTAATGTGTTGCGAATACATAGAAAGAAGGACCCTTTATTGTATGATTATATGATAGCAGAACAAACACTAGTTGCAGTTACTTCTGTAAAATATCTGGGAATGTGCGTGCGGAACGATTTGAAGTGGAATGATCATATAAAATTAATTGTTGGTAAGGCGGTTGCCAGGTTGAGATTCGTTGGGAGAGTCCTTAGAAAATGTAGTCCATCAACAAAAGAGGTGGCTTACAAAACACTCGTTCGAACTGTACTTGAGTATTGCTCATCAGTGTGGGATCCGTACCAGGTCGGGTTGACAGCGGAGATAGAGAAGATCCAAAGAAGACCGGCACGTTTCGTCACAGCGTTATTTGGTAAGCGTGATAGCGTTACGGAGATGTTTAGCAAACTCAAGTGGCAGACTCTGCAAGAGAGGCGCTCTGCATCGCGGTGTAGCTTGCTGTCCAGATTTCGAGAGGGTGCGTTTCTGGATGAGCTATCGAATATATTGCTTCCCCCTACTTATACCTCCCGAGGAGATGACGAATGTAAAATTAGAGAGATTCGAGTGCGCACGGAGGCTTTCCGGAAGTAGTTCTTCCCGCGAACCATACGCGACTGGAACAGGAAAGGGAGGTAATGACAGTGGCCCGTAAAGTGCCCTCCGCCATACACCGTTGGGTGGCTTGCGGAGTACAAATGTAGATGTAGATGTATGAAAGTTACGTAACATGAAATGTAATGTCTGACTTGAAGCATCCGCAAAATAAAATACTGATCAACTGGGGAAAAAGTAGCTGCTTGAAGACTATCTGCGCCGTTCAATGTAAATTTATCTGCTTACTTAGCATAAATTCTGACTGCGCACTGTTAGCTCCCAAGAATGCAAAGTGAGATCTGCCCCAAAAGAAAAATAACGTACATCTACCTCAGCATGCTCTTTTGTGCCTGGTGTACTAACGTCATCGGAAGCAAATTGAAAGCAGCAAATGCAACAGCTAAAGAAAATTTGTCTACTCACTATCAAATTTTTCTTTGCTTGTCACAAACAATCCGTGATGCATATGGCGTAAGGTGGGATGCACACACGAAAAAATGTTAAAGACTTTGCTAAGGATGATGGGGGAGGGCTTTGCTTTAAAGAAAAGCGTTACTGAGAAATTAAACTGATTTTTGTCGAAAAAGACTGTACAACATAAGAAGAATCTAGCAATTACAAAATTCACTGATAAAAATTACAGACATTTAAACCAGTTGCATTATTTGTGATGTAATGAAAACAGAGAGATCGGGTAACACTAATAATGAATATTATTAGTTACCTAACTAACGAAGATTTTTTTCAATTAATAGTTGTGAAAAACAAACATTTCATTCTTCCGCGTGCATTGGATGAAATATTCCTACAAAAATCTTCTCCATCCCTACAGTCCAGAAAATATCTTTACAAACAAGTATTCAACTCCATAATAAAATATTCTAGATAATTTCTCTGAGCTTCACAAATATCAGATTTCCTTCTCTGAAACTCAACTACTCGCTAGTTTGCCTCTAATAAGAACACCTCAGCGCTGCACAACAGATTACATCAAACACAGGGTCAAGTATCTCATCCACTAACCTTGCAGCCTGCTCGTGCGTCTTTGTCAGCAAAGGTAAAATTTTTACAATAGCAAAAAACATGAAATCACTACCCAGTTTATTCGGTGCGCCGTAACAGGTTATCCGTCTTAACTGGCAGGCGGTCGGGCCACCCTGACTTCAAACAAGCGAGACACACCTAACGTCTTTAACTGCAGTTCACAGATGGAAATCCACAGATCTTATTTGTGGGGATCGGGGTGCCTGCTTGGTTGGTCCATCGCGTCCATTTTTCCCTCAGAAAATTTTTGGTCCAGGACGTCACGAACATATCAGTTCCAGAGCAGCGGAGCGCTATCCTGCTGGAGCATCACATGAGGCTGAAGGGGAAGAAGTTGAGAGTTCGCAAGCTGCTCACGCATGTCTTGTTGCTGTTGGTTCGATGAAAAACAATGATCCATCTTTGCTATCTTTCATCAGTGCACAACACACATTCACCTTTTCACTGTCTTTGACGTGTTGCCGAAAAATTTGGGTGTTCTCCGACCCCCAGAAGACAAATGTTGTACCGAAAACAATTCTCGCAGTGGAATGTAGCTTCATCAGAGAAAATGACGTTAGCTGCTTAACCAGCTAGGGGAGTGGAGGGTTGTAAAGTGTTTGCGCCTCTCTGGGCAGGGAGCCAGTGTGGAGGCTGGCCGCCTGGCATCCCCCATTCATCCTATGGCCAACCCTTCAGCAGGATCCGAGCAGACACACCTAGATACTTGTTTTGCTGGTTACCGGAAAGCTCAGTGTCTGGCGCGTTATAGAGCCCCTTTGGGAAATAACGTCCAGGGCTGGAAAGAAGTCCAATATGTGCTCGATATGTCTGTCGGGTGACCTCAAGCGAGATGTGGAGGCGTCCCTGCTGGTATATTGATGGTGCAGGTTGGAGTCATTTCCAAGTGGTGGCTCATGTCGACACCAATGACGCCTCTCTTTTGGGTTCTGAGGCGGATGCAGTCAAGTCTGCTGGTCTTGCTATTAGGATGCAGGCAGAGCTTGTAATTAGCAGCATTGCTTCCAGAGCCGAAGTCCTTTGGTTTGGAGACGAGTGAAGAGCCTCAACCAGAGGCTCCATCGATTCTGTGACGGTCTCGGCTGTAGATTTCTGGACTAATATCATAATGTGGACTACTGTAAGACTCCTCAGAATGAAATTTTCAGTCTGCGGCGGAGTGTACGCTGACTTGAAACATCCTGGCAGATTAAAACTGTATGGCAGACCGAGACTCGAATTCGGGGAACTTTGCCTTTCGCGGGCGAGTACTCTACAATCTGAGCTACCCAAGCATGACTCACGCCCCGTCCTCACAGCTTTACTTCCGCCAGCTGTACATACGCCAGTCCCGAATTCGAGCCTCGGTCTGGCACACAGTTTTAATCTGTCAGGAAGTTTCATATCAGCGCACACTCCGCTGCAGAGTGTAAATTTCATTCTGGGAAAATCCTCTGCCCCCTCCCCTCCCACCCTCCCCCAGGCTGTGGCTAAGCCAAATCTTTGCAATATTTTTTCTTAAGTGCTAGTCTTGCAACTTTCGTAAGGAAGCTTCTGTAAAGTTTGAAAGGTAGGAGACGAGGTACTGGTGGAAGTAAAGCTGTGAGGACGTGCCGTGAGTCGTGCTTGGATAGCTCAGGTGGTAGAGCGCTTGCCCGCGAAAGGCAAAGGTCCAGAGTTTGAGTCTAGGTCAGGCAAACAGTTTTAATTTGCCAGGATGTTTTGTTAACTGTCTCGTGGGCCCCTACCACCACGGCACAGCGCGTCCTCAGGTTGCGGATAGGGGATAAGGCCTTCAGATATGAAGGGTAGCTGCGAATACAAAAAATAAGCAGTCGCGGACAGCCGGTGGGGAGCAGGCGATGGCATGATGAACCATCAATGTTTCTTCTTCTCTCACTATCAAACCTATTCATCAAGAATCAGCAACATTAATGGGCATGGGTCCCTTTGAAGTAAAATATTCCGGAGGTAAACTAGGTTCCCATTGGATCTCCGGGCGGAACCCACCTCGAAGAGATTCAGGCCGAAAAGAACTTTCAGGTTGTGAACATGGAACGTTAAAAGTTTAAACAGGCCAGGAACGTTCCAGACATTACTAGACGAATTAGATAGATACGATGTAGACATTACAGCTATTCAAGAAACTCGGCGGCAGGGGGAGGGTAGAATAAAGAGGGGTAACTCTACATTTTTCTATGGAGGTGCGGAACCTCACAGTTTCGGAACAGGTTTCGCAGTACAGAGAAAAGTGCTTCACGCAATCAGAGATATAAAGTTCATTAGTGAGCGACTATGAGTTATGGTGTTGTCCGGCAGGTGGAATAAACTATTAGTAATTAATGTACACGTACCAACTGAGAACACGGAAGAGGTTGTTAAAGACGGCATTTATGAAGAACTAGATCAACTGTGGGATGAGTTCTCCTCGTACGATACAAAATTAATCATAGGTGATTTTAATGCGAATATAGGGAAGGAGGAAGCATTCCGGCCTTCAACTGGGAAAGAAAGTTTGCATAACATTTCGGATGATAATGGCACAAGGGTGGTTAATTTTGCTGTTTCAAATGACATGATTGTTGAGAGCACATATTTCAAAAGGAAGGACATTCACAAAGCAACTTGGGTCTCTCCGGATGGACACACCCGAAACCAAATTGATGGCACACTAGTATAGAAAATGTCAGAACTTTCATGGGAGCAGACTGCGATTCTGATCATTTTCTTGTAGTTGCCAAAGTTCACCAACGGCTATCTACAGCAACATCAAGGTGTCACAATGCTGAACTTGTTAGGTTCAACACTGACAAGCTAAAGGATGAAAACTTTAGAAGAAGGTACATGACAGAAATTTCAAATAGGTTTGATGCTCTCATGGCACACGAAGATCAAGGCGAGGATGTAAATAAACAGTGGATCACTGTGAGGAATAATATCAAAGAGGCAGCGAAGGTCACAATAGGTACAATTAAGAAGAACAAGAGGAAACCGTGGTTTGGTGAGGAATGCAAGAAATTGGTAGAGGAAAGGAGGAAAGCGCAGTTAGATTGGGATAGAAAGGGAGACAGAAAACGAGAGGAGTTCTTGAACATGAGAGGGGAAGTTGGTCGTAGGCTACGGGCAAAGAAGAGGGATTATTTGAACAATCAAATTTAAAAAAAATGGAAACAAACAGTAAAACAAAAACATTAGAGAACTTTACCTAGACCTAAATGGGTATAGGAACGGGTTCAAGGCTAGGACAACTGCACTTCGAGGGGATGCCGGGGGAATACTGACAGACCCCAGTGCTATATTAAGTAAATGGAGGGCGTATTCTGAGCATCTATTAAATGTACACCAGGAAATGAGCAGGCGTACGAAATACATACAGCAGAACCCCAGATACCTGAGACAACGTTAAAGGAAGTTAAGAGATGCAATCAACAAATTGAAAAACCATAAAGCACCAGGATCAGATTGCATAACTGCAGAATTAGTTAAAAATGGGGGACAGAAATTGGTGGAAGTAGTTCGCAAAGTGATAACTAAAGTATGGAACTGAGAGATGATACCTGAAGAGTGGCAGGAGTCGATTCTGATCCCAATTTTTAAGAAGGGCGACAAAACGGATTGTAGTAATTATAGAAGGATACCACAATTACCAGTATGTTCCAAAATTTTCTCGAATATTCTGCTAAGCAGGCTTACATCATATGCAGATGAAATTGTGGGGGATTACCAAGCTGGCTTTCGGAGGAACAGATCAACTATAGACCAAATATTCACTCTGCGTCAAATTTTGGAAAAGAAATGGGAACACAATAAACCCGTTCATAATCTTTCCGTAGATTTTACAAAAACATATGATTGAGTATTGCAATCAAAATTGTACAGAATTCTTTTGGAACTTGGAATACCAAAGAAGTACGTTAGACTTACAGAAGCGAGTTTGAAAAACACAAAAGTTAGAGTACGCGTGGGGAAATTGGAGTCAGAAGAATTTGTAATAAAGAAATGACTTAAGCAGGGAGATGCCCTGTCTCCGCTACTTTTTAATTTAGTCCTAGAATATATTGTACGAATGGCAGCAGATAATTCAGAGGGTGTGGAGTTAAATGGAAATATTAAGATATTAGGGTATGCAGATGATCTAAACATCATTAGCGATAGGAAAGAATCTGTAACAGCCAATGCGAATGCGTTAATCAAGGCTAGTGAAGATGTAGGTCTAATGATAAGTGAAGACAAAACTAAATACCTGGTTACTACTAGAATGCCAACAGCAGTAGATCAGGAAATGTTAAGAGTTGGAGACATGCAGTTTGAAAAAGTGAACACACTTAAGTATCTAGGCGTGGACATCACTTCGAGAAATGAGCTTGAATCAGAACTGAAGAAGAGATTACGGGCGGGATATGCGTGCTACTTCTCACTGAATAGATTATTTTCATCACGGATATTGTCTAGGAATTTAAAGATTAGAATATACAAAACTATTATTCTACCAGTTATACTGTATGTGTGTGAGACTTGGTCTCTCACTGTGCAAAATGAAAAGCCGTTTCGAGTATTTGAAAACAAAAATTTGAGGATAGTTTTCGTAGCAAAAAGGGATGACATTAGCGGAGAGTGGCGGAAACTGCATAACGAAGAGGTTCACGAACTCTATTCAAGCCCTGAAATAATCAGTGTTATTAAATCACGTAGGCTGCGATGGGCGGGTCACGTAGCTCGAATGAATGAGGGCAGGGCAGCGCGCAGAGTACTGGTAGGGCACCTAGAAGGAAAACGTCCTGTGGGGAGACCGAGGCGTAGATGGGAGGACAATGTGAAGGCTGATTCGAGGAGCCTAGGTATTGAAGGTGAATGGAAGGAAATAGCCCAAGACAGGGACAGATGGCGAACATACGTTGCTGCGGTAATGGACTCTCGAGTCCGGTATGACCAGTGAGTGATTGAGTGTGAGGATGTTTTGTAAGACTCCTCTTGACAGGTCAGGAGTGCACTCCACACAGGGAGCAGTTACTCGTATAGCAGAAAACTTGTGAAGTGCAGATGGGATCTTTTAGGCCAGGCGATAGTTTGGGGTCCTCTGATGAACTATCTCTAGTCGGTATGCAGTGAGTGAAATGAGACTGCGACTGTTAAAACTTTGACACTAATTTGCCCAACTATTCGTAAACAAGTTCCTGAATTTATGATCGTCCAAGAAAGTGGTCACGGTCAAACCCGAAGTAGAGAGCTCCGAAATATTTAACGAGGCATGGAACGTATATCGAATACACAGTTTAAACGCCATGAGCAGGTGAGGGTTCGTTGATACACACAATATTTTTGTAGAATGCGAGTTCGAAACTGAGCCTGACTCTGAAGTTATCTGGACGCTGGCCCAGATGGACTCAAGTTAATCTTCCTATGTTTTTTGCAGACATCCGATTCCGCCGTAGCCTACGGTTGTAAAATCATTCAAAGGAAGTCTGCGCTCCATAACACGGAAATATCCAGATCATACAATATAAGCTGGAGACGAGTATAGGCTACCGAGTATAGGTTCGGACGTCTATGGATTCACTGCAGTTCGTTCTGACAGACAGACTTATGAAGTTCTTCTGAATACGTTTTCTGAAAATTATGGTGAGCAACTAGTTCGCCAACCCACAAATGCTGGAAGAATTTTAGACCTTGTTGCTGCAAACAGACCTGACCTTATCGACAGTGTTAGTATCGAGATAGGGATTAGTGACCACTATATCATCATACGGACAATGATTACTAAAGTTAATAAATTCATCAATAAAGCTAGGGTAGTATTTATACTGGAAAGAGCGGATACACAGTTGTTAGCCTCCTACTTACTAATGAATGGACAATTCCAATATGACAGATGTAGATGAATCATGGGCAAAGATTAAACTGATTGTAAATCGTGCTCTGGAGACGTAGGTGCCAAGTAATTGAATTAACTTCGGAAAAGACTCGCCGTGGTTTAGCAACAAAACTCGAAAAATGCTGAGGAAGCAGAGATTGTTGCTTTCCCAGTTCAAAAAAGAACGTTGGAATGTCAGCAAAATAAGTCAGTGGGAATTCGTGCATCTATAAAAAGATCGATGTGCGAATCACACAGCAACTTCCATCGTCATACCTTGGCGAAAGATCGGACCGAGACCCGAGAAAAACCTGGCCCTACGCAACATTACTAAGCAGGTCAAAGGCTTGTACTTAATCACTTTTCGACACTTCTGGTGGCAATACAGGCTCGCAACAGGAAAGCTGAAGTCTTAAATTTTGATATTAA
Source organism: Schistocerca americana (assembly GCF_021461395.2). Classification (NCBI taxonomy): domain Eukaryota; kingdom Metazoa; phylum Arthropoda; class Insecta; order Orthoptera; family Acrididae; genus Schistocerca; species Schistocerca americana. Next base: position 382,510,075 of record NC_060124.1, read on the forward strand.
GAAATCATTCACGCAGGAGCATCGTACAGACATACAGTCATTTATGCATCAGCTTAGCTTCCCGTATGGCGGATATAGTAACAAGTATTCCTCGTGTAGTAAAGTAACTTGAATGTTAAAAACAAATAAGTCACCAGCTCCGCGTGGAATCCCAGCTCTGTTTTACAGAAAGTACTCTACTGTACTGGCCCGTTACGTAGCTTACATTTATCGTTAATCTCTCGCCCAGTGCGAAGTCTCAAGCGACCCAACTACAAAATGATCTAGAGATAATATCTGTATGGTGCGAAAAGTGGCAATTGGCACTAAACAAAGAAAAGCTCCGCCTGGAATCCCAGTTCGGTTTTACAGAAAGTACTCTACTGTACTGGCTTACATTTAACGGGCCTGCAAAATTACAGATCAATATCCTAAACACCAATTTGCTACAGAATTCTTGAACATATTCTAAGTTCGAATGTAATAAATTTCCCTGAGACAGAAAAGCGTCTGTCCGTAAGTCAGTACGGGTTTAGGAAGCATCGCTTGTGCGAAACTAAGCTTGCCTTTTCTCGCATATTGTGCTGCGAACCATATGAACGGCAACAGAATATCCCATATTCTTATATTTCCGGAAAGCTTTGGACACGGTGTCCCCACCGCAGACTGCTGACGCAGTTCCGGGCATACAGAATAGGTTCTCAGTTGTATGAGTGACTCTAAGGCTTCTTACGTAATACAACCCAGCATGTGACAGGTTCGCTCTTGTTCTCCGTATTCATAAATGATTTGATGGGTATGGTGAGCAGCAACCTGCGACTGTTTGCTGATGACTCTATAATATACAGGTAAGTATCGTCGTTGAATGACTGTAGAAGGATGTAGAATGACTTAGACAGAATTTCTATTTGGTGAGATGAATAGCATATTGCTCTAAATGTAGGTAAATTAATTTAATGCAGACGAATAGGGAAAGCAATTCTGTAATACTCGAATATAACATTAGAGGTGTACTGCTTGATACATTCACATCCAACAAATATATAGGCGTAACATTGCAGAGCGATATAAAGGGGAACGAGCATTTAAGGAGTGTAGTATGGAAGGAGAATGGTCGAATTCGGTTTATTGGGAGAACTTTAGGAAAGAAAAGCTCACCTATGAGAGAGACCACGTGCAGAATATTAGTGCGACTCATTATTGAGTACTGTTTGTGGCGTTTAGGAACCCACACAGTTGGATTAAAGGAAACCGTCGAAGCAATGCAGAGACGTGCTATTAAATTTATTTCCGGTAGGTTAGATGAATACATTAGCATTACGTATATGCTTTGTAAAGTCGAAAGGGAATCTCTAGAGAACAGACGACGACCTTTATGCGAAACAATGTTGAGAAAATTTAGAGAACCGGCATTTGCAGCTGCCACCAACTTACATTCGCATAAGGGCCGTAAAAACAAAGTTAAGATAATTAGGACTCGTACGAATTCATATAGACGGTCGTTTTTCCCTTGCTTCATTTGCGACTGGAACAGGAAAGGAAATCACTAGCATTAGTACAAGGTAGCCTAACCTCCGCCAGGCAACGTATGGTGGCTTGCAGAGTATGTATGTAGATGTAGGTGAAGCAGATGTAAGTAAACTCATAGCATGTTGTTTGAAATTTCGGGTGGGAACCTGTAAAGGAGTGGGTTATTAGGAGCTGGGGAAGTAAGACAAACGTTTTAAGAATCTGATTGAGAAACCAGGAAGGATAAAGAGTTGCGTGAAATGCGAGTTGCTGTAATATAGTAACAAAATAAACAAGTGGAGTGACTGGTGTAGGAATTATCTATAGGAACGAATAATAGGTAGCTGGCATTCGTATCAAGTAACGAGATCAATAATTAGTTTTTACAAGGAACTCTGGGAACTAATTGGTGTAAACCAAAACCACTAAGAGCCATTATGTATTTAATACCCGCGTTTTTATCTACATACAGGTTTCTTACAGTCACGATATTTTCACGCGGAGATCAGAGGTCTACGGCGTATGTTGAACGAATACCCAGCACTTACTCTAATGGCCTTATTGTGCAACAACAGGACGTTTTGACTGTAAAAAGACTTGTTCCACAAAAAAATATCATATCTAGCGAAGAACTAGAGTCCAAGGCCAGCGCATAATACAGGTTCCTACGAGTTCTGAGTGGAAGATTTCCACCTGTGGGGAAAAGTTCTTGAGTTCGAAATTTTTTACCTACGCCTACCTATTTCGTAAGCAGACCGGGAAAAAATTAGACACCCACCCCCAACAAAAACAAAAAAAATATGTAATGCTAATACCACGTAGCACTGCATTAAACAATCTTTATAATTCTGTGAGGAAGGGAGTCCACAAGTTTCTTTAAGCAGACCATTACGTGTCGAAGCCACTCTTTGGTCATTAAATCCTGTAGAGAGTAGAGCTACCGAACTGCAGGAATGTTGGCTATTAGTTTCACCTGCTGTTCCAAATAGTCCCATATGGTTTGTATGTGATAAACACTGGGTGATTTAGCGGGCCAGTCAAACTACACTAAAGAGCCAAAGAAACTGGTACACCTGCCTAATATCGCGTAAGGCCCCCGCGAGTACGCAGAAGTGCCGCAACACGACGTGCATGGACTCGACTAATGTCAGAAATACTGCCGGAGGGAACTGACACCATTAACCCTGCAAGGCTGTCCATAAATCCGTAAGAGGGAATGGAGCAAGGCATCCCAGATATGCTCAATAATGTTCATGTCTGGAGACTTTGGTGACCGCTAGCAATGTTTAAACTCAGAAGAGTGTTCCTGAAGCCACTCTGTGGCAATTCTAGACATGTGTGGCGTCGCACTGTCCTGCTGGAATTGCCTAAGTCCGTCGGCATGGACAATGGACATGAATGGATGCAGGTGATCAGACAGGATGCTTACGTATGTGTGACGTGTCAGAGTAGTATCTAGATGTAGGCCTGTAAGGGATCCTATATCACTCCAGCTGCACATGTCCCATACCATTAGAGCCTCCACCAGTTTGAACAGTCCCCTGCTGGCGTGCAGGGTTCATGGATTCATGAGGTTCTCTCCAGACCCATACATGTCCATCCGCTCGATACAATTTGAAACGAGACTCGTTTGAACAGGAACATGTTTCCAGTCATCAACAGTCCAATGTCGGTGTTGATGGGCCCAGGCGAAGCGTAAAGCTTTGTGTCCTGCATTCATCAAGGGTACACGAGTGGGCCTTCGGCTCTGAAAGCCCTTATCGATGAATGGTTCGCACGCTGACACTTGGTGATGGCCCAGCATTGAAATTGCAGCAGCTTGCGGAAGCGTTGCACTTCTGCCACGTTAAACAATTCTCTTCAGTTTTCCTTGGTCACGTTCTTGCAGGATCTTTTTCCGGCCGCCGCGATGTCGGAGAGTGGATGTTTAACCGGATTCATGATATTCACGGTACACTCGTGAAATGGTCGTATGGCAAAATCCCTACTTCGTCGCTACCTCAGAGATGCTGTGTCCCATAGCTCGTGCGCCGACTGTAACACCCCGTTCAAACTCACTCACATCTTGATAACGTGCCATTGTAGCAGCAGTAACCGGTCCAACAACTGCGCCAGACATTTGTTGTCTTACATAGGCGTTGCCGACCGCAGCGCCGTATTTTGCCTGCCTGCGTATCTCTGTACTTGGATACGCATGCCTATAACAGTTTCTTTGACGCTTCAGTATAGGAACGTATGTGTCCAACTCTGTGAGCAGCTTGTTGTCACCTTGTAACACGGGAGTATTCACGTCATAGTCATCACGAAGATGTTGAGGAGGGGCAAAATTTGTTCACTGACATTGTTAAAATAAACACTGGTTCACGCCAACTGTAAACTGAACAGGTGGGGCCAAGTCATGGTACGAAAAATACCCCAAAACATCATAGGGACAATGCCTAGCCTATTCTCTCCACACACTTAGGATTAAACGCTTTATTAGATCGTCGGTGCCCTCGATGCCTTAGACCATACAGTCCACTCAACGAAGGAAAATTAGGGGGAAAAATCGTGTAGTCGCTAATTTTTGCATAGAGCTGGGAGAAAGCGTCATAAAAACATACCGAAAGTTTCCTTTAAAAAATATTTTTAGTTTGATCTATTTTTGAAATCACACGTGCTTGGCTGGTTGGTTGTAACTTCACGGTTGTTTGGCTTTGGGTGACATTGTGCATTTACGACTGTGAGAGAAATCAAATATACGTGCCTGCAAGAATACAGCATGAATTTGGCCGTGTTACGTAATATTTCTAAAAATGTGCAAACTTATTAAATCCTGTACTTGACTATTAACTCTTTAGTTAAACAAAGTTGTCCCTGAACGATCTGACTAATAATGCTGTTCAAGAAGTGGTCCCTGTACGTTGATAATATTTGTAGCAAACTGATCCTGAAATGAAACGATCTTACTTCGTAACATAATTGCTTTGACCCACGGTGCTTGCTGCTCTCAGTGCGCCAACTGCAAATTTCTAACTACAGTTGCTGAGAGCTTAGTACAATGCTCCAGACAACAAGTAAACTTCTTTAGTCTCATGACTGAGTAAATAAAAATGATCTGGACCGAGGGTGTGGACGATGCTCTTAGGTGAAATATTTCTTTAACAAAGTGTTTTTAAACCATTTAATATATTACTAATTGTATGAAAATCATATTACAACGTTCTTAAACACTGACAAAGGGTAACACTGATACCAGACTCGTACTCTCACAAACGTTAGACAAAACATTAATTAACATGAAAGTACCTTACAGTAAAATTTACATGAAATGTAATGTATTGCGAATACATAGAAGGAAGGATCCTTTATTGTATGATTATATGATAGCGGAACAAACACTGGTATCAGTTACTTCTGTAAAATATCTGGGAGTATGCGTGCGGAACGATTTGAAGTGGAATGATCATGTAAAATTAATTGTTGGTAAGGCGGGTACCAGGTTGAGATTCATTGGGAGAGTGCTTAGAAAATGTAGTCCATCAACAAAGGAGGTGGCTTACAAAACACTCGTTCGACCTATACTTGAGTATTGCTCATCAGTGTGGGATCCGTACCAGATCGGTCTGACGGAGGAGATAGAGAAGATTCAAAGAAGAGCGGCGCGTTTCGTCACAGGGTTATTTGGTAACCGTGATAGCGTTACGGAGATGTTTAATAAACTCAAGTGGCAGACTCTGCAAGAGAGGCGCTCTGCATCGCGGTGTAGCTTGCTCGCCAGGTTTCGAGAGGGTGCGTTTCTGGATGAGGTATCAAATATATTGCTTCCCCCTACTTATACCTCCCGAGGAGATCACGAATGTAAAATTAGAGAGATTAGAGCGCGCACGGAGGCTTTCAGACAGTCGTTCTTCCCGCGAACCATACGCGACTGGAACAGGAAAGGGAGGTAATGACAGTGGCACGTAAAGTGCTCTCCGCCACACACCGTTGGGTGGCTTGCGGAGTATCAATGTAGATGTAGATGTAAATGTAAAATGTAAATCTAAAGTTTCCTGGTAGGGAGGTCTCATTCAACAATGATTCCAAATTATGCGCGACTGCAGTGCCACTAAATAAAAAATATTACCTTCATTCCTCTTCATACGCTTTTTTAATATCCATACGTCTCATCTAAATCACCAGTCGAACTTTTCTCCTGTCTCACAATGTTCAAACACAGATCATTTTACTTAAACACAGATGCACTTATCTTTACGTCTACATTGCCACGAGTCCTTTGCTCCACGCCTCTCTCACTACTCCACTAACGACAGAACGAGCGCGCTCCTCGCTGCCCAGCAGCGATGACAAAGACAAGCACATCTCCCAGCGACACAGCTACTGTGGCCAAAGACTTCGCGTGAATAATAAGCTATTCAAACTTGTCGCTTAGCGTTTGAGATATCCAAAGTATGTACAAATTTCGAAAATGTAAATAACAAACACCCAATAGACCTGTTTCAGTACTGCGAGTGTCGTTCAATAAATAATACAACACTTTTTTTCTCAGCGAGTTTTGCCGGCAGCTGTGGCCGAGCGGTTCTAGGCGCTTCAGTCCGGAACCGCGCTGCTGTTACGGTCGCAGGTTCGAATCCTGCTTCGGGCATGGATGTTTGAGATGTCCTTAGGTTAGTTAGGTTTAAGTAGTTCTAAGTCTAGGGGCCTGATGACCTCAGATGTTACGTCCCATAGTGCTTAGAGCCATTTGAACCATTTTCGGCGAGTTTCAGTTGGAAAAAATTCAAAATTTGTTGTGGGACATCGTGGAATATTACCGTTTCAGGCCCTACAGTTTCATGAAGTTCCAATAGGTGGTAGCACACTACGTAACCTCAAAATGACGTCTGTAACAGAGGAGCGTTCAAAGCAGAAAGCTGTCAGTGAATTTCCTTTCGCGTAAAATCAGAGCATTGCAAATACTCATGGGAGCTTTCAGAATATGTACGGAGACCTGGCAGTGAACAAAAACACGGCGAGTCATTGGGCGTGGCGTCTGTCTCATCACAATAATGTCGAGCAAACCGTCAGATCTCCCGTATGCCGGCCGGGCGCTCACAGCTGTGACTTGCAATGTTGTTACGTGCGGACACTCTCTTTCAAGGTGATCAACAGGTCACAAACTCATCGCTGTTCAACTGAACACCTTTGTTGGCAGTGCTGACACACTCGTTAACTAGTTGGGGTATTGAGAAGTATGTGCCCACTGGGTTTCTCGCTGCGTAACAGAAGACCATAAATAGGAGCGAATGATCATCTGTGCGAAATTGCTTACCGTTATGAGACTTATCGTGACAGTTCTCTGTCGAAAATTGCCACAGGCGATGGAACATGGGTTCATCACTTCGAACAGGAAACAAAACGGCAATCCGTAGGGTGGCGCCACACCACCTCTCCTCCGAACAAGAAGTTCAAAGCAACGGCCTCAGCTAGTTAAGTCATGGCGACGGTCTTCTGGGACAGTGAAGAGGTCATTCTGTTTTATACCTTCCCTCTTAGAGCAATGATTAATTCTGAAGTGTTGTGCTATAATCAGGAAATTGACTTCAGCGTGTTCATCACCACATAAATGATAACAAACTTTTCCTTCTCCATGACAACGCAAGGCCTCACACAAGTCGGCGCACGCGCCTCGAGGAGCTCACAAAACTTCATTTGACTGTTCCCACTCATCCATCCCACAGCTCGAATCTTGCACCTTCCGACATCCGTCTATTTGGCTCAGTGAAGGATGCACTCTGCCTGAAGCAGTACGTGGAGAAGTTATTGATAGAGCAAGATGTCGACCAGTTGAGAGGTACCATGAGGGCATATAGGGCCCTCCCGGTAAGGTGGCGTAAGGCCGTAGCACTGAACGGAGACTACACTGAAAAACAGAGTTTAGTAACCAAAAATTTGTTCCATTACTTATTGAACGCCCTTTTGTAAAAATCCTGAGCGGTGGGCTGTGAGAGATGAGGGGGGGGGGGGGGGGCGGGGGGGCCGGGACGTTTAAAGGTCACTTTCTTAAGTTTTTCTCAAATAACTCGAAAACCGTTCGCCCAGCAAAAATGTTCCCTGATACAAACATAACTACATTAAATTTCCTGTAAAAAAAGCTCCTATTTATTTTTTCTCTAGGACTAAGTCTTGGCGGTGCAGTGGATACAAAAATCGCATACTATTAACAGTATAAAATTAATGTTTAGCTTAAATAAGTGGTTTGAAACAATTATTTAGTGTTTGTACCACATGTACCTGTAAGTACAGTAGAACAGTTGAAAGGTGGCTACACTGAGCCACAGCGCCAGAGAGTTTTGTTTCGCCGCCTCCACTGGCAGTGATTATTGAGAAGTGGCGGAGGGCAGTGTGTGTTGAGAACTCGTAGTAGTGAGTGCTTGCTGAGATGTCGTAGTGAAGAGTGCTTGTCGAGATGTGGCAGTAGTCAGTTCTTGTTGAGATGTGGTAGTAGCGAGTCGGTGTGGAGATATTGTAATGATTAGAGTGCTTTTCATCAATATAAATGAAGGTAACAAACTCCTTTTCTTTTTTTTCTCAGTATTTCAATGTCCTGAATAATGCATCATTACAGGTTCAGTCAACAAAGCATCTGGCTTGGGTTCTTGTATTAGAGTGTAATTCTGGTTTTCTTGTGCAATTATACTATTTCTATTTTTTTTAATTACTTCAGTATAAATGATATTTAAAATTTCTTGTCTTATTGAAGAAGAACCGTGCCAGATGTGTACGTTGAGTCATACTTCCACACACAGAACAGTTATACTTGTGCTTTGGTTTCGTAGGTTTTATAGTTGCTGGGGACTTAATTAATTAATTGTGTTAACGAAAATTTTCATTTCATTCTTTGTTGTTGTTCTATGCAGTCAGATTGCGTAATAATACTAGTCAGGGCCAACCATTTACGAGACACAGCGTAATCGGACATACAGCTACGAAAAATAAAAATGATTTTCAAATTTAATAAATAAGCCCCCATGCACAGTATTAAGATATACCAGGTGATCAAAAAGTCAGTATAAATTTGAAAACTGAATAAATCACGGAATAATGTAGATAGAGAGGTACAAATTGACACACATGCATGGAATGACATGGGGTTTTATTAGAACCAAAAAAAGACAAAAGTTAAAAAAATGTCCGACAGATGGCGCTTCATCTGATCAGAATAGCAATAATTAGCATAACAAAGTAAGACAAAGCAAAGATGATGTTCTTTACAGGAAATGCTCCCTATGTGCACTATCATTCCTCAAAAATAGCTGTAGTCGAAGAATAATGTTGAAAACAGCACTGTAAAGCATGTCCGGAGCTATGGTTTCTTTTTTTTTTTTTTTTTTTTTTTTTTTTTGTTTGGGTTTTAGGGCGCAAAACTGCTATGGTCATTAGCGCCCGATCCGTGACTTAGGAAACAGTAAAAAACCGAAATTGAAAACCAGCAGCAATGGGAACGAAAGTCATAAAATTGGAGAAACTAAAAGCAGAAGGAAGGCTTAAAAATCCACTACAGAAAGGGATTGGTTGTCCCCAAAAAAAGCTTCAAATGACTGACGTCATTTTACTGGCACTAATAAACTTGAGAACGCGGTTGGCTGAGCGCGTGTCATCTGCTAAAATCGACGATATATCAGGCGATAGCTGTAGACGGGAGCGTAACGGATTAAAATAGGGGCACTCAATTAAAAGGTGTCTTACCGTCCACAGCTGAGAGCAGTGGGGACAGAGTGGGGGAGGATCGCCGCTTAAAAGATGTCGATGGCTAAAAAGACAGTGCCCTATCCGGAGTCTAGTTAAAATTACCGCCTCCCGACGACGCGTTCGGGAGGAAGAGGTCCAAGCACAAGGAAGAGCTTTCACGTCCCGCAATTTATTATGGGGAAGTGTCGACCAATGCGCGTGCCATAAATGAACAACACGACGACATAAAACGCTCCGTAGATCGGCGAAGGGAATCGATTGAATAGCTGGCCGAAGAAGAGAGACTGCAGCCTTGGCTGCAATATCGGCCGCCTCATTTCCACAGATACCAACGTGTCCCGGGAGCCAGAGGAACGCCACCGAGACGCCCCCCAGGTGGAGCAAGCGCAGACAGTCCTGAATCTGGTGGACCAGAGGGTGCACAGGGTAAAGAGCTTGGAGAGTGAGGAGAGAGCTGAGAGAATCTGAGCAGATAACGTACTGTATCCGCTGATGGCGGCGGATGTAGTGGACAGCCTGGAGAACGGCGTAAAGCTCCGCAGTATAAACCGAACACTGGTCGGGAAGCCGAAAGTGATTCGGGGTGTCGCCAACAATATAGGCACTCCCTACACCTAACGATGTTTTCGAGCCGTCGGTGTAAATAAATGTGGCGTCCGTCATTTGTGCACATAGAGCAGCAAATGCCCGACGATAAACAAGAGAAGGGGTACCATCCTTGGAAAATCGACAAAGGTCACGAAGCAGGCAGATCCGGGGACGGAGCCAAGGCGGTGCTGTACCCCAAGTTGTCAAGAAGGTTTTAGGAAAGCGGAAGGAAAGAGAATGGAGCAGTTGACGGAAGCGGACTCCCGGTAATAGCAGGGAGGAGGGGCGGCCTGCATACCCTACATCAAAGGAGGCGTCGAAAGAAAGGTCATGGGCTGGATTAGCAGGCATGGAAGACAGATGGCTAGCATAACGACTCAGAAGGACTGCTCGCCGATTGGACAGCGGAGGTTCAACAGTCTCAGCATAAAGGCTTTCCACAGGGCTGGTGTAAAAAGCTCCAGACACTAAACGTAATCCACGGTGGTGGATAGAGTCGAGACGCCGAAGAATAGACGGCCGAGCAGAGGAGTAGACTATGCTTCCGTAGTCCAATTTCGAGCGCACTAAGGCGCGATAGAGGCGGAGAAGGACCACTCGGTCCGCTCCCCAGGAGGTACCATTCAGGACACGGAGGGTGTTAAAGGATCGCAGACAGCGAGCCGAAAGATAGGAAACGTGGGAGGACCAGCACAGTTTTCTGTCAAACATAAGACCCAAGAATTTAGCGACGTCTGAAAACGGAAGGTTGACAGGACCTAGATGTAAGGAGGGCGGAAGAAACTCCTTACGTCGCCAAAAATTAACACAAACGGTCTTACTGGGAGAAAAATGGAAGCCGGTTTCGATGCTCCAAGAGTGGAGGCGATCGAGACATCCTTGAAGACGTCGTTCAAGAAGGCTGGTCCGTTGAGAGCTGTAGTAGATCGCAAAATCGTCCACAAAGAGGGAGCCCGAGACATCAGGAAGGAGACAATCCATAATTGGATTGATGGCAATGGCAAACAGTACAACACGCAGCACGGAGCCCTGGGGTACCCCGTTTTCTTGGGAGAAAGTACGGGAGAGAGTAGTGTTCACCCGCACACTAAATGTGCGCTCTGCCATAAATTCGCGAAGAAAAAGGGGCAGCCGACCTCGAAAGCCCCAAGAGAACAGTGTGCGGAGGATGCCTGTCCTCCAACAGGTATCGTATGCTCTCTCCAGATCAAAAAATATTGCTACTGTTTGGCGTTTCCGGAGAAAATTGTTCATGATATAAGTGGAGAGAGCAACAAGATGGTCAACTGCAGAACGATGTTTTTGGAATCCGCATTGGGCAGGTGTTAAACGACTGCGGGATTCCAGCCACCACGCTAAACGGTAATTCACCATACGCTCCAAAACCTTACAGACACTACTCGTGAGAGAAATGGGGCGATAGCTAGAGGGGAGATGTTTGTCCATTCCAGGTTTCGGAACAGGAACGACGATAGCTTCCTGCCATCGTCTGGGAAAAGTACTGTCGGTCCAAATTCGATTATAAAGGCGAAGGAGGTAAAGCAGACTATGGGTTGATAAATGCAGCAACATTTGGACGTGGATACCATCCGATCCTGGGGCGGAGGAGCGAGAAGAAGAGAGTGCATGTTGGAGTTCCCGCATGGAGAAAACAGTATTGTAGCTTTCCGGAGCTATGGTGAGGCATTGGCGTCGGATGTTGTCTTTCAGCATCTCTAGAGATGTCGGTCAATCACGATACACTTGCGACTGCAGGTAACCCCAAAGCCGATAATCGCACGGACTGAGGTATGGGGACCTGGGAGGCCAAGCACGACGAAAGTGACGGCTGAGCACCCGATCATCACCAAACGACGCGCGCAAGAGATCTTTCACGCGTCTAGAAATATGGGGTGATTTTTTTTTTTTTGGTTCTAATAGAACTTCATGTCATTCCAAGCATGTGTGTCAATTTTTACCTCTCTGTCTACATTATTCCATGGTTTATTAAGTTTTCAAATTTATACTGACTTTTTGATCACCCGGTAAACTATGTTCTGGGGCTGTAACAGTGAAGTGGACCAGGGGGGGGGGGGGGGGGGGGGACGTATGCTGTAGGAATGCGAGAGAATGTAGATAGCCAGATTTTGTTCGCGCACTTCCCTCCTTCACAGGTCTGCAAAGGGGTGATTCCCCACTCTACCTACCTAAGTAGGCACAAAAAGCAGCTACAGAAAGTTTCACAAAATTATAGCAACCACCCACAATGAGTCTTATGAAAGACTGGTGACGCAGCACGCAGTCATGTCCGGGGGCGTGTATTGCCCACAAAATGCGAAAATACTAAATGGAATGCAGATATGAGTTACTAATAACACTAACGCAAAAAACGCATATGAACAGATTTTTCGTAAATCTTTGCACACTGTTCTACACTGTTAGAGGGGAAATTGATTCTTATTCATCCTATATAACAGCTGTAGTGTTCTTCCGTGAGTGACAACTTATTCCACTAAGACGGCTGCTTGAATTTTTATTTGACAGACAGGCTGAACCATCCCAGCATTTCCTGTCTAGTTCCCTTACGTGAGTAGACAAATTAAGCTCACTGAGTTTGTGTTTATATTGTAGAGTTACTTCCAGTTTATTAAGCGAGTACTTATTTGTAGTTGATAAGTGATCTGTTACATAAAATACTTTTCTGTAATCAATGGCTGAGAAGTGTTTTATTTATAAGTGCGATGTTGTCAGTGACCTATGTAGTGTTAGTGGGAAAGGAATTAGATTGGTAAACCTGACACCTTAAAGCCGTATATCCTTGACAGCGTATTGTAATGCTGTGTCGCTTGGTGGTAAATTAAAGAATGACCATGCAGTTACTGTACTTTACTCGCCATTAATCGAGTTACTGGTAGGCTGCATACATCTTTTCCATTCAGCAAATGCTGGCACTTGTACTGCCGGTTGTACTGAGTGGAGCCACTTACCACGTATCCACAGCAGGTGTTCCAAGAGGGGTGTGACTGTGTCTCACAGAATAGGACTGATCATGTTGAAGCCTAGATCAGTAATCTGCTGTAATGCATTGCTTGACTTGCGTCCAAATATCTGAAGCTCTATAACACCTATGTGACCCACTTCTGTTGTATTGGGATCTGACTTAAGCCTGTCGTTCTGTTCAGATGTTGAGAGAGCTGAGGCTGCGATGATGCATTTGATACCCCATATGCTGCGAAAAGCATTCGAGACTGTGACAGTGCCGACAATGAACTCGACACTGTCGAATACATACTGACAGCGAGTTACACTTGAGACGGACACTTCAGTACCGTAGACAGTCGACAGCTCCAGTTGTTGAGCTTCTTTACGTTATAGACCACTTAACAACTGCAAATAAGTTCTGAGTTAATAAATTGAAAATTACTCCGCTATATTAACACTAGCTCAATGAAGTTATTTTGTCTACTCAAGTAAGGGAACTGAACAGGAAGTCTTGTTACGGGACTATTTTTCGGAACTGACCCTCAACGTACGTAAATTCACCATATCAAATGAGATATCCACCCTCGACCTGCGTAACTAATTGGTCTCAAACGTACCAGTGATCGTTACTTGTAGAATAAAATTGGATTTTCACGCTGCTGGGTAGTACGAAATGCTTTCGAATCAAACGATGACAATAGCAGTGACGCGAACGTCGGGATACCCAGATACCCTGTTGACCCTCTTCGGAAGTGGACTGACAAGCGGTAGCAGTCACACAATGGTCGAGGGCCGTGCGGTGGCGTCTGGAGGATTCCATTAGAGAAAGGATTTCCCGAACAACTACCTGCGAAAACATTTTATGAATTGGAGTGAGGAGGAACGTTTGCAGAAGGCGCTACTGTATGCCGAATGTAGAAACGACTTTTGAGATATTAGCGGTTCAAATGGCTCTGAGCACTATGGGACTCAACATCTGAGGTCATCGGTCCCATAGAACTTAGAACTACTTAACCCTAACTAACCTAAGGACATCACACACATCCATGCCCGAGGCAGGATTCGAACCTGCGACCGTAGCAGTCGCGTGGTTCCGGACTTAAGCGCCTAGAACCGCTCGGCTACCGCGGCCAGCGAGATATTAGCGGGAAGATGAAAAAAAACCCGAGTCTTTGAAACGGTAGGATGCCGCTGAATGCTCAGACCTTACAGAAAACCTATGTTTAAGAATGTAAGGAAGAAGAACATCGGTTCGTATGGAACTTTTCCCACACTGACTGCGAGCATGACAGTGCCGAAAGGAAGCTCCCTCATTGGCTGCAGAAAGAGACAGAAGGAGCGAGTGACGACTTTTTCTAAGGAAACGGTTAGAAAAAAACTCGAGAATTAGCCAAGTTATAGTACAGGGAAGAGAACTTGTGTTCTCAGAGACGCGTTTTTAGTGGTCGGAGCTCGCAAGAAGTAAAATCCAGCCAACCAGGGCTAGCTCGTAACGAAAACCGCGGTACAGCTAGGTTTCCTCAACAGACGCCGTCACTCTGTAAGAGATTTCGTCAGAGAGTTTAGAAAGACATTTCATCAGAGACGTCTTCAGGAGCTCCTCGCCTCCTGGTCGCCCCGCTGCACTGCTCCACAGCTATTCAACTTACGTCACCAACTTATAAGGCTGGAGCTATCACATAGCGTTTTTGCCATCAACAGCCACAATATGGCGAGACCAAGACGCTTCTGTGTGATATGTAGGAAGAGTTATGAAGAGTCATATACAGTGATTGGCAAAATAATGTGAACGGTGGTAGTAATGGGAGGGTTGTGTTTGACAGTGAACAACGCAGGGAAATCCAGTGTCGTTGTAGATTGTGTGTGTTCAGTACGGACCAGGCGTCAGTGCAGGTTGTTTACGAATACTGCATACTTCGTATTTGCTTTCAGAGGCCGAGATCGACGTGCAATGAAAGACCTGACTGAGTTCCAAAGATGGCAGATTGTGGGGGGGGCCCGATTAGTTGAAGTATGACTAACCAAGAGAGCCAACTTATTGAATGTTTCAAGAGCACCTGTTTCGACAGTCAAGACAGCCAGCACAAAACATAGAACGACAACATCGTGTAAACGTAATAATGGGTGCAAATCAAAACTAATTGACAGAGATCGTCTTTCGCTAACACGAATGGTGTGGAAACGACACAAAACTACGGCGGCTAAAGTGACTGCAGAGCTCAATAACCATCTTCGAGATCCCGTATCCATCGACACTGTCCGCCGAGAACTCTATAAAGCGCATATTCGTGGACGAGTAGCTATACCGAAATCATTAATGACGACAACCAACCCAAAGAAGCGTAAAACATGGTATGAGTAGCATAATTCCTGGACGGCTGATCAGTGGAAACACTTCATGTCATCTGAAGAGTCAACGTTTTCGTTATTTCCAACATCAGGCCGGGTTTACGTCTGGAGATCGCCGAAAGAAGCCTACAATCCCGATTGCTTGATTCCAACGGTTAAGCATGGAGGTGGAAGCGTAATAGTGTGGGCAGCCGTATCATGGTATTCTGCTCGTCCCATCGTTACTCTCAAAGGCCGTGCAACAGCCAACGATGATGTGAACCATTTAGGTGATCAGGTGCACCCCATGATTCAAATGCCATATTTCAGGACGATAATGCACCCATTCACACAGCCAGGACAGTACAGTCGTGGTATGAGGAGCGTATAACTGAACTGCAGCGTCTTTCGTGGCCAGCACAGTCCTCGGACTTGAATATCATTGAACGCTTGTAGGCGGTATTGGAGCGCAGACTCCGGAGCAGATTTCCACCTCCCTCGTCACTACAGCGGCTAGAAGAGGTTCTGATTGAAAGTTGGCGTAACATTCCACTGGACACTATACAATGATTATATGCTAGTGTTCCAAGAACAAATCACAGCTGTATTACAGGCAAATGTAGGTCCAGCCTCTTATTAATAAACTATTCGAAAGTAAGTACAGGTGTTCACATTACTTTGCCTACCCCTGTAGGTTTACAACATTAATTAGTTAGAGCCTCTCTCTAACGATTTATGTTGCAAGGCAAGGAACGTTTGCTTCAAAACTCCATGACAGGTTAGAGGTAGCTAAAGGCCCAACGGTACGGTACCGACCGGCCGACCGTGTCATCCTCAGACCACAGGCGTCACTGGATGCGGATATGGAGGGGCATGTGGTCAGCACACCGCTCTCCCGGTCGTATGTCAGTTTACGAGACCGGGGCCCCTACTCCTCGATCAAGTAGCTCCTCGATTTGCCTCACAAGAGCTGAGTACAACCTGCTTGCCAACAGCACTTGGCAGACTGGATGGTCATCCATCCAAGTGCTGGCCCAGCCCGACAGCGCTTAACATCGGTGGTGTGACGTGAACCGGTGTTATCACTGCGTCAAGCCCGTTGTCTTCAGTAATTCTATGTGTTTCCCTCAGCACTTCTACCTTTTACTAACTCCTCACACATCGTCAGTTTTTCCTCAACCGCCATGTCAGATTAACAGATTTACATTCATATAAGTTGCCATATCGTGATATTGCCACAGGATGTCTTTATAAAATGTTATTGAGAATTAAATATCTTTGTCCTAATTATTGAGAATTGAAAGGTGATTGAGCATTAAACAAATTTGTCCTAGTTAATGAAAAATTAAAGCTTGTGGAGAAAATAAACAGCCTTTGCACCAAAAAGTAATTGAGAAGAAAAAACAATTACAGTATACAATAGTCTGTCGATAAACTGTAGCCGGCCGAAGTGGCCGTGCGGTTAAAGGCGCTGCAGTCTGGAACCGCAAGACCGCTACGGTTGCGGGTTCGAATCCTGCTTCCGGCATGGATGTTTGTGATGTCCTTAGGTTAGTTAGGTTTAATTAGTTCTAAGTTCTAGGGGACTAATGACCTCAGAAGTTGAGTCCCATAGTGCTCAGAGCCATTTGAACCATTTTTGATAAACTGTAAATCAAGCTGAACTCTTAAATGGAGGGAGTTGCGTTTCCCGGAAGTACACTGTAGCTGTCGTATGAGATGACTAAAAATCGATTTCCTCTCTAGCAGTGTTGGACAGTGAACAGCGATTAACAAATATTCTGTCCATATGCGTTACTTGCGTTCGTGTTATTAGAAACTCATATCTGCATTCCACGTAGCGTTTACACAGTCTGTGAGGAAAAAAAACCCCACAGGCATGTCTGTGCACTACGTACCTAGTTCCTCATAACGCGCGATGTGTGTGGTTGATATAACTTTGTGGAACACCGTCTAGTTTCTTCTTGTGCGTAGTGGGGTAAAGTAGGGAATCATCTGCTCGCTCTTCAGTTTTCAGTCCTGTGAAGGCGGGAAATGCGTGAACACCATCCGATAACATATCTTCCTTCGTGCTTCTACCCTGCTTACCCCTCTCCCTTTCACCCTGTTACATCCCTGGGGCACAATTTAGCCCTTAACCAATTATATACACTACTGGCCATTAAAATTGCTACACCAAGAAGAAATGCAAATGATAAACGGGTATTCATTGGACAATTATATTATACTAGAACTCACATGTGATTACATTTTCACGCAATTTGAGTGCATAGATCCTGAGAAATCAGTACCCAGAACAACCACCTCTGGCCGTAATAACGGCCTTGATACGCCTGGGCATTGAGTCAAACAGGGCTTGGAAGGCGTGTACAGGTACAGCTGCCCATGCAGCTTCAACACGATACCACAGTTCATCAAGAGTAGTGACGGACGTATTGTGATGAGCCAGTTTCTCGGTCATCATTGACCAGACGTTTTCAGTTGGTGAGAGATCTGGAGAATGTGCTGGCCAGGGCAGCAGTCGAACATTTTCTGTATCCAGAAAGGCCCATACAGGACCTGCAACATGCGGTCGTACATTATCCTGCTGAAATGTAGGGTTTCGCAGGGATCGAATGAAGGGTAGAGCCACGGGTCGTAGCACACCTGAAATATAACGTCCACTGTTTAAAGTCCCGTCAATGCGAACAGGAGGTGACCGAGACGTGTAACCAATGGCACACCATACCATCACGCCCGGTGATACGCCAGTATGGCGATGACGAATACACGCTTCGAATGTGCGTTCACCGCGATGTCGCCAAACACGGATGCGACCATCATGATGCTGTAAACAGCATCCGGAAAAATGACGTTTCGCCATTCGTGCACCCAGGTTCGTCGTTGAGTACACCATCGCAGGCGCTCCTGTCTGTGATGCAGCGTCAAGAGTAACCGCAGCCATGGTCTCCGAACTGATGGCCCATGCTGCTGCAAATGTCGTCGAACTGTTCGTGCAGATGGTTGTTGTCTTGCAAATGTCCCCATCGGTTGAGTCAAGGATTAAGACGTGGCTGCACGATCCGTTACAGCCATGGGGATGAGATGCCTGTCATCTCGACTGCTAGTGATGCGAGGCCGTTGGGATCCATCACGGCGTTTCGTATTACCCTCCTGAACCCACCGATTCCATATTCTGCTAACAGTCATTGGATCTCGACCAACGCGAGCAGCAATGTCACGATACCATAAAGCGCAATCGCGATAGGCTACAATCCGACCTTTATCAAAGTCGGAAACGTGATGTACGCATTTCTCCTCCTTACACGAGGCATCACGACAACGTTTCACCAGGCAACGCCGGTCAACTGCTGTTTGTGTATACGAAATCGGTTGGAAACTTTCCTCATGTCAGCACGTTGTAGGTGTCGCCACCGGCGCCAACCTCGTGTGAATGCTCTGAAAAGCTAATCATTTGCATATCACAGCATCGTCTTCCAGTCGGTTAAATTTCGCGTCTGTAGCACGCCATCTTCGTGGTGTAGCAATTTTAATGGCCAGTAGTGTAGATGTGGTACACAAATCAGTATTTATTTTTAACTCACTTAATGCAAAGATATACATTAGTATTAAACCCTTAAAACAATTTCTTTAATAATCTGCGATTTTTCCATCCCTCGTACCGCTCAAACTTTCAGCCATAGAACAAAACTGTACAGGACGTTTTTGGTACGAAATTTAATGTAGTTTAATTTTGTACTGAGAAACTATTTTCCTAGGCTCAGCGGTTTTAGAGTTAGTCGAGAAAAACATGAGAAAGTTACCTTTAAACGTCGCTCCAGTCCCCTAGTCCCCATCGCAGACGCTCCAGGATTTTTAGTTATGTTGTTCTTGAACTTTCTCCTAGCACTGTGCAAAAATTTGCCACTACACAATATGTTTCCTTCCTATCGTACTTTGTTGATCTTCGTTGACTGGTCTAATTTTGGAACGGTCAATAGCGCTACTCGTGTGACCACTCTACACAGTTTCAGTTAGTTTGTGTTGTTTGGCCCACTGAAGACGCGCAGGTTTGTATACTGTTGTAAGCAACCCGACTCCAAATGTGCAATGCGAACAGCCCCTTCGCAATGTTTGCTCAGAAACTGGTTGAGATTTACTTGCAATCATAGGAGTAAGATATTCCTGTTATACCGGTACTTGAAACCAATGGTCTCTGACAAGGAGTAACACTCGTCTCCGGTCCATGTCGGCAAGGATCTTTTGTTACCACTGTTCTTTCATCATGTTACATGGCCATGACTGGTACATTTCCTTGTAGACATGACGGACAGTCCCCGTTGGTACATTAACAAATTGGGCAACTTCGTTCACGATGTGATCCAAACACGGTAGCTCATTTCTGCCATTATGTCACATCTCAATGTCGACCATTCTTAATGCACTGATTCCATACGATAGGTTCTGCACAATCTACGGAGGGGGGGGGGGGGGGGGGAGGGGGAAGGGGGTGTTGCTAATATCTTATCTGATCAGCTAAATTGCGTCACACATATTGTGAAGAATCGTTTGCATAATATCCAGACACACGTCCACGTTATACTTCTCTGCAACTCGCAGTAATATCAAGTTGCTATGGCATCATAGAACAGTAGTGTTGAGGGCGCTGAAGACCTTGCTGTCGTGCGCCCAAAAACCCCTCTACTACTACTACTACTACTACTACTACAAGTAGTGTTGAGATTAATCACATTATTTCACTCTTTCTTAGAGTCTTGTTCATGAAAAATTTGAAATCCTCAGTTACTTGAATCACTGGGGATTCTTTGTTTTTCTACAAGTTTAAAATAAAACGAAGCAAGACGAAACAGTGGCGATTTATCAAAACGTTGACTTTAACCCTTTCGAGGGCGATTGAGTAAAATATTGCATATTAATCTAAAAATTGGTTTTCTCCTTTTGTAATGGCACTGAGTCAAGCCATGTTTCTAAATATCTATTGTTGATCTCAATTTTATAATTATTTTAAATGGGACGTATATTTGTCGCCGGATGACGAATGAATGGTTCCCTAAATTTATTCCTCCTCGAATCCAGTGGTACATATACGTCCCACTTATAACCATATTTTTTTTATAGGGATCAGGATCTGTAAAAAGAAGAAAGTAAGTATCGTTATTATGACAAATTTATTTGTTCACAGCTTAACATTTGTAAGAAATTTTTCAAAACATGGCTGAATACACTGTGGCATTTTGCAATAGCTACATATGAAATTATTCCTTGCTTCCATGTGCTACATTGTCCCCATCGTCTCCTTGTACTCCTTGCTGGAAAATATCTTCCAGCTGCAAATGAGCGCACATTATCATCCATACAAAGCGGTGTTCATCTGCAGTAAAATGGGAAAATAAGAAGCCAGGCACAAATTCGTCAACAGCTTACCACGCAAAAGACAAAAGAATCGTCACAAGAAAAAATAGAGATGGTAAACCTCGAAGTACCCTTCCCTGCATCCATAACAGAGTACACAGCTGTGGACTGGCTGGACCAGAGGGAAGAAAGATACATGTATGCTATTGCCAATACGCCACTCAAATGGTGGCGTCATCTTTTTTTATTTTCTATCTGGTGTTACAATAGTAAAAAGTTACATCAAATGGAACTGTAATGATGGAGTCTATCGCTGTGGTCAAGTGGTTCTAGGCGCTTCAGTCCGAAACCGCGATGCTGCTACGGTCGCACGTTCGAATCCTGCCTCGGGCAAGGATGTGTGTGATGTCTTTAGGTTAGTTAGTTTTAGGTAGTTCTAAGTCCAAGGGACTGATGAGCTCAGATGTTAAGTCCCAAATTGCTTAGAACCATTTTGTAACGATGGAGGAAAATGTGACCAACTTTCATTTCACTTTGCTCTTCTAAGGCAGCTTTCAGCTGCGAGAAATATACAAAGAAGGGGAACACAAGTATTTGCAGAGTTTACCGTTTCACATCAGATCAAGGGAAATCAAATAAGACTGAAGCACCAAATAAAATATATAAATGAAACATTAGACAAAAATACGAAGAAAAGGCGCAAACAGAAATTCTCGGCGCATGGCCATAGGGCAAAACCGTTAAACGAATTTACAAATCTGTATAATTCTGGATATGCTGTTCAACTTTGCCCTCGAGAAGATCGTACGCGAGATCTTCCAAGAGAACGAAGGGATTGAAATCGAAGGAAAGGGACTGGCATACTTAGCCTATGCAGACGACATCTGTTTACTCTCTAGGTCGGAAGAGGAGTTGGAGCAAATGACCAAAGCACTAAAGGAGGCTGCCAGCAAATTTGGGCTAAACATAAGTGAAGCCAAGACAGGGTACGTCGTTATGACGCGTGGTCATTGTCAGACGGCTGATCATCTACAATCATTCAGGTTGGGGACCATTCCTACAAGAGAGTGCAAGAATTCAAATACCCAGGAGCACTTTTCACTGAGAACTCGTCATGCGAAGCAGAGATCAATGCCAGAATACAAGCAGGAAACCGATCTTACCACAGCCTAGCACAACTGCTTCGGTCCAAATATCTCTCCAGACAGTTCAAGATTCGACTCTACAAAACCCTGATCCAGTCTGTTGTTCTATATGGCTGTGAGACATGGAGTATCCGGAAACAGTACTTCCATAAACTCCTTGTTTTTGAGAGAAAAGTGCTTCGGAAGATCTTCGGTCCGGTTCTGGATGCAGATACAGGGGAATGGAGGATCAGATACAACCAAGAGCTTGAGGAACTATACCAGCAGCCCAACATAGCAGTAACTGTCAAAGCCAAACGAATGCAGTGGGCCGGCCATGTGGCCCGGATGGAAGATCACAGATGGCCTCGGAAGCTCCTGGATTTCACACCTTCAGGAAAGAGACCGCCAGGCAGACCCAAGAAGCGTTGGAAGGATGGACTCCATGAAGATTTAATCCAAGTGTCAATAGATGTGAACGGATGGCGGATAGCAGCAATGGACAGAATATAGTGGAGGAGAAAAGTTGTAGATGCGTGCGGTCCACTGGGCCTATTCACGTAGTAGTAGTAGTAGTAGTAGTAGTAGTAGTACAATTCTGGCAAACAACGTAAAAAAGACAATAAGTACCTTTACTGAGCTTATCTATAACAGACAGGAAGGAATTGCACAAAACCGCCAAAGTACAAGGCTTGCCTAATTGGAGCAGTTAAGTGATATCTCGCGCATTAGGTACCAAACAATGAGCCTGTTGCCTCCGAATATTTGATACATTCAACGCACGAGCGCAGCACCAAACAGATGTGGGACTTCCATATCCCTGTGAATTCAGGGAAATACATGTGTCCCACTGGTCACGAAAGTTAACTAAAACACGTTGTCCTAAGCCAGGGGTCTCCAAACTTTTTAGTCCGCGGGCCACATTGACTCCTCCACGAAGTCAAGATCTACCTAGTGGGATTAAAGCACCCTAGCACTCCATGATCACCGTAATGTAAGGCTAAAGGAAAGATGAAATCGCAAAAATCTAAGGTTGTGGGAATAGCTAGCACTGAAACGAACTACGATTTTTATTTAATTACATTATTTTGATTGGTGGACGTACCTGACCGAAATTCTGGCGTATTTTATTCTGGCGAATTTCACCGACAAAAAAGTATGTCACTGCACATTCTGTAAGTATTTTACGACGTAATTAAAAGAAAGTGAGACCTCGCTTAAGAATCATCTTCCATAATGATTGATTACTAAGGCTAGTCGCCGAAGTGGCGTCCATTTGAAAGACTTGCACCACATTCGCGAGTAGAATAAAATGCTCGAATAAGCTTTTGGCGTGAACTTCTTCTCATTTTTATTTTAAACTACATACAGAACATGAGTTTTTGCACCTCTCTTTGGTTTTTCCGTTTCTTTTCACAGCTTATTGTTGACCTCAATGGTTGAGTTACTTCTTCAGTTTTACCAGCATGAGTAATGTAAACCTGCAGGTTGAAGGTAAGTAAGGGCAGGATTTGGGCAACTATATGTCTAATATGGCTGCATACCATACTTATTGTGATCAAAATTACACAAACTGCTATTTTGCTAGTCTGTTAACCGTTCTTTTTTTTTTTTCACTATCGCACGGAGCATGGTCTGTCTGTTTATTGTGGGTAGCCACAAGTTTAACCATGACCTTCCGCTTTGTTAAGATAGAGCTCCGACAATGTCGCGGTGTATTGGTCGCGATAGGCCTCGAAACTCAATTGTTGGCAGTATAGGTACCACCTCAAATATTTGGCGGGCCGGATACCGGGGATGTCCGGCCAGCTAACGCGGGCCCGTTTGCCGGCCCTCGCTGGCCAGTTTCGGCCCGCGGGCCGTAGTTTGGAGACCCCTGTCCTAGGCCAACATTTCCGTGCTTTCTCCCTGAGCTTGTGCCGAAGTTTTCCAGAATGGATGGACTCGCTATTAGCTGCGGCCTTCATTCATGGCCGTCCATCAACGCAGGTACCTGGGTAGCGGCTTCTTTAACGATTCGACCTTGAATTGTCTCTTATGCACGAGCTCCGCGGGCAGTGTTGACCCCTGTGCCAGAGTTAAGTGGTTGTCATATCATGTGGCAGAGTATGTATTAGGGAGATGAATTTTTTTTTCTTTTTTTTTTGCCTTCTACATCTGCTCGTTGATAACAGCTCAGCTGTAGGTACTTCGTATGTGTGGATTCTCCATCATTCAGTGAATCTTTTGGTCTGCATTTGTCTAGTGCAGTGGTTCCCAACCTTTCTGACACCATTACCCTTGAGTGCACTCAGATGTTCGCTAGTACCAAACCCAACCCCCCCTTCCACTTTCCAAAGACATAGCCAAAAGCAGAGTCTCGTTGGTCAGATCCCCCCCCCCCCCCCCCCTGTCATATAAATAAAATCACGCACAACTACGTAGTTGCCATGTAGTAAACTTGAAAGAAACAGGAAGCGATCAAAAAGTTTTCATTTGAAGGCGTTGCTGCAGCGTATATGCACGTAGCGCGACTCCAATGCAGATATACAGTATAAGCACCGACATGTGGGTAAGTGATCATCGTGGTATTCGAGTCTTTCTGACGTGCATGCGGTAAATGCAGAAACATAAACTACGGCGACGTTATTTGCCAAATGCGTCCAAACAGGACCAACGTGGCCGCGCGTGATTAGCCGAGCGGTCTTAGGCGCCGCAGTCATGGACTGTGCGGGTGGTCCCGGCGGAGGTTCGAGTCCTCCCTCGGGCATGGGTGTGTGTGTTTGTCCTTAGGATAATTTAGGTTAAGTAGTGTGTAATCTTAGGGACTGATGAACTTAGCAGTTAAGTCCCATAAGATTTCACACACATTTGAACATTTTTGAACAGGACCAACGTGCTGTTATTCTGTTCTTGTCTGTCGAAGAACGAAGCTGGTAGACATTTATCGGAGATTGAGGAATGTGTATGGAGCAGCGTGTCTGTCGAAAAGCACAGTTATGGAATGGTTTGACAAGGGGTGCTTCTGCTTCTAGATAAAGCACGTCAGCATACTGCAAACGTAATGTAGAAGTTACATCAATACAAATGGGAAACACCCAAGCACTCTACAGTCATGATCTCTCGTCATGCGATAATCACGCCTTCAGTCCCTCAATAATAATAAAAATGAAAAAAATGGCCTTGAAGGATCGACGATTCGCGTCGGACGATGTGTCGCCGGCAAGCAGGTAGTTATGGCGTTCTCCCCGCAGTAGGACACGATGTCTTGCCAAACGGATCTCTTGACCTGATGCGTTGGTGGAATGATTACCTGTGAACCCACAGCGATTTTGTCGGAGTCGCTTGCGAATTCTGGACTGTACAGTTTTCGTACAGAAACTTTTTGATAGCCCCTTATATTTTGATTTACTGTCATGCAACGAAAATGGGATATGTACAGGGTGATTCAAAAAGAATACCACAACTTTAAAAATGTGTATTTAATGAAAGAAACATAATATAACCTTCTGTTGTACATCATTACAAAGAGTATTTAAAAAGGTTTTTTTCCACTCAAAAACAAGTTCAGAGATGTTCAATATGGCCCCCTCCAGACACTCGAGCAATATCAACCCGATACTCCAACTCGTTCCACACTCTCTGTAGCATATCAGGCGTAACAGTTTGGATAGCTGCTGTTATTTCTCGTTTCAAATCATCAATGGTGGCTGGGAGAGGTGGCCGAAACACCATATCCTTAACATACCCCCATAAGAAAAAATCGCAGGGGGTAAGATCAGGGCTTCTTGGAGGCCAGTGATGAAGTGCTCTGTCACGAGCTGCCTGGCGGCCGATCCATCGCCTCGGGTAGTTGACGTTCAGGTTTGATAACTAACCTTTTTCGTAGGACTCTCCATACAGTTGATTGTGGAATTTGCAGCTCTCTGCTAGCTCTGCGAGTCGATTTTCCTGGGCTGCGAACAAATGCTTGCTGGATGCGTGCTACATTTTCAACACTCGTTCTCGGCCGTCCAGAACTTTTCCCTTTGCACAAACACCCATTCTCTGTAAACTGTTTATACCAACGTTTAATACACCACCTATCAGGAGGTTTAACACCATACTTCGTTCGAAATGCACGCTGAACAACTGTCGTCGATTCACTTCTGCCGTACTCAATAACACAAAAAGCTTTCTGTTGAGCGGTCGCCATCTTAGCATCAACTGACGCTGACGCCTAGTCAACAGCGCCTCAAGCGAACAAATGTACAACTAAATGAAACTTTATAGCTCCCTTAATTCGCCGACAGATAGTGCTTAGCTCTGCCTTTTGTCGTTGCAGAGTTTTAAATTCCTAAAGTTGTGGTATTCTTTTTGAATCACCCTGTACTATCGATATTTAACAATATCATCGATAGATTTAAACTATCGATATAGAGATAGAACTGTTGGCTATCGTCATCCCTATAAAGCCGCAAATAATATTGACACTCTGTGCAGTGTCTGATGGGAGCGGCTGTATGCGGCCACCGCACCGAGTGTCAACTTTCTGTGCAGATACAATCCTTTAACCAAGACCAACTACTGAACGTTGTTGGCCCTACTCAGGTTCAGTTATTGTTTTGTTAATCAGTTCAGTTCGTACTTGCTGTTGAATTTAATGTAGGTGCTGCCATTTAATGATTTTGTGCTGTGTGCTCTTCTGATAGTTTCTAATTATTTTATTTGTAACAAGAAAGAAGATGAAGACCGATTCTGATTCGACCACTAGCAGTATGATGACGTAAAACTATGTATGCTCTACTATAACAGCCTAACTACCTATCTATAGTACTTTAATGTTAGCACTTGAGTCATTATTTGGACACGGGTAGTACTTTGCAGTTGTAATATATTAGTATTTCGCAATGCAGCAGAATGGTAAACATCTTTAGAAATAACATTAAATTAAAATCAGTGCCTAAAAATACACTTGGATTTCCAAAGCCGCCCCAAAACTGCGTTGGCCAACAAAAGTATCACCCAAACGGTGATGGTTGTATTTCTATAAAAGATTTGCTCAAAATTCTACCATTAGTGTGTTTTAGACCAAAAGCCAAAATATCACCCTGTGCTCACCCGGGCAGTACTCAGTTATGAAACTTGTTTCTGATATAGAATGAGGTGGAGGTGTTTGTGGAGAGCAGATGAGGTATGTGATGAAAGCATGTTCTATAGTTAGTTCGTTTCTAAAACATTTTTTCAGCGGGCTGCTTGAAATTGTCCAAGCCTACTGTGCCCTATAAGCTCCCCCCTTTGCCCAAAATGTATTTACACTCTTGTAATAATGTAATAACGGAAGCCCTGCGCAATTAAATCTTAAAATATGCGTGTATTTATGGACTATCAGATGACAAAAAATGTACAATTAAAAGGAAAACATGCAGTATCAGAATTCTATCATTTAATTTTATTTGGTAGCAGTGTACCACCAGTTTTTCCAAATTCTCCACTAAGTGGGGTAGCTCTGCATTTTGAGGCACTGAGCAAGTGATCCAAGGAGTTGGGAGGCGTAGTGATTTGAACCCATCTGCCAGCAACTGTGCCGCCGGAGTTGCCATGCGGTTCTAGGTGCTACAGTCTGGAGCCGAGCGACTGCTACGGTCGCAGGTACGAATCCTGCCTCGGGCATGGATGTGTGTGATGCCCTTAGCTTAGTTGGGTTTAATTACTTCGAAGTTCTAGGCGACTGATGACCTCAGAAGTTAAGTCGCATAGTGCTCAGAGCCATTTGAACCAGCAACTGTGAAAATAGTTTTCTGTGGTTTCCAATTTCAGTTTCAGCAAATGCCAGCATTGGTCCATCACTATAAAACACAGCCATTTTTTTCCGAATTCCTTTTTTTCTTGACACCTCCCAATTCTCTTAAAGATGCAACCACTCTGCTTACATGGAGAGAGCTGCAATGAAGGCGGGCTGAACATGTCTTCTGAGACACCCAGCACTAATAGCCATATTTACATTGGAAGGCTGCTCGCGATTGTCATTTTGTTCTATGTATCTCTGCTTAAAGATGGCTCACCTCTGGAATGATGCTGTATAATGTCCTCAAGTTTTATTACAGGAACGTCTGCTCCGATAGCTGAGTGGCTAGCGTGATGATTTGCCGTCATAGGGGCCCAGGTTCGATTCCCGCCTGGGTCGGGGATTTTCTCCGCTCAGGGACTGAGTGTTGTGCTGTCTTAATCATCATTTCATCCCCATCTGGCGCGCAGGTCACCCAATGTAGCGCCGAATGTAATAAGACCTGCACCAAGGCGGCCGGACCTGGCCGGCAAGGGGCCTCCCGGCCAATGACGCCAAATGCTCATTTCCATTTCCATTACAGGAATAATGTTCTACTGCAAAATTCCTTATTCGTAGTATCCTTGGAACAGTGAGTCCAACTGTCATTACTCTAACGTATTTATAAATAAGCATCACATCAGCATCAACTATTTTGTGCATCGTAGAGTGGTTTATAGACATCAAAGTCTGTATAAGCATATTGTCATGGATTAATACAAATTCATTCACAAGGTCGCATACATTAGACGTCTAGTTAAAATTAAAGCATGATTCAGTGTTAATATGACAAAATTTTAGCTCATAGATTTGTGAATTCAGTTTCGTTTTGTAAACAAATTAAGGTGCTATAGTTTCAAGCACACTGTTGAAATAATAATTTTTTTAAAATTTTGAACACTTGAGGAAATTGAAGAATTTTGAGGAAATGAAAGACACTTTAGTAAAATTTGAGAATGAATTTACGGATTTGGGACGCTTTTATGTGATGAAGAAATTATGACTTAGTTTCAGTTAGGTTGCAAATTTAAATTCGTGTTTGTATTAGGAGAAAGATAGCTGTCATCAAAAGAGATTTGAACCCATATAACTCTGTAAGTTATTCAACCCGAAGTTAAGACTCTTCTGGTTTGTGTTAGCAAATCTTATATTAGAAGACTGAGCTAGCTGTATTTTGTTAGCAAATGTAAATACTGTAAGAGTGAAAAATCCCTTACGTTTAGGGAGGACATAAGTAAGAGAAGATGCCTAGCCAGCAAACTGTAGTGGAATGTCAAATGTAGGCTGTAACTTAATGAAATGTGCAATGACATCTCCTGTTACATGCACAAAATATGCTGAAGAGAATATTGGTTGGTTGGTTGGTTTGGGGAAGGAGACCAGACAGCGTGGTCATCGGTCTCATCAGATTAGGGAAGGATGGGGAAGGAAGTCGGCCGTGCCCTTTCAGAGGAACCATCCCTGAAGAGAATATTCTCCTTGCTTATGCCATGAGGAGAAGGGAAGGAACGTAATCCACCTGTCCTGTGATGGACCTCCCACTGCCACTTATCAAATTTGAGAGGCATTATAAAAATTTTCATAATGCCTTAACAGAAGTCAGTGAAGTATCTACGCATCAGGCAGCAAAAGAAACTGTAGATATTTGTCAGTCTACTGATATTGCTGCTGAAGTGGACGGTCCCTAGCAGAAGAGAGACTATGCATCACTGAGTGGAGTTGTCACAATTACCTCTATACATGCAGGCAGGGTGTTGGACTATGAATGTCTGATAAAACACTGTCAAAGTTCAACCAGTAAGGTAATGAACACAAATGTGACAAAACCTTTTGAATGTTTTAGTAGTGGTAAGGAAAGCAAGGTGACACTTTCTGTTTATAGTAGATAGTTGCTAAACATTGTGTGCCGTATTCTCACGACCTTGGTGATGGTAACTCTAAAGGCATCAATACTGTTGTGGCAGCTAAACTGTATGGTGAAACAGAAATTTAAAATAATGATGGACTGTATAGGACATGTGCAAAAGAGAGTGGTGGTAAGACTTAGGAAACTATGCAAGGATGTGACAGCAAAAGACTCTCTGACAGCAAAGCAATTGGTGGACAAAGCAGACTCACCAAATCAGAAACAGAATACCCGACAGAATATTATGGTCGACCCATCAAGAGAAACAGCGAAAATGTCAGTAAGATGAGAAAAACAATTTGAGCAACTGTCTTTCACAGAATATCCACAGAAGAGCATCCACAATGAGCTCTCTACCCAAGAGGAAGCAATTACATTGCAAGTATAATAGGTGTGAAACAAGTGGACAAAAATGTACACATATGCACCCAATGCCAGAAACTGCTATGGTAGAACTAAAGCCAGTATACAGATATCTTTCAGATTCTAAACTAACTGGAAAAATATTTAATTTGCAAAACACAGGATTCAAATGAAAGTATCAATAGTCCATTAAATTTCAGGCATGCAGCCATGCACATAAAATTTCTTCCACTGGTATTTCAGCTGTATATCATCTGGCCATCTTGAAAGTAGTTGCAAGTAGTCTTGCGACAACTCTGACGATGGCCAGACAATATGCAGCTGAAATATCAGTGGAAGAAATTTTATTTGCATGGCTGCTTCCCTGAAATTTAGTGGACTATTTATTATATAACGAAAAGTTGAAAATGCACGTCAAAGCTTCAATAGTTGCATTTGGGAATGCTTGCCAAAAACTGTTTTCTTCGTGGTTCAGCCTTTCAGTTTGGTACAACGAATGCCATAATATGCTTTAATGATGGAGTAATAAGCAGATTAAAACCATGAGCAGAGTAGGCATCAAAATAGTGGGCAACATGAAAAGTGGGCTGCTATGGCTCGACAGGTGAAATGTTACTGAATCTGAACTGCTGAAAGCATGACAAAGGAGGTCAGAATAAGAAAGTAAACTAAAGAAGATAAAAAAAGACCCTCAGAATCAACAAACTTATTTAGCTAGAATATTTTGACATATCACTGAGAAGAAAATAACATGCAAATCTTCAGTTTCCCATAATCAAAATATTTGCATACTTCTGTCTCATTAGTTCCTCCAACATTTAAGTTGCAAAAACAAAATTTTGCATGAATAATATTAGTGTGCTTGCCTACACAGTGAACCACATTATTCAACAAAGTATTAAATATTTTAAGCTGAAGCATGTCATACGTTCTTAAATCGTTAGGAGAAAAAACTGATACATAAAAACATTTTTTTGAAGTACACAAAACAACAAATTGGTAAGTAATCATGGTGTGCTAGTTCAAAAAGTTAATAATCAAAAGAATAACACTTGTTTTGACCTTTTATTTTGAATGTTGTGGAATTACAGCATACCTAAAATAAAAAATACAAATAATTCAGTGCATGAGATAAAAATCAATATTCACCCCATTGTGTATTCTATGGTTTTTAAATTTTTCACATAGCAGTCACAATACACTATTTATTTGGTTAAAGTTTCATTTCAATATCCATTACAGTTTTTGAGTTATTAAATTTCAAAATATCAATAAATACAACTGATCATGACGTCCAGGTCCCCTTACTAAGATGAAAACAGCATACTACCTCACCAAGGATCTATAAGAAATCAATATCCATAAATGCTAAACTTACACACTACTCTTCAGTAATCCACCAAGAATCACTTTATGCAGCTGAATGTTTAACTCTGAACAAAGTGATGATGATGGATGTGCTGAAAATCAGAGAAAGAAAAATTCTCGGTTATTATAATTAAAAGTACAGCTACTCACAGAGGACCAGTATAGGCCATAATTATCATATGACAGCAAAATTATTATGTATGCTTATGTGTTAATGTAGAACTGATTGACACTGGAAAAAAATTAGTTCCAATTTTGGACACCAGGTACAAATCTGGCACTGTCGATTGTTTGTACAACAGTTTGACATGCATGCTGTCATTTGACAAGACATAATGTGAATGAACCCTATGGCTATCAAGAAGAGAGACTATGTGGTGTTGGTGAAGCTGTTTTATGAGGATGGCAGCAATTACAGTGCTGCTTCGAGAGAGTATCGACAACTGAAAGGTCTGAGGAGACACCCAATATTGTTAAATGGTTTAAAGAAGATGATAATGAAACTCTAAAACACAGGTGAGCATAATGTGGCACCTGGAAGAGGAAGACGTCCTGTTCCACTGTAAGTTATTGAGAAGTTGCTGTGGTCCTAACTGACCATGGAGCACATGCTCCAGGTAGTACTATTGCTCATGCAGTGTTACAAGAATTGTCTATCCCATGGTCAATAGTAGAGAAACTTCTGTGACTATTTTATGCTGGTACCTGAACTTCGTCCAGACAGTGCAGTAACTGAAACATCATGATCCACATCAATGTTCCGAATTTGCTCTTCAGTTTCTGGCATAGATCAAAGTCGAGGACATGGGGCTGGGAAATGTTTTACAGAGAGGCAAAGCACATTTTACACTATAAGGTTCATTGTATACATAGAACTGCTGAATTTTGGGTACTCTTAAACTGCACATTGTGCACGAAGATCCATTGCACTTGCCACATGTCACTGTGTGCTTGTGTATTCACAAGCACATTTATTCTCTTATTCCCAGACCATTCTTCCTCGAAGAAAATTCACCCAGAGGACTTTTCAGGTGCACCATGTTGTTTGCACATTCTTGAGACTTCCTTGTACAGCATGTGATTCCTGCTTCGGAAGAGTACAATTTGCTCTTCAGTTTCTGGCATAGATCAAAGTCGAGGACATGGGGCTGGGAAATGTTTTACAGAGAGGTAAAGCACATTTTACACTATAAGGTTCATTGTATACATAGAACTGCTGAATTTTGGGTACTCTTAAACTGCACATTGTGCATGAAGATCCATTGCACTTGCCATATGTCACTGTGTGCTTGTGTATTCACAAGCACATTTATTCTCTTATTCTCAGACCGTTCTTCCTCGAAGAGAATTCACCCAGAGGACTTGTTGGGAGCGCCATGTTGTTTGTACATTATTGAGACTTCCTTGTACAGCATGCGATTCCTGCTTCAGAAGAATACAACTGTGTGGAAACCACTGTTTTCACACAGGATAGGGCAACACATCATTTTACTCGCCCAGTGAAAACCTGCTTAATGCAGCCTTCCAAGAACATATTAATTTCAGCAGTTTTCCAGATCTGTGGCCTGGAGATCACCTGATCTGAATCCATGTGACTTTTGTCTCTTGGGATATCTAAAATAATGCATTTACGAGGGGCACGTTTGGTCTCTACCTGACCTGACAGCCAGTAAACAGGAACATTTTGCTCAGATTTCACTGCAAATGCTGTGAGCAACTGCTGATCATGTCATTTTACAGATGCAACATCTCATCAAGTCTCTAGTGCTCATATTGAACGAATTGTGTAAATGGTAGTTAATAATAAAATCAACATTATGCCTTTCTCACTTGTTTGGCCTGTTCTGCCCACATCCCTTTCCTAATCCTTTACATATTGGAACATTTCCATATGTCTGTCTTGCATTCACAGCATCAGATTTGCAGCTGGTGGCCAAAATTGGAACTGACTTTTTCCAGCATAAATCAGTTCCACATTAATGCATTATCATAGCAACCTAATTTCACTGCTATATGATTATTACAGTGAATACTGGACCTCCATCAGCACCACCCGGTATGAAGGAAAATTTCTGGACCACTTAAAATCGATAACATGTGGTGCAAAGACATTGTAATGGACACAGAAGAATTCCAGATTGCTTAACAAAATATTGACGAAAGACTGCCACTCAGAAAGAAATTGCAGAACTCCAAAGGTTTCTATGAAAAACCCAAGAGGAAGGCTGGAATCATTTGGAGAGTAGAAACAAGAGAGAAACATTGAGAAATGATGAGAGAAATTGTTTCATTTAACAAGTCTGGTACTACTCCATACATAATGAGCCAATCCATATCCAAAAGTACTAGTAAACTAATTCTAAGTGCTACTAAAGTAGACTGTTGCAATGTTATACTCAAAAAAATAAAGGTGAACACCTCCTCTTCCACATAATTGATGCCTAGCACACAATACTTTATTGGCACCACCCATGCCACCAGTACCCAGGGAACAACACTACACTTTATTGGCAACCCTCCCCCTTCCAGAAACACATATAGTAATATAATATATATAATTTACTCTAATAATAATATCTTTTCTGGAAAATGTTGTTTCTGTTGTAGACTATTTGGCGCCCATCTGTAAGTGATGCCCGATGTAAGTGATGAAAGACCCCCCTTGCCGACCCCCACCCCCTCCCTGCACCCCATCACTACAAATTCACAATTTATGTTTAGGACCATCTTCCACCAACTAACCATTCTTACACTTTGTTTGGCCATCTAGCAGAGCCATATTTCTACCATTGGGCCAGACTAGGTGGCTGCCTAGGGTGGCAAAATTCTAGGCGCAGCAAAGGACAGAAAAAGTCAATTCAAATAAAAAGGCTGAAAAGCTGAATAAATGAGGAGAAAAAATGAAAAAGAGGAAAAACTAGAACTCCAAATTGTTTTAAGAGTGTATGGAACAGTTATATAATAAATCTTTACTTACTTTGATGAAAGTAAATACATTGAAAGTAAATACATTGCCTCTGACTCCAAAAATTAAAGCAACCACTGCTAAGTACAAAACAGAAACAAACATGACATTCATTCATCTATGTCAAATGATGGAGAGAGTTTCATTGCTGGCTTCCAGTCATGTTGCAACTTGATACCATACCTACCTCAATCCCTCTTTTATTTCTGTCTCTGCAGAACATCTGTCATGCATCACTTGGATTGAGGACTGTCCCCAGAAAATTAGGACATATGGTCATCTTAGTAAATGATTAAAAATACAATAGTAGGTCTGCATTGTGCCATTTTATGTTGGTGGTGGAAGGGGGACACTGAGGGGACCAATGGTATTAAAAAAGAGGGGATGCCCTTTTTCATTTCTTGCCTAGGGCTGCAAAACACCAAGCAACTGTAATCTGGTTATCTGTACTTCTATTAAGTGCAATTCATTTGTGGGTTCATCCGGACACAAAATCTGATTCAGAAGATATTCAATGAAGTTTTTGTATACTTCTGTTATCCAAACAACTCAACTCTGAGTTTCCGCTGTGAATTATCTCATCAACTCTTTCCTTTAAATGTGCAAGTAAAATGCACTGGAAAGAGACTGCTATTACTTCGTATGCCCAACTTTAGCTCTTCTGGCAAATCACATTCATTATCTGTGGAGACACTCCTATGTTCATTATTTTCAGTAGAGTTCAGAGGCTCATGGACTATTAAATTCTAGTCAGTACTGTCATTTTAACTGCTAGCATTTCTAATGTTAAATGAGCTAGAATTCCACATTGAGGTGAGTTTTCAAAATTTCCTCTTCTTCTTCGAGCTTAGATTTGTTTTATAGCATATCCAATTGACAAGATACCCCATGATACTGTATTAATAAAATCTTCTCATGCTTGCAGCGAAGTCAAGACTTTCAGCCTCCATGAGCATCAATAAAATACATGGAAAAGTTCAAACATCAATGTCCGAAGTTAGTTATGCAAAATTGCATGTGATCATGAATGTAATCAAAGAGATAATTGAACGTCAACTCCATGTAGTACAGCATAAGGAGTTTCACCCTCCATAAGCAGCAATAGCATGGAAAACTTCAAAAAAATCTTCAGTGAAAAACATGTAATGCACCCTTCTGAAAGCAAGTTAACAGCAAGTTTAAAGTCAAGAAAAATCTTCATAATCAATGTGAACACAGAAGATCCAAATGGTAACAACCCTAAGACACTGAAGCAACAGGTACCAAAAAGCAGTGGGAAACTTAGAGGACCCTCAGCAGACTGTGAACAGGTGCAACAAAAGCAAAGACAAACTTGTCAAGGTTGGGCTACAAGTTGTCAGTGACATTTTCTGAGGTTGTGATGAGGTTCATGGTATAGTATAAACATCAAATTGCCTTGTAAGTCCTTTCAAGAGCACCCATGAAGATGCACGTCAGGGAAGTAATGCAGCTATTGACTTCATCCATTACTGGGCTGAAAACTTTACAAGAGATGACAAGGGTCAGAGACTATGGCTGAAAATTCGCACAGACACAAAAAAATAAGTAGAATTGTACACCACCTTCTTCAAATACCAGTTCTGTAAAATCACTCAACATGATTTTTTGATAGAATCCACCCTACTCCCAAAGACTTCCATTTACATTCCTGAATATATCCAACACGTTTTTGTGTGGGGATGTACTGGGCAGTTAAGAATCTAGCTGCAAACCCTTGAACTCATTCGCTGTCTGCAGTCATACAGATTTGATATGGAGTCAAAACAATGAAGCAATACTTCAGATGTAACCATAACATCATATTGTACATTGTTTTCAGATTCACTGCAATCTCCCAGAAGCCTCCCAGTGAACCATTTTAAATTGTTATATAGAAGGAGAAGGCAGGATAGGCTGGTCATGGGAGGAAAAGTGTCCATTGCATTTTTTTGCTCTAAACGATGCTGCTACCTGTGGAGAAGTAATCCAACAGAAAGTCCTCATATACATCATCATTGCTGTCAGTGAGTCTGACAGAGGAAACTTGTTTTGTCATATTTTAATAATAATTTTTCTGATATTCAGTCATCTGATGTTAAGGTAAGTCATTTATATTATTCTTGTTACTGCACTTATACACAGAGTAATACTTTTTTACAGTATCTGTGTTTAAACAATGTCTTTGTTCCTATGAACATGTTTACCTAATAAGACTTAGTTACTGGTACTTCTATCATCACACATAATAGTGCAGATCAGATTGACTTCTAAATTCTTCTATATAGGTATAAAGCTATCATCTGTCATTCCACCCCTTGTTATCATTTAAATTACCAGTAATTGCTTTATATTATTTAAAATCATCTCTGTCATATTTGGTTTAATACAAGAATCCACTTGAAAACGTTCAGCTGCAGCCACTTGGTATTGTTTTCAGGTAAGTAAAAATGGGTTTCAGATACAAGGACATCAAGAGGCCTAGAAAAATCTATGGAAATCGGAACAATATACATAAGATCGTGCTTTTTTCTGGAAATATTCAATGGAATGCAGTACCACCACCTTTCTCCCTACATTTTAAAAAGTATTACATTTATTTAGAGCAAAATGTATTATAAATGTCCAGCAGAAAGTAGTATGGCACTGTCTCCATGAATGAAATTTACAGTTTTATTCCTTACAAGCTGGCACCACACCTTCTTTTATCATCTGTTGATAATTTGACAGGAAGTGGCTCTCAGTTCACATGTTGCGTCACTCTGCTTGAGGGAAATAATGTCCACTTACCAAAGTTTTAGATTCCAAGTACTGGCTAGAAAATCCTGTGAAGCATCTGACATTTGGTGAAGCCAAAATTAGGAAATTAGTGTGCAAATTTCACTTAAATTAAAGAGAAGCAATTTGTAGCTTCCATGAATATCTACAAGAAAATAGATTCCCAGGTGTAGCATTTCCTCAGCACACTTTGATTACAATAGCAGTATTTTCCAGGGAATCTGAAATGGGTTCCTCTCAAATGTATCTGATAACACTTAATCAACATCATTTATGCAAGGACAATTTCTGCACTGCTATTCATCAGGATGGTAGGTTCTCTTCTCACACATTTCACACCTACCATGGCTGCTCCAAGGTCATCATTCAGCAGAAACAAGAAGCGGTCTAAAAACAATGAGTGTACATCAGATGACATGTTTGTCACATTTACTTGTTTTTGGTTGAAAGATTTAACTAGCACATTGAATATTCTGTTTACTTCACACTGTACAAAGGCATACTTCAATAATAATTTTTTTTTTAAATATTACATTTCTTGTCTCTTCAAAGACATTGGAGCAGAAGTGCTTCCAACCTTGTCTGATATTTAATTAAATACAGACATACATAAATGTAACACTTTCACTTATTTAATTAAAAAGAAGGAAATGGGAAATTAATCAGCATGGAAGATCCATTTTATGACATAAAACTAAAAGTATTGGTTTTGCCAGGGGCTTTGTCAATATATCTGCTAACTGGTTCTCAGTTGAAATATGCTGAATGCCTAACTCTCCTTCCAATACCTTTTCTTGAATGAACAAATACTTTTTCTTTCTACATTTTGTGCAGTGATGGAACTCATGAATTTGTGCAAGTTTCGCTGCTGTCTGACTGTCAACCTTAAGGATTGGAACTACTGTCAACTTTTTCATTCCTCTAAAAAAATCTACACAGATAAATTATCTCCTTAACAACTTCTGTTGGAGCTACCAGCTCTGCTTCTGTTGTAGATGAGACAATCATTGCCTGTCTTTGGCTGAGCCACGAGATGACTCCACCTGTATGTATAGTAACTACTAGATGTTGAACATCCCACTTTGTTTCACCTTTCAAAGTCCACATCACTATCGAAATATAATATGCCACTGCATATATTTGAATGATAGATTGTGCCTAGGTCACATATATCTACTACATACTGGAGCACCTGTTTTAGTCTTATTACATCTTCTGTTGATACTGAGTCAAGAGTTTGAGATAGGAAGCTCACACTGTAAGCAAGGTCAGCGTCTCAACTGCTTGTTGGTAGAAAAATTTCCACTTCTCTGCATTCCTACTTTCTGCTTGTAATGTAACTGATTCCTTTAAAATTGGTGTTGAGACTGGTTGGCAATCTTAAAAACTCAAATGCTCCAGAATCTTCCTTGCATAGGCCTTCTGACTTGTCTTGATTGCACTGTCATCAAAGCATTTTATCTCAAATTCTAGGAAATATGATGCTGGTTTCACAGTGACCTTGAACTCAGCATTTAATTCATCAACAAACTGTCTGGCTGCTGATCACCCACCATAACTAATCTATCATCCACATAAAGAGTGACTAACAGTTTTTCACCACCTTCTTCTCTGATATGTAAGCAATGATGTGCAGCACTTGCCTTGAAACCTGATGGCAAAAGAAATGCTCTGAAACATTTATTCCAATACCAGTATCTCAGTTTATGCTTAAGCCCATATAAACTTTTTCCTTAATTTACAACCTCTCTTGCTGTCATTATTGTACCCTTCTGGCTGTTACATATATATTACTTCTTCTAGTTCTGTGTACAAGAACGCTGTAGATACATCAAACTGCACGAAATGCATCTTCTCAGCAGTAGAAACACTCAACATTGAGTGAATTGTGATCATCTTAATTACTGTATTGAAAGTTTCACTGTAGTCTACACCATTGTGTTGATTAAACCCTTTGACACAAGTCTTGCTATATATTTCTCAATACTCCCATAGGGAATAGTCTTTACACAAAACACCAACTTACGTGGTATAGCTCTTGCTCCTATTGGTAAGGTGATCAATTTCCTTGTCTGATTCTGTTTTAGTGGCTTCATTTCATTTCTCACAGTTTGCTTCCAGTGAACACTTTGTGTACTATTTACAGCTTCTTGATATGATTTCAGTTCTTCATTTTTATCATTAATAATCTCTTCAGTTAGCATTATGAAGTCATTTAGCCATGAAGGCTTCATTAATGTTGAGCATTTTTGCAGCTGTTGATGATGCTGATAAAGAGTTCCTCTTCTCTGTTGTCATCATCATCTTCTTCAGCCTCTGATTCTTCAGACTCCTTTTTGCTGGAGTTTGCTCATCTTCTTCTTGAGCAGCTTACTTCTCCTGATTATTTTGCTCATCATCCAGTAATGGTAATTTGACTTGTTCTTCACAACTGGCAGAACTGTCATGAAAGATTACACCTCTCCTAAGAATGACTTTGTTTTCCTCTTTCACCCAAATTCTGCAAGGCTTATCTCCATCATACCCCACAAGATAACTCTTGACAGGTTTCTTATCCATTTCTGTTTTCTTTGAACTGGGATGTGATTGTAGCGTGTAGAGCCTATCACATACAAATGTTTTAGTCTTGACTTCTTACCTAAACATAGTTCAAAAGACCGGTTCCTTCAACAGATAATTTTGTAGTTCTATTTAGAATGTACAATGATGCTCCAACAAATTCTGTTCACATGGTTGCTGGGAATTTAGCTTTTTTTCTTTTTTGAGTATATGAAACTTCTTGCATTAGAACTATAATTTGCATCTCATGCTCACTTCCACCATTTCTGCTGTGGTGTGTAGGGCCCTATCAGCCTCCAAATAACACATTATGCATGCAGTTTTTCCT
The DNA here is from genome assembly GCF_021461395.2 of Schistocerca americana. Taxonomy (NCBI): domain Eukaryota; kingdom Metazoa; phylum Arthropoda; class Insecta; order Orthoptera; family Acrididae; genus Schistocerca; species Schistocerca americana. The sequence continues at coordinate 382,549,678 of NC_060124.1, forward strand.
GAACATTCTTACTGTTGAATTCTCCAACATTGCCACTTAGCAGCCCTTCAACTGTATTACACAGGATCTTTGAACATTTAAGAATGTATTTCAAAGCGTCCTCGGCTTCAGATTTCTACCTTATGATATAGCAATTTTGTGTAGCTGTCTTTGAGCACAGCCATATACCTCTTCTTCTGGAAGGATTCATTAAAAGCCCCACAGACATCAGTTGAATCAGTTCACCAGCTTTGGTTGTCTTTTCTCTCTCACCAAATGACAAGTGATGTGCTTTGTTATAAATGCATAGCTCAAAAAAATGCCTTTGCCAAGGAATGATCATGCCTGACTCCTTTTCTAACATTCCCTTTACACGGTGATTATGCTGATGTCCCCATGTCTCATGGTACAGCTGCAGTAATGAAGTCTCTTCAGTGGCATTTACTTTGGCATTTTGTCACTGTTCAGATACTTCATGAAATTCCTTATGAACTTACATAACTGGACTGTCAATTCATCAAACATTCCTTTTTCATCTGTTGTCAACAATATCCAGTTGGTAAAATGTGCAAGGTTTTGAAAGCTAGCATATCAGGTAAAACATTTTCGTTTTTAGCTTTAAGTCCATTGTTTAACTCATTCCACAAAATTTTAAGTTTTGCTGTGGTTAGAAACATCTTCACCTGGTTTCCAGCTAAAGAAGGATAAGTCAGTGCCTATTTTGAACAACTGATCCTTCAATGATGCTAGTCAAACAGCTGCTTTAAGGCCAATTTACACAGGCTGTCATGGAACTATCACATCATGGCACTGTAACATCAAGTTGTATTCACACTGCACTTAACATTACAGCACATCAAAATAATTCAAGTCACGTGAGCTCAGGAACTGCAATATTTGCGAGATGATTTTCAACTTTTTTTAAGCATGAAGTGCACTTATAGAACGTGATAGCTTATATATGTGGATTCTGAAGTGCAAATTTGTATGAAAATGACATTTATTGGACTCAAATGGTTTGCAGCTTGCAGGGGTAGCTTGTGTATTAAGGAAAGATGACAGAAGTGCAAAACAACACAAAAAAAGAGTGTGGGTCTGAAAAAATATCATTGCATGATACAACAGGGGAATTTTGTACACTATACAAGGAGCCCAAGCAAACAGAATCTGCATTTTATATCTTAGAAAGTCAAAGAAAAAGTTTTTTTTTCCTTTGCTACATAAAATTGCTCCCAGAGTTACTAAAAGGAACACATTGTTATGGGCTGACATGGTATCCAGTGAAAAATTGATTTGTTTAAGGTTAAGTTTAGTTACCAGTCCAGTGAAAATTTTTATTCTACGTCATATCTCCCTCAGTACCTTTCCCCTCAAGATTCTTGTATTTCGCTTTTAATAGTTCAAGTGCCTTATTTGTACTGTGGTCAGCTAGTGAAACCACATAAATATTGACCACTGATCCTTGCAAAACTGTTTCACACATAATCCAGAGAGCAATGTAATAATAAATAAGCCTGCCACAAACACATATTTAAGTAAACAATTTATGGTGTCTGAATATTTTAGTCCATTTCTTTATCAAACACTACAAATGCCTAACAGCACTAAAATAAATTCCACCTATTAATTTATTTGATTCCACATGTAGTACTTTTTTCACTTAAAGTATTTATTTGATTCCACATGTAGTACTTTTTTCACTTAAAGTTGCAGCCATTCTGCTATTAATTTCATTGTGAAATATTAAATATGGTACTATTATGTATAAAAATCAACTTTATAAATATAGTACAAAGCAAGTAATTTAGTACACTCATGTCACATAAGTCAGACTGACACCTCACTGCTCCAATTAATTGATTTGATTGATTGATTTATTGATCCATTTTCATCTACAGCTGCACAATGTGCAAGAGATATTTGGATTTTTTTGTTAATATTAACAGTTTTACATATAATATACCTTTGAACATAATAACAAACATTAATATATCAATCAATGATGAATACTCAAATAAATGTTGTTACGCTATGTACAGAGAGATAAAATACAAATGTTCTTCTGAATGAGACTACATTGGGTAAACACAACAAAATTTAGTTTTGTAGATATTCATTTACTGTGTAAAAGCAATGAGCAACCAAGTACGACTTCAGTTTAGATTTGAAGTGACCAATGTTTTGTATGTATTTAATAGTATCTGGTAAGGCATTGTATAGTTTGATACTAGGATGGATAAGTCTGTTTTGAAATAACTATGTGTTGGCACTTTGAACATGTACATCCAATTTTTGTCTTGTATCATAGCTGTGTATTGTGTGATTTTGAGTGATTGTATGTAAGTTTTGCTTTAAATACATTATATTTTGAAGTATATATATGCAAGGAAGTGTCAGGATCATCCTTCTTTGAAACAATGGTCTACATGATTTGCGATTATCTACCTCCTTCCATTATTCTTATATTATTTTATTTTTATTTTTATTTATTTATTTATTTATTTATTTTTTTTTTTTTTTTTTTTTAATTTCCCCAGAACATAACCCCATACCAGAGGTGAGAGTGTACGACTGCATAATATACACACTGAAGGGTGTTGTAGCTGGTACAATTTTTTAATGTACGCAGCACAAAACAAGAAGTACTTAATTTTTTATTCATATGCTCAATATGTGCTTTCCATTTCCAGTTGTCTTGTAGATGAAGTCCAAGAAATTTGGTACAGGCTGTTTTGGCAATTGTCTGTCTGTATAGCTCTAGATTGGGTGATACCAGATTTTTTGTTTGTGCTGTGTGTATATCAATTGCTACAGTTTTTTCAGTGTTTATTATTAAGTCATTGTCATCAAAGTAACATGTTAGCCTGTCAGTGGTTTCTTTTATGTTTCTTACAAGAGTTTCTTCTGAGTTTCCTGTAATTAGAACACACGTATCATCAGCAAATTGAAATATTTTACTGCTGTCATTGCTTATGTTTAGGTCATTTACATAGAGTAAGAACAGAACAGGATGCCTTACTGATCCTTGTGGCACTCCATATTTAAAAGTCAGTAGCTTGGAATTATATTTCCTAATGACAGTGTCCCTTTCTTGATCTATTTCCACATATTGTTCCCTGTTTTTAAGATAAGAGCTGAGCCAGTTGTTAGCTGCTCCCCTAATGCCAAGATTATGTAGCTTACGTAGCAATTTGTCATGATCTATGATGTCAAATGCCTTTGAAAAATCTAAAAATATGCCCATGGTAAGTTTTTTGTTGTCTAATGCTATCAGTGCTTCTAATAGAAAGGAGTGAACTGCAGATTCGGTTGAGCGGTTTGCTCTAAATCCATGTTGAGATTCTGACAGAATGCCATTTATCTCTAAGAAGTCTGTTAGCCTCTTATTGAAAAGTCTTTCTAATATTTTTGAGAAAACAGAAGTGCCAGTGGTCTGTAGTTGGAAACATCATCTTTGTTTCCTTTCTTGTATAATGGCTTTACTTTTGCTATTTTCAAACATGAAGGAAAAGTTCCTGTAGCAAAAGATAGGTTACATTGGTGGGTTAAGGGCTCAGTAATCAAGTCCTCACACTTCTTTATAATTAAATCAGGTATATCATCTACACCTGCAGAGTGTTTCATTTTGAGACTTTTTATTGTAACCTGTACTTGTTCTACATTTGTTGGGTACAGAAACATTGATCTGCTTGAGACTTTTTTCCCTGTTTCTGAATGCTGTTTTCTATTAGAAGTCTGTTGTAGAAGTTTCTCTGTTACATTTATAAAATAGTTATTAAACATATTAGCTACTTCCTGTGGGTTATTAATGTTTTCCAAGCCAGCCTTTAATACTACATTATTAACTCTACTTTTGTAAGATTTTGTTTCTTTTTTTACAACTTGCCAGATTGCTTTGGTTCTGTTCTTTCAGTACTATAAATTTCAACAAATGAAATAATGAAATGAAATGAAACAATTGCTAACAAATAATGAACAGCAAATAATTGATATCAACTACAAAAACCACAATGAATCAAAATATGGAGACCTTTGCAGGAAATGAACTTGGGGGTCATGTGGTCAACAACAGATGGATGTTGTCAATAATCAAAACTTTTCTCTCATGAAACCTTGTTGGTTCCTTGGCATGTGATAAAATGGGATGGCCAATGTCAATGCTGCCATTCAAAATGCATTGCAGAATGTTTTGACAGACAGTGTGAATTCGTCTTTAAGGCATCCCATATATCACTAGCTGCTTCCTTGTTCATCATCTTTTGATACACTTTATCACTAACTGCACTAGTTGTATACACTTTGTGTATTTATTTGCCTTTCGATACAAACCAAACTGTTCTTTGTGTTTTACTGTTTTTATGTCTATTGTGCCTGCTTCCAGTGGTTTGGGCTTCACTAATCTGTCATCAGTGACATATAATGCACCTTCATGGTAATCCAGCAAGTCTCTTATTTTCCTGTTCCAAATTGGCCAACTCACTTCTCCAATCAGTGGTCTAATTTTCTTTGACGTATCCATTTCTGTAGAACTTAACTCAGAATACAGTATGCAACCTATAACTCAGCTTTCAAAGTATCTAACCCCAAAAATCAGTTGACTGTACTTTATTCAAAACTCTAATGGCTGCACTCCACTTAAAACTCAGTTGACAATACTTTAACCTCAAAATTCTGATTACTGTATTCGCTGGTGGGACTAAAATCCCTCACTTTGATGCCTGCTTGCACTATCACAGTTCAGATGATGGTTTTATAACAACACATTTTCAGTCTATACACATATTGCCAAATTTTTACTAACTTTTCATCATTGTTTTGAGCTTTAATTCACTTCAACATATTAATGAAAGTGAACCCATAACCTGTAACGTTTACTTGATTTAGGCTGAAAGATTTAACTACTGCACTGAACAGTTTGTTTATTTCACACTGTACAAAGGCACAATTTGATAAACAACATAGTTACATTTTTTGTCTCTCTGACTCTGTAGCAGAAGTGCTGCCATCTCATTTGATACTGAATTAAATACAGACATATATAACTGTAACAGTGTTAAATTGTGAAAATTTCTGGACTAACATCTTCTTTGTGAGTACAGGCACCTTTTCTTTCCAGAATATGGCACTGCATAGGATCCTGTTGTGATGGCACTGGTCACATTATCCCCTAGGTAGCAAAAAATGGTCACTACATAAGTTATCTAAAAACAAAGATGTAGTGACTTACCAAATGAAAGTGCTGGCAGGTCGACAGACACACAAACAAACACAAACATACACACAAAATTCAAGCTTTCGCAACAAACTGTTGCCTCATCAGGAAGGTCTTTAAATATGTCTGCTTGTGTCTGTATATGTGTGGATGGATATGTGTGTGTGTGCGAGTGTATACCCGTCCTTTTTCCCCCTAAGGTAAGTCTTTCCGCTCCCGGGATTGGAATGACTCCTTACCCTCTCCTTTAAAACCCACATCCTTTCGTCTTTCCCTCTCCCTCCCTCTTTCCTGATGAGGCAACAGTTTGTTGCGAAAGCTTGAATTTTGTGTGTATGTTTGTGTTTGTTTGTGTGTCTGTCAACCTGCCAGCACTTTCATTTGGTAAGTCACTACATCTTTGTTTTTAGATATATTTTTCCTACGTGGAATGTTTCCCTCTATTATAACCATATCACTACATAAGTTTTTAGAAAAGTGCTTGCAAGGCCTAGTTCCTATATATTATTTATTTTTCACTTAAAGGTATTTGGTTCGATGAATCTTAATGCGTATTCAAAATTTGAAAGCAAGAATTGTCTATCAGTAACCATGGTTTGATGAAAACTCAGTTTCCCATAGAGTGTTCACTTTACCTTCTCTTCCACTATTACTCTGTGGTATATAAGCAATGTGACAGGCTGCAGAAGTTCATCACTGAAACAAAGTTATTTTTTAAATGAGTAATGCTGTCTAATTTGCTTCTTGTATTTTCATGCAAATGATGCATCATTTTTTCCCTGGAAAATAATTGAAAGAACTGTAAAATGTTAAATCTTTCAGTGACTATTTTCCCATTCATATTTATGGATGATACACACTCAAGAAACTCACATTATGACAAAATGCCATGCTGACTTCGATCATACAACTGTTGCACAATAAGGCGCAGGTGACTGTTAACTACCAGTCAACTATTATTTCATCCTCTACCATTGGGCATCTGTATGATGGAACGTGTGGTTGGCACACCAGTCTTCCAGCCACGAATATTGGCTTTTGAACTGAAGCCAAAACTTCTGTTTCAAGTCACTCCTAGTTGTCCTAAAGAGGTTCGCTACAATTCACTGCTGTTCTTTCACCAAGCAAAAATGTGTACCAGGAAAAAAACAGGCACTCACACATAACAGCCTAGTTGGCCTTTCTATTAGGAAGCAGAAGAACATTTAGTATGGAATTATGTACAGGAAGACTGAGGATTAGAACATGGAAGGGGTTTTATAGTGAAGTCAAAGAACAAAAAAAAAACTGTGGATTATATTGGTTATAAAAATTATCTCACAAAGTGGGAAGCAAGAGGATATGAAAGGAAATATACACTGGAGAGCTAAAGAAACTGGTACATCTGCCTAATATTGTGTAGACCCCCCCCCCCCCCCCTTCTGCCCTCCCGAGCATGCAAAAGAGATGGCGGCATATATGGATGTAGTGGCAAATCGCTCCCTGAATATCAGTAAATTACCATCAGTGAATTGTATGCTATGTGCAAAAAAAGTGATAAAAGGTGTTAAAATATGTGTAGTGGCGCATAAATGGTATCATTCTTGTTGTTTCGTGGAAGCAAATCTCGGTCAACATAGGCCTACATGTGACTGTGGAACTGAGTGCAACGGTCTTGAAACTGCATTTGAAATGTGCAACGCTGGACTCGAAATAAGTGTGAGGGAAGAACTGCAAAGTGACTTAAGTAAAGCTAGACAATATGCAGAAATGCTGAAAAGTTTGATCGACTATTTGGACCTTCCCACAGATACGCAAACAGGCAAACGAGAGTGTGTATATACTAGGCCTAAGAAAATCTCTCGACCTGTCTTAAATACAAATGTTTCTCGTGTTCCACTAATGAATAAATACGATGTTCTAAGTGCAGACAGCTCAGAATCACGGACAAAAAATCTCAGTGTAACAGGTAACTGCTCGGAAAGATCTGTTGAACAAAAAAGTGCCAGCAGAAACACGTTACCATCAAATACTATTAAACGAAAAAATCGTGTGAGAGCAACTTGTAATAAAACTGAACACGAGACAAAAAAGGAAACAGAGAAGAAGAAGGAAGAAATATACATATTATCGACGAGTCATGGCCAGGGACTGGCTACAATCATGTCTGATATGCAGTCCGAATATAAAGTGATTGGAATTTCGAAACCTGGTGCTCCTCTACGAGAAGTGCCGAAAAACTGTGAAAGTTCCGTGAAAAGTGACGTCAACTGTGTCATAATCGGAGGGGGAAACGATGTCTATAAAAATGAAAGCAGCCTTGCTGTAAGAACACTGAAAGAATCGCTAGGAAAGATTTCACAGGCGAAGGTATTCGTTGTAAACATTCCCTACAGACACGACTTAACGGAAGACTCGTGTGTAAACAAAGAAATCATCATGACAAATCGGAAATTCAGGAAGATTTGTAGCGATTTTGTGCACACAACTTTCATTGAAGCAACGAGTTCAGTAAGAGAGCATTTTACTAGACATGGACTGCACAGAAACAACCTAGGCAAGAAAGTGCTGGCCAAAGAAATTCTCCAGGTGATAAAGACAGCAGGAGTGGATTCCTATGTAAAAATAGCACTACCTGCAACAGGTTTTCTGCCAATGACAACAGAAAAGAAAAGTGCACCAACAGCATATGAGGAAGAAACATCTGCAGATACACCCTACGATGAAAAAATTACAACTGTGCAAACATGTAAAGCGTCACAGTCACCAGTGGCATTATCAGTAGCAGCAGTGGAAAAGGAAGTAACAGTAGCATCAACAGCAGAAGTTTCACCAGCAAAAGTAACTATAGTGCCTCTAAAAGGAGAAATGAGAATTGCAGCAGGAGAAGCAGCATCAAGTGTTACGGGTAGACGGAAAACAGCACCTCCTGTCCATTTAAATGATTTTTTAGTGGAAGGCAGCAAGATGAAGCAGCCCAGGAGATAAGTATTGTAACAAATTTCATAACACCTCACCAAAACGTTCAATCTAAAATAAACAACAATTATGATCTTAAAATTTGCTATCTGAATGTTCAAGGACTAATAGATAAAGAATTTATTGTAAACAGTTTTGGACTAGATAACAAATTTGATATTTTCTGTCTGAGTGAACATTGGGTTACTGAGAGTGTACTTACAGTTGTCAAACTTGATAACTATAATGTAGCAAATAGTTACTGTAGAAAACTGCATGTAAGAGGTGGTGTGGCAATATATATTAATCAGTCATTCAGCTGCTCCATTGTTAAGTTGGACCTAAATTATTTATGTGAGGAACAGAACTTTGAAGCCACTGGTATAGTTATGGACAGTCTTAAGTTAGTAATAGTATCCCTTTACAGGTCACCTAAGGGTATCATCAATGTATTTCTAGAAAAATTGGACATGCTGCTAGATGTACTAAGAGGGACCAGATGGTTGCATTATGACATAGTAATTGGTGGAGATCTGAATGCAGATTTTGATATAACAACACATAAACGTACTGTGACTGAGTTGAAAAACCTTTTAAGACAGTGCAATTTGCACTCAATCAATAACAGGCCCACAAGAGATAAAGCATGTCTTGACAATATTTTTGTCAACTTTAAAACTACAGAAGAGTCATGTGCTGTTACAGCATTTCCATTTTCAGATCATGACTCTGTATCTTTAAACTATACAAGTAGGTTCTGTATTGATAATAGTAATATTCCTAAGCCTGTCCCAAAAGTTATAATCACCAGGCCTGTCACAGATGACAAAATTGTTCAGCTCTGTAAGTCCCTTGCTGAGTGAGACTGGTTCAACCAATGTCATGGTGACACAAGTTATAGTCTTAGTGCTGATTTGTCAGGGAAACTATTATTTGAGAGATTTTTTAAAACATTTCTGACACAATTTAATGACAATATCCCCATAAAGAAATGCAAATTAACTGACAAAGGCTTTACAAACAGGGCTACAAACAGACAAAATTCATGGTTCACTAAGCAATTATCAAGTATGAAAAACCAAGTTATGGTGTTGCGCAATATATGTAGCAATCAGAAAACAGAACATGCCAGATTAGCCTATATAAAATGCAGGAATGAGTATAAAAAAGCCATCGTGGAAGCCAAAAAAGCACATAATTTCAATACCATTGATAATTCCACAAATAAGTGCAAAGCTGCATGGAAATTAATAAATGGTGTTGCTAAAGATGTAAGAAGCAAAAAAATTAATATAAGTCCCCAAAAATTCAATGATTTCTTTATTAAATCTGTTGAAAATGTAGGAAATACTATAATCAAACCTGATTTCAGTTCATCAGAGTTACTTTCTAAAAATGTTTGCAGAACACCAACAGACACAGGTACGTTTATGTTCTCCGAGGTCTCACCTACTCATGTCCTAAGCATTGTAAAACGGATGAAATCTTCAGACAGTGTAGATATATATGACATATCCTGTAATTTACTAAAGAAAGTAATAGACTATATTGTGTACCCCTTAACATTCTGTATAAATAAATGCATATCTGAAGGATATTTTCCCGAAGATCTCAAAGTGGCTAGGGTAATTCCAATATATAAAAAGGGAGATATGGACTCACCTTGCAGTTACAGACCAATCTCCATAGTCCCAGCTTTTTCTAAAATACTGGAATGTGTAATTTACCAACAGCTATCTGTCTATTTTGAAAAATTAGGAATAATTAGTGAATCTCAGTATGGTTTTAGGAAAAAGTTGTCTACTGTGGATGCTATAGACTTTGTAGTCAAATACTTACAACAAGTGTTTGAGGATAAGGGCTACGCTCAACTCACATTTTGTGATCTAAGCAAAGCTTTTGACTGTGTAAAGCATAAGCCACTCCTACAAAAACTGGAATTCTATGGCATTAGACATAATAGCCTTACATTAATAAAATCATATCTGCAGAATCGTAAACAAGTTGTTTGTGTAGGGAGAGAAATGTCGAGTGTAGAGCAAGTCAAGGTAGGTGTTCCGCAGGGATCTGTGGTGGGCCCCTTTTTGTTCCTGATAATGATAAATGATCTGCCGTCATTTATCAAGTCCACCACTGTGTTATATGCAGATGATACAACATTTCTTCATGCTAGTGAGGATTTCAATAGCCTTAAAACTTGTGCAGCAAAGACAATTGACCAAGCATCCTATTGATTCAAGGCAAATGGATTCCTGCTGAATGAAAACAAAACACAGCAGATGGTCTGTAGTCTTAGAGACAAGCTTCTGTCAGATGATCCAAGTTATGTCAAATTTTTGGGGGTATACATTGATGATAAATTATCTTGGGGTCAACATGTACAATATATTAGTGGTAAATTGTCAAGAGTTATTTACCTGTTAAGGCGACTTATGGATTGTGTTCCTGAAAAATATGTTAGAACATCCTATTTTTCATTCTTTCAGAGTATAATATCATATGGAATTATTTTGTGGGGGAACTCTAACTGTGTACATGACATATTAATACTGCAAAAACAAGCTATTAGGATAATTACTGGTTCTGCATATAAGGCACACTGTAAACCATTGTTCTGTGAACAGAAAATCATGACTGTTATAAACTTGTACATATACTATGTTCTAATTTATACGAAGAAGAAATTTCCAGAAACAAAAACCAGAGAAAATGTACACAGCCACAATACAAGAAGGAATAGGTGCCTCTATATTCCTTACCACAGGTTGTCAAAGTCACTCAACAGCTATGAAATCATGGGGTACAAATTATTTAATAATCTTCCTCAATCTGTTGAAGAATTACAAACAATTCATGACTGGCTAGTCCTCCACCCATTCTATGACATAAGAGAATTTATCAACTGTAATATAATACTATAATGTTAACAAGAAACCTGTTGTTTCTTTCAAACTATTAATTGTATTTTAGTATGTATATGATGTTGTCTATTGCTGTAATGGCCGATTGACAATAAAATTATTATTATTATTATTATTATTATTATTATTATCATGACATGGCATGGATTCAACTAGTGTCTGAAGTAGAGTTAGAGGGAATTGACATCATGAATCCTGCAGGGCTGTCCATAAATCTGTAAGAGTACATGGGGGTGGAGATCTCTTCTGAACAGGCATTGCAAGGAATCCCATATATACTCAACAACATTTATGTCTGTGGAGAATGGATGCAGGTGATCAGACAGGATGCTTACGTACATGTCACCTGTCAGAGTCATATCTAAATGTACAGGGGTCCCACATCACTCCAACTGCACAAACCCCACACCATTACAGAGCCTCCACCAGCCTGAACTTTCCTCTGCTGACATGCAGAGTCCATGGATTCATGAGGATCTCTCCATACCCGTACATGTCCATCCTCTCAATACAATTTGAAATGAGACTTGTCTGACCAGGCAACGTGTTTGCAATCATCAGCAGTCCAATGAGGTGTTGATGGGGCTGGGCAAAGTGTAAAGATTTGTGTCTTGCAGTCATCAAAGGTACACGAGTGGGCCTTCAGCACTGAAAGCCCATATCAATGATGTTTTTTTGAATGGTTTGCACTCTGACACTTGTTGATGGCCCAACATTGAAATCTGCAGCAGTTTGCAGAAGGGTTGCACTTCATTCACACTGAACACTTCTCTTCAGTCATCGCTGTTCCCATTCTTGCAGGATCATTTTCCGGCAGTGCAATGTTTGAGATTTGATGTTTTACTGGATTCCTGATATTCATGGTATACTCATGAAATGGTTATGTGGGAAAATGCCCACTTCATCGCTACCCCAGAGATGATGTGTCCCATCCCTCATGCGCCAACTATAACACCAAGTTCAAACTCACTTAAATCTTGATAACCTGCCATTGTAGCAGCAGTAACCGCTCTAACAACTGCGCCCCACACTGTTTGTCTTATATACGCTTTGCTGACTGCAGTGCTGTATTCTGTCTGTTTACGTGTCTGTATTTGAATATGCATGTCTATACCAGTTTCTTTGGCATGTCAGTGTCGATAGGTGCAACAAAAAGGTGTTATTAACCAGATAAATTATATGACATAACATTATCATAGTTTTCTGTTTATTAAATGTAATATTAAACAGCCTTCTGCAAACAGTGCAAAATAGTCTCAGTCATGTATGAGTAATTTTATGTTTTTTTAGGTCAATAAATCTCTCCACCAATGTTACACCACTCAGTGACAGTGTATGTGATTCACATAGGCCTCTGCCTCATATAGGTTTAAATACACATTAGAACAATATATCATTTTGCAAAATTTATGTACAAGGTTTAGGAAACAGGGTAGACAATTCTGAATCATAGTTGTCCACTAGTGATGAAATAAAACAAAATTACAATTATGTTCTAAAATTAGCTCATGACAATGTCCAGTTACAGGCAAACAAACTTGATGTATTCAGTGTTCTTGTTGATGACTGGAGAGATGTTTCAGTTTCATGCATGGGTGAGCACATGGTGTCCAATGACTATTTACAAAACGTAAAAAGTGAGAGCTTTAAACTTATAAGCTTCTTTTGTAGATTTGTATCAAAACATAGAGGAAGTTGTATACTTGCCAAGCAAAACTTAGATTATAAGATACTAGACTCTGTTTGTAAAACTGCAAAAGAGAAGGTGTTTGAGATTACAGTCACAGAATGAGTTACAGTGAAAGTAATAACTTTTCTGCATTTTTAGATCACCAGACAGTGAACTTCAACCTGGGATTCAGTGATCAGTGAGTACAGCTACTTATTGTGCCCCTCTCCTGTCCTTCATCTGTGGACAAATCTGTTCTATATGAGATGATCTTCACAAAATGAAATATAGAATATTTTCTGCAATTGCTTTCCAATGAATTGTGGAATAATTTTCTTAGTAAATCTAATTACAGATGAAAAGTTCTACCATTTCATAATAAAATTCAGTGAATATTTTTAGAATGCTTTACCCAAAAGAGAAATTTGAGTGCTAAAACACAAACAAACCAAAAACCTAGATTACAGCAATAATTGGAGTCTCCTGTAACAGGAAGGGAACATGATTTAAACTTACAAAAATGAACAGTGATCCAACATTTCTACTCTATTTCAAAAAATATCAGTCAGTTCTGAAGCAGGTCATAAAAGAAGCTAAATTAAGATAAAATGACCAAAATATCAGGGAATCATCAAACCAAGACTAAGGCATTATGGAACGTCGTGCAGAAACTTACTGGGAAGAAGGAAACTCATAAATGTGTTGCTCTATCCCATAAAAACAGCCTCATTACTGACCCAGAGTTAGTTTTAGATCTGTTGAATTCATATTTTGGTACAACTGCAAATATTTTAATGACCCAAAAATTTAGTAAATTAAACATGAAGGATGCCCAGGCACTTGCAAACCTCTGCATCAGCAAAGAGAGCAGTTACTTTGGTCCTGCTAGTCAAGATGAGCTAGGAAAAATCATTTATTATTTACAAGCGGCAAGGGCCTTATCAGCCATATGCCTGCTCTACGAGCTCTTTCATTTCCTTCTGCTGAGTGCACTCTTTGTCCATTCAGTGTTCATGTTCATCCTAGGTGTGTCCTCCCGGGTGTTACCTCTCCACCTACTTCTAGGTCTTCCTCTTCCTCTTGTTATGTCTATTGTCCTTCTGAATGCTATTTTAGGTAGTCTGTTTTTTGTCACTCTTTCTACATGGCCTGCCCAGTTCAACCTTCTCTTCTTTAGCACATCTAGAATGTTACAGTGTTTGTACATCTCTCTTAATTCTTCATTTTTTCTTATCCTCCATTGCATGTTATCTTCATCATATACTGGACCAAAATTTTTTCTTAGTACTTTTCTTTCAAATACTAACAATTTTTTCTTTCTAAATGTTAATGCTTCACATCTGTACAATGTGACTGGTGTAATGCTCGACTGATACAAGTGGATTTTGAAGTTAGTACTAAGTGGTCTTTTCTGTAAAATTTTGATAAAACTAAAGAGTGTTTTGTTCTAGACAGGCATCCACTTCTACATCTATTCCATTATTGTTACTAAACAGACTCCCTAAGTACTTGAAACAGTCAACTGTTTTGAAAGTGAATCCATCTACAGCTAAAGTCGCATCAGTTTGGTTTTTCTTACTTATAACCAGATAGTCTGTCCTTTCTTCATTAACATGTAATCCTGCTTTTCTCAGCAATTTTGTAATGATTTTGCATCATTTTGAGTAATTCTGTTTTGGAACTACTTATAAATTCTGCATCATCTGCATAGGCAAGTCTAGTAATGTTCATCTCCTGCATTTGGATTCCTTGTGGATTCATTCGGATTCCTTGTGGATTAGTTTTACTAAATTCTTTGTTGATCTTCTCTAAGGTGAGGTTAAATAAGATAGGTGAAATGGTGGCTCCTTGTCTCAGTTCAGTGAACACCTTAAAATTGTCTGTTTCTGCTACAGCTGTGTTGATATAACATAAAGTTTCATCTGTACAGATTTTAATTAATCTGATTAGCTTTGATGGTATTTGAATTTCCCTCATTACATTTAGAAGTGTCAGTAGGTGTATGCTATTGTAGGCCTTTTGGAAATCTACAAATAACATGTGCACATCTACATTGAATTCCCATGCCTTTTCAGTTATGTCTTAGAGTGAAAAAATGATCTAATCTGGATCTATTTCTGCAATTAATTCTTCAGTAATTGGGATCAGTCTGGTAAATAGGCATGTTGATAGGATTTTATAAGTAACATTCAACAAAGCAATTCCTCAATAGTTGTTCCATTCTTCTTAAATGTGGGGCAAGTAATAGCAGTTTTCCAGTCTGTAGGTATAGTTTCTGTCTTCCAAATTGTTTCTATCAAGGATTATAGTTCTACTTCCAGTTATGGTCCCTCATTCTTTAATAACTCAGTGTACATGTGGTCTTCACCATAAGCTTTGTTATTCTTTAATTTATTAATGGCTTGTTGCATTTCATTTACTGATGGAGTGGTAACTTGTATGTCAAATGTATCAGGTTCTTCAAATTTAAAGTAAAACTGTGTATCATTGCAGCTGAGCAATTGTGAAAAGTATGTCTTCCATCTTTTTTGTATGTCACTCTTATTGGTCAGTATTTCCCCATGCTGATCCTTTATAAAATGTTCACTTTTAGTAAATTTACCCAAAGATTTTTAATATTTTGATACATCTGCCTTGCTCTGTGGTGCTTGAAATCATCCTCTGCTTCTTTTATAAGACTATTGTATTATTCCCTTTTCTCTTGTCTTAGGGTTCATTCTGTTTCCTGGGAGATTTTGTAATATCATTCCTTTAGTGTCATATTGCTCCTTTCTGTAATCCACTTTTCTCGCATTTCTTCGCTCCAGAAGTTTTCCTTGGTACTTTTTATTAAACCACATTTTGCTATGTCATTTTCTTTTTCCTATAACTTTGGAACATACTCCATCTGCTTTCTACATCTTATTGTTCCCTGTTGCACAGTAGTTTTTGTTAGTTTGCTTTCCATTTCTTTGGTAAAGTTTTCTTTGGTAGGTTCTTCAGCCAGATTTCCTAAGTTATATCTAGCAATTTCCCCTATTTTGATTTGTTTTTCTTTTTAATTTTATTTTCATTTTTGATACGATTAACATATGATCTGTGTCGCTATCTGTGCCCCTAAAGGTTCTAATATCTTTAATACTGTTCTGGAATCTTTTTTGGATAGCCACATGATTGATCTGATTCACTACTTCTCCATCTGGTGATATCCAAGACCCTAAGTGGATGTGCTTGTGTTGAAATTTTGTGCTGCTTAGTGTGAGATCATTTGTTATTGCAAAATTTATAAGTCGAATTACATTATCTGAACTTTTCTCATGGAAGCTGAAATTGCCAATGGTTGGTTAGTAAATTTCGTCCTTTTCTACTTTGGCATTAAAGTCTCCTAACACTACTTACTGAGTTGTATGTGTGGTCCAGTTGACTGTAGAATCTTTCTTTCATATCATTATTCTTACCTTTTGTGGGTGCACATGCATTTACAAATATAATATCTAAATACTGAGTCTGAACTGTGACATATGATATTCAATTACTGAAATGTTTGAATTCCTTTATTGAGTCATTTTGGTTTATGAATGGAGAATCCAGTTCCAGATTCATGGCATTGACCACAATCTCCATACATTATAGTCCTGTCTCCTGTTTTCAGTGAGCCAATTCCTTACCACCTTACTTCTTGGAGAGCTACCAGTTGTACCCTGTATTTCTGTAGTTCATTTATTAGTATTTGGGCACTTCGAGGGTGGTATAGACTTCTGATATTCTAAGAACCAAAAGATAAATCCTTGTAGCTTCGCAAACTTTTGTTCCTGTATATTCTATCTTGTTTCTGAGGCATGCGTTGAGTATCCTTAGGAGCCAGCATTTTTACATGAGTGGGTTGGTAGCCCTGAGCACAATCCCCAACCTGCAGGACCAGGAGTTTTGATTTTGGGATGCTCTACCCCTAGGAGAGTTGCCTTCACCATGGCTTGGTGAGCCTCTTCTGACCATGGTAGTTTTGGTCCACCCTGCATATTTTATCTCCCCGGTACCCCCCATATCTGGAGAGCTCTCCCCAATCCATCAACTGTGGAGGTTTCTGATGGGAGAGAAAAATCATAAGCTCATTAAATAACAATTCAGCGGGTGTTGAACAGCTCTCTGATCATATAATAAAACTGTCAACAAACTTTATCCTCACACCATTATTAGACATTTAAAATTCTTCACTGGCGTTGAGCATTTTCCAAGATCTGCTAAAAACTGCTACAATCATACTTCTTTCCAAGGCAGCTGACACTCAGAAAATGTCAAATTATGGACCTGTAGCACTGTTATGTGGCTTTTCAAAAATTGTAGTATAACACTTCCTAGTTTTACAAATAAAATTTTTCAGTCAGAATCAAGTTCCAGATTCATGGCATTGACCACTATCTCCATACATTATAGTCCCGCCTCCTGTTTTCAGTGAGCCGATTCCTTGTCACCTTACTTCTTGGAGAGCTACCAGTTGTACCCTGTATTTCTCCCCCCATGAACAATGGACCTTGCCGTTGGTGGGGAGGCTTGCGTGCCTCAGCGATACAGATAGCCATACTGTAGGTGCACCCACAATGGAGGGGTATCTGTTGAGCGGCCAGACAAACGTGTGGTTTCTGAAGAGGGACAGCAGCCTTTTCGGTAGTTGCAGGGGCAACAGTCTAGATGATTGACTGATCTGGCCTTGTAACACTAACCAAAATGGCCTTGCTGTGCTGGTACTGCGAACAGCTGAAAGCAAGGAGAAACTATGGCTGAAATTTTTCCTGAGGGCATGCAGCTTTACTGTATGGATAAATGATAATGGCGTCCTCTTGGGTGAAATATTCCGGGGGTAAAATGGTCCCCCATTCGGACCTCTGGGCGGGGGCTACTCAGGAGGATGTTGTTATTAGGAGAAAGAAAACTGGCATTCTACGGATCGTAGCATGGAATGTCAAATCCCTTAATCGAGCAGGTAAGTTAGAAAATTTAAAAAGGGAAATGGATAGGTTAAAGTTAGATATAGTGGGAATTAGTGAAGTTTGGTGGCAGGAGGAACAAGACTTTTGGTCAGGTGAATACAGGGTTATAAATACAAAATCAAATAGGGGTAATGCAGGAGTAGGTTTAATAATGAATAAAAAAATAGGAATGAGGGTAAGCTACTACAAACAGCATAGTGAACGCATTATTGTGGCCAAGATAGATATGAAGCCCACGCCTACCACAATGGTACAAGTTTATATGCCAACTAGCTCTACAGATGATTAAGAGATTGAAGAAATGTATGATGAGATAAAAGAAATTATTCAGACAGTGAAGGGAGATGAAAATGGGTGACTGGAACTCAACAGTAGGAAAAGGAAGAGAAGGAAACACAAATAGGTTAATATGGAATGGGACTAATGGGAGTAAGAAATGAAAGAGAAAGCCACCTGGTAGAATTTTGCACAGAGCATAACTTAATCATAGCTCACACTTCGTTCAAGAATCATGAAAGAAGGTTGTATACATGGAAGATCCCTGGAGATACTGGAAGGTATCAGATTACATAATGGTAAGACAGAGATTCAGGAACCAGATTTTAAATTGTAAGACATTTCCAGGGACAGATGTGGACTCGACCACAATTTATTGGTTATGAACTGTAGATTGAAACTGCAAAAAGGTGGTAAATTGAGGAGATGGGACCTGGATAAGCTGACTAAACCAGAGGTTGTAGAGAGCTTCAAGGAGAGCATTAGGGAATGATTGACAAGAATGAGGGAAAGAAATGCAGTAGAAGAAAAATAGGTAGCTTTGAGAGATAAAATAGTGAAGGTAGCAGAGGATCAAGTAGGTAAAAAGATGAGGGCTAATAGAAATCCTTGGGTAACAGAAGAGATATTGAATTTAATTGATGAAAGGAGAAAATACAAAAATGCAGTAAATGAAGCAGGCAAAAAGAATACAAATGTCTCAAAAATGAGATTGACAGGAAGTGCAAAATGGCTACGCAGGGATGACTAGAGGACAAATGTAAGGATGTAGAGGCGCGTATCACTAGGGGTAAGATAGATACTGCCTACGAGAAAATTAAAGAGATCTTTGGAGAAAAGAGAATGACTTGCATGAATATCAAGAGATCAGATGGAAATCTGGCAATGAGCAAAGAAGGGAAAGCAAAAAGTTGGAACGAGTATATAGAGGGTCATATTTTTTTTTTTTTTTTTTTCATCAGTCTATTGACTGGTTTGATGTGGCCCGCCACGAATTCCTTTCCTGTGCTAACCTCTTCATCTCAGAGTAGCACTTGCAACCTACGTCCTCAATTATTTGCTTGACGTATTCCAATCTCTGTCTTCTTCTACAGTTTTTGCCCTCTACAGCTCCCTCTAGTACCATGGAAGTCATTCCCTCATGTCTTAGCAGATGTCCTATCATCCTGTCCCTTCTCCTTATCAGTGTTTTCCACATATTCCTTTCGTCTCCAATTCTGCGTAGAACCTCCTCATTCCTTACCTTATCAGTCCACCTAATTTTCAACATTCGTCTATAGCACCACATCTCAAATGCTTCGATTCTATTCTGTTCCGGTTTTCCCACAGTTCATGTTTCACTACCATGCAATGCTGTACTCTAGATGTACATCCTCAGAAATTTCTTCCTTAAATTAAGGCCGGTATTTGATATTAGTAGACTTCTCTTGGCCAGAAATGCCTTTTTTGCCACAGCGAGTCTGCTTTTGATGTCCTCCTTGCTCTGTCCGTCATTGGTTATTTTACTGCCTAGGTAGCAGAAATCCTTAACTTCATTGACTTCGTGACCATCAATCCTGATGTTAAGTTTCTTGCTGTTCTCATTTCTACTACTTCTTATTTCCTTCCTCTTTCTCCGATTTACTCTCAAACCATACTGTGTACTCATTAGACTGTTCATTCCGTTCAGCAGATCATTTAATTCTTCTTCACTTTCACTCAGGATAGCAATGTTATCAGTGAATCGTATCATTGATATCCTTTCACCTTGTATTTTAATTCCTCTCCTGAACCTTTCTTTTATTTCCATCATTGCTTCCTCGATGTACAGATTGAAGAGTAGGGGCGAAAAGCTACAGCCTTGTCTTACACCCTTCTTAATACGAGCACTTTGTTCTTGATTGTCCACTCTTATTATTCCCTCTTGGTTGTTGTACATATTGTATATGACCCGTCTCTCCCTATAGCTTACCCCTACTTTTTTCAGAATCTTGAACAGCTTGCACCATTTTATATTGTCGAACGCTTTTTCCAGGTCAACAAATCCTTTGAAAGTGTCTTGATTTTTCTTTAGCCTTGCTTCCATTATTAGCCGTAACGTCAGAATTGCCTCTCTCATCCCTTTACTTTTCCTAAAGCCAAACTGATCGTCACCTAGCACATTCTCAATTTTCTTTTCCATTCTTCTGTATATTATTCTTGTAAGCAGCTTCGATGCATGAGCTGTTAAGCTGATTGTGCGATAATTATCGCACTTGTCAGCTCTTGCCGTCTTCGGAATTGTGTGGATGATGCTTTTCCGAAAGTCGGATGGTATATCGCCAGACTCATATATTCTACACACCAATGTGAATAGTCATTTTGTTGCCACTTCCCCCAATGATTTTAGAAATTCTGATGGAATGTTATCTATCCCTTCTGCCTTATTTGACCGTAAGTCCTCCAAAGCTCTTTTAAATTCTGATTCTAATACTGGATCCCCTATCTCTTCTAAATCAACTTCTGTTTCTGCTTCTATCACATCTAGAGGGTCTATACAAGGCCAATGTTCTTGAGGACAATATTATAGAAATGGAGGAGAATGTAGATGAAGATGAAATAGGAGATATGATACTGCGTGAAGAGTTTGACAGAGCACTGAAAGACCTAAGTCAAAACAGGGCCCCAGGAGTAGTCAACATCCCATTAGTGATTCTTCAACTTCTCCCAGCATATTTCTTGCTCTAACAGTCCATAGTTCTGCCTGTTGGACACTATGGACCGGCAGTACACCTGTGTACTGTTCAAGCAAAATCCCATTAGAACTAATGATAGCCTTGGGAGAGCCAGGCCTAACAAAACTCTACCATCTAGTGATCAAGAGGTATGAGACAGGCGATATACCCTCAGACTTCAAGAAGAATATAATAATTCCAATCCCAAAGAAAGCAGATGTTGATAGATGTGAAACTTACCCAACTAGCAGTTTAATAAGCCACTGCTGCAAAATACTAACGTGAATTCTTTACAGACGAATGGAAAAACTGGTAAAGCCGACCTTGGGGAAAATCAATTTGGATTCCATAGAAATGTTGAAACATGTGGGGCAATACTGATCCTACGAGTTATCTTAGAAAATAGATTAAGTAAAGGCAAACCTACGTTTCTAGCATTTGTAGACTTAGAGAAAGCTTTTAACAATGTTGTCTGGAATACTCTCTTTCAAATTCTGAAGGTGGCAGGGGTAAAATACAGGGAGCAAAAGGCTATTTACAATTTGTACAGAAACCAGATGGCAGTTATAAGAGTCGAGGGACATGAAAGGGAAGCAGTGCTTGGCAAGGGAGTGAGACAGAGTTGTAGCCTATCCCAAAGGTTATTCAATCTGTATATTGAGGATGCAGTAATGGAAACAAAAGAAAAATTTGTAGTAGGAATTAAAATCCATGGAGAAGAAATAAAAGCTTTGAGGTTCGCCGATGACATTGTAATTCTGTCGGAGACAGCAAAGGACATGGAAGAGCAGCTGAATGGAATGGACAGTGTCCTGAAAGGAGGGTATAAGATGAACATCAACAAAAGCAAAACGAGGATAATGGAATGTAGTCGAATTAAATTGGGTGATGCTGCGGGAATTAGGTTATGAAATGAGGGGCTTAAAGTAGTAAAGGAGTTTTGCTATTTGGGGAGCAAAAAAACTGATGATGGTCAAAGTAGAGAGGATATAAAATGTAAATTGGCAATGGCCATGAAAGTGTTTCTGAAAAGGAGAAATTTGTTAACATCGAGTATAGACTTGAAGCCGTTTCTGAAAGTATTCGTATGGAATGTAGCCATGTATGGAAGTGAAATGTGAATGATAAATAGTTTGGACAAGAAGAGAATAACAGATTTCGAAATGTGGTGCTACAGAAGAATGCTGAAGATTAGATGGGTAGATCACATAACTAATGAGGAGGTATTGAATAGAATTGGGGAGAAGTAGTAGTAGAGTAGAGGGGTTTATCGGCGCACGACAGCAAGGTCTTCAGCGCCCGTTCAGTATCATAGTGAGACGGGTGTCAAGAAAAAAACTCAGAACATTTACATAAATCGGAACCAAAAACACGGGGAACAATCATTGGAAAATATGTGCTCACTCACACTGAAGCGTGGGATGAAGCCGGGCGTCAGCAGTAAAACATGGACAACACAGGAATAAAAAGGGAGAGGGAGCTAAAACAATGTAGCAGATGGAAGTGGCTGGCTGACCACAAGGAAAAACTGGGAGGAGTGTGCCACTCTGCAATACACTAAATCCTCCAGCCTAAAAGTTTAGGCCAGAGTCCAGACACATCACAAAACTTAAAAACCCTAGACACACACATCTCATCGTTAGCTAAAACACAAGCCAGATCCCCATAA
The DNA here is from genome assembly GCF_021461395.2 of Schistocerca americana. Taxonomy (NCBI): domain Eukaryota; kingdom Metazoa; phylum Arthropoda; class Insecta; order Orthoptera; family Acrididae; genus Schistocerca; species Schistocerca americana. Next base: position 382,572,001 of record NC_060124.1, read on the forward strand.
ACTTGTGCTTCTGCCCTTGCATCACGGTATAAAATGCAGTCTGTTAAAATGTGTCGGACAGAGATGTGCACACCACAAGCAGCACAAAACGGAGGATCCTCCCGCCGTAATAAATAGCTACGCGTCAGAGGACAGTGCCCGATCCGAAGACGTGTGAGGGCCACCTCTTCCCGCCTGAGCAGCCGGCAGGAGGAACGCCACGGCCGAGTGGTTGACTTTACCAACCGTAGTTTATTGGCCGTCACTGCCGGCCATTCGTCCTCCCACAACTCCATGCACTTCCTGTGGAGTGCAGCGATGACTGACTGCAAGGGGATAGGACACTGGACCACATCCTGCTCTCTGCAGGCCTCCTTGGCAGCCCAATCAGCCTGTTCATTGCCCCATATGCCGACATGACCAGGCACCCAGCAGAAGGATACCTCTTTACCCCGCCGTTGGAGCAAGTACAGTTGGTCATGTATCAGCTGGACCATCTCCTCAGTCGGGTATAGGTTCTGCAGTGATTGTAAGGCACTAAGAGAATCGGAGCAGAGAAGAAATCGATCGCCCCGAACACGATGCATCAGCTCCAGTGCCTTCAGGATCGCATGGAGCTCCGCTGCGAAAACAGTATATTCAGCAGGGAGGCGAATCCGGGTAACATGGTCAGGGAACACCACAGAACAGCCAAGGAAAGTCTCCTGTTTGGAGCCATCAGTACAAACAACAGTGAAACCATGATGCACATCTAAAATGTTAAAAAACAGAGATTGGAACGTAAAATCTGGTGTGCCATCCTTCTTAAAACCAGTCAAATCTAAAATAAGTTTGGGTCTCCGGAGGAGCCAAGGTGGAGATCTGCTCCAACCGCAACGTAAAACACGAAGACCAGCCATAGACATCGCAGCGAGGCAATCCTGTGCGCGAATCCCATAGGGCTGCGTCGCACGTTGCCGGTTATGAAACAACTGTGCCAGAGGAGGCTGAGCAACGGTATGGTATGCAGGGGTGTATGGTGTGGACAAGGTTTTATACGCCTGGCGTACCGTAAGTAGCTGTCGCCGCATATGAGCCAAGGTGGAGATCTGCTCCAACCGCGACGTAAAACACGAAGACCAGCCATAGACATCGCAGCGAGGCAATCCTGTGCGCCAATCCCATAGGGCTGCGTCGCACATTGCCGGTTATGAAACAACCGTGCCAGAGGAGGCTGAGCAACGGTATGGTATGCAGGGGTGTATGGTGTGGACAAGGTTTTATACGCCTGGCGTACCGTAAGTAGCTGTCGCCGCATATGAAGTGGCAGTTCACCTGCCTCTGCACAGAGGCTTGGTATGGGGCTAGTTCGGAATGCCCCAGTGGCCAACCGAAGCCCTTCATGGTGCACAACGTCCAACAACTTTAAGTAAGAAGGCCTCGCAGAGCCATACACCGTGCACCCATAATCGAGCCGAGATCGCACAAACGCCCTGTAAAACTGGAGCAGACAAGTCCTGTCAGCTCCCCATGTACTGTGGCTAAGACATTTTAAAATACTTAAAGCCTGAAGCGACCGCCGTTTCAGGTCTTTAAGATGAGGTAACCACGTGAGCCTCGAGTAAAAAATGAGCCCCAGAAATCTCACCGTGTCTTTAAAAGTGAGAATAGTGTCCCTCAACCGCAACTCAGGAAAGGTTAAAATCGAACGAGAGCGGTTAAAAAGAACACATACAGACTTCTCGGTGGAAAACTTAAAACCACTCTTCTGCGCCCAGTCATCCAAACGCCTAATCGTAAGTTGCAACTGACGAGTTGTCGTTGCAAGGCTTGAGGAAGAGCAGAACAAAGAGAAATCATCCACAAACAAAGAACACTGGACAGGACTTTTCACTATGGACGTAATGCTATTAATAGCGATGGTAAAGAGAGTCACACTTAAAACGCTACCCTGAGGGACACCATTCTCCTGCTCAAAGCGATGAGACAGGACGTCACCAATTCGGTATCTAAAATATCGTGGCGAGAGGAAAGACCGAATAAAAAGAGGAAGACAACCACGAAAACCCCATTCGTGAAGCTGCTCCAGGATGAGGCGCCTCCAAGTGGTATCGTAGGCCTTCTCGATGTCGAAAAATACACCTAGAAGGTGATGACGGCGGAGGAAAGCTTGTTGTATAGCCGCCTCCAGGAGGGCAAGGTTATCGAAGGTGGAACGAAACCTCCTGAACCCACACTGAAAGTGACTAAGGAGTTGCCGGGATTCTAACATCCAGACAAGGTGGCGGTTGACCATCCGCTCCAAGGTCTTCCCTATGCAACTAGTAAGGGCAATACTACAGTAGCTACTTGGGCTCGTGCGGTCTTTCCCAGGTTTTAAGAAAGGGATTAAAACTGCCTCACGCCACGCATCAGGAAAGTGACCCGACGCCCAAATGGCATTAAAAAGTGCGAGGAGGATTTCTCTGTTGCGCATTGTGAGGTGCCATAGCATACTGTAATGGATCCTGTCCTGACCAGGGGATGTGTCACGAGCTCCAGACAATGCAGAATCCAGCTCCCACATAGAAAATGGGCAGTTGTAAATTTCATGAGAAGTGGACTGGAAGTCCAGACTACATGTCTCAGCAACGGCTCTATGGCGCTGGAAACCTGGATCCTGACTGGTTGTTGCAGTAACTGTGGCAAAATACGCTGCCATAGTCTGGGCAATGTCTCGCGGATCCGTGTGGAGAGTGCCGTTATTCATTACAGCAGCTATGGGGCACCTCCCGCCTCTGCCAGAAATTCTCCTGATCGTCTCCCACACAACGGAACTGTTGGTGGAACGATTAATGGTGTTCAGGAACTGTTGCCATGACCTCTTCTTGCTCTCACGAATAATGCGGCGACATCTTGCCCTCGCCACCCGAAAGGCTGCAAGATTTTCAGCAGTCGGCCGACACTTGAACCGACGCAGAGCTGCATGCCTGGTCCTGATTGCAGAGCAGCATTCGGCGCTCCACCAAGGCACAGGTGGCCTCTTCCGGTGGCCCGTGGACTGTGGAATGGATGCCGCAGCAGCGTCTCCAAACAGGAGACTTTCCTTGGCTGTTCTGTGGTGTTCCCTGACCATGTTACCCGGATTCGCCTCCCTGCTGAATATACTGTTTTCGCAGCGGAGCTCCATGCGATCCTGAAGGCACTGGAGCTGATGCATCGTGTTCGGGGCGATCGATTTCTTCTCTGCTCCGATTCTCTTAGTGCCTTACAATCACTGCAGAACCTATGGTGTTGGTAATATGATTCGCCCACATCTCAACATTCGCACAGTGTTCGAATTGGGCTAACTGGCTACAAAGTGTCCAGTCAGCTCCACTGAGCACCAATCGTGGTGGTCTCCTTTCGGGGCTCACGCCATCTGGCAGGTGAATCCAAATTGGGAAATGATCACTGCCGTGCAAGTCAGCGACCACTTCCCAGTGAGCACTGGCGGCAAGAGCTGGAGAGCAAAGTGAGAGATCAATGGCAGAGAACGACCCAGTCGCTGTGCAGAAATGAGTACTCTGTCCTCCATTGAGCAAGTAGGCACAGGATGACAGGAGAAGCCTCTCAATTGCTCTACCCCTGGGGCAGGTAATTGCAGAGCCCCAAAGCACATTGTGGGCATTAAAATCACCACAAATAATGAATGGCTGGGGGAGCTGTGTAAGAAGGTCGGCGAGGGCCGCTTCATCGAGTGCATCATGTGGGGGCAAGTAAAGGGAACATACAGTCAATGGATGACGCACGTGCACGGACACAGCGACGGCCTGTAAAGTCGTCGTAAGTGAGAGAGGCAAGGAGTGGTAGTCCGTCCTGACGAAAATACCTACGCCTCCTCTAGCTCTCTCTCCACGCAGGTCATCCTTTTTGTGGAGCGTATAGCCTCGTATCTCAGGGGAGTATGATGGATTGAAATACGTCTCCTGGAGACATAGGCACAGTGGTCTATCCTGAGATAGGAGACGAAGTTCTTCCACATGCGTCCTGAACCCTTGCAAGTTCCACTGAAGTATGGGAGCCATCTATGATGGGGGTAGCACCTTCATCCTGTCTCTCCGACGAGGCAGGGAGACCGCAGCAGGTGGAGGAGCAGGCGTGGGGTGAGATGATTGCCCCACACATACATCGTATTCCATCAACTCTGGGGAAGAGTCAGAGGAAGCCTCACGTAAAACAACATCCGCATGGTCAGATGGTTTACCACGGGATTTGACCCGCTGGTGCTGCTGTACAGGAGCTTTCTGTGGTTTGGTGGGCTTTGGGGGAGCGGATGTGGGAGTGGTAATTGGCGCATTGGGCTTGGGAACAGCCGCAGCTGTTGGAGGCGCCAGGGGCTGGCCCAATTTCGCCACTGTACCTTTGTCTGCCAGTCGAGTAGGGGCTACTGGCTCTGAAACACTGGCGGCGTTGCAATTGCACTGACAGCTGCAGGTGTTAGTGCCAACACTCACCACCTCGGTCTGCGTCGAGGCATCGACTTTTGGAGTAGGCTTCTGAACCAGGGATGCAAAAGTTGTAGCAAATGTGGGACGTTGCATCGACTTATAGATCTTCTTGGCCTCACCATAGGGGATACGCTTGGTTGTGTTTATTTCCTGGACTTTGCGTTCCTCTAAAAATATTCGGCAGTCCCTACTCCACACAGGGTGGTTGCCAGAGCAATTGATACATCTGGCTGGAGACGAGCAACCAACTCCTTCATGAGCAGCCTTACCACAGTTGCCACAAGTCGCTTTGCCTTTACACCCGAAGGTGGTATGCCCAAAACGCTGGCATTTAAAACAGCGCATTGGAGACGGGAAATAAGGCCGCACACTAAGGCGAAGGAAGCCAGCTTTAATATGTTCTGGAAGTATCGTGCTACTGAAGGTCAGAATAAAAGAGTCGGATTTCACAAGATTGCCATCAACCCTCTTCGTGATATGTTGAACATCAACGATACCTTCCGGAGCCCACTCACGTTGCAGTTCGTCTTTAGGAATGTCGACTAGATCCCGGCATGTCACAACACCTTTGCTATAATTCAAGGTGCTGTACACTTCAGTGTCTATGGCATACTCCCCAAGGCATTTAGCAGCTTGCAGGTTAGTGCCTTGCTGGGAAGTGGAAGTTTCCATGAGCAAGGTCCCATTACGCAAACGCTTCACTGATTTTAAGGAGCCACACATGCCCTCCAGACCCTTTTGTATATGGAAGGGCGAAACCTTCTCAAAATTACCCTCCTTCCGCTTTACAATGAGAAACACATTCTGATTACCAGAATGCATTTTGTTACTAAAGACTTGACTTGTCAAAGATGTGCTGCAGTCAGGGGGACTGACTGCACGAGCCCTCTTCAGAGACTGGGTGTTAGAACCTTCCAGCGGCCCACTCTTTCCGCTGGGAGGAGAAAAAGAGGAATTCGAAGGATCCATCTCGGTCCCACGAGCAGCTAGGGAACTAGAAGTCCACCTAGACAGAGCCCCGCGTGCCTAGGTAAGCCTGATACAACTGGGGTGCGGCAGGTGCCCCAGAGGTTGCCTGCTTGCGACTGTTCCACCCCAACAGCCATGCATCTTATAGGCGCGCAGCACACCGTAAGATTGAGGGGTTTTTATAGAGGTTTACCGTCCTCGCAATCCAGACCCCCATTCCCTGAGACACACAACGTTCCACCGCCGCGCCATGCGGTGGTTGCTGAAGCATGTCCGGGGGTTACGGTGACAGGAGACTGGCGGCGCTGACCAGTCCCCAGCTCAGGACCCCGGGGTTGCCAAGCCTGTACTCAGCAAATGAATGCTGAGCCCCTGGGGGGAATTGGGGAGAAGAGGAGTTTGTGGCACAACTTGACTAGAAGAAGGGATCAGTTACTAAGATATATTCTGAGGCATCAAGGGATCACTAATTTAGTATTGCAGGGCAGCATGAAGGGTAAAAATCGTAGAGGGAGACCAAGAGATGAATACACTAAACAGATTCAGAAGGATGTAGGTTTCAGTATGTACTGTGAGATGAAGAAGCTTGCACAGGATAGAGTAGCATGGAGAGCTGCACTAAACCAGTCTCTAGGCAACAACAACAACAGTCAGAATAATATACTATCATTGTTCCAGCATGGTTTCAGAGCACAGCATTCCACTCATGCTGCTACCTTTCATCTTAAATACATCCAAAGCACGTTAAGTGCAACTGACAATCATTGCAAAATTTCAGAGATTTTCTTAGATTTAACAAGTGCTTTTCATGTTATAGATCACTTAATTCTCTCAAGAAAACTTGACTGTTATGGTGTGTGAGGTGTGCGAAATGAGTGACTGAAATTGTACTTAAGTAATCCATATCAGGTTACAAAAGTCAAACACAGACATGCTAATGCTATACAGATCTATCTTTCAGTACCAACCTCACTGCTCATGTTGTACTGTGGGGCTTTGTCTTAGGTCAATTAATTTTTCTACTATACATTGTAACAGTAGCAGATACCTACAGGGGACCACGGGGTGTGTGCTACCCCCCCCCCCCCCCCCCGCCCCCGCACCCCCACTCCCACCACACCATTGCGAAGCCCCCTACATTGCCACATGTGCTGCCCACGTCAGTCAGCTCGCACGCTGTTCATTCATTTCTTTCATCAGTCGACTTGACTGAATCAAGTTATCACATAGTTGGACTTTCCTATGTATCATGCATGTCCATGTCATCATATTTTATATGTTTCTGTCTGGCACATAGGTAGCTAACACATACCTATGAAAAAAGTTGCAGCCATTCTAGTGATCTCGATACATTATTCTGTCTGGCATTTGTTCGAGAAAAGTCACTAATATTCTACTGTTTTCTTGTACAGAGAACCTTTGATACATAGCGTTATAAGTACAAACTATTTGCCAAATATGAAGCTAGTTTACATTCAGAAGCAGAAATTTTAAGACTGATGAATGAATAAGTAAAAACTCCTAGTTGTAGCAAGTGCAAGTGTGAAGCTTAGTCAAGAGTGAGAGTGATCAGTTGATTGTGAAGTATTAATAATAGTAATTCATAGTAATTTATCAGTAAAAATCATTTAAGGAAGAGGGTCACAATTGTAACTTTTTATGTCATAAGATGCCATTGCCTTGTATATGTATATAGTCAGTTTAAATAAAACTTTCTTAAACTTTGCATGACACTTTATTATTTTTTATTATGGTAAAAGTAAAGGTAGCTCAAGATATCTTTATCACCCATTCATTGAGGTTTTTATTATTTTTTATTACGGTAAAAGTAAAGGTAGCTCAAGATATCTTTATCACCCATTCGTTGAGGTTTTTCTGTATCCGCCACTGAAGTGTGATCATCAACTGAAATTTGTAACTGGACTGAGGACTTTTTGGTAGGGAGGATGCAGCATGTTATCTTGAATGCATAGTAATAGACAGATGTAGAAGTAACTTTAAGTGAGGCGCAGGGAAATGTACTGGGACCCTTGCTGTCCATGTTGTACATTAATGATCTTGCAGACAATATTAACAGTAAAATGAGGATTTAGAATTGCAGATGATGCGTTATCTACAATGAAGAACAATCTGAAAGAAGCTCATAAATATTCTGATAGATCTTGATAACATTTCTAAGTGGTGCAGAGACTGGCAACTTGCATTAAATGTTCAGAAATGTAAAAATTTGCACTCATCAAAATAAAAAAAATGTAGTATCCTATGACTGTAATGTCAATGAGTCACTGTTGGAATTGATTGACTTGTACAAAGACCTGGGTGTAACTCTTTGTAGGGATGTGAAATAGAATGATCACACAGATTCAGTCATGGGTAAAGCAGGTGGTAGACCTCTGTTTGTTGGTAGAATACTGTGGAACTGCAATCAGTCTACAAAGGAGATTGCTTACAGTCCTAGAATATTTCTCTAGTGCACAGGACTCATACCATATAGGACAAACAGGGAATACTCGACATATACAGAGAAGGGCATCATGAATGGTTACATCTTTGTTTAATCCATGGTAGTGTGTCACAGAGATACTGAAGGAATTGAACTGGAAGACTCTTGAAGATAGATGTAATCTATCCCGAGAATCTCTATGTTACAAGACCTAGCTTTAAATGACTTAATATACTACAACCCCCTATGTATCACTCATACAGGGATTGTCAGGACAAGATTAGAATAATTACTGCATGCACAGAGGCATTCAAACAATCATTCCTCCTGCCTTCCATACATCAATGGAACAAGAAGAAACCCTAATAACTGGTACAATGGGACGTACTCTCTGCCATGCGCCTCATGATTGTTTGCGGAGTATAGATGTAGATGAAAATGTAATAATCTTCCCTCAAGTGTAAAGAACACAGAAGCATTACTACACTGGTGTCCAGAATTAAAGCAATAAACCATTATTTCCCTGCCCTGTGTCTATTTCACTATATAATCATACAAAATGTGGACAGATGTCTATACAATCATGTTCTTCATGGAAGATGGCATTCTTCTCAATGGACAACCACACCAGTGATGATGTCAAATGGGGTAGTGTTTGCTGAGTAGTCCCACATCCACAATCACTGCATATGCAGTCACAGCTGGTATAGTATGGCACGGAGAAGGTGCCTACTAGACTCCCAGTGATGTAGGGCCATACCAAGAATGGAAGCAGGACAGTCACAGACTGATGGGACCTGATGGCTTAATGGGAATTGTTCTATTGTTTCTAGGATGTGGTGACAGTTTATAAAGACTGAAACTCTATCACAAAGACCAGGGCATTGCCAACTGTGAGTGACATCAGAAAGAGAGGACCATTATTTGGCAGTAAGGGCAGTACTGCCTCAATACTGCATGGCAACTGGCATCTGATCACACAGCATCCACTGGATGTGCCGGATCAAGGCAAGTGTACAGAAGGTTTCAGCAGAGTGGCCTTTATTGTCAGAGTCCTGCTGTGTGTGTACTTACGATGCATCGTCACAGAAAGGAATATTTAGGGTGGAATCATCAACATGGACAGTCAAACAGTGGGCCAATGTTCTTTCACAGATGAGTCCTAAGTTGGTCTGGAGAGTAATTCTCAATGGATGCACACCTGGAGGGGAGCTGGAACAAGATTTTGGATCCAAAACAACGTGGAAAGACACTGATATTGAGGAGGATGGGGTAGACAGGGATTATGTTGACCACTCAAACACTTTTACATAAAATTGTACACGTGAATCAGCAAGGTTTAACTGCTGTCAGGTATCATGACGGGGTCATGGGACCTTATGAGTGGTTCTTGCGAGGTCCTTGGACTCAGAGTTTGTACTGACTGACAATAATACTCTATGTCATAGAACATGGGTCGTTGATGTTTTCTTGGAAATGGAAGAGATTGCATGCATAGTGTGATCTGCTTGCTTTCTTGATTTTAATCCCATAGAGCACATATGGGATGCACTAGACAGACGGGATGCATCACATCAGCATCCACCAACCACTCTTCAAGATTTGCAAGCAGTTCTGCAGGAAGAATTGGCATTATTGCCTCAACATGAGATTGATGACATCATTCATAGCATGCCCCATCATTGTCAGGGCTTTATTGCTGCCAGATGTGGTCATACCCCATACTGAGCAGATTAACCAGTTGGAATGTGTGTGCAAAACCTTTAAGTTGAAAGAAAATTAAGAACATTTTTGTCTATCATTATGCATGTTGCAGTTGTTTACATTCTGCACTGTTTACATTGTTTCTACTTTACTATCACCTGTGTATACTGTTTTGTGGCAAAATAAATGCAACATTGCAAAGTTTCCATTTGTTGCTTTAACTTTGGCCACCAGTGTATTTGCAGAAGACATGCGTCTGCTTATTGATGAGAAAAATAGTAAAGATCTTACCACTGTTGCAAGTGTCATCACAAATAACGTTCCCAGTTGCTCTATAAGAACAGACTTGTCTTAAATCCACAAAAAATGGTTACTCTTCATTTTCTGTCCAGCAAAATAAATCTACTGTAAATCCAGCAATTCACTTGAACAGCCATGAAGTTCACAAAGTTTCTAGGCTTTTGTTTGCAAGAAATTCTAAAATGGAACTGTCACATAACATCCTTGAACTCCCAACTCTCTAAACTAAACTATTTAACCAGAGTGTTATCCAGCAATGCAACTCTTGAAACTGCAAAAGCAGTGATTTTTCTCAGATATACTTGTTGTTAAGATATGGTGTTATCTTTAAGGAAAATTCTCCTCCTGCAATAAAAGCATTCAGGAAGCAAAAGAAAATAATCTGTATAATCAATACAAGTCCCTATAAGCAGATTTTAAATATTTAAATATCCTCAGCTGCCAGAAACTATTAAGAATTAGGAATGCCAAATATATACACACATTCAAAAAAGTAAAAACAATTCTGTAAAAAGATTTTATGATTTTATGAGTAACAAACTAGACCAGCTGCCTAATATTGCTGTACAGTAAAATATGTCCAATGGTTCTAATACGTTGTTTGTAAGATGGATATTGATTTACTGGAGCAATAAACAAATAAATAAATATTTAGGAACCTGATCAGTAGTTGAGTCTTCCTACACTTGTATATATTTTTCTGGTTCTGTTACTTACATTTTTCCAGTAGGAGACCCGTGGCAGTAGCTGAATTTCTGCTTTTCAGCCTATGAATTAAACAATCATAAATAAAAAATACAATGATAGGAATATAAACAATGATTCAAAGATTGATGAGATATTGGTGATTTGCACTCTTGCAACCTATGATTATGACAGTTCTGTGGGTTCCTGCTAATATTTTCTAGGTGAATGATTTGGATGTGAATGGAGCTAGAGAGGAAGTGAAATTGGAAAGTATCTGGAATGAATATTGCAAATGGTCAAGAGACTAGATATATGCTGTAGTAGGCTGGCAGAACTGCAGTTAAGAAGGGAAAGGATGGGGAGGAACCTTCATTTGGAATGGCACATATTTGGTGGATTACAGTTGATAAGACGGCAGATCTCAGGACTGATTCCATGGTCTGGGAGGGGAAGGTGGTTCAAATGGCCACGGTAAAGGTCATGGGGTGTGGGGGTGTGTAAGAAATGTTGGACTTGGCGACAAGTTTCTAGATGAGACCATAGTTTTCTAGGGTGGAAGATGCCATGGGGTTTTGGGATTTGGTTTTCAGGAAATATATTCCTGCTGAAGTTGTTTCCAGCATTTGAGGATATGTAGGAACCTCATCAGCCAGTACTGAATATATGGAGTATAAGCAGTCATATAAAGCAAGGTGTAAATGGTACTGCCTAAGCTTATGCAGTGATATACAACAAGAACAGTGTTGCCGGGACAATAGCTCATGATTATATTTTGGACACCTTAAATAAAATATGTGCACCTGACAAATCAAAAACACTTGTGATTTGAGAATTGTCGATTTTAAATTAATGATGATGTGCACCATAGAACTATGTAACCCTAAATAGTGCACAGTGTGTCTTGTATTCAGTGGGTCCAACATTTCACTCAGAAGAGCAGTACTGGTGGACACAGTAGCCAGTAGCCAGCTCCACATGCAGTGGCACTGTGCTAGCCTACAAGAACAACAACATTTGTAGATCCGTGCTTCCCACTGCAGTCAGTCACCAGATTGTCAACAAGTCACTTGCTGCCAATATCAGGCAACAAATGGAACATCAAGGAGATTATTGATCTCAACAATTGTTACTCATAGTTCACTGTCTATAGTTGCTACTGACCCATGCCTCGTTTACTGACTTTACTTTAGCACTTCTACTGCTGTGGTGATTTGATTCTGCCACCAATAGCCATAACTTTGCACTTCCAATGATTGGCACCTCTGGTGGCCGCAATGACTGAGAAAGCATTCCAGGATCGGTCACATCTATGCTGTTGGCAGCAAGTGGACAGAACCTTCCAGAAGGGACAACGAAAACTTTTCACTTTGACAGAGACTTTTGGTGATCTGTTGGACTGGTTGGGGCAGATGGTTGGTCAACTGGAGGCTCCAAGCCATTGTTGGATTGGGTGGGCATAAATAGTTTTATAAAGGGGCACACTGGAACCGCTGCATACCACCATTCACCAAACTGTGGACTCTGAGTGACGTTAAAGATTATGTTGATTGAGATGGACATTTTCAACTGCTAGGCTATGAGAATTGGTGTAGCTGTTACAGCTTGTAAAGGCACATTTACTGCTCAGACAATTGAATGACATAGTTGGTTGTAGTGAAGTACTTTATTGATGTGCATTGTGATTACTGTGTTAAGTCCACATGGGTTTGAATGTGTGTGCTTGTCCTCACGAGAACCATATTTACACTCCTGGAAATGGAAAAAAGAACACATTGACACCGGTGTGTCAGACCCACCATACTTGCTCCGGACACTGCGAGAGGGCTGTACAAGCAATGATCACACGCACGGCACAGCGGACACACCAGGAACCGCGGTGTTGGCCGTCGAATGGCGCTAGCTGCGCAGCATTTGTGCACCGCCGCCGTCAGTGTCAGCCAGTTTGCCGTGGCATACGGAGCTCCATCGCAGTCTTTAACACTGGTAGCATGCCGCGACAGCGTGGACGTGAACCGTATGTGCAGTTGACGGACTTTGAGCGAGGGCGTATAGTGGGCATGCGGGAGGCCGGGTGGACGTACCGCCGAATTGCTCAACACGTGGGGCGTGAGGTCTCCACAGTACATCGATGTTGTCGCCAGTGGTCGGCGGAAGGTGCACGTGCCCGTCGACCTGGGACCGGACCGCAGCGACGCACGGATGCACGCCAAGACCGTAGGATCCTACGCAGTGCCGTAGGGGACCGCACCGCCACTTCCCAGCAAATTAGGGACACTGTTGCTCCTGGGGTATCGGCGAGGACCATTCGCAACCGTCTCCATGAAGCTGGGCTACGGTCTCGCACACCGTTAGACCGTCTTCCGCTCACGCCCCAACATCGTGCAGCCCGCCTCCAGTGGTGTCGCGACAGGCGTGAATGGAGGGACGAATGGAGACGTGTCGTCTTCAGCGATGAGAGTCGCTTCTGCCTTGGTGCCAATGATGGTCGTATGCGTGTTTGGCGCAGTGCAGGTGAGCGCCACAATCAGGACTGCATACGACCGAGGCACACAGGGCCAACACCCGGCATCATGGTGTGGGGAGCGATCTCCTACACTGGCCGTACACCACTGGTGATCGTCGAGGGGACACTGAATAGTGCACGGTACATCCAAACCGTCATCGAACCCATCGTTCTACCATTCCTAGACCGCCAAGGGAACTTGCTGTTCCAACAGGACAATGCACGTCCGCATGTATCCCGTGCCACCCAACGTGCTCTAGAAGGTGTAAGTCAACTACCCTGGCCAGCAAGATCTCCGGATCTGTCCCCCATTGAGCATGTTTGGGACTGAATGCAGCGTCGTCTCACGCGGTCTGCACGTCCAGCACAAACGCTGGTCCAACTGAGGCGCCAGGTGGAAATGGCATGGCAAGCCGTTCCACAGGACTACATCCAGCATCTCTACGATCGTCTCCATGGGAGAATAGCAGCCTGCATTGCTGCGAAAGGTGGATATACACTGTACTAGTGCCGACATTGTGCATGCTCTGTTGCCTGTGTCTATGTGCCTGTGGTTCTGTCAGTGTGATCATGTGATGTATCTGACCCCAGGAATGTGTCAATAAAGTTTCCCCTTCCTGGGACAATGAATTCACGGTGTTCTTATTTCAATTTCCAGGAGTGTATTACGTTATGTTCAGTACTGTGTATACTGTTATTCATTTGATTATTGCTGAAAAAGGTGCTGTTCAGATTTTGGGAAGAGGGCTGTACATGGATAATGTTAACTTATGTAGTAAAGGACTTGTCTATTGTGTAAGGATTACCTGTGACCATTTTAATATTATTTATTCTAAAATACAGGACGGTGAACTCATTGTGTAAATTTAAAGCTTTCTTGTTAACTAATAGTGATATCTGTGTGATTTCTGTCTGCCATGTTAGTTAATGAGATTTTTTCTTTATGTGAAGACTATCTGTGGTTGCTTTAAAATTGTTTATTTAAACACAGGAAGGGGAACGCAGTACGCAATTCGAAAATTGTTTTGGTTGATTCCAAGTACATTTATGTCATGTTAGTTCACTAGTTGCTGTTTTAATATTAGTTGTTTCTAAACTGTGAAAGGGGAATGGAAGTTTAAATTCAAATTTTCCCTGCCCATTGATCTAAAAAGTTGTACTTGTAAAAAAATATTGTAAGATAAAATTGTTTTATCAATTCTCTTGTAAGGCTAAATGTTTAAATACTTGTGTATAATAAAAGAATGAAACTTCGTTCACTAGAATGTCATCACATATGCCTGTAAACCCTTGTACTATGTCACAACTGTTCAGGACTGTTTTTCTGCTTGCTGTCAAAAACCAGTCATTACCATGTTTTTTCTTTAAAAAATTGTGACTCAGTGGGATGAAGAACTGCAACCACAGTCATAAATCTATAGAGAAATGTGTTTATAAAACAATTTCACTGTTTTGCATAGTCTCCTCTACATCCACAGAGGTCCTCGAACAATGCATAGTGATGATCGCAGAGGTGTTTTGTCACAATGGGAGAAGTCTTCCATGCTATTTCTGCTTCTTGCTGTAACTGATCTAGTGATGTAACTAGTAATGTGTTGGACCAGATGCTTAATTGTCCTCACCAACTAGTTAATTGTAATGGGTGGGATATGTGATTTTCATTTTGAGTTCTTGATGAATTTAGCTTCAAATCACATAATAAATCTCTATGGAACCATTTGAAAATAAATGGTAATCAATCTATGGCATCTTACCATGCCTGAACCCACATGCTGCACCATTCAGAACAAGGATGACAAGCACATCCACATTTGTGTGGCCTCCATCGCTAAAAATTATATACATCTGACATCTTACATGCGAAATGTTGCAAAATTCTTGGAAAGAACCATCCATTTTCTCACAGACTCACATAATGCCTCTATGCTATTCAGTTTCTTGCACAAATCATCCATTTTGAATGCATTAAGAATTTCTTGATCATATAAATGCTGGTGCTATTTATGAGCAGCTTTAGGACAGAACTCATTTTGCATGCATCTACTTCTTGACATCACAGTCATTAAGCTGATAGAGCTCTCGTAGCACTGTGATTGACTGTTCTGAATCTGAGGGCACTTGCAGTCAATATGAATATATCTTTACAAAAGAATTTTGTGCTTTTAAGCTTTCCACTGGCTACATATTGTTCTAGCTTACCTGATGAATTTATTGGACTCATTCAGAATACTTGACAAAAGCGAGATATGAGACAGTCTGCAAAGATAACTATTAGTATCTACATGATATGTCAAGTGCTGGAACCACACGAGCAAATACTACAGTCCAGTATGTATTCAACAGAGTCCAGACAAGAACACTGAGTAGTAGATGCAGCTGAATCTGAACATAATGTGATGTTTTCCTGCGTATTCTTGTGTTAATATTCAGGGTGAGTCACTAACTATTGCCACCAAGAATAGCTCCAAGGGTGAGTCACTAACTATTGCCACCAAGAATAGCTCCAAGGGTGAGTCACTAACTACTGCCACCAAGAATAACTCCGAAAGTATGATAGGAGGTGGAAAGTTTGTGGGACAAAAGTTGCATTGGACGACAGGGCCCATAATATGACGTTGGTTTTTTGTTGCTGGGTGGGGTCACTTCAGAGATATGAAGATCAACTTTGTTTTTCTAAATGGAGTGCTATAATTTGGTACTTACTTACTGATATTTCATTTCTGGGCCATCAACAAGTGACAGCATGTGAACCACTCAACAAAACATTATCGATATGGGCTTTCAGAGCCAAAGACCTACTCCTGTACCCTTGATGACTGCATGACACAAAGCTTTACACCTCGCCTGGACCCATCAACACCGACACTGGACTGTTGATGACTGGAAACATGTTGCCTGGTCGGATGAGTCTCATTTCAAATTGTGTTGAGTGGATAGATAAGTACGGGTATGGAGACAACCTCATGAATCTATGGACTCTGCAAGCCAGCAGGGGACTGTTCAAGCTGGTGGAGGCTCTGTAATGGTGTGTGGCTTGTGCAGTTGGACTGGTGTGAGACCCCTGATACGTCTAGATACGACTCTGACAGGTGACACGAACGTACGCATCCTGACTGATCACCTGCATTCATTCGTGTCCATTGTGCATTCCGACGGATTTTATCAATTCCAGCAGGACAATGCAACACCCCACACGTCCAGAATTGTTACAGAGTGGTTCCAGGAACACTCTTCTGAGTTCAAACATTTCCGCTGGCTACAAACTCCCCAGACATGAACATTATTGAGAATGTATGGGATGCCTCGCAACGTGGTGTTCAGAAGAGATCTTCACATCCTCGTACTCTTATGGATTTATGGACAGCCCTGCAGGAAGCATGGTACCATTTCCCTCCAGCACTACATCAGACATTGAAATGGTCCATGCCACGTTGTGTTGCAGCACTTCTGCGTGTTCGCGGGGGCCCTGCACGATATTAGGCATGTGTACCAGTTTCTTTGGCTCTTCAGTGTAGATAGGACTATCTCAGGGGCACGTTCGGTATGCTTCTCGCAATTTGTGCCTTCAGTTCAGCTGAGTTCGTAATTTGGAGCACTGAAAACAACATCTTCCTATTTTGTTCAGCCTCGTCATCAAATATGTGGTGTCCAGGAAACCTGCGTACTCAGTTCGCTAGACAAACATTCAAGCAAATCGTATTAATGAGTTTTACTACAAAAAGGAAAGAGACAATACTTAACTTAGGAATTACACAGATGTGTCGCAGGCAAAGGGCAACATACAAAATAAGCAATCTTCTTCAGTACAATCACAAGTCTGCACTAAATGAACAGTACATGCGAAGTAACTAGCGTTCATGCTATTATACAGTGACATCTTGAAGCTGCTATTCAACTGGGCCGTCACCAGTCGGTTGCGGCGTTTATATGCTCTTCACATAGGTCCACTGCTGCCGCGTTGTCCTCCTGGAGAGGGGTCGGTCAGCGTGTTCTTGGCTGACTTCTCAAGCCGTCTCTTCTCTTTTCTTCCCGACTAGTGTGCCGGCGCTTGACTTTTCGCCGTAACACAGTCAGAAAACTTCACTACCAGAAGTCAAATGGATTCAATCAGATGATATATACGGCCAGGTTGTAGGGAAATGACGGCTGGTAATTCTAGCGATTCGAAAATACCTCTGCAGCAGATGTGTCATTGGCTGCGCAATGCACGGAGGAGAGCCATCTTGCATAAAAATGATCCTACCCACACCTCCACGCTGGTAACATGTTCGAATGACGTTAGTGTGCTAAAGTCTC
Organism: Schistocerca americana; assembly: GCF_021461395.2. Taxonomy (NCBI): domain Eukaryota; kingdom Metazoa; phylum Arthropoda; class Insecta; order Orthoptera; family Acrididae; genus Schistocerca; species Schistocerca americana. The sequence continues at coordinate 382,589,330 of NC_060124.1, forward strand.
TCTGGGAGTGGAGGGTATGAGCGATTTACAGCGATGGTCTAGTGGGTGTACGTGATTAATCGTTAGGGGAGCATGTGGGCTGGGTGTTGTGTGATGTCCTTAGGTTAGTTCGGTTTAAGTAGTTCTAAGTTCTAGGGGACTGATGACCATAAATGTTAAGTCCCATTGAGCTCAGAGCCATTTGAACCATTTTTTTTTTTTTTTTTTTTTTGAGCATGTGGGTGTCTGAGGTTAGTTGCATGTTAAAAAAAGCGCTAGAATGTTCGCATGCCACAACTTTTGGGAGAATTTTTTAAGAAACTGAAGAAAACAAAATGAAGCAGCTGGTACCCTGCCTTTCAGTTAGAGTCCTTTTAATAAACAGGAACATATTTGCATTTTTAGTGCGTCTATAGGAGCGTTTTTCCGTTGGTTGACAGACCTTTGCAGATGGAAATGGGCTTCGTCCGTCCACAGAGTGTTCCGTGGTCTCTCACTGTACACTGCCATGCGAGTGAGGAATTCTAGAGCAAACGTTTGTCCAACTCCAGACCAGCATGAAGCAACTCCTGAGCACGAGACATTTTGTATGGGCAGGAATCATGATGTTTCGTAGAATTTTATGCACCGTTGTCACAGGCATGTACAAAGTTCAGGTAATTTCCTGTGCACTACATGTTTGCACACCACTGCTCGAGCCCCCTTGCAGTGTAGCGCATTTCTTCACGAATATCGTTATCATTTACTCCAGACCCTTGGCAGACATCGGACCAACATCATATTCCATACGTTTGAGTGTCCAAAATATCTGCAGAAATCCCCTCTGAGGCCGGACAGCTATGGATTTGCAACAGTGGACTAGAAGTTGGCGGAAGCTTGTAGACGGGTGCTGAGTTCCCCAGAGCATCCTGTAAATTGGCAAAGACGTGGCACTATCCCCCCCCCCCCCCACTTCCCTCCCACACCCACCGATGACTGGGGTGACTGAATGTCCTCTCTTTCCTATGCCTGTAAGTGGTCTCGGCTGCTCTAGTGCTTAACTTCAGGGTTTCAGAGTGTTCCTTTATGTGAACTTTGCATCCCTAAAGATATTCTTATGACATCTCTAAGTGAAGTTACTAAATGTAGCCTCGTTACAGTGGCACGTTCTGTCTGTTTCTCACTGTTGTCGAAATGCTGAATCGGTTATTCTCGGATTCCCAGTCGCATAGTCTGATAAAACGTGCTCGTAGCTTGTTTGTACTTTTGGCTTCTCACGTTGACATTCAGTTACAACACTGTTACGAAGCCGGCAGCAAAACCGTCCCACTTAGCCGCCTTCGTCGGTTCTTAAAAAAAATTTATTCCTGCATTACTTACTATAACTCCGCAACATACTTCAAAACGGTTAAATAGTACTTTAAAGCCTAAAAGGGGGGTAAATTGGACTTACACAGAAAAAGTAGGGGCTAAAGAAGACTTTTTTGCTGCAAAACAGGATTTTTAAATAGAATTTCTGATCCAATACTACGGAAAAAATTACGTGATTTTGAATGTTTTAAGAAAAGACTCGATTCATAGTTCATACTCTGTCCTGAACTCAAGAATGCCTGTGGCATAATGTCGCTTGTCTTTATAACTCGATAACGTGTGAGAATGCTGCTACATCGGTGATACTTATGTCTGTAATTCGGAAAGTATGAGAAGTACAGCCCGCACTGAGATTGACGTTGTTTATGACACATTGTCGCCGCGTGAATACATCCACACCTCGCTTCTTTGGGATAGACCTATCCAGCCGTTACTTAATGCCTTTCGACAATAGGGAGATATATTCAAGAAACAAATTGGTAACACATCGGTCTATTTATTTTTGTATGTACGAAGCAAAGTCGCGTGGTATGTTGACTCGCATTGAGCAGATCGCCTTGAGTGTAATTATTTCATCAAAGGTGTTCTTTTCCAGTTTTGTATTGGGGAAGGTCATACTCGATAACTAATGAACGAATAATTTTTGCGAAGCCTGCCAAAAATAAATAACTACAGACAGGTCATTTTTATTACTCATTTTATCCTCCAGTCTCATTGCACGTCTTCTTCCCTCTGTTTTTCAAACCGGAATTTATAAGAGGTAACAGGAACGTTTCCGTTTGAGAGCATTGTTACAGTGTACATACAACGCAGCGCGACAGCGATGCAGGTATACGAGCACCAACATTTCATGTCTGCTGTTAGTGTGGCACTCGCACACTGAAGAGCAAAAGAAACTGGGACACCTGGCTAATATTATGTACACCCCCCCCCCCCCCCCCCTCCAGCACGCAAAAGAGCCGCAACACGACGTGGAATGGACTCGACTAATGTCTGAAGTAGTGCTGGAGGGAACTGGCACCACGAATCCTGCAAGGCTGTCCATAAATCCGTAAGAGTACGAGGGGGTGGAGACCTGCTCTGAACAGCACGTTGCAAGGCATCCCAGATATGCTCAATAATGTTCATGTCTGGGGAGTCTGGAGGCCAACGGAAGTGTTTAAATTCAGAATACCGTTCCTGGAGTCATTCTGTAACAATTCTAGACATGTGGGGTGTCTCACTGTCCTGCTGGAATTGCCGAAGTCCGTTGGAATGCACAATGGACATGAATGAATGCAGGTGATGAGACAGGATGCTCACGTACGTGTCACCTGACAGAGTCGTATCTGGACGTATCAGGGGCCCCATACCAGTCCAACTGCACACGCCCCACACCATTACAGAGCCTCCAATTTGAAACGACACTCGTCCGACCAGGCAACATGTTTCCAGTCATCAACAGTCCAATGTCGGTGTTGACGGACACAGGCGGGGCGAAAGCATTCTGTCGTGCAGTTATCGAGGGTACATGATCGCGCATTCGGCTCCGAAAGCCCGCATGGATGATGCATCGTTGAATCGTTCTCTCCCTGACAATTGCTGATGGCCCAGCATTGAAATCTGCAGTAGTTTGCGGAAGGGGTACACTTCTGCCACGTTGAAAGATTCTGTTTAGTCGTCGTTGGTCCCGTTCTAGCAGGACCTTTTTCGGACCGCAGCGATATCGGCGATTTGATGTTTTACCGGATTTCTAATATTCACGGTACACTCGTGAAATGGTCGTACCGGAAAATCCCCCGTTCATCGCTGCTTCGGAGATGCTGTATCCCATCCTCGTGCGCCGGCTATAACACCACGTCCAAACTCACTTAAATCTTGATAACCTGCCATTTTAGTAGCAGTAACCGGTCTGACAACTGCGCCAGACACTTGTTGTCTTATATAAGCGTTGCAAACCACAGCGCCACATTCTGCCTGCTTATATATCCCTGTATTTGAATACGTTTGCCTTTACCAGTTTCTTCGGCGCATCAGCTTATATCTACTACGTGCGTGCCTAAATTCGGAAACGTGAACTGTGGCGACATTGTTACCAAATGCCTCCAAACAGGACCAATGTGCTGTGGCTATTTTCTTGGTTGCTCAAGGACAAACACTAGCTGACATCCATCGGAGAATGAAGAATGTGTGTATGCTAACGTATCAGTTTGAAACCACCACTGTGGGATGCTGCGCCAAGTTCCGTGGCGGTCGTGATTAGGTATAGGGTGTGAGTCGATCCGGGAGACCATAGGTATCCATTACGGAAAACCACAGGCGGGTGGTTGATGATACGATTGGGACGGACCGGAACATAAGAATTCGTGGGCTAGCAAAGGATCTCGACATCGTCTTAAGTAGCGCAAAACATATTATTCGGCAAGAGTTAGGCTACCATAAGGTTTGCAGCCAGTGGATACCAAGCGTACTGAGCCGCGACTTCCTGCGATGCTCTTGGCAGGACAGTTTCTCCATTGGAGTTCCGCACTTTGCGGCGTCCTGGTTGGCTAGCACCCTCTATTTAGGACGGCCGCTGGTCGAAAGAGGAGACTCGGTCGTGGGGCAGTGATAGAGTCTCGGTCAGGGGCAGTGACGGAGAAAAGACAGCGCACGGAGCATCACGAGTAGTCATTCGGCGCTTGGTGTACTGCGGGGACGCACGGTGTTGACATTCCGACCCCTGGGTCTGGCACCTGGGTCTGGTGCCGAGCGGAACTGGAGTGCGGAAGCAGTCACAGGTCAACACTGTATCTGTTTAAGAGTCGTGTCTATCTCGAATCCTGAGGAGAGCGCGGGAGTTTACGCTGACGTGCATGTTAACGGGGAGCTCCTGGACAAACTTTAAATGGTGAGCCATTTTGTGGTGGAACTTTTGGATGTCATCGCTCCGTGTAGCCACTTTGATTTCCGCTAGTCATTCCTAAGCAACCACTTGGACGTTGGTCCGGGATTCCTGGCATTGCAAGTCCATGTAACTGCACTGTGCCTTGGTTCTGTTGTATTACAAGCGTGGTCGATATTCGGCGGTTCCCTTTTTCATTATTACTGTTAGTATGTTAACTGGTCAGTTTATGAATCAAAGTTTATTCTCTGAATAAAACTTCAGCCGCCAATTTAAATTTTAATTGCCTACTTCCTTTTGGTTGGCAGCTATAATACTAACAATTTTGCGCCTTGAAACGGTGTTTTGGAATTTAAGGTTCCATGTGAATTCACGGGTCATTATCATCTTGAACTAGTTGTGGTCTACAAATTTGTCAAGTGAAATTTCACGTCATTGGAGATTGTGTAATGAACTATTGCTTTAACTGCGGGTGACACACTATAACATTTAACACCCCTTCCTGCTCTTGGCGCTACCAAGTGCTTGGCTGTTGGTTTTAGTATTTTAGTGAACTGTCTATTGATACTGGGTTTGTGTGTTCTAGAAGCCGTTATTGGTGTGCGCAGGCCCTCCTGCTTGTTGTTGTCACTTGAGCTCTCGAGCACGGAATTCAGACTCGCTGCCGGTGTGAAGTACAAGCGTCGAGAATCTGCTGACTGTTGTGTAGATCTTTCAGGCTATCATAACATCATATTGCCGAATGTTTTCCATAGTAGTTAATTCACTTATTTGAGATCTTGATATTTGAGTATTTTCTGAAACCTAATAATTTTTACAAATTGTTATTTTTCAGATTCACAGGGCGTGATAATTGACTAGTGAGCTCAGATCTGAAGTTATGTTAAAGTTATATTTGTGTAAAGCAATTTTTTTTATTAACTTAAAGTTGGGGCGATAAGGCTGTTTCTCTTTTTTTTGTTGGATTAAAAAAATGGTTCAAATGGCTCTGAGCACTATGGGACTTAACGTCTGAGGTCATCAGTCCCCTAGACTTAGAACTACTTAAACCTAACTAATCTAAGGACATCACACACATCCATGCCCGAGGCAGGATTCGAACCTGCGACCGTAGATGTCACGCGGTTCCAGACTGTAGCGCCTAGAACCGCTCGACCATTCCGGCCGGCTCTGTTAGAAAGATGAGCAACAGACTGAACCATTAATTTCTTCTATGACAAGTATTGCAGTGCACAGCTTGCATCTAGACTTGCGTGAGGCTTTAGTGTCGGCTAATGCGCCATGGTACGTGCTAAAGAACACGAATTTTTAAGGGCTTCCTGCAGTGTACCAGGTAAATCGAATCTGTGCAAAAATTATTCGAAACAGATGTGTGAAAAGGCTACTGCTGGTATCAAGGAGAGACGGAAGGCAAGTGGGCTTCTAACATTCGATTTTTAGATTTTAGCGTATTTGAAACGCCTGGTCTTTCCTGCGTGAATCAGTTTTGGTTTTATGTAAATACGATAATTTTTTCGTGAGATATGATGATTTTCCTGACGCTTTGTGCAGTCTGGGGACGGTGACAGCAAGGTATGTACAGAACAACCCTATGGTCCTAATGTCACAATTTCTAAATTAGAGTGCATTGCGGATGTGCAGAAGAGAATGGGTCCAGGTTGAGAAGATGATTGAAAGAAAAGTAGAAAAATAGTAATGGAAGGTGGTAAGAAGGTAGGTGGTAAAGAGCGCCTGACAAACGTTGAAATTGATAGATTACAGAATTATTATGACTTGACCATGTAGGAATTTAGAAAACACGAAAAAAGCTGTATGGGCTATCTTTTTCCATGAGCCTTACCACAAATGAAAATCCGGTGCACGGTCCTTGCCCGAATCATTCTGACACTTGGTGCAAGTACAGGAGAAGTGCCGGATATGACCACAAACATTCTTAAACTGCGTCAGTAATGAATGAAATTAAACCCATATTTAGAGGCCTTTGTAAAGATATCTTGTTGAAGAAATGTCTTCATGGGAAAACCCAAAATTTAAGTGAATGTGTGAATTTCTCATTTGGAACCGGTTACCGAAAACTGTATTTGTTCAGCTTACAACCCTCAAATTTGGTGTGTATGATGCTATTTTATGCTTCAATGATGGCGTAATTAGAAAACTGGATGTTTTGGAATTATTGGGCATAAAACCTAGTGGAAATACTGCAAAATCCTTGGTGCAAATAGATAAAGAGAGAATCCGCAAAGCAGATATTGCTAATTTAATATGCACGAAAGAAGCCAGACAGAAAAGAAGAGGGACGAAGAGAAGATAAGAAGATCAGTATGGTTCAGATGACGCTCAGTATGATGCAGGAAAATATTAGGGGTAAGTAATTCTCATCAATAACTCTACTAGAATTGCAATATTAAACTTTAAATTGATTTTTCTCTAAACTACATTATTTTTAATTTTCAGGTACCATTATTTGATAAACTAATGGGGCTAGAAACATGAAATTTGGTGAATTTGTACTGCAGATGGTAATAAGTTATTAAAAGTAAGATGAGAACCACCAAACAATCAAAAACTGTTTTATAATAATTAATGTAGAAAAAAAGTTAAATTTTACTAGTGAAAGAATAATTTTTTTCTTCAAAACCAAAAGAGGTATTATGTTCATTTTATCTGTAGTTGAGGCATATATGTTATATATAAGCAGTAAAAATTTCATTGCTTTATCGTTTATAGTTCTTTTGAAAAGCGTACCTATTTAAAAGGGTAAAATAGCATTGGCAGAATAGAGATAGAAATTTCCTTCCGTCTCCCCTTAAAACAGACAGTTTGTTACCACTGTATTTGGCTTTCAGTCGACGAGACTACTGATATCTATGGCTGAACATTTTTGCCTGTAAAAACGTTCTGAGAGACAGTAGAAAAAGCTTCATATTACACAGCTTAGAAATGTTGTTCACTGTGTACTGCAATACCAGAAGGTAATATGATTGTAGCGTCAGGCCACGGATTATGGGCATACTCAGGTACGCATATCAAGTGTGTGTTTTTACGTGAGTGACACATGAAAGGAAGTTTTTCCGTAAAACACGTACCATTACAATATTATGAAAAGAGAAAATAGTTGGAGCGACGGTAAATATTTCAACTGCTTGTAAATTTTTTCGAGTTTCGATGTAGGAAATAATTAGTTGTTGATTTTCCACAAAGAACTAGAATCAAAGTGTCAAAAATATAATAAAATTTTCTATGTTATTATTGGAGTTCATTACATTTTTCGTTAAAGGACTCGACAAAAGCTAAAATCTTTTCCAAGAAGATAAAGTGCTAAAATAAATTTTACAAAAACCTAATAATGCGGGCCCTAGTGATTAGCAATGGTAGCTGCTTAGCATCGGTTCCAGGGCAGGCTTACAACAATGAATGTATCACTCGACGTGTCGCTACGGTTGCTTAGCAATAGCCTGCTTCGAGGGCTGAAGTTAAACGGGCGTGTATCGGTGTTCTTCGAAAGAATATAGTGACAAAAAATTTTGCTGCAGATCTTCGCAGACAGAAGTGAAATAAGACTTTGAAAGAAGGTTAACTGTTGAAGAAAAGCAGACTTGTGAGATAGGAGACTTTAAAGCGAATGGAGGTAAGTGACCAATAGACATCCGTACTCAGCCATCACCATACGTCCACGCTGTAATCGTATTCCGTGGGCAACAACCTCAAAATCTGCTGCTATTAAATGCTGAATGTCCTAATAAGAACAAGATACAGCGTGAATCGAGCAACACCAAAAACGTTTCGAAGTTTTTTTACGGATATTTTCTGAGAATTTCGGCGTGGGAGACACGTGTGAATCGTGCATCACTCTCCGTCGGCAATTATGCTCCGTAACCCACTTTACGGTGTAAAGCAGAGAGTGCTTCTCAATTCCTGGCTTTCCTCTTGTATTCGCACTTGTTGCGTGGAAAGGTCTCGTGTAAACAGACCTTCGTACTGGCTCTAATTAGCTGATTTCCGAGTCGTTAGCTTTGCGTGATACCTCTATAGGAGCAATTAATTTGGTGCCCGACTCTCTCCGGCAAGTACGCTCTTGGAATTCCTATACTAACCTCGTCGTTATGCACAACGGCCTCTTGTGGCGTCTGCGACTTCTCAGTCTCATCTATTATTCGAACAGAACAGTTGCCCCACACTGATCAGAATTCTTAAGAATCGGTCGAACAAGATTTTTGTAAGCCACTTCTTTCGCGGATGAATTATATCCATAAGTCTCTTCCAGTGAATCCCAGCTTGGCATCTGTTTTTCCTAGAATTTGTTTTGCGATAATTCACGTTAGTCCGCTTTCGATAGTTAATTCTAGGTATTTTACCGAAATTGCTGTTTCCAGGAATTGTTCTCCAATAGCGTCATCGAACAGTAATGGATTTCTTCGCTTATTTATTTTCTAGATTTCGCTCACAGTTGTCTGACGTTGCGTCCGTCCTACAGCCAGCAGGCTCGTCTGCTTGTAGCCTCATTGAGCTTCTGACGTTATCCATCTCTGTTTTAGAAGAACCTCCTACAGATTTTTGTTTTTCCAAAAACATAGTGAAGTGTGAGCATAAAACGTGTTCCACAGTTCTACAACAGACTGATGTCAGTAACATAGGCATACAATTATGGGTAATTTGCAAGAATGATTGCCTATCGAAGTCACGGGGTGCAAACGATACATATCGAACGTGCGATGGTAATTCGATCATGCGACTCGGGTGGCGGGTGTTGTTTGTTTACAGTTGTCACTGCAGCAACAACAAAAGAAGAGCGTTACGAAAATACTTGTAATTGCAAAGGAGACGATTTACCTTACTCGTCGTCGGAGTTGTCGTCATGTGGAAGTCCTTGACGGTGGTCTGGATGGATAATTTGGAAGAGTCGAACTATGTATTCGTCCTGATACTCGTTTGTTTTCCGCGCTGCCCTCAATGAAATTGTAACGGTATTTCAGCATCGAAACTGTTCTTAAGAAGTTGTACACACTTTGCACCACCACAATCTACACAGTCTCTTCCTCCCTCGTCTGGTAGTACTCCATATTTGCGACAAAAAGTCAAACAATTTTCTACGCTGGATAAACATGCAATTAGATTTTTCCATGTGAGAGAATCCGCCGAAGAAACATCAAGAACACCGGACACCTCACTCACTAACGACATAAATCGTTTGGGTTTCTCTAGCAACTCACAAATAATTCGCAGAAGTATGTAATTTAGAGCAACTACGAGAACAATGGGAAACAGATAAAAATGACATTCACATATAACTGATCACAACGCCCGCTACCGGAGTCGCGTGATCGATTTACGATCGCACGTTGGATATGTATCGTTTGCACCCCGTGACTTCGATAGACAATCATTCTTGGAAATTACCCAATTACGTGCATCTACCTGACGACCCCTCTTGAATACGGGAATGACCTGCGCTTATTTTCCAATCGCTTGGTACCCTCAGTTGCTCCAGACACGTACGATAAACTGATAATTGCAAGTAATCTGTGTAGAATATCGCACTATCTCATGCAGCTTCACTGTGTTTTCTCTGATCAGAGATTTCAGTCGATTTCCTATTTCGTGATCACTTGTCTTAAAAGTAGCTCTTCGACGTTTGTCCGATGACTGAATGGAGCAAGAGTTATATGACCTTCCTTGGTGAAACTTTTTCGGAAAATCAAATTCAGCAATACGGCCTTCTTTTTATCGTCTCCTACTTCTGGGCCAGTACGGCTAACTCAGCGACTAATCAGAAGATCACTTTTGTTTAAAGGGACTTGCTAGAAACTCAGACATTATCAATGGAGTGGTACTTAGGGGGTCTCAGCATGAGCCTGTTGAGTTCCACCAAACTGACAAAACGAACATCGGATACTGCTCCACTCAATCACGTGAAACTAGTTTCACCAGTCCATAGTGTAGATGCAGTAACCGAAAATGTACGCTGTTAAAAATTAACTCCACCTCAGGTGTGTGCAGGTTTTTCCAAACAGCAGTAAATATACGTCCTAAGGGACTAGTTCTCTTAACCACTTTCGTAGATAAATCTTTCGCCATGTGTGCTACGCTAACAGATCGCCTTGTATCCAATGTGAACAAAATTAATTTTTTGAGAATCAGGAGGTTTCCATGTTCAGTAACGTATGTTACATGTGCTTCTTTAGGTGTTAGGGATAGACTCTGGACCATGCATGTCCAAACTATGTCGTCACCACTTGTACGTAATAATCTTCCTCTCTTTCGTAGCATTTTCTATGTAAGTACTAGAAATAAGATGACACTTTATATTCTAAACATTTATTTCCGTGTTCCTCGAACCATGATCTTCAGTGTTCTTATTCGGACAGATATCAGGCACAAAAAGGTGTAATGTGAATATAATCAATTAAATCTTCTTAACTCTGAAGTGCATACACATTATAAGACTACGCCGCAAGTTCAGCGAATTTCCTTATTCTGCCGCGGCTGCACATTGAGCTCTGTTATAACACTGATAAATATTATTGTAAACGCAACTAGCAGTAATTTTGTGAACCTCAAGCGTTATATCTGGCAACGGCCTTGCCGCAGTGGGTACACCGGCTCCCGTGAGATCACCGAAGTTAAGCGCTGTCGGGCGTGGCCGGCACTTGGATGGGTGACCATCCAGCCGCCATGTGCTGTTGCCATTTTTCGGGATGCACTCAGCCTCGTGGTGCCAATTGAGGAGCTACTCGACCGAATAGTAGCGGCTCCGGTCACAGAAAACCATCATAACGACCGGGAGAGCGGTGTGCTGACCACACGCCCCTCCTATCCGCATCCGCATCCTCATCTGAGGATGACACGGCGGTCTGATGGTCCCGATGGGCCACTTGTGGCCTGAAGACGGAGTGCAAGCGTTATATCACGATGTATTTATCGTCGGATTACTTAAGATTAATTCACTGAAGGGAACGGTTTAGCGTTGTTGATCAAAGGAAACGTTCATTAATTAAGGGAGACAACCTAAACTCAGAAAGACGGATGGATATAGATGCTAACTGTAGCCGATTTACTCTGAGGCATTGCAAATACTCTTCAATGATTTCATTAAGCCTCGGGAAGGAGGTAAGATGATGCAAACTTGATGAGTAGGACGCAAACTACCGATTAAGGATCCAAAAACCTACCACCTGATTAAAATAATTTCTAGAGCTCTGTTGGAGCTTCAGACTACGCTGTATAGCTGTAGATGGCAGATCCGGAAACTTGGTTCTGACGTCTCATGATCGGCAAGAATGTACCATTAAATCGATCATAAAGTTTTCGGGTTAATCATTGTGGCATTTGCTTGAAGTGGCTAGTGGAAATGAACTAAATTTCAAGTGATATCGATAAGTGACGATGTGAGTAGCTTTGAACGTATGAAACCCCAGCGGGCTAACCACTTCCTGCTCTTCCTTCTCGTCCGTAACACTAAACATACGTCGTTGCTCGTTAAGGAAACGGATATGGGCTGCTGGGCATTAGATACATCTGCCACACCTGGCATCTTTTTCTTTTGAGGTCGTTAATCTGACGAAAATGCTGTTTGTCCCTTTATACTAGGTGATTCAAAAAGAAAAGACAAATTTAATTTGTTTATTACACTTTGTGCATGGTACTGGGCAAAGGAAGGCTCAAAGTTTTGAGACGGCTGCACTGTATGCTTGTAACACCACCAGAGAAATAAGTTTGTATGTTGGAATTTGCGCGAAGTCAGTCTATTATTCACGTGCAACGTTCATTTCGCTGCCGATACAGCAACAAGCTCCCCAGCCCATGCAAATTTATGATTGGCGTTAAAAATTCTAGGAAGCTGGTCGCATATGCACAGGGAATAGCACTGACCGCCTACGCACGTTTGATGGAAAGGTCGAGCGTACCCGAGATGAGTTCACGCAGAGCCCCCGGGAGTCCACAAGACGGGTAGGCCAGGAACTTCAACCTCCTCAAACAACGGTGTGGCCTGTTGTGAAACGACGTCTGCATATTAAGCCTTACAAGTTGCACTTATTACAGCAATTGCGTTCCGGAGGCTATAAAGCAAGGTACGAATTAAACATTGCATTTCTCCGGAATATGGCAGAGGACACTTTCTTCGCAGGACTCAACTTTTCAGACGAATCGATTTTTCGTCTATCGGGTAAAGTAAACCGCCCTAATTTAAGAATTGGGGTGTCACAAAATCCTGTCGTCGTCCTCATCGAACACCGAAACTGAATGTGTTTTTGTGCCGTTTCTGTTCGAAGTGTTTATGGACCTTTCCTTAATGCGGAGGAAACTGTGACAGGAATGTGCTACCTGAACGTGATGGAAAATCGGTTATTTCAGTCACCTTCACGAAGATTCCAATGACTTTATTTTTATGCATGACGGTGCCCCTCCCCACTTTCATCTTAAGGTTGTTGTTGTTGTTGTTGTTGTAGTTGTGGGCTTCAGTCCTGAGACTGGTTCGATGCAGCTCTCCATGCTAGTCTATCCTGTGTAAGCTTCTTCATCTCCCAGTAACTACTGCAACCTACATCCTTCTGAATCTGCTTAGTGTATTCATCTCTTGGTCTCCCTCTACGATTTTTACCCTCCACGCTGCCCTCCAATACTGAATTGGTGATCCCTTGATGCCTCAGTATATGCCCTACCAACCAAACCCTTCTTCTAGTCAAGTTGTGCCACAAACTCCTCTTCTCCCCAATCTTATTCAGTACCTCCTCATTAGTTATGTGATCTACACATCTAATCTTCAGCATTTTTCTGTAGCACCACATTTCAAAAGCTTCTATTCTCTTCTTGTCCAAACTATTTATCGTCCATGTTTTACTTCCATACATGGCTGCACTCCATAAAAATACTTTCAGAAGCGGATTCCTGACACTTATATCTATACTCGATGTTATTAAATTTCTCTTCTTCAGAAACGCTTTCCTTGCCATTGCCAGTTTACTTTTTATACCCTCTCTACTCCGACCATCATCAGTTACTTTGCTCCCCAAATAGCAAAACTCCTTTACTATTTTAAGTGTCTCGTTTCCTAATCTAATTCACTTAAGGTACTGCGTTATTTCAGCACCACCGCCCCACAACACTGGATTGTTTTTGCCCTCCCAGGTCATCAGACGTCACACCATGAGATTTTTTTCTCTGGGGGTACATAAAAAAAAGTGTTCGTCCTACCTATGGCATCTACCCTTCAATAAACAATAAACTGTTGAAGCTGTCGCTCCAGTAAACAGGAACCTCTTGATTCGTGTGTTGCATGAAATGTACAACCGTTTCGACGTTTCTCGAGCAACGCATGGTGCTCATGTTGAGTGTGTGGTACAGTGTCTGTACGAATATAAGGTTTTCGCCCTCCTCTATCCAGTTACATGCCTAATGTGTTCTATCCCTCCCTCTATCCAGTGACATGCCTAAAGTGCTCTACCTTCCATAGTTTGTCTGTGATAAACAACTGAAATCTGTTGTTTCTTTATGAATCAACCTGTTTGTTCAGCTGTCAAGTCGGCTTTAATCAGCGCAGAGCAGGCAAAGCGTAAAGTTAGGAAGGCATTAGCTGGACAGACAGCACGGCCTCTGGGCCTTTATTTTCTTGCAATTTTATTATTATTATTATTGTCATTATTATTATTATTTATTTGGCTTGGGGTTATTTTGCCGTACTGCATACAGCTTGGTACAAATATGAACTCATATATGGAGAGAAAACAGAATATAAATAGTGTGTACAATGGCTTTAAATTATTTTACTATTTCACATAAGTTCAATACATATAGATAAGGAATATTCACATATCAACTGAAGGGCTTATTTCAATAGTGGTACAAGTCCATTACCTCCACTTTTCTGCCTACAATACTTCTGAAATTAATGATCCAAACAAACAGAAAGAAAGGTTCATCTCTAGCAAGAAGCCATATGCTTCAATATTTCTGGTACCTCAACTACAGATTTTTCAGCGCTCATTTAACTTTAGGACTCTGTATCTCACAATGAACAAAAATGGACTTGTACCACTATTGAAATAAGCCCTTCAACTACAGACAGATATAAAACAGCTTTGTTAATCCACCTCAGTCCTGAGCTTAGATTCTGTGAATGAAAATAATGGTAGTCAATGACTTGTTGTGGGACCAAACAAGACCGAAACATCAATTTCTTTTTTTTTTTAAAAAAAGACCCTTGAGTCAACTTCGTGCCCTTTGTTGGGGCATGTAGCATATAGACAACTTCATAAATCAACCATATTTTTCATCATAGTAATGACATATTTCCACGGATTACTTTGATGAATTTTATTTATGAACTGAGAACTGAAATACACTAATGTATTTGTGTAAGGACCACAACACGTTAGTTAGCCATTATGTCTGAAATACTGTCAGAAAACTTTTCATTCCAGGGTCTTCAAAAATATTTTGCAAAAACAGACACAATGTCTGATGGGATAGCAGCAATCAGTGATTGTATAATGTTACTTATAATCCGTCTTGACTGCAAATTTTTTTTCAGTTCATCTGTTTACAATACGCTGCCCGATTAAGACGTTTTCTTATTTTTGAAACCTATTAGATTTTGTAACTACTACATTCGAGTAGTGCAAGTAAACTTCCGAAAATGTGGAGATCTTAATGCTGCTAAAGTACTTGTCGACTCTCGGCTATCACTGGTGAGCATAGCGTATTCCACTGTACCACGAAGTTTCTAACGTGTAACGAAGTGGCACGGCACGTCGCTTTTGGCAATAAAAGTGTGTCGCATTTAATGTTTTCAAGAACGTGTAGTAAGATGCGTGCACTGAACCGGTTTCTGGTTTCTAATTTTTCATGGAATATCGACCGCGTAGAAATACTGTCAGGTGGTGGAGAGCATAACGTACGATCCACAACACAGCGTGTTTGTGGGAACACAGACACCAGGAAAGGAGAGCCGTCGTTGAAGACTATGATGTCACCATTTCCATTAAATTAGCTAAGCTTTGCCCTATGCGTTCTGTACACGAATTTTTCCAAATAGCACCAGAAGTGCTTCAGGCTGGAGTAACAGTCTGTTCCATTCTGCTCCCCGTATCTCGCTCGTCGGGGAGCCATACCCCACCAAGAGCGTGGCTCACACAGAACGTAATTTAATTGGGGCTACCGTTATCTGCAGTCCTGCGGTACGGGAGCTGACGTGTACTTCCGAAAAATTAACTTCTTTCCGCAGCAGGACGGCGACACCACCCTTACAGTCTGGTCTGCCCGAAATGATAACGACGAACCGTCCACAGTTGATGTGCGTGTCTAGTTTGCGCCAATGTTAGCTGCAAATATTTGTTTTAGATGAATTTCTCTTAACAGATTCTCTCTGTTGTCTATGGCTGACCGAACGTTTACTGAAGGTACCTGGAAACACTGATAGCAAATAATGCTTTCAAAATCAATTTCTTAAGTCTCCCATTATCAACTCTGATTTGGTAAAGGACTGTATCTCAGTTGTTAATATGAGACTGTTGCTAATATTTGTGAGTTGATTGTAGCTGCCATTCGTTGTGAACGTGCTGAACACTACCATTGTGATTTCCCCACTGTCCCTGTCTTATGACTCGGCATGATGGCCACCCAGTTCGCCCAGGATAAAGCAAGCAGGAGGATAGCGTGCGAACCTCCACTGTGTCTCATCACGCTTCATGTGACGTAATAATTCGAAAACGTCTGCGTATCCGCACTGATCGACATTGTACCACACCACTGCCCCATTGAACGTGGAGAATTGATCGAAGTTTATGGCGCGGTATTTTCTTTACGTTTGGAGAAAAATCGTGTGGTACCGCAGATTATACAGTGTCAGGACACTTTTCCAACAAATTGAGGAAGAATCAAATCCTTGTCGAGAGCCAGTCCAAGCAAAATTCTCAACACTGGTCTGGTCTGCAGTCGACGTTCGAGGCGTCGTCATTGCTGGCTTAATGTGTAAGCTCTGGATCAAGCATGTTGTGATTCTGTTTTGTCTACACAGGTGCTACGCAGCATCTTGTGCTGTAGTTGTCTTCCCTGCAGGAAGACAAAAACGAAACCAGCACCTTATGTGGAGCACTTCTCGAGTAAAAAAGGGTGGAAGAAAGCCCGTGATTCCGGAATAATGGAGCTGAACCTGGTAAACGACTTCAGGATGTATCAAAAACGCCACAGTGTCATTAACGAGCAGTTAGATGTAACTCGATATCGTTATTGCCGTAATACCATGCTCCATATCACTGTATGAACTTCTGGAATTAGGAAAAGTGATTTACCTACTCATGGTTAAGAACAAGCCGTCATGAAGGAAGGAGATAATGATTCCCAGACAAACAGGCCACTGCAGGAGTGCAATGGCGACAGTCGAACATTTGTGCCAGACCAGGAGCCGAACCCAGCTGCTCCGCTTCTCTATAACAGTTGCCTTAATCGTCTCGGCCATCCAGACTCGGTTTTCCGTCTGTTCTGTCCGATATGTCCGACTGTACAGACACCACTTATATCTGTAATGCAAGTGGGAAGTTGGAAATTTTGGTCAGGTGGAAAGCGTGTCTCGATGGCCGAGGCGGTTGAGGCAACTGTTACAGAGAAGAGGAGCAGCTGGGTTCGAGACCCTGTCCAGCACAAATCTTCAATCCTCGGCGTTGCATTGCCGGAGCGTCCTCTGTGGTTGGAAGCCATTATTTCCTTCCTATTTATTTCCTATCCCACCTTTTTTCTATTCCTTTCACTCCATTTTTTCATGTTTCTGTCCCAGCTGCTTTATCTCGAAAAGTGTCTGTTTTGTCAGACATATCTAACAGAACAGACACCACTCATATTTATAATTCCACGGGCGTGAGGGCTCTTTGATGTGAAAGTTTCAATGTGGATGCACAACCAACGTCTTAACTCCTACAGGAATCAGAAATCTGAGGCTAGGGATTTACTTTTGGGCATCGTCGGTGTGCGGCGAGCGGCAAATTGGGAATTACCGCCGACGGAAAGAATTTCCGATGGCAGAGGCGTTTAAGGCGGGATTTCTAGAGAAGTGGAGCTCCGGGTTCGAGTCCCGATCCGGGACAATATTTCAGCTCCCTCCGTTGCATTGCCTCAATGCCCTGTGTGTGGCTGGAAGTCATTATTTCCTTCCTGCCTCTTTCCCTTCACGTTTCCTTTCCATTCATTTCATCTTAGTAATTTACGCAGTAGTACAGGTCCTTCTATTCAATCTCACATTGAACAGAGGCTTCTCTGGGGATAAATACCAATTCTATAGGGAAAGAATATGTCGAACAGCAATAACATATCAAGATCCATATATAATATAAAAACGCATGGCATAGGTACGTATGTAAGTTGTATGTATGTCGCAAATCTCCACCTAAACCAATTGACCGATATCCGCTAAGCTTGGTACACCTATCACTTAGTTTGTGGAAAGAATCACTGTGGGGGTAGGAACAACCTTGAGATGGACAGTGACAGGGGGGAAGAAGAGAGGGGCAGAGAAAGGGGGAGGAGGAAATGGACAAAGGGACAGGGAGGAGGAAATCGGTGAAAAATAGAAGAGCAGGAATTGGATAGAGACAGAGAAAGGAAAGATGAGGAGATAGACAGAGATAGGAGGACTGCAGATATGAATAGTAATGGGAGAGGAGGAAATAGATAGAGAGAGGTGGGGGGAGGAGATCGACAAACAGAGGAGGGGTGAGGAGGTGACAGATAGGAGAAGGTGAAGAGGAGATAGAATGAGAGAGGGAAGAGGTTCAAATGGCTCTGAGCACTATGGGACTCAACTGCTGTGGTCATAAGTCCCCTAGAACTTAGAACTAATTAAACCTAACTAACCTAAGGACATCACACACATCCATGCCCGAGGCAGGATTCGAACCTGCGACCGTAGCAGCCCCGCGGTTCCGGACTGCGCGCCTAGAACCACTAGACCACCGCGGCCGGCCAGAGGGAAGAGGAAGAAATAGAATTAGAACGTGGAGGAGACAGACAATGAGAGAGGGAGGAGGAAGAAATAGAATTAGAACATGGAGGAGACAGACAAAGGGTGAAGGAAATAGATAAATGGGTGACGAGCAGGAGGAGAGAGAGAGAGTAGGACAATTGGAAAGCAGAAGGAGCAGATGGACGGAGAGAAGTGTAGGAGGAGATGGAAAGAGAAGGACAGGAGGACATGGGCTGAGTGTGACGAGGGATACACAGCCCCCCCCCCCCCCACCCAATTAATAATGTGTACAAGAAGGCGAGGTCGCAAAGAATTTAGATCATAGAAACGAGAAGAATGCATCTTGCGATTCCGTGTGCTTTGTAACAGTTACGCTAGATTCTTCCTCTCGAAACACTTATCGAGAGTAATTCTGACTATCGCAATAATAAAATCCTAAGTGACCAGTTGAAACAAGTGTGATTCCGTAAATAGATTCATTATTAACACGGTTTATACCAAAAAGTATAAAAGGTAATTCTAGCATACGCGAACTATATGGGATAGACCGAGAAAAATGTTCCTATACTTCATTCGAGCAAACCAGATGTTCACTCTTTTGGGTACACGGTCTGGTCGACATAATGCGTGGACCAAACGACGTTCAATTCCTGGTGTACGTCATCGAAAACATCAAAATCCCTCTGTTTAAGTAAAAGGACCATGAAACGAAGCTGTCAGTATCGGATAGAAAACTGTAACCAGAAATATGGAATTTTGTTGCGCTGCTCACGACAGCAGTAAGCTCCCTTCGAGGTTTTAGCGGACAACTGGAGCGTTGGGTGGATTACCTCCTGTCTCAGATAGAGCCAGATCTCCGAGACGACCCTGGAATCTCCTGACGGCGTTGCCTGCAGCAGCGGTTGTTTTAAAGTCAATCGAGCGGAACTGAACTATAAAATGATGACTCAAGGATGGATACAAACAGATAACCTTGTACACCACTGGCTCTTTTCTGGCCACACATATCACACAGCGAGGCGCAAAACTCAAACCTTTAACTCCGAAGATAGCGAACCAGTGAAATATAAGATTCACAGGCTTATTATCCTGAAGACTGTCTTATCTATGTCTAACACAAGCATTCTGTGTTACAAGAATTCATCATAAGAATTGTAAATACTGTGAATATGTCATCAAGCAATAATGACCATGAGGTCAGTTTCAATATTGTCATGATCTATCTAAAGGAGGTAGAAAGTTTATTTCGTCACAAAATGGAGACTGATTCAGCCAATACGTATCCCCATATCGACTCTGTGATATGTCTACAATGACATCGTCAACTAGTCAAGATACGCTCGCTGAAGGAGTCGTAAGACCAATGAAGTTTGGATTATAGCCTTAGAGATTACCGTTGATGCGTGGTGGAATGCTGAGTATTGGAAATCATTTGGAAATCGATATTATCAATGAATGAAGCCCTCTGGGTCCGATCAATTGGCTAGTAGTTCGTGGGATAAGGATTTTAAAGCTCCTTGCGTTCATGAATATGGATTATTTAACTGAAAGCATTATCGCTTACGAATACTCACTCGTTGTTACTACTGATAACGCTGCCACATTGTTCGATGGACAAATACAGACTTCGGTCCAACGCAGCAGAAGTGCTGGAACTATAGAAGTTCAAGAACAATTACCAGTGAAAGATAGATGTTATTAATAAACTGAAAACCAGTCAGAAAATTGAAAATAATTCTGTAAGTGGCAGACAAAGTAACCTTACTTAGGGAAGCACCCAGACGAAAGAGTCGCCATGTAGCAAACAAATACTAAAAGGAATAACAATGTACATAGGGAGAAATGGCTCAAACACTATGGGTGTGAATTATTAAAAAAACTGGAGTTAATAACTTTAGAACAGCTACACAATATCAGAAACTAATACAAAACAGCATGCGATGAACCTGCATGTATTACATTTGACTAAATGTATTCCAATAAATAATTTATCATAACACCTGACATATATATTATCAACAATTACGCACTGTGTAGTGTTAATTGAATTTAATTAGACAGATGATTTACGGTAGTATTACCAGTATAAGTTTATATTTTCGACAGCAAGCATTCATGTTTACAATTGCCTACGTGGTTTATTATGTATTTCCTGTAGATCTTTATGCACGTATGTATATTGCTGAAATTAGTAAACAAAAAATTCATCATAATAGTTATTTACAGATCTGGTTACAGATATTGCATTATGATTTCAGAACATAATTCTCTTGACTGGTTTCATTCTTCTTGATGAGCTAATGTTTTATACCAATACGTTTACCACACTCTGTATCAGCAATAATCTGCTTCATATATTATAACCTCCGCAAGTACACACAATTTTTCTTCTCAACTGCCATTCCGTTGAGTCATCATGTCTCACACAATTTAAAAGCTATACTTATGGATTGCTTACGTTATTTAAAACCTGTCCAAGTATTATAAATCAAATGTATAGAGTATTCCTATACATGCCATCCTATCTGAGTCAGTACTGGTAGAACGCATCTCCCACAGTTTATGGAGTACGGTCGCTTCAAGGAGAGGAGGGAGCCCGAATATCCGTCTATCTTTGAGATCTTTGATTTGTGCCAACCGACTCCAGATCCTGCTACTCGCATCAAGAATGAAGAGAAGAAATCTGAAGAAATGCGGAAGGACAGCAGTACAGAGGTAAGCTAACATCAGTATTACCACGTAAAGCAAGCAGGAAGAGACGCCAAGACAGGGCGAGAGGAAAAAAGACCAATTACATATCTTATTGTATGCAATGCAGAAACATCCACCCTCCCAGATAATTATATTTTTACTTGTAGGACTTAGTAAGGAACGCACTTCATTGCAATCCATTAATACTAACTAGCACTGGTTACAAAATCCCAAAGTAAATTTAAGGTGGAATGTGGAAAGTAAGATTCCGTTGTAATATTACCTGGAATTCGGAATATACTAGCCGTTTACACACAAGTTATAAACGCACTTTAAGAGTTGATTCAGTCTTCCATTATTTCCAATGGTCGTTCGACATGCTATCTCATGTGTCCAGTACACGATGTACGCCCATACGGAGTGTCAGTTTGAATACGTTTGCGTAAAACTAAGCACTGCTCTAAATTTCAGTGGGCATATGCTGTTAGAAATGGAGAAGACGAAACCAGACTTCAATTTCTGTGCAGTAGTTTGAGGAAAAGCGTAAACTATGCTAGCGTGACGATATGTTGATTACATTTCCAGAATTTGTGAATCTTATCAAGGCTGCCTGCAGAAGAAGGTTTAGAAACCTGAAGAATCTATACAGACAACAAAATTGCGATTAGATGACGTCTGTATATAGGCATATTTAAGAAAACTTAAAATGAGGGGTTTTTATAACAGCAAAAGAAGCCAAAACTGTTATTTTTAAAAGTTTTGTCTGTTTGTTCGTATGTTTGCACGTTCGTCACACAAAAACTACTGCACGATATTGGATGTAGTTTTCATAATTACTTAAAATAAGCTCTATGTTTCGTCTTGATACTGTCTACAAGACAATGTATCTACGCATTCAGAGTATATCTTTGACTGGGTCAATACCGAGATATCGGAATCCGTAGGAGATACGTCTTAGGAATAGTTAGATGTTTTTTTAAAAAAAATCAATTTTCCCATAATGAAACGTTTGGTGAAGCTTGAGGTGTCCACGAAAATGAATAGTGCCGTCAGTTTTTTATGTGGATCGACTCAGTTTCATGTAAGCAACATTTGAGTATATTGGAACAAAAAATTCGTGAGAGAGGATATTTTATAAAACTAAACTAAACAAAGCAGGACAGAAATGCTATAATCCATAAAAAGTGCGCTGTATCTTTGATAAGTCTGTAGAGTAGGCAATAAAAGTCTATTATCGTTGATAAATTTGTCGAGTTGACACTAAAAATCACTGTCATATATTTCTTCAGAGATTTTCATCGTGCCTTACCGATAGAAGTGAAGTGATACAGTTGTTGTGATTTCGTATCAGTGTCTTCATTCTTTTAACTTCTTTCATTCATAGTTACTCTGTCATAGAGCCTTTGTCTAATTGTTCCTTCGGTAGAGGAACTCATTCGTTTTGTTTATGGAGATGTATTCCAAATAACACGCCAAGAAAATTTTTGGCCTTTTGAACGGCAATACTGACGCCTAAAAACGATCAAGTGGTTGCAATAAACCGAAGAATTTTGGAAAAACTTAATGGGATCGTGGTGGTACATTGGTCCAGAAATACGGCTCTGGGCTGAAGCAATGCTACCACTTATCGGGTAAAGTTTCTAAGCTCCGTTTCTGCATTCGGATTCCCCACGCATAACATCGCTCTGAAAGTTGGTATTTCGATTATGCTGCTTCGGAACTTAACCTCTTCGAACCTATATAATGGAATTCGTCTTAAAGTGGAGTCACTTCGTAATAATTTTATAGAATCTGAAATTATTACGGGCTGTGGAGCTGGTGAAACCACGCATACCCCCATTACCAACAATCTCCCTTTCCATTTCAAACGCTTACGGTTTCCCGTGAGCATATGCTTCTCCACGACCGCCAACAAATCGAAAGGACAGAACCTTCGAGCCGTCGGCGTTGATCTTAAGATAAATTATTTCTCCCACGGACAGGTTTCGTAGCTTTCTTGCAGATCACTAGCTCGGATAACTTGTTTATATTGGCTAGTATGTGCAAAACACCAAATGTTGTATGTAAAGAAATTCTTCAGTTTCCGTAATTTCTTTAAATACAGTACCCACGTCTATTTTGTACTTCATTTTTCAAATATCTGAATCTGTGCTTACAGACACATCATCAGTTCTTTATTGTTGCTCCCTTTTGACGGCTTCACCTTCAGTTTTTTATATCCGTTTTTACGCCGATAATAAGCTGCAGTGTATTTTAAAATTCAGGTGTGTTCGAGATTCACGAGGACAGATTCGCGTGCTAAAGCTAGTAGTTGATAAGAAATTAAGTAACCGGAACAGACCACACGAATATATGAGTGTTTTAGGGTGGGAGGACTCTTAAACAAAAGTAGACGATGTTGCCATAGAGTCTCTTTGTGTAGTCCTCCAGAATCGGAATTCCCGGTAGATTGTGCAGCATCACGGAGCATTACACGTTTATTCGCTTAACGATGGGGAGGACCAGCTGAGAGAAATTGGTTGGAAACAGTGAGTATTATAAATATACATTTAGGTTCCCGTTTGCAAATTCTCTTGCTGGCAATTGCCTGCGTATTTTTCTACGTAGTTGCTGCAGGTACACACGTGCTGTACTGTAACAATTAGTAAACAAAGAAGCATCACAAACGTTACATACGAAACGGATCAGCGACAATGCAATATGTTTTTCGAGTCATAAGTCGGTTGACTTGTTTCATCTTCCGTTACGTTTTAATCATTTTCTGTCTTCCTTATTACTACACACTGCATGGGCAATAATCTGCTTCCTATATACTTACCTTTCCACATCACATTTTTTTCCCTTTTAAGTCCTTGGTTCATTATTCCTGGATGCCTTAGCAGTAGTCATGTCACCCCAATCCTTATTCTATTAAGTGTGCGGCATAGAAACATTCTCTCGCCTTTTCACTCGTATGCCTCTCAATTAATATTAATTTTTAACAACCGTCTATAGCACCGCATTTCACACTATTTAATAGCAACAATTATGGGGTACTTAATTAATACCTAATCTGTTAAAAACAAATCTTAGTCAGTTGTCTAAAGTTTTCTATCTGTTAGACATACACCAACCTAGCTGAATAATTGATGGTAAAATGAAACCATCCACAGGACCACGTTGTTGGGCGCCTCAAGGAGAGAAACGTGGCCGAAGAAATACCACCGTCTGATGTCCGCGACCGAAAACAGAGTGCAAAGCGTCGCCATCGCCGCAAGAGACGTGAGCGGAAACTGCAGAAGTGCCCCGCTGAGGTAAGTCAGTGTCATTACTGCAATTAAGAATAAGCTAGACGAAACGACCACACAGGGTGAGAGCGAAGAAGAAGCAACTATTTCTCGCGCTGTACCCATTGCAGATTCAGCCACACTGCCAGATCATGTCTATAGAGAATTTCTGACACTCCAGACATGCCTCCACAACTCTAAACACAGTCGTCTTTCATGTTTATAATAAGAACAATTTGAGGGATTCACGTTATTAAATCAAATAATACACTAGTTACAAGACCACGATCAGGTAAGTTTTGGGTCATGCAGATTGTTACTGCTGTGGAATACTAAGGTCCGATGTAAAACAGCCTTGGGTTGGGAATATAGCACTTGTGTGACACAATGCAGCTTCGAACAAATTGATATGCAAAATTTATAGACCTACATATGTGCGAGTCACAACTGACCAACGACTACTGCTGGTTGGAGACACATCCATATATCACTACTGCAAATTTGATGGAAGGGTATAAGACTACCAAATGACTCCAATTTCGATAAAGTCAGTATCGATGGAGCGCGTGTTCGAAGTGTGGAGCGATGGGAAATGAAACTGTTGACACATTTTAGACGCAAAATATGACGATAGCTGTTTTAAGAGCTCTATGGAATCGCGCAGAACCTCAGTTCGGCTGGCCGACGTGCGTTTAACGGAGCGCATACAGATTTCGAGTACTGCGCCTTAACCAACTCACTACTTCACTCGGTTGCAGTTCCTTGTGAAAATACCATCTTTGTTCACCTTGTCTCATTCAGAGACGTAAAACGTCGCCCAAGCATCAGACTGTGCGAGAGCTGAACTGCTCAGCAAAGGGTGAGTTTAAGTACCTGTAGTTCCAATGGTATTACATTTTTATCTATTTGCTGGGAAGGAAAGAGGAAGTTAGCTACGTGCTAACCATAAACCGAAGTAACGTAGACTCGCCCAGTCAGTCCCAAACTGAACAGAAATACTAGCGCGAAGATATATCACACAAAAGCAAAAAACCGCAATTTACGTAAACATACGTATGGGCAATATTAGCCCTAACTATTAGCGGAACTGCACACTTGAATAGGGTACGCAGGTACTCCACGACTGCCAGCAATAAACATGTTATGAGGTAGTAGGGAACGGATAAACGGTTGGAAACAGTTACAACAGTCCACCGATTTGTGCCAACAAGAAAGTAACGTCCCACATAACGTAGATGGCAAAAACAGAATGACTGTCATAACACATCAGAAAGCTTGGTAGCGAGTATATTGGTTCGTTACCTTATAAGAATTGGGCAAGATGAATCTGATCTCATAAACATTCCCACCTTATTAATGACAACCTCTGTGACTGACACAAAGCGCACAACGATAACTACTTCAAGTTTCTTAAAACAGACCTGACACTTGGAGAGCATCAGTTACACTTTCGTGCGATCTTTGCTGGTCTATTACAATTCAATCAATAATTCCTCACGTGATAAGGTGATTTATCGAGACTATTTGCGTCAGTTAGTAGTAACAACAGTGGATAAAGCACACACGAAAACAATGACACATGTTGTGAAAAAGCGTTATTGTCTCTCACTGGAGCGAGCCAGGGCTGGCCCAGGAGACTCGGCGTAGGTTCTGATAGGGTTACTACGAGAACCTAATCGGTTGTCATCCCATCTGCATGTCCAGCTAATCCCCTATCCGCGTCAGTACCGAAGTTTTAGCACCTAAACATAAGAAAGAAGAACAGTATGCACACAGTTAAAGGGCTGTATTATAACTGGCGTGACAAAGAAGTACTGCACTAATAACCTTAGATATTGTACAAGCTCTGATACTACATTAGAACACCGTGAAACAAGTGCAAATGTTGCACTGGTTGACTTTTCCGTTGGTTCTTGGTAGATAATTTCATACATCATGAATGAAACACACACAACACTGGTGTAATATTCTACAATATATTGTAAAATACGAGTATTACACCAGTGTCGTGCATGTTTCATATGTAATGTAAGTCCAAATCTGTTATTGGTCAGTAAAGCTTCCTCTCTAAAGACTAATGTATTATTAGGATAAGTGACATAAAGCTAGTTAGACCTAATAACTCCACAGGATTTATTTTTAGTTGAATGTAACACTTAACTTTGGCACAAGATTCAGCTTAGTAGCATAAAAGTAAATTTACGTTTTCGTTAACAGGTTCCCTTCGTGAGCTCACGACTAAGCCGACGACTACCGCAGTGATTGTCAGAAAGACCTGAAATGGGTGACTTTACCGATAAACATATCGCTCCCAATAGAATCACATGTTTGAAATTAAAAATGTTGCTGAGCAGATAATTTAACTGAGTTTATAAAAAAAAAAAATGTTTGGCCATAGCACATGTGAAACTTGGGTGTTGTAACTCGCATGACGATAAACAACTCGCTACAGACTTGAAGTTAAACACGAGTGCGCAAAGACAGGAAACTGTTAAGTTCGTTAATACGTAAGTTAGGTTACAGTGGAATTAAAATATCAATAGCTTGGCAAATATTGTGTAATGAGTTTGAGGTGAATATGCTAGTACCACAGTGACTGCCGAACGTTAATCAGATATAAAGGAAAGAACTACAGAAATAATCACGTACGCTCCGAATATCTTGATCGAATTCTTGTTGATCTCGTGATTACTAGTAAACACACCTGAATTAAAAAGATGGAGGTCCTAATGTCAATCCGAAACCTTTGCATACATCCCATAACTCGGTTAGTGAACAATGCAGCTGCTCACCACACATAGCGTCACTGGTACCCACGAGTGGCTGCCGTAGTTGCTGTAGGATTCTCCGTCATCTCACCTACATGAAAGCCTGCTCTCTCTCTCAGAGCGCAGAATCATAGTTCCTCTCTCAAGTTATGTGCGAGTCTCGGATGGAAGTACGTTCTAGAGCTCTCCCAGTAAGAAGCAGAAATTTTCTGTAGCTTTTTGTGTATGGATGATTTTGACCACCTATGACGATGATTCTTCGCAGTGACTACCAATAAGATTATTTCTAACGGTGCAACAGTCTCCCTCCCATACTGAATTTTACTGTAATTAACCAGCAGTGAGAGTCATTATGCTGGACCTCAGAAACAGCCAACTTCTGACTCCCTCCATCTATACTGTTTCCCATTTCAGCCAACCAGGCCTCCTCGATGTTCACACGCAAGCGAGAACTGATCTCCCACTCCAGAATTTATCTGTATAATCCTACGGTAGCCGCTCGTACTGTTTCTTAGCACAGTCAACAACAGTTCTTAGCTTCGAACCAGCCTCACGGCTGTGGCTTCCGTGCTCTCAAGTACAAAAGATACAGATGGTCTCTCCTCCCACTTCACTTCAGAGACTTTTTGTTTGCAGTCCCCAGAACACGGGCTTCCTGCAGGGCGCAGGGCACTGCCATACCACACACTCTGTAGCTGCTAGCTCGCGACGCGTCTCCTTGCTGTCACTGGACACACCAGGTTAAAACAGTATCTTTCCATCGTTTACCATGCAAATACGGACGGCGTCTCTCCCGTGGAGCTTAGCCCGCATGTAACATACTGTACCCAGCTTTTACTTGGCTACTCTCCCTCCTTTTCTAGTGGCAATACCTGTCAGCTGAAGAGAGCTGTGGCACTGCTAGTAGCCTGACACCGACCCACACTCTGCCCTATTCAGCTGGCCTGTGTTCAACATGTAGCCAGTAGCGTTCCGAGCTACATATTTAAACAGTCCTCCAGATTAAGAGAATAATACGGAAGTTTAATAATCACAGTTCCTCGTTTATCTATGACGGTATTCGAACTCTCATTTCTAGCTGGCAGTTACGTAAACTGTCTGCGTTTATCAATGAAATTGGAGTCCCATTACGGCACGAGACAAGTTTTTACAAAAACGCCCGCATGATACCTTGTTTAAAATTACGTGCATACTCTATTCACTATATGTATGAGGTACATGTGAAGCTGCTTTACTGTTGTAATTAGTAAACAAAAATCTTCACAGACATTATAACAACACAGACCACGGATAAAAGATCATGTTTTCAGACATACCAGTCTCATGGCTGGTTTCATTCTTCTTAATGGGCTAATCGTTCTTATCAGAGTGTACATTACTCACAGCTTCGGCAATAAATTGCGTCTACATTCCAATCTTTGTACATTGTCTCAGCTTTTCCTGCCAAGTGCCTGGTTAACTGTTCATGGATGTCTTACAAGTAGTCGTATCAACTTACCACTAACGCACGACTTTTCATTCTTGCACCCCTCTGTTCTCCATTTTGGTCAGTACCTTAGTTTTTAACTGTCATCTACAGCGCTGTATTACACTTTCTTTACAGCCTACACTTAATAACTTCTTGTCTGCTGTATAATCTGTTTAGAGACTTCTAAGTGTCTAAAGTTTTAAGTATGACAGATATATGCCATTCTATCTCAGTAAGTAATGATAAAATCAAACCACCCACAGGTTCACGTTGTTGGGCGCTTCAAGGTGAATAAGGTCGTAGATGAAAATCCACCGTTTAAGGTTCAAGAAAGCGACCTGACTACACAAAGTGAGATTTACTCCGAGGAACCGGTAGGTCGAATCGTCGCAAGAGGGCCCCGTTGAGGTAAGTCAATATCATTACCACCATGATGAGTAATCAGGAAGATATGGCTGATAGGGTGAGAGTGAAGAAAGACTAGTTACAGCTCACATTGCACACTTTGTAGAATGAGCCACTTAGCCAGTTGATATTTACCGAGAATATCTCACGATCCGCACATATCTCCATAAATGTAAAATGCCATTGACCCTCAATTTTACATGAAGGACTAGGAAAGTGATTCACTTTATTGCAATAAAATAATACTAACGTTCGTTGGTTAGAAGACCCTGAAGCAAATGAGAGATCGAACGTTAAAGTTTTCGTGAGGGAGTGCAAGGTTCCACCACAAAATTTTCACAGATCCGGACTATTTTACTCGTGTCACGCACGTCAGCCTAAAACGTTTTCAGATAAACCAATTACAGAATTCCATCCTGGTAACTCACAACTAGCGGAAGGCTACAGCCAGTCGGAGACACATTCGTCTATCAGTATTGCAGGTACGAAGCAATGGTGTGAGACTAGTAGGTGAATTTCAGTTAGTAGGTGAATTTCAGTTGGGGAAAAGTCGTTACTGACGTAGCCCAACTTCGTGTTGTTGCAGTTTTCTGTGGAATACCATCTTCGCTTGGCTTGTCTCTTAGAGAAATGCATAGATTCACGAAGCATCCGATCTCGACATAGTTCACTGTTCACTGGTTGCAAGTGATTTTAACTATCTCTTACTGTACTGAGTTTGTATCCTTAACAATTTTCTTCCAAGAACAATGGAAGTTTCGAAGATGTTGATTTGTAATGTACACATATACCGCAGAACCATAGAGTCGTCTGCTCAGTGACACATTAAACAGACATTTGTGCGAAGTGCTATCGCTATCAAAGGAAAAAACTGCTAGGCACTTAAGTATGTATGTGATATTACGACAGCCAGTTAGCAGCACTGAACACTTGAGAAGGCTGTGCGTATCTTAGTGGATACGAAGTAGAAACTGGAAATAAATGACGCCATGTCTACCACTATGACCATGTTGTGAAGCAGCAGAGGACGGATCAGAAACAATTACAACACGCCAAAGATTGATGCCTAGGAGAAGGGGATATCCCATCTAATATAGACGACTGAGATGCAATGAGTACTACATCTATTCAGTACGCTTGCCATCAAGTACTACGATGTGATTTCTTCAAACAAGCAGGGTCAATCTGACCTCATAAACATTCCAACATTATTAATATATTATCCTGCGAACGAAACGAAGATATTCTTCGTCTTTCTTCCAACGCAGCTCACCCACTGAGAGCTTCTGTTGTACTTCCGTGGCGTCTGTTTTGCTCTGTAACGACTATGCCAATGATTCTTCTAATGTTGACACAAACGTTCGTAATCTTGTAAATAGGTTCTCAATCCAGAATACTTGTTTGAGATGATGCTAAGAGCAATCTGTAGAATCGACATGAAATCAGTGGCACAAGCTATGACGAAATGTTACTATCTCACATTGGGGTGAATCAGAGGTCGCCTAGGTGGCTCAACATAGTTCCTACAAGCGATACTGCGAGGACTAAACTCTAATTCATCTCACCTGTACGTCCACATCAGTCTGCATCTTATTTAACAGAGATGATTTCGAACCTGAAGTTAACGAACACGATATTGCGACGTACTTACTAGATATCAGTCTATAATGTGGAAATACTTTATTTTGTACAAACAGAAGTATGTTGATTTCGAGTTTAAACTGTTTCGGTTATAGCTGGATCAGTAGTGTGTATTTTACTCTGTTCGAGGCTGAGCAAATAGTTTGGGGCAAACCTTATAACTAATTAGTCGATGTATTTAAAAAACAACGTTTACTTTGACATTGCTGTCGCTGTTTGATACAAAGTACACTTTTGGATGGAGACCAACAGAGCATCATGTGCTGCAAAGGTTCACTTCTGCCCTTACATCTAACACAGGCGAACCACAATCACCCAAACCACACATCCATTTCCGAAAATTTGAAGAATGTTGACAATATTTGCACCAAAACGTCTTGAATGCTATTATACTAAAAAAACAAAAGGAAAAACAGCGACACCCCACGAAGAAATTATACGAATGGCTCAGAAATAAGGAGATGTGATGTACATGTACGGACAAATAAATGATTACAATTTCAGAATAGCTGAATTACTGATTCAAGAGAAAGAGCTTCACAAGTTGAGCAATTCAATAACTCGTTGGTCCGCATCTGTCCCTTATGCAAGCGGGTATTCGGCTTCGAATTCATTGGTAAAGTTGATGGATATTCTATCCAATTGGCACGTTCGAGCGTAAAAATACGAAGCAAGTAGGACCGCCCTGCCCGTAATGCTCCAAACGATCCCAAATCGGGAAAGATCAGTCGACGTTGCTGGCAAAGGTAGGGTTTGGCAAACGGGGGGAGAAGCAGTGGGAACTCACGCCGTGTGCGAGCGTGCATTGTCTTGCATTATTTCTCTGGTAAATTCCTCCCCTGTACAAGGGCCCTAGGCGTAGCAATAAGACTCCAGTTTCATTCATTTGGAGAAGTCGAACTATGTCCTTTAATTACAATTTTCACGGAAGAGTATAGTACTTGAGATATCTTTAGTGTCTCTTGTACGGGTCTCCGGGAATTCTCTCCAAAGAATCCATTCTTAGCAGCTTGCTGTTTCGTGCAACCGGTCAGGGTGAATTCCAACTGCTTATAAGCAACTCGTCCTGATCCCAAGCCTTACAACTGAATTCAAAATGGAACTACAATGTGGTTTGTGCAATGTATACAGAGCAGCATGCGAAACGTTCAACTGATCTAGCTGATTCTCTTTTAATTGTTGGAACTGAAGCGACTGCCACACAATAGTGATTTCTGTTAAGACACGAGAAAAAACATGGGATAAAATTCAATGATCACTGTAGCTACTTTGTTGTTTCGAGGCCACGATCACTAGCAATCTCATATAACAAATTCTAAGCAATTATAATATTACGATAAATGTAGACAACGCTCTCGAAAGGGGGAAACTATATCTAACTAGATAGATACTTAACGGCATCCACAGAACACCTTAACCCATGACACCTTGACACCTGTCGATTTCCTCTGCGTATTCGTGAGTACTTCCCTGCTGCTTCCTTTTTCTAGAAAGGCTCGAGAATGCAGTGGGGATCAGAGTAGATGACATAACTCTTTCCTTACCTATCCAGCGTCAGTGATTTCATGCCTCATAAAATTCAGCGTTATGCATTGTTAACGTATCACGTAGGTGGATGGTGAAAACGCAATGAGGGAAACCCAGTGAGCTGACACACGCGTCGCCGATTTTGACCAGTACAAGATATTACGAATGTGGCGCATTTCGGTATTAGATAGGACCACAGATAAGGTTTTCTGTGCTGTTTTTTCTTCAATTTAAAACAATTTGGGAGAAACTTAAAACAGCCACGTGGTGATTCAGCGCAACTCTGACGTCGTATAATTATTTTCACTACATTCGTACGTTAAGGGCAACAGATTCCTAGATGAATCCCCAGAGGGCCAGGTTGCTCACGGACGTTTGCTGGAAACTCGCAACTCGCTACAGTAATTGTAGAGCAACGGCATGATATATTGGGAAGAATGAACTCGCAGCCGCAGGGACTTCAAATACCAACGAACTGCAGAGGACGGTGTTATCGGACACTGTATTGTAATTTTGGAACTTGAGAGAAAATTATACGAGCTAAACACAGCTTGTGTGCCAATGTTTGTTCATTATAGTGAAGAGACTGGAAGGTACCGTTGAAACATTCTACTCATTCTACATATAAAAAGCACATTAATGCGTAGCAGACAGCTCGGAATACATTACAGGATTTCGACAAGGGCACCGTATATTGTGGGTAGTATGAAACACTAAATTACAGCAAATGTGTTGTCAGCTGACAATAGTTAATTTAAAGAAAATGGAGAACGAAAGTGAGTCGAATGTTAGAAGGGTAACGAAGGTATTGAATGAATGTCGAACTGCAGGAACTGCTCCTTTGTTACTTATATCCGTTCGCCACTACGGCCAGAATATACCACGAAAGAATCTTTTTCGTTTGAGGTTATGTCCATTTAGTCTTAATGACTCTTCTAGTGTGAACAGCATCAGTGCAGCCGCAACCTCTTTCTAAGGAAGGGCCAGGAAACACTTAAACAATCTGCGCGTGGTGTTGTTGCCTGGCTGAAGACTCGGGTGATTCCGATCGCCACAGAAGTTTATCCTGTGAGAGCCTCTCTCGCTTCTCCCTAAATACTGCAACCTTCGTTCATTTAAGTCTGTTCAAGCCTTCCTCTACTTGCACAATTTCTACTTCCCCTCCCAGTCCACTCGCCACTGACATTCTCACATTATGCTATTAACAAACTAACGATCGTTTGATTCCGCATCACCTGCATTATAAACTGACACCAATTATTAGTCAAATTGTGTCACAAGAGACATGTTTGTCCGTTTCAATTAGTTCCTCCTCGCACTCGCATGTTACACGCTGTACGCAATTTATCTTCAGCATTCTCCTTTAGCAGAATATTTCGAAACCAAATATTCTCTTCTTTCTTAGCTACCTATAGTCAACGTTTCACTCATATACAAGGCTGCACCGATAACCAGAATACCCTGTGATAAGACGTTCTAACACTGAAATTTATATTCTTGGTTGTGTTATTTCTTTCTTAATACTGGCATTCTGACTTTTACATCAACTCTAGTTTGGCAATCATCTGTTATAAATTCACCAATAGCAAAGCTCAGTTTCCTACGTTCGAAATGTCACGGATTCCGTGGCCCGTCCCGCCGGAGGCTAGAGTTTTCCTTCGAGCATGGGTGTGTGTTGTTCTTAGCATAACTTAGTTTAAGTAGTGTGTAAGTTTAGGGACCGATGACCTCAGCAGTTTGGTCCCTTGGAAATTCACACTTTACTACTTTCAGTGACGTTTGGTAATATATTTCCCCCTGTAACTATTGATTTAATTGTAGTGTACTTTACTACCCCAATTTTACTATTGGTTATGTTCACCTGATAACCTCTTTCCAAGACGTTACCCGTTTCGTTCACTTATAGTCCAAGTAAATTGCCGACTCTGACAGAATTGCGATGTCATCAACTGATCTTGAAGCCTTATTTTGTCTCCTGAACTTATATCCCCGTTTCTAGCCTCTGTACTACTTGGTGTATGTACTCATTGAATATCACGGGGAACAGATTATAAGCATATCTCCCTCAGCTATTGTATGCCTGTAAGGTCCTTAAACTCTCATAATCGCATTGTGATCCTTGTACCAGTTGTGGATAACCTCTCACTCCCCGTATTTTATCCCTGTTACCTTCAGAAATTCAGATGCTATAAACATACGTTTGCCATGCTTCAGTATACCTTCCAAATCCTAGAGCCCAAAAATGCCTCACTCGTCCCTACGTTTCCGCGGGACCTAAACTGATCTCTTCCAAGGTTCTCTGCTGCCAGTACCTTCAGTAATTTTTTTTTTTTTTTGTAAACATTCTGTCAGCATCACATTTCTCTGAATTTCTGCTCTTTGGGAATGGGATTATCCCATGCTTCTTAAAGTCTGAGTGTGTTTCTCCTGTCTTGCATGTCTTACATGTCACGTGGACCACCTTTTTCGTGTTTCTATCAGTTATTTCAATGTTGTCTACTCCAGGTACCTTTATTCAACTTGGTTATTTCACTGCTCTGTGAAATTCTTTTTATTCTATAGCATCTTACATCCAATCGTCGTTGGATTGCTCGTTCCATAACATTATTTTCAAATTGGTTCCTCTGCAGGACCCATGCACACGTTTTATTTAGCTTTCAGACTTCCATCTTTTGCTTCGTACTGTCCTGCCATCTGAGGTCTTGATCTTCACGTATCTGAATCTCTTTCCTCTAAGGATTTATTTAATTTTTCCGTATGTGGTACGTATCTTTCCCGTTGTTACGCATGATTGTGTAATTTCGCATTCCTTCTGCATCCAGTCTGCCTTCCGTTTCCCACTTTCTAACAAATTTATTTTTACATGTGTGTGCTAACGGCTACATTTGCTGTTTTCTAATTTTTTTTCTTTCCACAACTTAAATCTATGTCTGGTGAGGTAACGAGAAATTCTCCTGGGAATTCTCTTTTTGTGTATCAAAGCAACCCGTTCGTCTTCTAATCCAGTGCTTTCCTCTTCCTCAGTCAATCGTTTCCTCATATTCGCAGTGACACAATCGATAACCTGTCGGTTTTTTTAACTTATCTATATCTCATTTTCTTGATTCCCTGCCTTACTGTAGCTTATTAGTTTCAATAAGTTACAAATGCGCAGCAAATTATGGGCACAGTTCATAATTGTTCTTGTAAACATTGACCAGTTTAAAATCTGAGTCTCAAATCTCTGACTTCTTAAAACAAAATCTGTCAGAAACGTTCTGAGTTTTTGAAGTTTCTAATAGAATGTAGCCACAACTTAAAATGAGCACTACGAACATTTCTTTTTAATTCATTCTCTTCCTTAATCTAGGCTGGATACTAGCCTCCCACCACAATAAAAATTTTATCAAAAAATGATTAAAATGGCTCTGAGCACTATGGGACTTAATACGATTTTCCGCAGCGAAACAATTTTGGAAGAGCCATTGTATTGTTTCGGCCTTACTCTGCTAGACTGCGTTTCGATCCCGTTATGGTTCAAAAAAATGGTTCAAAAGGCTCTGAGCACTATGGTACTTAACACCTGAGGTCATCAGTCCCCTAGAACTTAGAACTACTTAAACCTAACTAACCTAAGGACATCACACACATCCATGCCCGAGGCATGATTCGAACCTGCGACCGTAGCGATCGGGCGTTCCAGGCTGAAGCGCCTAGCGCCTAGAATCGCTCGGCCACCAACGGCCGGCTTAAAATTTTATCCCCTTCTATGCAATGAATAATTGCTTTTGTCTCCTCATACATGCTTTCATAGCACTAAGGATACAGGACTGAGCTTTGTGTTTCTTTCGCTACGATAATATGTTCATTATGCTGTTCAGCACCATTCCAATTTTTTTATTCATAAGTAGACCAACACCTGAGGAATTTCCCCTCGCTCTCAGCTGTTCACTGTACCAATACAGAAATAACCTTTATTAACGTTAAAGTGCCAGTGTAGCTACCCACTGGGACCGCTACCCCTGAAACTACTGAAATTCCTGCGAACCCTCTGCAAGAACTGTATATTAGTCCGCCCAGTCTACAGTCATCGTTTCAATGAGTTTTCATTTAATCTTTGGTATCGCCGTCTGAATAGTTAGAAACGAAAGTCACGCCAATGTGGCAAGGTCTTACATAACATACAGAACCATAAAAAGTAGTTCATACTATTTTGGATGTGAGAGCACATGATTATTGTGCCTTATCAATATAAAAACTGGGACAGAGAACTCTAAAGAAATATCGAAAGCGCATTCAAAAGAGTATGAGAGAAAATACGAAAAAAGTACTTAAAAATCTGTAGCAAATTCATAAAGATCTCTGAAAGAGGAAGTGTTAGATCACCAAACCAACTCTACTGATGAAATTAGGTGACTTTTGAAATT
Organism: Schistocerca americana; assembly: GCF_021461395.2. Classification (NCBI taxonomy): domain Eukaryota; kingdom Metazoa; phylum Arthropoda; class Insecta; order Orthoptera; family Acrididae; genus Schistocerca; species Schistocerca americana. The sequence continues at coordinate 382,625,645 of NC_060124.1, forward strand.
TCAGACACCAAGTGTCATTACACAGAGGATAGCGTAAGTCATAGCCAAATTAATGACTGCCCCCTCGTCAGGAAACTGGGAGCACTCTTCCTGGAATGTAATGTACAGTTATGAGAGCTCTCGCTAGATAAGGAACTGATACGCCAGGAAGGAATCACATACAGACCCGCTTGAATACTTTGACTCACCTCAATGGCTGCAGCGGGACACACCACAGCTGGGTAGTGGGGTTTACCACCCAAGCCCAACAGGCCCCCTCCTAGAGGCAGTTGGCGTTGTGCGTCAGAAGTGACGCTGCTGCATACAGTGAGACTTTCCACTGTGCAGTGGTAGGCATTGTGTGGTCTACTTAGCTGCCACATCACTAATTTCACTGCAATTCCCACATACCGTGATACTAAGAGTAATATGATCTCCATCTGTGTATGTTAGAAGATAAGATGGTTTCCCTGAGAGGACTAGGCTCGCTGTGACCAAATGTGTAGCACTTTTAACTCAGGGAATAAGAGCAAATGAGGAATTCTGTAGCACTTGTAAATCTCCAAACCACATAACGCTTATATCTGACATAGTTTTACTTCGTATGCAGGCGTAATTCCCAGTGAGAAGACTCTTATTTAAACATCAACATCAGGAGAGAGAATTCCATGACACTGTCCGTAGCTGTATCCAAACCATTTGCAATGGAGGAATGAAGTTGTAGAATCAGTTTAATTGATAGCGTACAGAGGATTAGTGAAACTTTTTCTTTACAGTCCTACTGCCAATATGAGATCTTCAGCGCTATATTGTAGAACAGAAGACGCATTTTTTTTTCTAACCATATACTAAGTCATAAACTTCGAAGCAATTTTGGCAATAATAGCTCTGCATCTTATTTGTCAGCTGCCAACCATTATCAGTACTCTTCAGGTGTTGATTTCTTTTACCCCTTTTGTATCACTCGCAAAATAATAGTGCTCCATATCAATAATGTAAGTTCTAGGTGAAAAATGTTGTTTATAGTATAATAATGCAGCTAAATCTATCGTCGTTGCCTAGGTGGACGGTACCAAGATTGATCGAAACCGTGAAGAATTTGAGGAAGGGCCATTCAAGAGTCTCCTGGATGTTGTAAAAGCAGAAGAATCCAGTAAACAGTTATGGAGGGAGCAGTCGGCAGTGTCGTGGATGCTACGAAGCTGGATCGAAAGAGTGAAGATGTGGAGGAGGCAACAGCTGAGAGTCTCGTTGGTGCTGCCAAGATGGAACAAGCGCGTGAAGAGTTGGTGGAGGGAGCAGATGGGAGTCTCGTTGGTGCTGCCAAGATGGAACAAGTGCCTGAAGAGTTGGTAGAGGGAGCAGCTGTGAGTCTCGTTGGTGCTGCCAGGATGGAACAAGCGCGTGAAGAGTTGGTGGAGGGAGCAGCTGGGAGTCTCGTTGGTGCTGCCAAGATGGAACAAGCGCGTGAAGAGTTGGTGGAGGGAGCAGATGGGAGTCTCGTTGGTGCTGCCAAGATGGAACAATCACATGAAGAGTTGGTGGAGGGAGCAGCTGAGAGTCTCGTTGGTGGTGCCAAGATGGAACAAGCACATGAAGAGTTGGTGGAGGGAGCAGCTGAGAGTCTCGTTGGTGCTGCCAAGATGGAACAAGTGCCTGAAGAGTTGGTAGAGGGAGCAGCTGTGAGTCTCGTTGGTGCTGCCAGGATGGAACAAGCGCGTGAAGAGTTGGTGGAGGGAGCAGCTGGGAGTCTCGTTGGTGCTGCCAAGATGGAACAAGCGCATGAAGAGTTGGTGGAGGGAGCAGATGGGAGTCTCGTTGGTGCTGCCAAGATGGAACAAGTGCATGAAGAGTTGGTGGAGGGAGCAGCTGAGAGTCTCGTTGGTGCTGCCAAGATGGAACAAGTACGTGAATAGTTGTTGGAGGGAGCAGCTGAGAGTCTCGTTGGTGCTGCCGAGATGGAACAAGCACATGAAGAGTTGGTGGAGGGAGCAGCTGAGAGTCTCGTTGGTGCTGCCAAGATGGAACAAGCGCGTGAAGAGTTGGTGGAGGGAGCAGCTGGGAGTCTCGTTGGTGCTGCCAAGATGGAACAATCACATGAAGAGTTGGTGGAGGGAGCAGCTGAGAGTCTCGTTGGTGGTGCCAAGATGGAACAAGCACGTGAAGAGTTGGTGGAGGGAGCAGCTGAGAGTCTAGTTGGTGCTGCCAAGACGATACAAGTGCGTGATGAGTTGGTGGAGGGAGCAGCTGGGAGTCTCGTTGGTGCTGCCAATATGGAACAAGCGCGTGAAGTGTTGGTGGAGGGAGCAGCTGAGTTCTCGTTGGTGCTGCCAAGATGGAACAAGCGCTTGAAGAGTTGGTGGAGGGAGCAACTGAGAGTCTCGTTGGTGCTGCCAAGATGGAACAAACGCGTGAAGAGTTGGTGGAGGGAGCAGATGGGAGTCTCGTTGGTGCTGCCAAGATGGAACAAGTGCATGAAGAGTTGGTGGAGGGAGCAGCTGAGAGTCTCGTTGGTGCTGCCAAGATGGAACAAGCACATGAAGAGTTGGTGAAGGGAGCAGCTGAGAGTCTCGTTGGTGCTGCCAAGATGGAACAAGTACGTGAATAGTTGTTGGAGGGAGCAGCTGAGAGTCTCGTTGGTGCTGCCAAGATGGAACAAGCACATGAAGAGTTGGTGGAGGCAGCAGCTGAGAGTCTCGTTGGTGCTGCCAAGATGGAACAAGCGCGTGAAGAGTTGGTGGAGGGAGCAGCTGGGAGTCTCGTTGGTGCTGCCAAGATGGAACAAGCGCGTGAAGAGTTGGTGGAGGGAGCAGATGGGAGTCTCGTTGGTGCTGCCAAGATGGAACAAGTGCATGAAGAGTTGGTGGAGGGAGCAGCTGAGAGTCTCGTTGGTGCTGCCAAGATGGAACAAGTACGTGAATAGTTGTTGGAGGGAGCAGCTGAGAGTCTCGTTGGTGCTGCCGAGATGGAACAAGCACATGAAGAGTTGGTGGAGGGAGCAGCTGAGAGTCTCGTTGGTGCTGCCAAGATGGAACAAGCGCGTGAAGAGTTGGTGGAGGGAGCTGCTGGGAGTCTCGTTGGTGCTAACAAGATGGAACAATCACATGAAGAGTTGGTGGAGGGAGCAGCTGAGAGTCTCGTTGGTGGTGCCAAGATGGAACAAGCACGTGAAGAGTTGGTGGAGGGAGCAGCTGAGAGTCTAGTTGGTGCTGCCAAGACGATAGAAGTGCGTGATGAGTTGGTGGAGGGAGCAGCTGGGAGTCTCGTTGGTGCTGCCAATATGGAACAAGCGCGTGAAGTGTTGGTGGAGGGAGCAGCTGAGTTCTCGTTGGTGCTGCCAAGATGGAACAAGCGCTTGAAGAGTTGGTGGAGGGAGCAACTGAGAGTCTCGTTGGTGCTGCCAAGATGGAACAAACGCGTGAAGAGTTGGTGGAGGGAGCAGATGGGAGTCTCGTTGGTGCTGCCAAGATGGAACAAGTGCATGAAGAGTTGGTGGAGGGAGCAGCTGAGAGTCTCGTTGGTGCTGCCAAGATGGAACAAGCACATGAAGAGTTGGTGGAGGGAGCAGCTGAGAGTCTCTTTGGTGCTGCCAAGATGGAACAAGTGCCTGAAGAGTTGGTAGAGGGAGCAGCTGTGAGTCTCGTTGGTGCTGCCAGGATGGAACAAGCGCGTGAAGAGTTGGTGGAGGGAGCAGCTGGGAGTCTCGTTGGTGCTGCCAAGATGGAACAAGCGCGTGAAGAGTTGGTGGAGGGAGCAGATGGGAGTCTCGTTGGTGCTGCCAAGATGGAACAAGTGCATGAAGAGTTGGTGGAGGGAGCAGCTGAGAGTCTCGTTGGTGCTGCCAAGATGGAACAAGTACGTGAATAGTTGTTGGAGGGAGCAGCTGAGAGTCTCGTTGGTGCTGCCGAGATGGAACAAGCACATGAAGAGTTGGTGGAGGGAGCAGCTGAGAGTCTCGTTGGTGCTGCCAAGATGGAACAAGCGCGTGAAGAGTTGGTGGAGGGAGCAGCTGGGAGTCTCGTTGGTGCTGCCAAGATGGAACAATCACATGAAGAGTTGGTGGAGGGAGCAGCTGAGAGTCTCGTTGGTGGTGCCAAGATGGAACAAGCACGTGAAGAGTTGGTGGAGGGAGCAGCTGAGAGTCTAGTTGGTGCTGCCAAGACGATAGAAGTGCGTGATGAGTTGGTGGAGGGAGCAGCTGGGAGTCTCGTTGGTGCTGCCAATATGGAACAAGCGCGTGAAGTGTTGGTGGAGGGAGCAGCTGAGTTCTCGTTGGTGCTGCCAAGATGGAACAAGCGCTTGAAGAGTTGGTGGAGGGAGCAACTGAGAGTCTCGTTGGTGCTGCCAAGATGGAACAAACGCGTGAAGAGTTGGTGGAGGGAGCAGATGGGAGTCTCGTTGGTGCTGCCAAGATGGAACAAGTGCATGAAGAGTTGGTGGAGGGAGCAGCTGAGAGTCTCGTTGGTGCTGCCAAGATGGAACAAGCACATGAAGAGTTGGTGAAGGGAGCAGCTGAGAGTCTCGTTGGTGCTGCCAAGATGGAACAAGTACGTGAATAGTTGTTGGAGGGAGCAGCTGAGAGTCTCGTTGGTGCTGCCAAGATGGAACAAGCACATGAAGAGTTGGTGGAGGCAGCAGCTGAGAGTCTCGTTGGTGCTGCCAAGATGGAACAAGTGCCTGAAGAGTTGGTGGAGGGAGCAGCTGTGAGTCTCGTTGGTGCTGCCAGGATGGAACAAGCGCGTGAAGAGTTGGTGGAGGGAGCAGCTGGGAGTCTCGTTGGTGCTGCCAAGATGGAACAAGCGCGTGAAGAGTTGGTGGAGGGAGCAGATGGGAGTCTCGTTGGTGCTGCCAAGATGGAACAAGTGCATGAAGAGTTGGTGGAGGGAGCAGCTGAGAGTCTCGTTGGTGCTGCCAAGATGGAACAAGCACATGAAGAGTTGGTGAAGGGAGGAGCTGAGAGTCTCGTTGGTGCTGCCAAGATGGAACAAGCACGTGAAGAGTTGGTGGAGGGAGCAGCTGGGAGTCTCGTTGGTGCTGTCGAGATGGAACAATCACATGAAGAGTTGGTGGAGGGAGCAGCTGAGAGTTTCGTTGGTGCTGCCAAGAAGGAACAAGCACGTGGAGAGTTGGTGGAGGGAGCAGCTGAGAGTCTCGTTGGTGCTGCCAAGATGGAACAAGTGCCTGAAGAGTTGGTGGAGGGAGCAGCTGTGAGTCTCGTTGATGCTGCCAAGATGGAACAAGCACGTGAAGAGTTGGTGGAGGGAGCAGCTGAGAGTCTCGTTGGTGCTGCCAAGATGGAACAAGCGCGTGAAGAGTTGGTGGAAGGAGCAGCTGAGAGTCTCGTTGGTGGTGCCAAGATGGAACAAGCACGTGAAGAGTTGGTGGAGGGAGCAGCTGAGAGTCTAGTTGGTGCTGCCAAGACGATACAAGTGCGTGATGAGTTGGTGGAGGGAGCAGCTGGGAGTCTCGTTGGTGCTGCCAATATGGAACAAGCGCGTGAAGTGTTGGTGAAGGGAGCAGCTGAGTTCTCGTTGGTGCTGCCAAGATGGAACAAGCGCTTGAAGAGTTGGTGGAGGGAGCAACTGAGAGTCTCGTTGGTGCTGCCAAGATGGAACAAACGCATTAAGTGTTGGTGGAGGGAGCAGCTGAGTGTCTCGTGGGTGCTGCGAAGATGGAAGAATTAGAGGAGGAGGGCAGCGGCGAGTCTAATGTATGGTGCCAAGATGGAGCAAGGTCATGAAGAGGTGGAAGGAGAGGCAGCTGAGAGTCTCAGCAGCCATCCTTCGGCTGCCACTTCAGACCAATGAAAAAGAGTTTCTGTGTTTCTCAAGTTCTTTTTATCCGTTCATGTTCTAATTATGTTACTGTTTTCGTTTTTGTTCTGTGTTTTCGTTTCCTGTTGCGTTCAAATTAATTGTATTTCTATTTCTTCTTTTTTCACTTTTCGTTAACAAACTTTGGATCATTTAAAGCAAAAAAATAAATTTTCCGTATTTCACCAACTGTACTCTCATTTCTTTAGTGTACAACTGCAGCCGGCCGGAGTGGCTGAGCGGTTCTAGGCGATTCAGTCTGGAACCGCGCGACCACTCCAGTCGCAGGTTCGAATTCTGCCTTGAGCATGGGTGTGTGTGATGTCCTTAGGTTAGTTCGGTTTAAGTAGTTCTAAGTTCTAGGTTACTGATGACCTCAGGAGTTAAGTCCCATAGTGCTCAGAGCCATTTGAACCATTTACAACTGGTACCTTCGATTTTCACTTTATTCTACAACTGACTGTGTTTTCTGTCTTTACAAGCAACCAGCAACACACACTTCAAAACCCTAAGAGCAGACTAAGGTATTTGGGAAGCTCATTTCAGTGGCTTTGAGAGTTCCGTCTGTGATAGACAATTGTAGTCATCAATAAGTGCTACATTCAACTCTAGACTGCACACTTCACATAGTGCCGAAGGACACAATCTGATGTAGTTGCTAGAGACGTTTATATAATCAGCCACAGTATCATTGTAGCCCAACATATCTGTTCTGAATGGTATCATAACCTGAACAATTGTCCCCTCTAGTGACACATACGTGTGAGGGGTAATTAATGGCCACAAGACATATAAGAGAGCGTTCGATTAAAGACGATAGAGCATTGCGAAGAGTGTTATTATCTGTCCTCTTCTATGCAGCTTATTTCTTTATAGTAGCGGCGTACATCCTTATATCTAAGAGTTGACAGATTTGCAACTTTTTTTTATTCTCCCTGCCTCTCCACCGAGCATCTTTCTAGTTTTTTTTTAAGAATATCTTCGTGAAGTCATAAAATATGTCAAAAGAAGTCAACCTGCCATTGAGAGGATTTGTCTCCCATTGCTTTCCGATATGAGTAGCTACATGATTCTGCACAAATAATGCATAAGCTTTACGTTTGGGTGTTTCAGTTTTCCTTTCTTTACATCGCGGTAAAATCCCTAGAGAGGATAAATGGGGTAGGAGTGGTGCTGGAATTAATCTTGAATTGGGGTAAACCTGTATTTATAGGACCACATTCGAGCACCTATCCTTCTCTGAACAGGTTCTTATCTGAATAACACAGTAACTTTACAACACATAGCAAATCAGGAGGTAAATTATGTTAACATAAGTGTATTGTTAATTAAATGCACTGGATTTGGGAGGGAAGTGTGACCAATGACTAACTGGCGGAGTTTGTATCTGGGTCGTAATACAACCACTATCAAGCTCTTAGAAACCAATTGGGGCACCATACGCCCAGCAGCCGTTGTCGTCGAGCAGAACGCAGACTGAACATTTACAAACGATGCATGTAGAGTGCACACCTGCGCACTGGTTGCAGAAGATACGCCAATGGCCGTAACAACAAAAGGAATGTGAGCTAATCGGTATTTCAGTCTGATAGAATCCACACCAACACACAGGCCAAAATCTGACGAACTTGTCTATGCAGTTATGACTAAGTACGAACATAGTAGAAAAATGGCATATATGTTATTCACAAGGAAATCTACCTTGTATCGACTACAAGCCACACAAAGGAACTCTTCTTAAATTTGCATTAACACACGCACACAGCCTGATCTTGAAAGCTATTTAAGAACGGCGAAAGTCCATTGACTGTGTAGCCATACCCATGTGGCTTTTGGAAGAGAGCGGCATATACGAGGTGCATTCAAGTTCTAAGGCCTCCGATTTTTTTTCTAATTAACTACTCACCCGAAATCGATGAAACTGGCGTTACTTCTCGACGTAATCGCCCTGCAGACGTACACATTTTTCACAACGCTGACGCCATGATTCCATGGCAGCGGCGAAGGCTTCTTTAGGAGTCTGTTTTGACCACTGGAAAATCGCTGAGGCAATAGCAGCATGGCTGGTGAATATGCGGCCACGGAGAGTGTCTTTCATTGTTGGATAAAGCCAAAAGTCACTAGGAGCCAGGTCAGGTGAGTAGGGAGCATGAGGAATCACTTCAAAGTTGTTATCACGAAGAAACTGTTGCGTAACGTTAGCTCGATGTGCGGGTACGTTGTCTTGGTGAAACAGCACACGCGCAGCCCTTCCCGGACGTTTTTGTTGCAGTGCAGGAAGGCATTTGTTCTTCAAAACATTTTCGTAGGATGCACCTGTTACCGTAGTGCCCTTCGGAACGGAATGGGTAAGGATTGCGCCCTCGCTGTCCCAGAACATGGACACCATCATTTTTTCAGCACTGGCGGTTACCTGAAATTTTTTTGGTGGCAGTGAATCTGTGTGCTTCCATTGAGACTGACTGGCGCTTTGTTTCTGGATTGAAAAATGGCATCCACGTCTCATTCATTGTCACAACCAACGAAAAGAAAGTCCCATTCATGCTGTCATTGTGCGTCAACATTGCTTGGCAACATGCCACACGGGCAGCCATGTGGTCGTCTGTCAGCATTCGTGGCACCCACCTGAATGACACTTCTCGCATTTTCAGGTCGTCATGCAGGATTGTGTGCACAGAACCCACAGAAATGCCAACTCTGGAGGCGATCTGTTCAACAGTCATTCGGTGATCCCCCAAAACAATTCTCTCCATTTTCTCGATCATGTCGTCAGACCGGCTTGTGCGAGCCTGAGGTTGTTTCGGTTTGTTGTCACACGATGTTCTGCCTTCATTAAACTGTCGCACCCACGAACGCACTTTCGACACATCAATAACTCCATCACCACATGTCTCCTTCAACTGTCGATGAATTTCAATTGGTTTCACACCACGCAAATTCAGAAAACGAATGATTGCACACTGTTCAAGTAAGGAAAACGTCGCCATTTTAAGTATTTAAAACAGTTCTCATTCTCGCCGCTGGCGGTAAAATTCCATCTGCCATACAGTGCTGCCATCTCTGGGACGTATTGACAATGAACGCGGCCTCATTTTAAAACAATGCGCATGTTTCTATCTCTTTCCAGTCTGGAGAAAAAAATCGGAGGCCTTAGAACTTGAATGCACCTCGTATTACTCAGCATTTATTAGTTCTTTGTCCTGACAAAATTCACACGCATATAGTCTCTCTCAATTTACATTACTGCACACATGCTGCCTAAGATGAAAGTCATTCAATAACGTGAGACTCATTGTTTAGGCAGCCATGGGGAATAACTCATTCTTATATCGTAAACTGCGAGCTGAACGAGACGCTCTGATGGAGGGTCCGTTCACTCAAAAGACAAAGACACAATGCTTATATAGCGGACACACTCAGGCAGCATCCACCTTCTGCTCCATGGTGGGGCAAAACGAATCACTTCTGTGACCACCTATGGTACAACAGCTTTCAATATATTGTATAGGCCAGACATACCTGTTATCGCTGCAATTTTCCCCAGGAACCTAGCTTGGTAATAACACAAGGCTACACATGCATTTATGGATGCCCCATGCAAGGATGTAAGCTTATGATTCACTCCATGCCATCAACACGTTACGAAAATGGGGACACATAAGGGGAAAAAGGAAGGACGTGCACTGTTTAATAACTGAACCAATCATTCCCATTCTTCCTCAAGAGGCTATTGGTGTGCTCGATAGATAAACGCATTAAGAATAAAATTGTAGTATTATCATGCAGTTTATAACAAAAGCCATAGTAATGAAACGATGCCTATGGCAACCTTTCAGCATTAATGTAATATTGCAATTACTATTTTAAACATACTTAGAATGTTTAGGATTTCTAATGTTTTGACTAAATGAATCATGTCCTTCTATGATCAGGCGCAAAAGGTAATTTTTATGCAATGTATGCAACCTCACTGTCACCGAGATGCAGAATTGAGTCAAAGGTTGATAGAGACCGATATATCGTCGTAAGTTCTGGCTCTGCTAGTTCTTATTTATCCATCCAGTAGGCCAACTGTACTGATCCCACGCCGCTCATCATTTAAAATTAGAGTGAGGTTGTTTGCGTATGCTTATCCTGAAATCTATATCAGTCGCGATGCAATGGGGTATCTGGGTCAAATATGCACGCCATTCCTTTCTCAGAGGTTAGTAGGTAGGGATCAGACTACGGCAGGTGGAGGTTATCTCCCCTGCCTAATACCATGCCTATTTCTGTGACGTTATAATGTCCCGTTTCTCCAGTCTCATGTCAGTATTTTACCAGGCAATAAAATGAAACAACTAATCACAATACAATATTTTACAGGTCATTAAAGCGAAAAATCCATAACCATGTTTGTTCTCTCTACCTTCCACTTGCCAGCAGAGGCTCGTTCAATAAGTAATGCCCCACAGTTTTTTTTTCTCAGAACTTACACGCATGGGAAAAGCAAGGTTACCCAAGAGACTCATGGATTCAGCAGTAGAGGGTAGGAGGAGTCGGGGCAGACCGAGGAGAAGGTACCTGGATTCGGTTAAGAATGATTTTGAAGTAATAGGTTTAACATCAGAAGAGGCACCAATGGTAGCACTGAATAGGGGATCATGGAGGAATTTTATAAGGGGGGCTATGCCCCAGACTGAACGCTGAAAGGCATAATCAGTCTTAAATGATGATGATGATGACTTATTTATTGTTTAGAGTCAGAATTTGGTGACAATATACATCAACATTTCTTGTCCGTGTCATATTTTTCTACGTATTCTCCATTACGTTCAATGGCCGTACGCCAACGTTGTGGAACAGCATGTATTCCCTGCTGGTAAAAGCTCTTCTCCTGCAGGCATAGCCATGTTTTCACTGCACAACTGACACTCTCGTCAACTTCAAAGTGTGGTGCCCATAGAGAATCTTTAAGCGGCCCAAGGAGATGGAAGTCCGAGGGTGCCAGGTCTGGACTGTAGGGTGGATGAGGCAATCATGACATACGTAGTTTGGTGATGCGTTCCCGGGTTCTCAGGCTTGTTTGTGGGCGTGCATTATCTTGTTGGAGTAAGATTTCTGCTGGATTCTTGTCCGATCTAACATGTCGGAAACGGTTCTTGTGTATTCAGTCTTCACGTACGTCTCTGAATTGATGGTTGGCCCTCTTTGGCATCACATCCACGAGAACGACGCCATAGCAATCCCAGAAGACTGTCACCATGACTTTTCCGGCAGAGGGGGTTGTCTTGAATTTCTTCTGTTGTGGTGAATGAGGTTGATGCCACTCCATGGAATGTCTTTTAGTTTCCGGTGCAAAGTGGTGCACCCAGTTTTCGTCACCCGTAACGATCCGTGACAGAAAAGGCCTCTCCGTCGGTCTCAAAACTCCCCAACAATTCAGATGAAATGACCTTTCCTTGAATCTTGTGGTCCACTGTGAGCATTCGTGGAACCCATCATGAGCATCTCCTTGAATATCTGAGTGTCTCGATCATTGCAGACATACTTCCATTGCTGACCGACAACTCTAAAGCCAATTTTCGAGTTGTGATGCGCCGGTCGTCACGAATAATGGCATCCGCACGATTCAGCATGTCTTGGAGCAGTGGCTGTGAACGGACGTCCCTAGCGTGGCTGATCGTGCAGCTCTGTTTCAGCATTTCCTGAAGCTGTAGCTTTATTTACTCATCGCCCAACTGTACTCTTATCAACTGCAGCATCGCCATACACTGCACACAAACGTTTATGGATGTGCACCACGGTTTCTTCTTCTGCACACAAAAATTCAATAACAGCACGCCGCTTGTAACGTGAGTCATACGTAGACGCCAATTTGACGCTGTACTACGGCTCTGCCATCTGCCAGAACGATTCGAAACTTCACTGCCGCGCAGAACAAACGTCAAATGTGAAGCACCAACAAGGACGTTTGTCTATGTATATTAATGGCTTAAAAAAAAGTGGTGCATTACTTACTGGACGAACCTCATATTATTTCACCTAAGTTTACTGTGTTATTTATTAGACCAAGTAAAGTATTGACAATATTGGTGTCATTTTCAGGATTTCAGTGTCTAACGTATCAGTATTATTTATCGAAATACACACGACACTGCCAGTGATCGGATTCCCAAGTTAAGCAGCACTTATTAGTACGTGTAGTTTGATTATTGCACACCTTTCTATCCCTTAAACATCTGTAGTAATTAACAAAATATGTAATGATATTGACATCTCGTTTTTAGGCCTACTTCAGGTAATTTAGTTCCTGTTTAAAGATAGGCTTGTCGTTACCTCACGTGTTGAGATTTTTACTAATGCTTTACCTCACCGTGCACCGATGTAGGGGGAGGACGATAATGCATCACGTTATTCACTAAAAAGTATTATCGATGTTATTGAACGCTTACACAATTTTTCTGTTACGTTAGATCATTAGCCTATGTGTGGTAATGTGTTGAAGACCAATGTTATGTTTTTAAAACACTTAAGCACGTCAAACTATACTGAAATTGATATTTTATGACGAGATGTCTAATGTCTTGTATCATTTGCACTACATATTATCGTAAAACACGAAGAAAGCTTTATAATGTTCCCAATACAAGTTGAAAAAACACAATATATCAAAAGAAAAAGATCGTGCAACTTACACTTGATGCCTAAAACCATGAATGTGGGCTCTCAAATTAATTTAAACAGTAGTAATGTATCTAAATTGTCACATAACTGGAAAAAGTACATGGTCTGTGCTAAAACATCTTGCTAATTGGGCAGCTCACAGTTCGTGCTAGCCTGTAACTAACTATGCGCAAAAACTAACTTGACCAACCCTCATTTTAGGGGCGACGATTATCATCTATTGACAAGATCTTTAATGCAATGTATCACTTAAACTACAAACTTTCACAGTGCTAGAGGATGACCTTGCAGTGTTCTGTTGAGATATAAACACACAGCATGATCAAAGAAAAAGATATACCTTTCAAAATAAGCAGCACTTTTCAACATGAATACTTCAATTACTGTACTGCGTTTGACTAAGCACAATGGACCCTCAGATTAAATATTTCCACGTATGGGTTGTCGTATTACTCCTTAACATACAATTAGCTTATATGTAGGAAACACTAATATTACTTACAAGTTAGTTGACGATTTTAAATCGATTTTCGAACCACGGATTAAAGAAACCAAGGATTCTCTATACTGTTTATCAAAATATGTAAATCTTTGTCGTGTAGGAATACAAAAACAAACATTGTATAGTACCAGTGACGCTCTAATTTGCAGGTAAAGTGCGATTGTAAACGAGAATATACGAGGGCTATTCAGAAAGTAGGGAACGTTTTTGCATTAAAAAAAACTAAGAAATACGTTTTATAATATAGAGCGACTGACATACTACTTTTCCACATAGTCACCAAACACATTGAGGCACTTATCATAGCGGTGGACAAACTTTGAAAGACCTTCGTCGTAAAATTCTGCCGCCTGAGACTTTTGAGTGGCAATTTCAAACAATGAAGTCTGTGAAACTTGTGAAAAAGAAAGCGAAAGCTCCGTTATTGTGAAGCGACGGTTATCACGAATCGTTTCATGAACTTTAGCGACAAGATCGTCAGCCACAATGCTCGGGCGTCCACTCTTCTTTTTATAATGAATGTTGGTTCGGCCATTTTTAAACCAAATGCACCATTTCCAGACGGAACATTCACTCAGTACGTTGTTTCCGTAGACTTCGCACAGTTCACGAGAAATTTCTATAGGTTTTAGGTTTTTTGCCAACAAAAACGGTATCAGAGACCGCATCTCACAACTGGCGGGATTTTCGATTGCAGCACACATTTCAAATTCGAATATCGAAAAAACCAGTCGCGTAGAGACGTTCCCGTTATCACGGATGGATGCCGACTGAGCTGCCGAGCACGCACATACCAAAATATACGCGATCGGCGCGCGCCTAGCGACGTCAGACGGAAACGTTCCCTACTTCCTGAAGAGCCCTCGTATTCATGAAAGTAGACAGCGTTATTCTCAGATATAAACTGTCTGCATTACTTGTCAAAACTAATCTTAGTTCGATTAAAAGCAGTATAAAAGTCAACCGAACAAATTAGTGACCCCTGTGCAAGGGAATCGGAATATCTTTCAGGAGATAGCATTTGTCTACTTCTCTTGATTATGCTATCTTACACTCTCACAGAGCGGCGACTACATGACATTTCGATGAAACAGGTTGCTGAACAGTAGTAATACACATTCACAGATGAGAAACATGGGATGCTGTATTTGTAGCTACTGTTTAGAATCAACCAAACTTTATAGTGAATCTATGTCACGTACTAACTTTATCTTGCAGTACAAAAGTATATATTCTGCTGCAGATAATGGTATCGAATGCTATCGCACAGTGGTGAGGAAATGACTGTCCCCATAGCATCGTGACTCCGCAGTAAAACCGTAACAAATTGGCCCTTACATCGCAAATCTACAGCAAAATTATTACAAACAGATGCAACATGAAGACGTATGGTGTTAGAAGTGTCGTGAAGTGACCACTATGTGATGGCTTATGTTTCCATTATCAGCATAAGATTTCAAATATTTTGTGCTACAAGATAATGTTGACACCGCAGCATTGGAGTCACTATGACGTTTAGATGACTTTCATATTGAGCTGAGACAGATTAAGACCAGTTCAGACAAGTAACAGAGACAGTTCAAAAGCGGGAATGACACTGAACAGTTCTTGTAGACGAATAAACTTTGAAAGTAACTTCAGCAACTGTGCCATATGTGTTTACGATGCTACAGAACAATTTTTTACATACTTCGGTAAATAATACAGATACTCCTTGGCTTCATCAATACATGGTACAAATATCGAACTAAGATCATTCGCTACCATAAAACTTTTATATGCAACGCCAAAATGCCAGAGCTGCGAGAAACTGCCCGACCTTGCTATCCTCTTCTCAGTAAAGTTTCAGATACTGATCCCCCACCTATATACGCGCAGCCCAGGAGTCAGTACGTTTACTGCTGAAGACGGTGACGGAGAGAGTTGTGGTTACTCGCCACGCCAGCCTGTCGCATCTGCTGCGTCATATTCTGCCTCCGTCTATGTAGTGTGTATGTATCCTGTTTCTGTTATTTATTGTAAGGTGAAGTGGCAGGTTCAGTGGTTTCAGTCATTTTGGGAATCATACCATTTTTGAGACCTTGAGAGTATTAAGCGAGAATTGAAACCAGGGAGGCCTTTCTACAGTGGAGAGAGGAGCCAAACACGGAAACTGCGTCAGTGTTACGCCTGCGTATTTAATTGACGTGACTGTGTCAGGCAGCTCACTACCACGGCTACACTTGAGCATAACATGACTGTTTTTCCTACACGTCCGTATTAAATTATTTTTTTCTGCGTTTGGAGAAAGATGCTACCCATCAAATCGATTAAAAGTATTGCCTATGTTACCTTGTGTACTCCTACAGTCACTCAACTATGACACCCTCCGGTACACCACAACATCATCAGAAAACAGCCTTAGACTGCTTCTCACCCTCTCTGCCAGACCATTTACAAGTATGTGTATAGAGGATACGAGCGTTTCTACGACACTCCCCTCGGGCACTGCTGAGTAGCCTTCTCGCTGAAGAACACTCGCTGTCGACAACATACAGGGTTCTGTTGCCTAAGAGGCATTCGGGCCAGTATTCCGCATGCTCATACCTTCATTAACAGTTTACAGTTGGCACCATGCCAAACGTCTTCGGGATATCTTTGAATATGGAAACTACCTGTTGTCCTTCACTAAAGGAATGCAAGTTTTCATGTGAGAAAAGGGCAGGTTTCACATGAGCAATGCTTTCTAAATTTCCAGAAGGCTCTCGACGCCGTTCCTCACAGGCGTCTTCTAATCAAACTGCTTGCCTACGGAGTATCGCCTCAGTTGTGCGACTGGATTCGTGTTATCCTGCCAGAAAGGTCACAGTTCGTAGTAATAGACGAAAAGTCATCGAGTAAAACAGAAGTAATATCCGCCGTTCCCCAAGGAAGTGTTATAGGCCCTCTATTGTTCCTGATATATATTAACGACATAGGAGACAATCTGAGTAACCGTCTTAGATTGTTTACACATGATGCTGTCATTCACCGTCTTGTAAAGTTATCAGATGATCAAAACGACTTGCTAAATGATTTAGATAAGATATCTGTATGGTGCGAAAAGTGGCAATTGAACCTGAATAAAGAAAAGTGCGAAGTTATTCACATGAGTACTAAAAGAAATCAACTAAATTTCGATTACGCGATAAGTCACACAAATCTGAGGGCTGTAAATTCAACTAAATACTTGGGGATTACAATTACAAGTAACCTAAATTGGAACGATCACATAGATAATATTGTGGGTAGAGCAAACCAAAGACTGTGATTCATTGGCAGACCACTTAGAAGGTGCAACAGGTCTACCAAAGAGACTGCTTACACTACGCTTGTCCGTCTTATTCTGGAGTACTGCTGTACGGTGTGGGATCCGCATCAGGTGGGACTGACGGATGCCATCGAAAAAGTACAAAGAAGGGCAGCTCGTTTTGTATTATCGCGAAATAGGGGAGATAGTGTCGCAGACATGATACGTGAATTGGAGTGGCAATCATTAAAACAAAGGCCTTTTTCGTTGCGACGGAATCTTCTCATGAAATTTCAATCAGCAGTTTTCTCCTCCGATTGCGAAAACATTCTGTTGGCACCCTCCTACACGGGGAGAAATCACCATCACGATAAAATAAGAGAAATCAGGGCTCGCACGGAAAAATTTAAGTGCTCGTTTTTCCCGCGTGCCGTTCGAGAGTGGAACGGTAGAGAGACAGCATGAAGGTGGTTCGTTGAACACTTCGCTAGGCACTTTATTGTGAATAGCAGAGTAATCACGTAGATGTAGATGTAGATGTACTGATACGTGGACACAAGTATTTCCTGCTAAAGCAAATTTATTACCTTCGAACTCAGAATACGTTCAAGAATTCTGCAGCAAACAAATGTTTAGGTTATTGGTGTGTAATTTTGTGAGCCTGTTCTTTTACCCTTCTCGTATACGCGAGTCACCTGTAGTTTCTTCTAGTCGCTTGGGACTCGGCGCTGACCAAGAGATTCCCAGAAAAAGCGACTAAAGGAAGGGGCTGACGCCATAGAGCACTGCCTGTAAAACTGAATTTTGTTTCTATCTGGACCTGACGACTTATGTTTTCTTTTCTTTTGTCTTTGAGTTTGTTCTTTACTCCAGGGATGCCTTTTTCGAAATCTGAGAGACGGAAATCAGTGCCACAGTCAAACCGCAATATATTTGTATGATCCTCCTCTGTGGATAATTTCTTAAACGCCTATTTAACTTTGAAGCCAAAAGGTCCTAAAAATAGCGTCGTCGACTGCAAGAGATGTAAATGTAGGTGGATGATATTGTCGTTGTAGCAGCGGAGGAATAGGAATTTTGAGAAGAAGCAAGTAAAACAGAAATCAACACGCTGTTTAATTAACTAAATGCGACAACTATAATAAAGAGCAGAAGAATTTAATGGCTGGGACATTTAATGAGAGAAAGAGAAAGGGTGGTGAAGGCAGAACTAGAAGGGGCTGTAAAGGTAGACCAAAACTGAGGTGGATCGATGGTCAAGAAAGACCGGGAGACCATGGCAGCCCACAAGAACGTGGCCAACGACTAAGAGCTCTCGAAGAAGCTGAGAACTGAGGCAATGAACCGACTTCGTTCTGTGGGAATGTAAAGCAAGGGAAAGTAGCAGAACATAGAGGTTCTGTCTTGTAAAGAGTACATTTTATTGCCATGCAACTTTCAACATGTCAGTATATAATGTTTGTGAGAGAAATAATTTGTGACTAATCGATTAAATTAGCTGAATATTTGCCGCTGCGGCCAGACGGTTCAAGGCCCTTCAGTCCGGAACTGCGCGACCGTTACGGCGCAGGTTCGAATCCTGCCTCGGGCATGGATGTGTATGATGTCCTTAGGTTAGTTAGGTTTAAGTAGTTCTAAGTTCTAGGGGACTGATGACCTTAGATGTTAAGTCCCATAGTGCTCAGAGTCATTTTTAGCTGAATATTTATTTCCACCTCATGAATTTATGGAGAGTTGCCTGGTGAGTAGCCGTAAAATTTTTAACGGTAAGAAAGAACAGAAAATTAGCGTGGTGAGTATTTTAACCCAGCACGAATACCCTGTCCCTTAGTTCCGTCTCTGCTACTTGGTTTGCTTTCAGGAAAGAGTGTATCTCTTCTGAGATTAAGTTGTGATGTATATTTGGAACACGGAACTTTCGAAAACTTCGAAGGCGGGGAGCAAACCGCAGTTGCTATCCACGTCTTCGTTATCTGCGTCAACGTTACCATCGCCTTAGAGTATTCTTAACAAGGAAACAGCGAAGGCAAAATTAGTTAAAAGATACCTTGTTTTGTATTTTCAATGAACAATGGGTTGTCAGCAGCTTGGAAATATTATTTGGCTGTAAACTGTGTATTGGAAAGAAACCCGGAAACGAATGGCAGCAACAAGGATTTCAAGGACGGTCTTACAATGCAACCCCCCTAGGAAAGAAGCACATAGGATGGACAGCTAAAAGTTGGGGCTAAGGCCAAAACAGATTCTTAGTCCACTCTGTGAAAGACACAAGAAGAAGAAGAAGAGGAGAAGAAAATGATGTTTATAATGATGGTGATGATGGTGTGATAAAGTAACGCTACCCGCCGGAACGTTTATGTTGGTTTCGTGTAGCACAACTGATGTGATCCTGTTTATTTCTTCGAGAGACACCCCACTAATTTCGTCAAAAACAGAATACACCACTATTAGTAGTGGCGATCGGCCTTTCGCCAAGTCCGCACGTTCCCATAGTATCGATAAAGGTGAAGGTTTCAGGAACCTATGTCAGCAGCTTTTAGGCACTGTTGCACTATAACCGAAATTTGTATGCTTACATATAACCTCCTCCTTAAACTGCCAACCATTTCCCTTAATTTTTCTAAGGCCGCTGAAAAATTAAAAGCAGATGTTCAATAAGAAACCAAAGGTTGCATAGCGACCAAGGCATCTCATTTAGGCGTGGATTTGTGGCCCCATAGATACACTGCTCGTGAGTATCCTACCATTGTCGGTCAGTATATGACTTTCAAAATACAGATGAAATCTTACGTGTTATGTACGGCAGACATTTTTGGTGAAGATGCTAAATCTTCTCTCACAAATGGGACAGAAATTTGGTCAGAATTGGGAAGTTATGAAAATTTTATCAGAGATTTACAAAGTACAACATTTGTGATAGGTCAAGTGGCTAATACAAAGGCCACGTTTCCGCCGTGTCAGTGTGTTCCCTGTATATAGGATGGAACTGCAACCTTGCTGCGACACGAGTTAAAGAAAGGTAACTTTCTTAAAGAATATAGGCCTAAGACATTCAAATTAATAATAACTTCAAAGATTAATATTAATTACCTTGAAATGTCTGGTTGGAGATAGCTCCTCGTGATAGATTTCTGCAGAAATACTGTTGTTGACATCGCAGGGTCGGTGGCAAATGCTTTTGGCGAAATGAGTAGTATATCAACGAAACAGCAACAAAAGCATCTGTTAGAAACTAAACTAGGGAGAATACTACCGCCTTAAGTAACTTCCTCTGAAAGTTTCAAGACAACATTTACGCGATTCAGACAAAGATACATCCGACACTTCGTTATTGTTTTAGTAGGATATCACTATATGCACGATTTTTGATCTGTTGCAGAAACTTCAGAAACAGTGTCACAGGAACTCGATTTCTCGGTAGGTTCGTGACTCCTGATTAATACCATTTATTGCTCCAGACGAATATTATTATTAAGGCTGTATTTTTATTTTGGGCAGAGAACGCAGCTGCTAA
Source organism: Schistocerca americana (assembly GCF_021461395.2). Lineage (NCBI taxonomy): Eukaryota > Metazoa > Arthropoda > Insecta > Orthoptera > Acrididae > Schistocerca > Schistocerca americana. Next base: position 382,645,387 of record NC_060124.1, read on the forward strand.
ACAAAGAACAGAAGCGTCCTAAAAGGGAAAACAGAGATATTTGGCGAGAATCTTGATGTGACAGTCTTCTGTCCACACATCCGAAATCTCAAGAGTCTGGCGCCAATTGAAATGGAGGAGGTGGATGGCGCTGTTTGAATGTTCTTAGTGCATTAGAGAAAGGTCTAATTCTCGTATGCTGTGGCATACCAGACATAGCGCAAGAAGGCGTTTGCTTTTCTTTGCGTCCTACTGTTGCTGATTATAGGCGGGAAGATACTAAACATCCAAGTTCATGCCTCTTACTCACTCCCCAGAACGGGATCTGTGCACCCCATCTGTTTGTCTAGAGTGAATACTACGTGCAAGTTCGATAACGCCTTCTAAATATTAGTGTAATGTATATCTAAGGTGGGACACGGATACCAGCCCAGCATTCACCTAGTGGAATGTGGGAAACGGCCTAAAAATCACATCCAGGCTGTCTGGCTCCCCAGCACCGCTCGTTAACCCGCGAGGCCGAATCCATCAGGGTCACGGTCGCCTTCCTGAGTTGTGATCAAGATGTGGTCTTCTGGGTACCCCATTCTTATGTCTTAATTTCTCAACACAGTAATGTAGCAGGTTACTCTGGTTGCGTTTCCTGAATGTCTAAAAGTATATTTAAATTAAATGAGTATCATTAACATGTTGCATTATCATCAAACCTGATCAACTGAAAAATATGGACAAACCGATTCTGTGCTATGACAGCAGAAAAACTACGACGCAAATATATTCTTCTGTTGTCCACATTTCAGAAACTGATTCCCTTTGGCAGTAAAGAGCTCCAGCAATCAGCAGCACACCAAGAAACATACTCAGTTTGGCAGAATCTATACCTGATCTAATTCTCATTTTGTTCAGAGCATATTTGCATTGAAATGTTGAACAAAACGTATTTGTAATCTTGTAGTCAAAGAATGTGTTGAAAACTTCTCACATTGTGGGTGCAAGATTACTTACATTCGTTCGCTTGAGAGATACTTTAACAACGTTATAGTGACGACAATGAGTCTCTGGGGACACTGAAATTGTCCATTTTCGTCTTGACTTTGCAGTAAACTCATCTCCTTCATACGAATCCTCATCATAATTTTCATTGGCAATGTCACTTTCTTCTGAATTTACTTCAAGGTTATCTTCCGACTCTGATGCACCTTGTTCTCATCAGGTTTGCTCCAGACATCTTGACCACTGAGATCATATTCATCCAGCAAATATGTTTTTTTCTAATTTTTTAACGAACACATCATGGATTTAATTATGAAATATACATCTCAGACAGATGCAGGACGCATTCAAAAATCAAGAATAAATTGGTTCTTACATTTGCAGCAGTATCATCGAAAAATCAGTCGCTGGGGTCACTAGAGGACCCCGTTTAGTGTGTTAAGCATTAAGATACAGATAAGAAGCTGTCATATTCGCTATTTTTGGCTTCATTAAAATAGCATATAGTTAATACTTTCAGCCAAAAGGCAAATACTTGTTTATAAAGAATGATTAATGTATAATAAGGCGTCGCATAGCGACGGTGGAATTCGTCGTCTTTGGGCGGCAACATAAACAGAAGAATACGGATAGACATGCGATCCTTCACTATTTTGTTCACTGGAGAACAAATGAAGCCTTGAACGCAAAACACTTGTACCGTTTTTCTTAAGTAAGACGGACGCAGATTTGTGGCGGTCTGATCTAATTTTTTACTAAATGTATAAAAACGTGTTCCGTGTAAGTTTGAGTGAAGTGTAAAAATAAGAACTGTTATAACTTGTCGTGACGACGCACGGGCGACTCGAGGGCAATGGCTATATAAAAGAGCGCTCAATGGACATGAAATGGACATAATAATCGTTTTAGATATAATAAGTATTTGTTCTGGAAATATTGAATCGGTTAGCAGTGCTCATTCCTATCGTCTCCTCAGTATTATTTTCATTTTAATCATGATTTTTGCTAAGATTACAGATACCAAGATCATGAGTCCAATGTGCGAGTTACATTGACAAAAACAGAACTGTTTTATCGTCTTCTTGCATCAGCTTTAATATTGAACTTCCCTTTTGTGTGATGTTACAGCTGTTTTTGTGCCCTTATGGACTTTCTGGTCCCTTAGGAAATTGTTTTGTCATAACAATAACTTCACGACCGGGTATGATCGTATCTACGATCATGAAGTAATTAGAAAGACGATAATGCAATTTCTTAATCAGTAGCACGCTAGCTATGACTGCTTCAAGCCATGATTCTTAAGCCAATTGTGATTGATAAAACAGTAATCGAAATCTCAAATTCCAACTTTTCCATTGAATAACAACATCACTTTTATTTTATTACATCACAAAGCTTAGAATCCGAAACAGCATTTATCACAGCAACTAATTTGCAGAGTGCAAAGAAATAATAAAGAAAACTATCTTTTATTTTATATGTATGGAAACAAAGGTTGTACAGTTATGACACCCATTTCAAAACCTTAGTACAAGAACTAGTTATTATCAAAATTCTTAGAGTCCTGTTTTGTGACTTTGTTTTAATGAAATTCTCAATAATGCCTTTGATATCGTTTCATCTGAAACTTTTCTTTCAGTTGAGGAAATGGACAGACTATCTAGCCATTCTTGATTCATCATAGAGCGAAGATACTTTTTATTAGTTTTAGTTTAGAAAAACTTCCCTCGCGTGATTTGACTGAGACACAAATGGTCGAGAAGTACTGGATAATAAGTGATTTACTTGGCTGTTCATCTAGCAGCACTATCCACATTTGTATCGGCTGTAAGTACATGGCTACAATATCTTTTCATTTCTTGCAGCACCTGCTCCTTATCAAACTTATCATAAATTTATATCAGAGTCTGCAATGTTACAGCCAGAGCGACATCAGAAGCATCGGACATAATATTTTACGCTGCTGAAGCCGATGTCGAGATCCTTTGCTTGAACACGAGTTGTTACGTTGCGGGCGTATCATCAACCGCCCGATCGTGATTTTCCGTAATGGAAGCAGGTGATCACCCAGATCGACCGACACCACATGTTGAATCGCGACCGCCACAAAACATGGCGCACCATGCCACAACGATGGTTTCAGACTGATATGCTAGCCCACACACATTCTTCATTCTCCGATGGATGTCAGCTAGTGATTGTCCTCCGACAACCTAGAAAATAGTAACAGCTCGTTCGTCCTGTTTGGAAGCTTTAGGTAATATTGTCACCATAGTTCACGCTTCCATTACCACAAGCATATAATACGCATACGAATGCCACACTAGCAGCACATGTAGATGTTGGTGCTTATATACTCGCATTGGAGTCGCACTACTTTGCATATACACTGTAGTAACGCCCTCAAACGGAGACTTCCCAATCGCCTCTTATAAATTTCGATTTGAAAAACTTAGAGAAGAAGAGTAGCATGAATACTGGAAGATAAAATGGATGAAAAACATAATCTGTGTTTAGTTATTTGTTTTTGGCAGGCTTGGAAAAAAATTTATCCGCTATCATTTATGAAATTTGAGACTTCCCCATACAAAGCTGGAAAAGGCCAATTTTTGGTGGTGACAAGCTTACACTTGAAGCGATCTACTCAATGAGACTCAACATATCACGTGACATACAAAAATAAAAAGTCCGTTGTGTTACCGATTTGTTTCTTAAATATGCCTCCCTATTGTCGGATGGCATTCAAGTTGGGGCTGCATGGGTCTGTCCCAACCATGCGAGGTGTGGACGTATTCATGCGGCGACAATGCGTCTTACACAATGTCGATCTCAGAGCGGGTTACAAAAATTAGTAGACACAAGTACCACCGATGCAGCAGCATTCTGACACGTTATCGAGTTATAAAGACAAGCGGCATTATGCCACAGGCATTAGAGATTTCAAGACAGAGTATAAACTATGTACCACGCCTTTTCTTAAAATGTTCAAAATCACGTAATTTTTTCCGTAGTATTAGATCAGAAATTCTATATAAAAATCCTATTTTGTAGGAAAAAGTGTTCTTTAGCCCCTACTTTTTCGGTTGTAAGTCCAATTTAGCCCCCTTTTAGACCATTAATTACGATTTGGCCCTTTTGGAGATATTTTCCTTACAGAAATAGTAAGTAGTGCAGGAATAAAATTTTGTTAAGAACCGACAGAAACGGCTGAGTGGGGCGCAGCTGCCACCTGCGTAACAGCGCTGCAACTGAATGTCAGCGTGGGAGGCCAAAAGTACAAACAAGCTATGAGCACATTGCATCAGACTATGCGACTAGGAATCCGAGAACAACCGATTCAGCATTTCGACAACAGTACAAAACAGACAGAACGTGCTACTGTAACGAGGCTACATGTAGTAACTTCACTTAGAGGTCATAAGAATAAGAGTACCAGAATGAGTACCACGTAATAACAAACATTTCATACATAGTCAAGATATTAGGTCTGATATTAAACTTCCAGACGTATTAAAACTGTGAGCCGAACCATGACTCGAATTTGGGACTTTGGAAGCTAGGAGACGAGGTACGGGCAGAAGTAAAGATCTAAGGATGCGTTATCAGTCGCGCTTGGGTGGGAGAGCATTTGTCTGCGAGAAGCGAAGGTCTGGCACACAGTTTTAATAGGACAGGAAGTTTCATATCAGCGCATAGCATTCTGGTCCTTAGATCTGACAATCGAATTCCAAGTAACAAACAACATCAAATAGATTTAAATAATTTTTTTGTAATATATTTAATGATGGGCTGCGACATTTAAAATCCAGTTTGTCATCATTGGCACCACCATGATATTCAGCCCGTGCCGCTTCCATCATCTGGGCTGAGTCTAGGAAATGCTAGTTCACCTTGGTGACACTTCTCCAAGACGTCGCTATGACGTGTACGTGACCAGTTTCTACCGACAGCGACGTCCAGGTCGTATCAGGTTGGAACGTGGTGACCCTCTTGCAGCACGAAGCTAATGTCCGGTATACTTGCTGCCATTACTTAACGGTTCACTGAAACACAATGACTGGTTGCTGCTCTGAACACCTGATGTGGTTAACCAGAATATGTTTTAGAAATGCTGTCTGCAAATGCAGAATCACTGTGTGTGCTTCATAAGTATTAATAAATGGAAACATATTTATAGATTGCCCACCGGTGGATAAATCACATCTCGCCTCGCCTTATCCGATATTATCTGTTAACTGACTTCATTGAAATTGATCTGTTTATTCACTTGAGAACTGTGGTGTCACCGCCAGACACCACACTTGCTAGGTGGTAGCCTTTAAATCGGCCGCGGTCCGCTAGTATACGTCGGACCGGCGTGTCGCCACTATCAGTGATTGCAGACCGAGCGCCGCCACACGGCAGGTCTAGAAAGACTTCCTAGTACTCGCCCAGCTGTACAGCCGACTTTGCTAGCGATGGTTCACTGACAAGTTACGCTCTCATTTGCCGAGACGATAGTTAGCATAGCCTTCAGCTACGTCATTTGCTACGACCTAGCAAGGCGCCATTATCAATTGCTATTTATCCTGTGATGCATGTACCGTCAGACCGATATTCACCAATTATGGATTAAAGTTAAGTATTCCAGAATCCACGTACCTTTTTTACTAGTCTCACCTCCTTTAACTGTTCCAGACCTCACGCCAGCCTACGTGATCTTAAACGCGTGCCTTTTTGCTTGCTCTCCTAGTGGCTTGGCTGTCTGCCAAGTCACAACAAGAACCGTATAGATAACATTATGTTGTCTGGTTACAGATACAAAATTTGCACACCAGAATAATTAGTATAGTGTTACTATAATACTCTTCTGAAACTGTAAAAAGATTGTATCATTGTGACTGTGGTAGCCATTCCTGCACATGAATTAAAGCAGCAATTCACTATATTGGCACAGTCATTGCAATGCTGAAAACTATTGCAGCCCTTTCTTTCTCTGAAAGTGAGGACCTGCCAAATTCAATTCATTATTTTCATATATATCACAGAATGTACTTAGAAATAAGCTCCCCCAATGGTAAAAATGTGTTGGTTGTGTGAAGTCTGTTCTAATTTGTGAGAAAAATTATAATTCACTGCGAGAGAAATGAACTTCTTCCTTTGAACTTGAAATTAAGTGAAACAACGAGGTCAGCCAGAGTGGCCGAGCGGATAGCCGGCACGGTAGCTCAGCGTGTTCGGTCAGAGGGTTAGCTGCCCTCTGTAATAAAAAAACTGAGCTAATCGATCAACAACGAACTAAACGGCTGTCTTACGACGTCCGCCCCGAGCAGATGCAACGAACAGAAGGAAACAAAACGAGATTATAAAAAAAAAAAAAAAAAAAAAAAAAAAAAAGCGGCTCTAGGCGCTAGTCAGGAACCGCGCGACCGCTACGGTCGCAGGTTCGAATCCTGCCTCGGGTATGGATGTGTGTGATGTCCTTAGGTTACTTAGATTTAAGTAGTTCTAAGTTCTAGGGGACTGATGACCTCAGCAGTAAAGTCCCATAGCGCTCAGCGCCATTTGAACCATTTTGAAACAACGAGAAAAACAGCAGGAGGAACACTTCCTTGCCAGAACCAGAATACATTTCATCAACATCTGTACTTTAAATGCAGATGTTCTCGTTTGGAAAAGAACTCTCCTGTAACAACTAACTTTAAAATTTTCTTTTATACTTTATAGACGGCAGAAACTAAATTATCTTTTAATTCTTCTTCAAATGTATCAGCCTTTTCTATCGTTTTTATTCTGAGTGGTACCTAACGTGTTTTACTTGATGATCAACTGATTTCGTATATTTACTGGCATTTGAGTGTTTCTTGCTCAATTTATAAATTACTGGCAATGACAACTTACTCCAGGGAAAGAGCGCTCTCATATGTACATAGGATCGAATATTACAGAACATACTTTTCTTAAATTAGTAAGGAGTCTTTTTCTTTGTGCCTGTCTGCAACACAACACGTCCTCTATGTGGTGTGCAGCGACCTATCCCTTCCAAAGTATTAAAATTTACTGAATAGTGTCCCAACAGCATTGTCCCCAAAAATCACCATTTACGCAGTTTCATAAAAACTGTCTTTATACCAAAGATTTCTACTCCTTAAATATACTCAGTACTAATTATGCAGTACTTTTATAATACTATTTCCCCCTAACACCTATTACAACATCAAAAACTATATTATAATTGCTAATAAATTGCCATTACTTCTATAAATAATATCAACTGTAAGAACAATGTTATGTGATCATTGTTATACAGTAACAGAGCAGTATGTATTGAGATGACCTCACCCCATAGAAAAAATAATTATCGAAATCTGAACTGTGAAGTCAACCAAAATTCTAGATGGAAAACCAAACTATTTGTTATACTTCTCAATTGGTCACAATCCCACTTCCTTTATGAACTGAAAAACCGAATGTTTACGAGAAACTGCTCTGAAAATACGTGAGTCAACAAAATTGTGTATATAGACTCCGAAATTTCAAAAACATCAATGGCAATATCAGACAGGATATAGAAAAGGTGATAAAATTACGTGAATCACATACAACACTGTTAGTAATCACATGAACACTGGAGGGATTCACCAAACATCTACCCACTTTTGAGAATAACCAACATCTCTCAATACTATGACTCGAAGCAATACAATATCAAAGCTTTTAATACTGTGTAAACATTCCCCATGTGTTTTGACAACTGAAATGTATGATTCGCGCTCACGGCAGAAATGCACCAATGGTGATGTAGCAGCTTTTAAGTAATTCGTCGGATCTATATAAGTTATAAATCGAAGACTGAAAGCTGTCAAAATACGGCACGTAAGCGATACTACGAGGAAAGGAGAGTTATGAAGTGAGCTCTATACCGTGCTGTGGGCAAACATATTGTAACCTCTCACATTACGCCCCGTGAAGTGACTGCAGTAAGAAAATTAGGGGCTACTACAAAGGTTTCTACAGAGTCAATCAGCAACAGAAGTTCCGTCTTTTGTTTTGTCAATAAATAAAAGACAACATTCTTCTGTGAGTATTGTGTGCTTATAAAGCGGATGGACTATCATCTTAATTTAGGCAGACTGAAGATACGGTGTGTGGTGGAGGGTATTCTATAACATAACTAGTCATTCCCTTTCCTACTCCACTCGCAAATACAGCGAGGGAAAAACACTGCTAAAATATTAAACTTTTTGACAGCATCTTTCTTCCGAAACAAAAAAAAAAATACTTCATGAATTATGTTCTGTTGTGTTATTTATGTAAATGAGGTACATAAAAATGACCATTTGTGCCAAAATAGTTTTGCTTATTTGGCGTATGCTACAATATTGGGAAGCCAATTTCGTTTTATGTAGCAGACAGTGACAAAACAGACGTCATCAACTCGAGAAACCACATATATCTTGAGTACTGTTTGTATTAACAGCTTCTCCAGTATTAGACAACGACATTTTGATTTTTCATGCAGCAAAAGTTTTGATGAACTCTGATGGGGTGGTATATTCTTTCGCAGAAAGGAAAGCACACCTTGTAAAGCTGTAGCAAGATTAGAGAGAAAAGAAATGCTGGGACCTAAAGATTGAAGAAATGTGTACTGTCTTGCTTGTCTCTTTGTCTTTACTGGTTTTACGTTTGCATATTTAATTTTATATCACAGAAAAGAGAAAGTTACTAGCCAATTGGCAAAGAGTGCAAATTTTCTAAGGAGTTGTTATTCTCCCGATTACAAATAATTCCACCCAGTATTAATTGTGAGTTTTTTTTAGGGGGATTAGGATGTCATACTGGCCGACTGGGAGCAAGAGAGGCATCACAGGACATTTTGTTTCCACTGTCCTGAACACACGCTTGATGCCTTTCATTACAAAACATACACATTCGAGTTCCACAGAGCGAAATGCAGTGATGTATGATAGAAGAACGCTGTGTGAAGAGTCATGGCACTGCACTTTGTCACACTCAAGACCAAATAACATGCCTTACATTTCTTCGACCATATTTGTTGTATACATCAAACTCTTCAGAAAGATGTGAGCTGCAAAATGAACACATTTTTGACAAATCGATTTTTAAAAGTTTTTACGGCCTGTCACCATTGCTGTTACCATTTAATGTTTTTCTTATGAGCCGCACATCATATGCTCACTGCACCACATCAAAGCATCATTTTAGGCTCGATGGAAGAACAAAGAAGCGAAAAAAAAAAAGAGTTTAGTTCCCCAGTTAACATTACAAGCCTATTAGAAGTTGGCTGTACACCGTAAATGTAAATTTAAAAGAGAGCTGAGGCACTACAGTTTCACCACAGTCTAACATAACAGTCGCGACACACTGCTTTAAAAGTTGTTACCGCTAAACAGATGGAGCGACACTAGCGCTCCAAGCAGCGAGTAAGGTGAACGTCAGACGTGTAGTTAAGCATCTTTGTTTTGCACCCATTTCCTACGTAATTTACGAAATACTTGAGTTATATTCTTGTCTCCAAGGGTTTGTGTAGTATCAGAAGGCATATATGTTTCTAAAGATGATTCTAAAATATGCGCAAGTATGGACTAAAACCATGAATCGAGTGGCAAGCTACAACACATTCGTGAAGAAAAATTTGTGATGTTGGATACAATTGCAGCTTACCACATTGATATCAAAAGAATATTAACACACAGATTCACACGTAAGAAGCACAGACATGTACCTCTACAGGCAAAAGCGTTCGACAGCTCATTTATCGTTCTGTAGGCCTACTGTGTTTATCACTGTCGCCTGTTGCCGGAAGTACGACCTTCGTCTTTATATTATTCTATATATTTCTTTATATTATTCTTCGTGGGACAAGCAAATGCCAAATAGTGGGAGAAATATGTTGAAAACATTATAATGAGCTTATTACATTACATTTTACGCAAAACCAAATATTTGAATAATTTTCAAACAATCTGTCAGTGAACAAGGTGCTAACAAAATAATGTCATCACACGAAGGAAGCAAGGAAAATTAAGTGACTAACAACAGAGGTGAATGAAAAGCATACCAAACATTATGCTTTTGTAAGACATGAATAACTGCACTTAATCTAACCACTTCATTCTCAAAGCATATCTGTGTTGAATGTTCACACGAATCTGGCACTGATATGTGGAGAGTTGAAGTGGTTGCTTCTGTGTCATAGGACTGCTTTACAGCTTTAGATGGATTGTCGAATCTTTGTGGCAGTTTCCTTTTCATCGTCAGTTGAGGTGGCTTATTTGGGATGTCAAACAGTGTGGGGTACTGCACTCCACACGAGTTTATTAGTGTCTGCGTTCATGAACTGGTTTTGTTCGAAATGTAGCAAACAAAACCTAATATTATCATACAGGTAAACTGGGTCTTTTTTTATAAGGTCTTCTCGTCTGCTTTTAACTAGCCATTTTCTGCTCCTAAAACAAAACATTAATCATTAATACACATGTAGTTTGCAAGTGAACCCTGACGATACAGTTTGGTAACATGGTGGTATATACCTCTCAGGATCCTTAGGAAACCTAAAAAAAAAAACAGCTGTGGTGTCTTCTTCCAGTTGTTGATGCAATTTATTGCGCTTCAAACGCTCCCGCTTGTAAAAACCATTGTACAAATCAAAATAAACAACCACTATTCGCGTTTACGATCGCGCCCACAGTTTAAGTTACTGGCCGCTTTGGGCGCTCCTGGCGCGGTAGGCAACAAAATCGAGGCGAAGTGTCGCGACTGTTATGTTAGACCGTGGTTTCACTTCATGCCTGCTATCATTCCCGCCAACCCTTATGATCCATAGAGCTGACTGCACCAACATCAATTAAAAAGATTACAGAGGGTCTGTAATCACAGTTAAAGCATAATCGTGATTAAGCTGTGCCTGTGCTGCACCAGCGTTAAAAGCAGGTTAAAAAGCACATTTAGCTAACTGGAATTTGACCAGGGTTACCTCACTGTGTTATAAAGGAAAGCACACATTATACATGCAAAGATACTTTGATCTATGCTACTTGTGTGCGCTTTTCGGATTGTTTACGTGAAGTGGGTATTGTGGCTATGCCACAGAGACCAATATTTTTCAAAATTTGAACTTGACATCATTCTCGATTGGTTGGCTCCCAAGCAGCAACATTAAGAGGGTAAAAATAGCAGTTCTACAGTCAGTGAAAAGTTGGGTGTCTGGGCAAACAGAACAACACAGTTTAATTCTACTCGAGGAAATATTAAGTTTTATTTGTTTTGTAAATTAATAAATTTCTGTTAATACTGTATATGAAAACACTATTTCTCATGGTCCTTGGATTAACACTGCAAAAAAAAGTCAAGACACACACGGAACACAAAGAGAGGTTAAAGTGTACCATACTTAGTGTCGGTGGCAGTTTCGTTTGTGCTCATACTGGCAACTAACGTTAATTATGTATTTTATGGGTAACAGAAATGCCTATTCCCCTCAATCTGGTTCAGTTTTGCGAAGAATATCGCCATCAGTGCCCAGCATTTGATGGCCGCTTTCAACATAAGTACACCACGCAGATTCCACTAATACTGTCACTAAACTTTTACCCAAAAATAATACCATTGACTACAGAATGTAATCACTTCAGTTGTAACGCAAAGGACGCCTGAAAGATTGAGAACTTTGCTATGATACCATGAAAAGAAGGCTGAGGAAGGACTTAGCAGATGAGACAGGAGGGAGGAAGGCAGTAAAAAGAAAAACAAATCAACATGACGCAAAACTGCTGGAAATAGTTGGGTCGTCACTGAATCCTCTTGAAAACCCATTGATTCAGACTCACAATTCAATGTCATAATGGATTTTAATGTACATGTGGTTCAAGAAGCAGCAGTTGAGGATGCCAGCAGTACCTCCATCCACAGTACTGTAATTAATTTTCAAGGAATGGAAAATGTAACACCACTTGAGATTATTGTGGATAATCCTGCAGAATCCTTCCTCCAAGCCTCAATTAGTGCAGCAGCACCATCTACATGGGATCAGTGACGAATGCTCCCAAAACACAAGGCAACTTGTTCATCTTCACTGGACAGTGTGCTGCCGAAGAGGGCTGAAGTACACAAGCAAGAGCTGGAAATGATGATAGCAGAGCACACTATGGAAATGAGGATCAAAAATTTAAAAATATTGTCACTCACAAAATGAAATACTGGAGGTGTAAAATGCAACTATTTAATTTTTTATATTTTGTCACTTCCATATCATTTTCAAGTTAATAATTTAATTGTACAGTAAGTCCTATGTCATTACAAATAAATTTACTGATACTGAAAATTTTACATTTGCGTTCAGTGACTACTTCAACATTTTGTTACTTGTGCACAACAATAATTTAATATAAAATTAATTACATGTGTTACATGTGAAAATGTTCATTAATTATAATGCAACAAACTACTCCCCCTGGCAAGTTGTCATAATGATACATTTGTTGACCGGGAGGCAACAGTTTGTTATCATCAATGTCTGCTTCCCTCTCAGTACGTAACAGCCTCAGCAGCTACGTAACTTCTGGATCTTCTGCTGGGTCTTTCCTGGTTGTGCTCCTTGCTATACCATGCAAGGCAGCTGTACTCACTATAACTGTCATTTTTTTGTGGGTGACACTTCATTCACATGGATAAATTGGAAACCTTCTCTTCCACAAACCCTACTGTCTCCCACAGTCTTCTTTATTGTAGTGTGAGACCTGTAGTAATGGCGGTCTGCTTCACTTCGTGGATTTGAAAGTGGCGTCAATAGGTTTGGTCTGCGTGCATTGCCACTGTCTCCAAGTAATTGACCTATTGGTGTTTCTCCACTTTCAAAATGGGCTCAGCAAGTGCAGTTATAAAATACTGTACTGTTGTGCTCAGAACCAGGCCACTGAGCCACAGTATCCTGTACTTATAAATTGTGGTCACTGATGGTTTATCAGTTAAATGAAAAACATTTTTCTATTGTGTAAAAGCGCTGCATTAAGTCCCCCAAGATATTGAACCCTTATCTGAGTACACTCCACTGTATCTATGACTCCAGGAAATCTAGCCAGTATGCTGAAACCATCTATCACACAGTGTAATGCAGTACGAGATGGAAACTTTATGTATTGAGGTGACACTGCTGCAATGATCACCGATACTTCACTAATAATGCTTTGCCATGTTGTACTACGTACATGAGCACTGTCACCAATTACTATATTAAATGTGCTCGTTGCATATGCCCTTAATGTCATTAAAAGTTCGTCCATGGATGGGACCAGGTTATTTTGATAGTAGGAAATTGTAACCTATTGTATGTATGGCTTATTAACCACACACTGTTTCTTTTGAAAGACAAAATCTCTCCTCAAACTTCCTGTCTCCATAGTCTTCAAAAGTACTTCCCCTTATCACAAGTAAACCAATACAGTGACAATTTACATGGTAAATATACAACAATTCTTCATCCTTTATCCCATCCAAAACATCAAAATGTGCTGCCATAATTAAATCAAGATAATCAGCCTCTAACCTCAGTTAACTTTAACCATGATTAACTCACTCAATTAATTTTCAGTTTCCATGAGACATCTCTGCCACAGCACACGTCTCCACAAAATGTATATTTTCAGCATTTTACAAAACGATTTCACCCTTATCTGCACTCCTGTCATTCAAGGGCTACTACCTTCTCCACAAATCCAGTAGGTGAGCTCATTTTGTGTGTGTTAGTGTGATATGGTGCCTGTGCTGGCTGTTGGATGACATAACAAGGCACCAGATAATAATAGCTCACTAGTGTCACAGGTGTGATGAGTGAGTTGGGATTGCAACCGCTAAAATAGAAACGTTTTTCATTGTGGTGAGATCTTTTCAAGAAATTTCAATCACCAACTTTCTCCTCTGAATGTAAAAATATTTTGTTGTTGCCAGTCTACAAATCACAGTAAAACAAAAGAAATTAGAGCTTCATCAGAAAGATTTAAGTGTTCATTATTCTCATGTACTGTTAGATAGTGGAACATTAGAGAAATAGTCTGAATAGTCTGAAGTTGGTTTGAAAAAACCCCTGCAAGTCACTTAAGTTTGAATTGCATAGTAGTCACATAGTTATAGGTGTAGGTTTTAAAATGTTTTACAATGAAGCCATACTTAATATCAGCTGGATCCAATGGCACTTGTGTTTTATTCTATTACAACAAAGCTCTATATCACTCCTACCTTCAATTGTTGTAGTAATTTGTTAAATATGTCCATTTACATCATAGTAAAGGGTTAATAAACCCTTAATTCTGCAACTGGTTGGCTGTTATATTCCAATCCTATCACGTTTCTAAGTGCACCACTGCTGAAGTGCAACCATGTTTAAAATTCTGTTAATAATGAGTGAAGTGCAGTATATTACTCATTGAATTTACAGTTTATTTGGAAAACAGAACTGTGGCCTTCCATGAGTATTTGCAACAATTCTTATAAAATAAAAAATAAATAAAACTGGAGATATAATAAAATTTTGACAACTATCTGATTTGTATAAAACCAATATAAGTGTTTTTTATTTTATATTTTTTGTAATTGTAGCTTCCATTGATTTGAACAATATATAATGCACAAAAACACGTTATGAATGAAAAGACGCATACCACTTGGCTAGTTATGTTGGTTCGATGAGCAAGTTGAACATGAAAGTGGAGAAGATGTAGCAGCTGAATGGAATGCCAGAGCTGGACGAACATCATTAATTGTTCTGTTTATTGAGTAATTGATTAGCTCTAGAAGAACATCCCTTCACTCCTTTGTTCCTTGTCTTCTGATCACTGGCATTAATGTTGTGTTCTGTTGGTTTCTCAACTACCGATTTTAAATTACTCCGACCATTTTCCTTCATATGAGAGACGTTTTGTTGAGCCGCCTTTTTTGAGGTGACTTTGTCTTGGCTCCTAGAGCTGAGTGACGACATTCTGCTGGAAATGCTCTCTCTGTCAACGTCATCATCTGGCCGAGAACGTGGGCACTTCCAGCGAAATATTCCTCCATCTGCACTCACACTCACAATGTAGCTACCATCGGGTGAAAAGCGAACAGCAGTTATGACTGCTGCATGCCCCCTGCCAATATCAGTTGAGATTCCTTCTTTGTACTTCCAAAGCTGAAATACATGATTTCGTATGACATAAGTTAGTATTTATGAGAACAAGTAAGCTGCAGTGAAAAATATTTAACAGCCTTCACACACTGTAACTGATAGTCCACAAATTATTTATTACAGCAAAAAAGATGTCGGTTCAGCTTACCTAAAGTGCAAGAATAATACAGAATTGACAACAGAAAAAAAGCCAGTCTGTCATTACAGAGAATTATTTTTCCCTGTGCAGAAAAGTCAATAGTAGATTAAGCAGTGCATTTATTCATTCATTCACATATGCTTCATGTTCCACAAATGTCATAAAGAAGGAATACCTCCAGGTTTGTGGAATGTGTCGAGGTATACATTAACATAAGCCAAGCCACCATAGAAATTCAAGCTTTATGCTGTATATTAATCTATCATTGATGATTTTTCTGCATAGGGATAAATAATTCTCTGTAATGAGAGATTGGTTTTGTTTCTGCTGTCAAGTCTGTATTGTTCTTGAACTTTAGGTAAGCTGGAATGGCACTTTTGCTGTAATTAATATTTTGTGGGTATCAGTTACAGTGCATGATGGCTGTTAAATATTTTTCACTACAAACACTCTAATGGTTAATGCTATTCACACTTACACCATCTAAATTTAATCCAGTAAATTAGTAAGAAAGCTACCATTTTGAAAAAAAGTGTGTTTTATGATATAGCTGCTGCTTATCTGCTATTAATGGCTTAATCTTTACTTGATTACAAAGTTTTTTTTCAATGAAAATATCTGTTTGCTTCTGTAAATACTGAGTCTCAAGTTTGGGAATCCGTTCTTACAGATTAAAAAGATATTTTCTTTGAAAAATATCGTCCATTTTTAAGCTAGTTCCATTGCTCAAAGCTGGTTGTTGATCCACTGTTGGCTTTCTAGACCTATCACAGCTTCACTTGCGTCAACTGTTGACTCTTATTTGCATTGAGATTGCTCCATCAGCAAGCCAAGGAATTTACGGAAGACCTTGTGATGGTCTTTCTCAATATAGAAAAGGTATGTGATAACCTCTAAAGAAGGAAGGTCTAGGAAACACAAGAGAAGCAGGGAGTGGAAAAAGAGACAACAGACAAAGTGAAGTAGATGTATTGAAGAAGTCTGAGTTGCGTGAAAGTGGGAAATGAAAGGATAGATTGGTTCCAGCAAACAAATGATGTAAAACAGGGCTGTGCATTGTCATATCTCCTCTTCATTGTGAGATAATAACTAATGTCGCAGGAAAAACTGGAGAAGACAAGATGAAAGCAATAGTGTTTGTAGATGACATGATGATATGGGTAAACAAGGATAGAGAAGATTCAGGGACAGCTGGATGCTTTGGAAGGAACTGTGAAATAGTATGGAATGAAATTTAATGTAAACAAATTTGAGGTCCTGGTTACAACTACAAAGAAATATGGTTCAACTAGTGTATTAAGGATTGGAGGTGGACAACTAAAGGAGGTGGACAATGTCAAGTGCTTGGGATGTGTGACAGAGGAAAATGAAAGAAATGAGAAGAATGTGGCAGACTGGCAGATGCATTCCTCGAGCAGTTATTAGCCTGGTAGGACAGGAGTAACAAGGAGAGACAGGACATGGAATGAAAGGGTAAGAGAAATAGTGAAAGAGGAGGGCAGGATAGAAAAATTGTGTATAATATGGTACAGGCACTTAAAGAGAATGGAAAATAAGAAGATTCCCAAGAAGATGCGTGGTATGGAGATGTGAAGGAACAACCAACAGGAGGACAAAGGGATAGATGGCTGATAGGTGTGAAGGCGTGTGTTGTAAAAAGAGACAAGGCCTGGATCAGACTGAATACAAAAAGATGGTGGGAAAACAGCACAAGATGGTGAGGTATACATTCCAAACACACAGCTTGGAGCTGGAAAGAGTTCAAGATGATGACGATCATGATGATGAGGAAGAAGAAGAAATACTGAGTCCTGTTTACAGTACATTATTACTTGTCACACAGCTTTATAAAAAACACTGTTGCTTGCCAGAGAGCTAAAAATGCTTTTCAGTCAATGACTCCAAATATAAAGGTTATTTGCAGAAATAGTAGCTAATGATGTATGTTTTATAATTTCTTTTGAGATGTATAGATTCCTAATTTCTTGGTTTATGTAACTGTGAGCTTATTGAGGATCTTATCAACAGAGTACACTCATTCTGAAACCTGGATGAAGAGGCAGTGTCTACCCAAAAGTTATTTGTGTCTGTTGTACTGTGATTATGTGTGTCACAGTTCAGCGGAAATCAATTTTTATTGTCAGCAACGAAAACCTTTAGGGTGTAAGTGTATTAGGACATGAGTGTAGGAATTCCAAGAGTCTTCAGAATCCTTCTGTGAGGTGTACTGTTACCTGCTATACACAACAATCACACTGCTCAATTCTGCTGAATGTGCATTAGACAGAAATTGACATGGAATGTGGGATTGTTTGTGCCAGACTCAGTATCAGTGGTGAGCATAAAATAATAATTGGATCCTTCTATTGCCCACTAAGCTCATCTCGCTATGTAACTGAAAACTTTAGAGGCAACTTCAGTTTACTTATAAGTTCCCCAGTCATACTGTAATCATTGGTGGAGACTTAAATCATCAAAAAATTAATTGGAAAAAATACAGTTTTGTTTGTGGTAGCTGTCATACCATGTCCGGTGAAATGTTACTAAATTCCTTCTCTCAAAACTACCTATAACAGACAGTTAGGAACGGCACTAATAATGAGAATTACTGGATCATATAAGCCTGACCTATTTGAAGACGTCCACATCGAAAAAGCAGGATGGCGCCAGTAGGTCAGTGCAGTGTTGCATCGGTCTCAGTAGAAAAGCAATTTTATAATAACTCGTTGTGTAAAAAATGTAAAAAACGTGTGATGGAGGGCATCCTACGTGCGAAGTGCAAGTTTTGGTCACATGAAAGGTGTGCGAACATAAACCTGAAGTTCGTAAATGACGATATTTGTTGGACCTGTGGTGATTGTGTGCGTGACAAACATGAAGATCTTCTCAACGTGGTACACACAAAAAAGAAATTATCAAGTTATTAAATAGTGATATTGAAACCATCAAGAAAGAAATAGTGTTCCTGAAACAAGAAAACAAAAAACTCTTAAGTGAAAAAAGTTTGTGGTCTAGTGGAAACAGTGGCGTAAAATAGCCACATAACAATGGTATTGATATTGTTAAACGTGATCTGCAAACCAAAAAACTGTTATTTATGACGAAACGTGATATCGAACTCAGAATATGTCGAAACTACAAATAAATTTACGTGGACTGCAGTAGGTCTTAAGTCCAAAACCAGAACACGAAACCGTCAAGAAAGTAAAAAACAAAAACAAAGCACTAGAAATGGTGCGCCAGTTACACCGAATTAGTTTTCAGCACTAGACTCAGCCAACGAAGCAACGAAAGTAAATATAACGAATCCTCCGAATAAGGCCGAAACAGAAAAATTCTAACACGTGGAAGCACAAAAAAGTTATTAGGGCTACTGTATGTGGACAGCAACGGGAAAAGCCTTTCAGCTCCTGTTCATGAAGCTTTACACAATGAGTAATCTGTACTCGCAAAAGTTAAACCCGAAGCTACGTTAAGCGCTGTAGTCGTGCATTTATCAGAAACAAATAATCTGAAAAAAGAGGATCACGTTGAAATCATTGGTGGCGCCAACTATGTTTATAAAAGCGAGAGCGAGTCAGCACTCACAGTTTTCAGGAAGTTAGTGCCAAAACTGTGCAACACAAATGTTGTCGCGACATGATCTTCTGCAATGGTCATGTGTTAATACAGGAACTGAGGCTATAATTTAGAACTGCTGTAACTATGTAAGAAATTAAATCAGGTGCACTTCCTAAACATAAGCTAACTGCACCGTGAAGAACATACTAGGCACGGACGTCACTTAAACAGAAATGAAAAGCTCAATTTAGTGAACCAGATAATGGAACTTTGTAAGGAGCTGCATAAAACCATTGTCCCAATCATCTAAGATTATAATCAACGAGTTTTATTAGGCTCAGTTTCAAACAACACGCTTTTACTGAACTAAACTCCTTGGTCTGGAAAGAATCAAGAACCAACTTGGAAGTGAGTAACTTGTCATTACAGTGTAGTATTAAAGGCTTGTGTAATAATTCGACTGATTCAGAATACCATGTCACAAAGCTCTGTAAAATATCAGTGCCCTTTAGGATAATGCATCTAAATGTGCAGTATGGTATCTTAGGAATAAAGTCAATTTGCTGCAAGTATTTGTGGTTGAGGATTCACCATACCTGATACGTGTTAGTAATTACAGAACATGGACTAAAAGACAATGAAATTGAGTATGACAAATTAGATGGTAGTGTTAACAGATAGTTACTGCAGGCAACAACACAAAGGGTTGTGGCTATATTTGTAAATAAACATCTTCCATTTAAGAAAATCTCATTTGTTGAACAATAATGCAAAGAAGGAAGAATTGAAATGGCTGGAGTTGTGGTCCACATAAACACTCATTCAAGAAGGTTAGCTAAACATAAAGTTATTGGTATGTACCACCCACCTAATACAGATGTGTTGTACTATCTTGATAGACTTAACACAGCAATTAAGACAAAAATGCCCCACTGACCTTAGCGTAGTTGGAGATTTGAATATGGATGCTAACTCCAGCAGTATAACCTACTTGAAAATAACAGATATATTAAACTCATATAATCTCACAAATATAGTGAACTCTTGACACTAGAGTAACAGAGTCAAGCTCCAGTAAGATAGATTATGTAATAGTCAACAAAAACATAAAAGACAGTGCTAACTTTCAAAGTGTTGATTTTTATTACTCAGGTGTTAGAATATTTAAGGTTAGCTGTACCAACAGCAACAAAGATAACTGAGAAGAAATGCATCCTGAATAGCACCAACATCAGTGCCTTCAAAACTAAATTAGCAGATGAGAAATGGGACACTCTTTACCAAACTAAAGGGTCAGAAAGCAAATAGGAATAATTTTATAGGACAGTGCTGAAGCATCTCAAAGAAATAAGGAGGTTACAAACCAAGTCTCATCTTGAAAGTAATACTAGACTGAAACTTAAACCTAGGCTGATTAAGTTAAGGAAGAATACCTATGATCTTGACTGTTTATATAAGGAAACGAAGATACATACATTTAAGGAAAAGTACAATCAAGCCAAAGACCTTTTACACTTGAGGAAACAGATAAACAATGATGCAATAGATTGTTCAGCCAACATAGGTAAGGCATCCTGGAGACTAATCAATAAGCATCATAAAGCCACCTGCAAGGAACAGAGTGAAGCAGTTAGCATTAGACACAAGGGCCACCTAATGAAAGAACCAAATGAAGTACGTAATTTATTCAATAAGCATTGTATCTCTTCTTTTGACCAACCAGCCGCTATTATAGATCTACAGCTGGCACACCAAACGATGTCCCAGATGGCATACAGCTCAAATTTATGGTGGTGAATCAACAGGAAATGTTTAACACAATACAAAAGCATCTGGATGGGATGGTATCTCAAGTGTAGTGTTAAAGAAAAGTGCCAATGAAATAAGTGCACCCCTTACCTATCTTATCGGCTGTAGTATTTATGAAAATTTATATCCAAATGCCTTAAAAATAAGTGTAATACAGCCAATCCATAAGAAAGGAAATAAAGAAGACGTTTCAAATCGTAGACCAATATCACCAATCCTTGCCTTCAGTAAAATATTTGAAACAGTTATCCTATCACAACTCACAACATTTTTCTCAAGACACAAAATGCTTACCAAATCACAGTATGGGCTTAGAAAAGACCTAAGCATGGCCACTGCTGTTACCAGTTTCTTCCATGAAGTATATAACATAATAGAATGGGGTATGCACACAGCTAGAATATTTCTTGACCTGAGCAAAGCTTTTGACTCAGTAAACCACGAGCTTCTCTTAAAAAAATTGTGAGCATACAATATCAGTGATGCATAAATGAAACTTGTATCCACCTATCTGGTGAGTTGGAAACAGTGTACCAAACTTACACATCAAATTGACAATAAGGTCTTAAATTTATGGTTCTAGGCGCTACAGTCTGGAACCGCGTGATCGCTACGTTCGTAAGTTCGAATCCTGCCTCGGGCATGGATATGTGTGATGTCCTTAGGTTAGTTAGTTTTAGTAGTTCTAAGTCCTAGGGGACTGATGACCTCCAAAGTTAAGTCCTATAGTGCTCAGAGCCATTTGAACCATTTTTATCTTAAATTTTAAATCCACAAATGAAACAGTGACACAGGGAGTCCCTCAAGGCTCAGTTCTTGGACCTTCCCTCTTTTTAGCATATATTAATGACGTATGCCCCATTAACTCACACATTGTAAATTACGCTGATGACTCCTCAGTTTTATTTCATGGTAAAGATTGTGAGGAACTGAAATTTTCAGCAAGTAATGGGATACTAGAATGATGTTCATATTTTCATGCACAAGGATTAAAGGTCAATGTAAATAAATCCCAGATGCTGATATTTACGTCTGGCAGCTCACACCACTCATGCGTAAACGAGGTATGTGGCATAGTGGCAGAAGAAGAAAATGAGTGTAAATTTCTAGGTGTCCATCTGGACTCAAACCTCCCTTGGATTAGCCACATTAATGCTGTATGTTAAAAAGTCAGCAATGGGCTGCATCTTATGAGCCAACTGTCCAAAATGCCGCCCACCCATGCGCTTAAAACTGTGTATTATGGGACAATCTATCCCCATCTTAGCTACTGTATAGAAATATGGGGTTGTGCTGCATACATTCACGCTAACAGAGTACTAATGCTACAAGAAAGAGGGTTTAGGATTGTACATGGAATAGGCTATAAAGACTCCTGCCGTGGTGTTTTTGGACAACACAAGTACTTCACCTTATAGTCTTTGTATCTTTAAAAATTAATTACTTTTTCTGTCTCACAGAAAACTGAGGTAATTAAATGTAGTGATATATATGACCACGACACCAGGTCCAAAGAGAATTACTACTGACAAAGTGCAAGATTAAAAATGATGGACAAGAGCCCATATACTAAGGGACTAATATGGTATAATAAATTGCCAGAGTCAATGAAAAACTGTAATAAAAAGCAATTCAAATTAAAACTAAGAGAATTCTTAATTGAAAAGTGTCTCTATTCACTCAACAAATTTTAAATGGTTAAGTTTAAGAGCTGTAAAATAATGTATAAAAAATAATTGGCTGTATTAATATGTGTAAGATGTAATGTATTTTGACAAACATCAATTTAGTGTTTAATTACTACCTGTAAGGCTAACAAGGGGAGGCCGCCAATTGTGAAATTCAGATTCGATTCATACTGCGCATAATAAAAGCTCATGGCCAGAGGTGTAATGTGGCAAAGCACCAAGATGCACTTCTCAGCCGTTGTCGAGAAAATCGACAGTTACAAGAAACCGTTGCGGTGAATTACTCTCTACGATTTATAATTTCCTACAGCGTTGTGGCGCAGCGATAAGCGCTCGGGTTCGTAATCCGAATGTCGCCGGATCAAATCTCGCGCAATGCAATTTTTTTTTAAATATTTGTTTTTGTAATTCAATAAGTTGTTGAAAGTCGTTTGTCGTGGAAAAACTGGCGACTTCGAGCATGATTAGTTTTCCGTAAACAAAGTTGTATTTCACAAATGTTATTAATTGTCTTCCTAATGTTTACACGTGTAGTTAATGGAAGACATAGAAACGATATTCCGAAACGAATACGTATAGTGTAAGTCAAACGTTCGAATAAGAGTAGAGACCCCACTATATATATATATATATATATATATATATATATATATATATATATATATATATATATATATATATATATATATATATATATATATATATATATTTGAATTACAAAAAACAAATACTAAAAAAAAAAGGTTGCATGGCGCGAGATTCGATCTGGCGACTTTCGGATTACGAACCCGAGCGCTTACCGCTGCGCCACGATGCTGTAGGAAATCATAAATTGTAGAGAGTATTTCACCGCAACGGTTTCTTTTAACTGTCGATTTTCTCGACAACGGCTGAGAAGTGCATCTTGGTGCTTTGCCACATTACACCTCTGGCCATGAGCTTTTATTATGCGCAGTATGAATCGAATCTGAATTTCACAATTGGCGGCCTCCCCTTGATATAAATACATTTTATGTTTGTAACTGTACTTGATGTTTGCAAATGCCATCATACTGATGACTCCATGCAAAAGAATGTAAATAAATAAATAAAGTATCAGTGACCATTATTCTTTTGTAGTAACAATAATTACCAAAATTACAAAGGACAATTACAACAAGCAGATAGATATAACTGTTCAGTAAACTAGATTTAAAAAAAACACTAGAGTCATATCTCAGTGAGGAACTTGAAATGTTCAGCAAAGGGCAGGAGCATGTAGAGGACCTAGGGTTCAAGTTTAAAAGAATTGTTGAACGTGCTCTGGACAGATATGTACCCAATATAACAGTTCATAATGGAAATGAGTCTATAATTTACAGTTACTGTAAAATAACAGATTACTGCATAATACATGTAAAACAAAGTGTAAGGCTATAGGTAGAGAGATATGAATGAAACACATTTGGCTGTCAAGAGAGCAATGCATGTTGGCTTCAGTGACCATTGCAGCAGAATATTGTTGAAAGATATTTCACAAAACCCAAAGAAATTCTGGTCATATGTTAACACTGTCAGTGATACCAGAGTTAATGTCCACTCCCAAACAAATTAGACAGCAACTGAGATTGAGGGTATCAAAGCAAGAGCTACAATTTGATACGTTCCTTTACAAAGGAAAACCCAGGTGAACTGCTCCAATTTAATCCTCACACCACTGAAAAGATGAATGAAATAATTGTTAGTGTTAGTAGTGTTGAGAAACAGCTGAAATTGTTAAAACCAAACAGAGCTTGATGGGATTTCTATCAGATACTATATTGGAGCTGCAGCTGTTAGCCCTATCACAGATCCTGAACAAACAATTGTGCCCAGCTATTGGAAAAAAGCAGAGGTCACACCCGTCTACAAGAAGGGTAGTAGAAGTGATCCACATAATTAACTTCCAGTCTACTTGACACTGATTTGTTGCAGAATCTTATAACATAATCTGAGCTGAAACATAATGAGGTATCTTGAGCAGAATGACCTCCTGAATGCCAACCTCCATGGGTTCCACAAACCTTTATCGTGAAAAACCCAACTTGCACTTTCCTCACACTGGCAGCTTTGGATCAAAGCTGTCAGGTAGATGCAATATTTAGTGATTTCTGAAAAGCACACCTACAGTTATTGTCAGAAGTATGATCATATGGGACATCAAGTGAAATTTTGTGACTGGACTGGGGGCTTTTTGATAGGGAGAACACAGTATGTTGTCTTGGGTGGAGAGTCTTTGTCAGATATGCAGAAGTAACTTAGGATGTGCACCAGGGAAGTGTGCTGGGTCCATTGCTGTTGGTGTTGTATATTAATGACCTTGCATATAGTATTAATAGTAACCTCAGGCTTTTGCAGATGATACAGTTATCCGTGATGAAGTTTGGTCTGAAGGAAGCTGCATAAATATTCAGTCAGATCCTGATAAGATTTCAAAGTGGTGCAAAGACTCGCAACTGATATTGTATTGTTTTGTTGAAGAACTGTCTTAGGGTGTACCAGTTTCACAATTTTGTCACCACCATATTTCAGACACTCCTGATTGATATTGCCTGGTCCAGGTGATTAACCTTTCTTTCCTGCTTTCAATGCCTGAAGTACTTCACTTTCTAAAATGTGGATGTCATCATCTTCATGTCCATCTACTTCCACTGTTCCTTCTTCTAGATATTCTTCTCTGTCCTCATTTAATAATACTGATATTGTTCAGAAATGTAAAATTATGCATTTCACAAAACTAAAAAATGTAGTGTGCTATGACTATAATGTCAATGACCCACTGTTGGGATCAGCCAGTACCTGGTTGTATCACTTTGTAGGGGTATGAAATGGAATAATCATATAGGCTCACTTGTAGGTAAAGCAGATGGTAGACTTCAGTTGGTAGAGTACTGTGAAAGTGCAATCAGTCTACAGGGGAGACTGCTTACAAACCACTTGTGTGGCTGGTTCCAGAATACTGCTCAGGTGTGTGGGACTCATCCATATAGGAATAACAGGGTATATTGAATGTATACAGAGAAGTACAAGATGAATGTCAGAGGTTTGTTAGCTCCATGGAGAGTTTCACACAGATACTGAAGGAACTGATGTCACAGACTCTTGAAGATAGATATAAAGAAAGTCTCTTGACAAAATTTCAAGAATAGGCATTAAATGATGACACCAGGAATATACTGCTCCCCCTCTGTATTCCTTGCTTAGGGATCATGAGCATAAAATTATAATAATACCGCAAGCACAAAAGCATTCAAACAATCATTCTCCCTGCAATCCATATGTGAATGGAATGGGAGGATCCTAATAATGGGTACAATAGGACATACCCTCTTCCATGCAGCTCACAGTGACTTGTGGAATATAGATGTAGTTTTGCTTTTGGTGCACTCTCACAGAATACAGTTCCATAAGGCAATAGGAGTAAAAATGATAGCAACCACAACCGTGCAGCAGAGTGGTGGCCAATGGAAATAGAGGTCCTCATTAGAGGAAAACAAAATGCATTCCTTCAGTGGTTGAATAATAAATCTGAAGAAACAAGATCAATATACAAGGAAAACAAGAATGAAGTGATGAAAAAAATAAGGATGGCAAAAAATGAAGCATGGGAAAGAACATGTGCCAAGGTTAATAGCAAATTAGGATTTGGGAGAGCAAAAGAAGCATGGTCAGTATTAAAAGGGCTTCGACAGGGTACAAAAAACAAAACCAATCTCCAACTGATAACACAAAAAGAATGGGAAGAGTATTTCCAAACATTATTAAATGAGGACAGAGAAAAATATCTAGAAGAAGGAACAGTGGAAGTAGATGGACATGAAGATGATGACATCCAGATTTTAGAAAGTGAAGTACTTCAGGCATTGAGAGCAGGAAAGAAAGGTAAATCACCTGGACCAGGCAATATCAATCAGGAGTGTCTGAAATATGGTGGTGACAAAATTGTGAAACTGGTACACCGTAAGACAGTTCTTCAACAAAACAATACATGGAGATTCAATACCCAACAAGATGAAGCTAGGTTACATTAATACCATATTTAACACAGGGTATGGCAAAATTTGTTCAAACTATTGACAAATTTGTGTTACAAACACATTAATGAGAATTTTTGCGAAAGTAATTAAAAACAAACTGGAAAAAATTTTTAAAACCCAAGAAAAACAATGGGGTTTCATGGCTGGGAGATCATGTGTAGAGCATATTTTCACATTACAACAGATTTTGGAGAAACATAGGGAAAAATTAAAAAATATAGGATTAATTTTCATAAATCAGGAAAAAGCGTAGGCCTATGATACTGTTCCAAGAAAATTACTTTGGAGAGCACTACATATGGCAAACATAAACCCTTCCTTGATTAAAATAATACAACAGATGTATAAAGATAACATTTGCCAAGTGAAAATGGGTAATAAGCTTCCACAGAAATTTAGAACAAGCAAAGACCTTTTACAGGGCTGTCCCATATCACCATCATTACTTAAAACCTATATAGATATTAGCCTTAGAACATGGTCTCATAAATGTAATAGTATGGGTCTTAGAAATAAGAGATGGAGTTTACCTATATCATTTATTGTTTGCTGATGATCAAGTAGTCGAAGCACAAGATGGGGAGAATGCTAACTATATGTGCAATCAACTAGCAGTAGCATACAAAACTTGGGGTTTGTAATTACCAAAAAACAGAACACTTGACTAATGATTCAAATGAGCTACACATTGAAGGAAAGAAAATCAAAAAGATAAACACTTTCTGTTATTTGGAATCCATTTTAGAATTGAGGGAAAATCAGAGCCAGAAATCAACAAAAGAATTAGTAGCGGATGGAAGGTCATTGGGATGCTTAACTCAGTCTTATGGAACAGAAATGTAATGAGCAGAACTGAAAAATTAATATACAAATCTATATTAGAGAGTTTGGTTCTGTATGGAACAGAGACCTGGACAATTAATCTGAAGCACATTAAAAAATTACAAGCTCTAGAGATGGACTTCTGGAGAAGATCAGCAAGACTCTCCAGAAAAGAGTAGATATGGAACACCAAAATAATAAGGAGAATGGGAATAAAAGAAAGAATATATGACATAATGGATAGGAAGAAATTGCAGTGGTACGGGCTAGTATGACGAATGGAGGAAGCCAGAATACCAAAATTGATGCTGGAGTGGGAACCGGAGGGGAGAAGAAGAAGAAGAAGAGGACAACCTGTGACCACCTGGCTTCAAAATACACAGCACACAATGCGGAGAATAGGTACAGAGGAAGAGAACAAACAAAATTGAAACACCTGGAGGAATATTTTGAAAATATAGTTTAAAAACCTTTATTCTGTGTGTAATAATTTCTGAATAAATTATTATGTTGGAGATAAGCCTCTGTAATAAGGGAAAGCTCAAAATAATAATAATAAGACTTGATTGATAGCAATGTTTCGGAATATATTTTCCCTCATTTCCATGCCATGCCATGTAATCACATTACATGAAACAGTCTCTTATCCAAAGTGTAATGGCTAGTTTGATGGAGCTACCTAATTTTAGATTATTTTGCAATGAATGCAAATACAATATGCCTAAGTGGAAGTACTAACTGCAAGAGAGTGTAAGTGATGTATAAAGGGTAAATGATAGTGACTGAAAAAAGTGAAAGAGAATGGAATAACTCATTAGGTTCAGGAAGGAAACATTCTTTCATGAATTCCAACAGGAAGATAAGAAAAACAAAATGAGAAACATGAACAATAAAATATTTAAAAATTCTGATCTCTGTAGAGGAAATATAATGTTTGATACTTCAACAAAATTTCAGAATATAGGTGTACCAACCTTAACATACATATCACTGCTTGATGTGACAATTGATTTTCCATCTGGAGAAATATCAAGTGAAGTCAAGCCCGATGATATTGAACCTTCAAGTGTCCGTATCAGTGAGCCATCAAAAACTTCCCAATAACAGATCTTGCGATCAGCTCCTACTGTAATGACCTGGACATCACTTGGTATGAAACGTGCACACAGGAATTCTGAATTTGCACTAAGGACTTGTTTTAGAGTTAGGCACCTGCAACAAACTTTGCATGTTAGGAAGATAATTAAATTTCATATGAACAAGGTTTAATATTCTGGTAAATACAATAAAGTGTAGGTCATAGTGAAAGACCAGTTGGGTGTAGTGAAGCTGTGATCAGGTATAATTCATGGATAAAAAACAACTTCATACAAGTAAGTGAAGTGGCTGCCCACCACTAAATGGTCATATTTAATCAACAATATAATCCTCTGTAACTGCCCACCAAGTGTGATTGCTGCAAGTCCTGTGAGAGGAATGGACATTAGTGATTGGAGTTCATGTCATATTTCATGCCTTAACATAGTCTATGCCACTGATATTGTCTCCTGAACGAGATATAAAATAAGAGCCACAGTTGTCCATCATGGACATGTACTTCAAATTTAATCACTCATTAATCTGCATAATCTTGTTTATTTTTAAAATTGTCATGTCTAACAACTCCAGCATTTAGTTATTAGGAACATTTAAAAAATAGAACCCAGGAAGAAAGTAGGCCTACTTGGCTGATTATTCTAATGTAGACTAGCAATAGAAAATCCTGTAATTTAGTTGAAACTGCTTAACAATAGATCTGTCTGGATTTCAGTTTATACGTCTACTGAACAACATGTGGATTCTGTATTATCCTAGCATTTGGTTCAATGATGGAGGCAGTTAGGGACCTAATATCACATAAATGCAAATAATGCAAGTAAATTAAGTAAGATAATTTTAAAATAATAATTATTACTTCTATATCTCAAATGTGTGACCTCCTTCATACCATGCCTGACAAAAGAAGTGAACCACACAGAAGACTTGATGAGATGTCAATGTCACTTCATATACACACACACTATCAGCAGGTATATGAATGACTAAAGTTATAATTTTCTGTGACAGATAAAATGGTCACCAGGTTGTGTTAGTGTTGTTCATGTCTAATGTTGTTTCCAGGCCTGATAAGGCATGTAAGGGGTATGAAACAGTGAGATATTGAGTGAGCACTGTAGAGGGCACAGGATGTGCGTTGAACATGTGATATGGTGTTATCAGACCCAACAGTTTAAAAGAGTCCTCACTATGGTTCTCCATTTGGTTGGCCAGTCAAATAGTGCAGTATCCAGACTTGTTAAATGTACAGATGTGACAGTGACCCAATGTTGGACTGCATGGAAACATGAGGGCAAGCCTACTTGTCAAGATTCTGGTCAACCATGTTGACCATCACAAGGGATGATCACTGTACTGGACACCAAGCACATCATAATCCCTTCACATCTTTGCCTGTCATCCAGAAAAACAATAAATGCCCTGCAACATTTTGCATCATCTTGCACCATCGATCAGAGACTAGCAGCAGTTGAACTAAGGAATGACCATCCAATGCATAGAGTTCCTTTAACACCACAATAAAAATGGTTGTTTGGAGTGGTGACACGACTGGGAGGATTCGAGTGCTCATTAGTGGTGCTGCATTGTATTCAGTGATAAATTATATTTCTGCACTAAGCCAGCTGGTTGTGAGTATGGCAGCAACTTGGGGAGAGGTCCCGTTATTTCATTGTTTTGGAGAGCACAGCAGTGTTAAACCTGTCATCATGATGTGAGAAGCCATCGGGTATGATTTTGGGTCAGGGTTGGTAGTGATTAAGGGATTTCATATGGCACAACAGTACATCATGGGCATCATGGGCTCTTATGTGTTACCTTTTATGCAACAGTATTATGGTGCCATTTTTCAACAGGACAATGTTCACCCATACATGGCACTTGTCTCTGAAATGTCTGCATGATGTTGAGATAGTACTGTGGCCAGGAAGATCCTCAGATCTGTCCCATATAGAACATGTGTGGGATCAGCTTGGATGTCAACTCCATCCTAGTGCCAGTGTCCAGGATGTTAAGAACCAGTTAAAACAGTTGTGGGCCAGCTTACCATAGGAGAGAATACAACAGCTTTATTACATCCTTCATAGCCAAATCAGGGCATGCATCCAGGGCAGAGGGCATGCAATGTCATAATGATAAGTGGGCAAGCATGCTCATTGTCGAGGTTTGGTCAAACACATCTGACCCTCAAAGGGAGGATCACCATACTGTGCACCAAGCACATCACAACCCCTCTGCATCTACCCCTGTCATCCAGAGAAAAGCAGTAGACTACCTACAACATTCTGTGTCATCCCACAGCATTGGTCAAAGACTAGCAGCAGCCAAACTATGGCATTACCATCCTGTGCCCTGGCTGCCATTAACATCACAACACAAATGGCTGCATCTGGAGTGGTTCAGTGTGAATGGGAAGCATGGACTACTGATGAATGGCATCATATTTTCAGCAATGAATTGTGGTTCTGCAGTACACCAGATCACCAGATGATGATCATCAGCGAGTAAGGTGGCAGCCTGGGGAGAGATCCCATTCTTCCAGTGTTTTGAAGAGGCACAGTGGTGTTATTTGTGGTGTGGCAAACCATTGGGCTGACTGCATGCAACAGCTAGAAGTGACTGAGGGAACACCGGTGGCACAGTGGTATGTCAAGACATCCTGCATCCTCATCCATTATTAATTTTGTCATGTGACAGTATCATTGTGTCATTTTTCAGTAGGTTAATGCCCATCCTTATGTAGCATGTGCCTCTATCAACTGCCTGTGTGAAGCTGAAATACTCTCATGTCCAGAAAGAACCGCAGGTTTGTCCCCAATAGAAGATGTGTGGAAGGAATCAGGTTGGACATCAAACCCATCCACCCCAGTGCCAGGACTTCAAGGACATCAAGGACCAATTAAAACAGTTGTTGGGCAGCTTGCCACAGGAGAGGATACTATGGATTTATGAAACCCTTCCCAACCAAATCAGTGCAAGCATTCAGGAGAGAGACGGTGCAACATCGTAATGATAAGTGGGCTCATACTGCTAAGTTCTCTGTAAATCTGACTCACTTTCATGCTCACTCAAATATCATCACATATTTTCACAAACTGTGAATTTTCATCTTCAACTTTTATAGTCCTGTCTTGCTCAGTTGCGTGTAATATTACGGTATATTAATAATTTTTACTTATGGACCGTGAATTTTCATTTCATTTTCTCCTCCCCTTTGGATACCTCACCCGTTTTCTCAGGCATTGAAATATAGTTGGCCTTCCACTTCTTCTGCTTTTCTTCTGATTCACAGTGCCAGTGAGCAGGATTAAAAAGAACTGGTGCATTCCAGTAGAAAAAAGAAGTAGGCTGTCAAACATATGGCTCTGAGCTTGAACCTCATCACTGGATTGCTTAAAGTTGGCCATAGCTATTGCATAGTCCTATTGAGTACATATGAATTGCACTTTCTTTTCACACATCAGTAATGTAAAAGCAGTCAGTCTTTTCATTCCCCAATGAATACACCACTTTGTCTTGAACTTTTTACCGAGCGAGGTGGCGCAGTGGTTAGACACTGGACTCGCATTCGGAAGGACGACGGTTCAATCCCGCGTCCGGCCATCCTGATTTGGGTTTTCCGTGATTTCCCTAAATCAATCCAGGCAAATGCCGGGATGGTTCCTCTGAAAGGGCACGGCCGACTTCCTTCCCTAATCCGATGAGACCGATGACCACGCTGTCTGGTCTCCTTCCCCAAACCAACCAACCAACCTTGAACTTTTATGGGACATTAAATATTCCACTATGAAACTACAGAATGCAGACCTACATGAAATTAATATATTAAAAATTATGTATGTTCCTGGTAACTCTGTTTCAAATGAAAAAGTCCATTGTTACTAAGTACCATTACTTCAGAATAGTATAATGTATAACAGTGAACCTGTAAAAAATAAACCAGTTGCTGATTGTAGTCATCAGCTGATTAACATCAGTCATAGTTCATAAATTTATGGTTTCATGATGGTTTGCCATAAATTCTCCATCAGTGTTATATACACAATTAATATGCTACATGATAATTCAGAAATGTTTAGTTAGTCAACAAAATGACAATTATTCCAGTATAGCTGGTTTTGGTCACTGCATAAATTATTTTTGGATTATATTATGGCCACAGAAGTATATTAACAAATTACTCCATTTTTAACAATATACCACATCAAAACTGATGGTTAAATCGATCTTTCCCTCAGTAGCTAACAAGGAGAACCAAACATAAGTCATTCTCTGTCACAATCAAAACTTCATAGAGTGAAAGAAGGGTGAAAATAAAGGGACACACAGTTTGACTTAGGAGCAAACACCCAATAGTTTCAAACAAAATGAGGGTTACAGTTTCAAAATAACTGCAACAGTCTGCTTGCACAGTATCATAACAAGTGAGTCAGTAGGGCACAGATCAGGCTAAGTTTTCAAATTTTTGCGATCTGTGTTCATATCCAACTGTGTGCTTTTTTATCACAGAAATATGTGGCATCATGAAGCACAGTGATTTACTGAGAAAAGAAATAGGCATTTAAAATCTTATTAAAATAGTTTATTAACAGTAATGGAAAACAAAAAACATATAAATTCTATAAAGAGTGTTCAAATGGAAAGGTACAAAATGTTGTAAGAACCAGATCAGGTGCAATTTTCATATGCTTCTTTGGGATAACATAGTGAGACACCTTCGGACAAACCAGAGTCAAAGCAGGACAGCATGCAATAGAAGCATGCATCATCACCTCCCCGTAAAAGATTCAAAGCTGCGCCCTCAGCATGAAGCTGATGCTCAGCCTCTTTCTCAATGTCTGAGGTCCAATACGTATCGAATTCCTTCAGCATGGATAAACCATTGACAGTGACATGCACTCTGAGACAGTCCATAGCCTACGGAAGTCCATTAAGAGCAAATGGCCTGGGCTTCCCATGGAAGGACCGATTTTGCTCCATGATAATATGTGTCCACACTTCTCCATTGTCACACAAAGTGTAATGGCCAAGTTCCAGTGGGAACTGCATGAGCATCCACCCTACAGCCCAGACATGTTGTCTGGTCACAACCACATGTTTGGTCCACTAAAAAAAATATGGCAAAGAGAAGTGCTTCAACTTGGATGACAAATTGAAGGACACAGTGGAGGACAGGCTCTTGTCATAACCAGAGGAATTCTGGGAACAGTGAATCCTTCAGCTTGTGAAACAGTGGAATAGTTGTGCTCAGGCCTCTGGTGATTACTTTTGAATAAAGACTTCAGTTATGCTCACAGTGTTGTTTTGTAGTTTTTCTCTTGAATAGCACTCATCACATTAAATTTCCTTGTATGATGGATGTTTAGCAATAAAAACATGTATTAACATATTTGTTAAAGGGAAGACAGTTTTGTCGACCTGCAATGTGTACATTTATTGACAAATGAAGAATTACATTTTCTGATTGCCCAAGTGTCCCTTTCCCGTCACACAGCAGAGGGAAATCACGTGTAGAAGTGATTTAATTAAAATATGCAACTTGACCATCAACTGCAGGCTCCAAGTTTTGAGCAAATGCTTCAATATGCCTAGTCTGGCACGAAATTATCACCAGATCATGAGGTACCTAGCAACGTTAATGAGGCTGGTTTACCTTATGATATCCACACTAAAAAATCTG
This sequence comes from Schistocerca americana, assembly GCF_021461395.2. Lineage (NCBI taxonomy): Eukaryota > Metazoa > Arthropoda > Insecta > Orthoptera > Acrididae > Schistocerca > Schistocerca americana. Next base: position 382,679,366 of record NC_060124.1, read on the forward strand.
ACTGTGGCATATATGCTTCCACATATTGCTTGAGGTGTTCTGAATTTTATGCTATGAATGTTTTTGTGATAGATATAACCCTGGTATATGCATTGGTTCTCTTGAAGTATGAAAGTAAAAAATTGAAATAAAGATTGAAGCACTAGAATTTATATGTTTTTCACTTACAGTTATTGATACAACATTTGTGATGATAAAATCTATTCTTAATAATATTTGAAATGTTTATTTCTTTTGTCAATAATTCCATTGTATTTCATGTCACAAAAATTGTTGATGACACATACTTCTGCAACAACAAATGACTATTAAAAGAAGAAAAAATATTTGTGTGTGTGTATTTGGGGGGGGGGGGCAAAACTTTGAAACCATGCTGTAAACCCCTACACTACTAAAGAAGCACTCGTTCTCTCACTTTGCAAGCAGTCATTTTCTCTGAAACTATTGGGTGTTGGCACTCAAGACAAGATAGGTGTCCGTTTATATTTTCATCCTATGTAATTTTGACTATGTCAGAGAGTGAACTATTGCCAGTTCCCCTCATAAGTGTACAGTGCCTTTTTTCAAGGGGTGCTAGTTTCACAAGATATGTAGGACAGCTTCTATGAATTTTGGGAAGTAGGAGACATGTAACGGCAAATATGAACCTATGAAATTGGTTTGTGAGTCTTTCCTTGATAACTCAGTAAGAGAATTGCTTACAAATAGCAAGGTTGTGGGTAGGAGTCCTGTTCCAGCACACTGTTTTAATTTGTCAAGAAATGTCAAAATTGTTATAGGCAAGAGAACATGCAAAAAATATACTGTTATGGCTAATAAGATTTGAAGATGCTTGCTGTGATGAATGAAACTGGTTATACAGAGCAATAATTATTTATTTCTGGAAGATTTGGTGAGTGGCATCATATATTGAAGTTTGATGTCTTCAATTAGGAATGTCTCTCTCACTAGTTGGTACACTAGTCTAAATCTTATTGTCTTTGAGAGACCTAGTGCTCTTTTTTGGATAATTTGATTTTACTTTTTCTTGTGTTTCTAGATTTTTTCTGTCAGGTGGTTCCATACAACCTCTATCCCATAGGCCAGGATTGGCAAGATTTTTGTGATGAATAATTTCCTGGCCATTTATAGACTGAGTAGGTGGATGTTTTTGATGTCCTATATTGCTATTATTGATTGGGCTGTACATTCTGTTGTATGTTTTGTGAAGCATTTGGCTGTTGGTTGCAATGTCACCCCTAGGTATTTAATGTCTGATGAGATTTTTATTTTTTGTCCTCTGATGTTGATTTCTGCATTCTTGAGTGTTTTGCCTCCTTTTCTGAAAACCACCATTTCGGTCTTTGTTATGTTTATGTGTAGTTTGTGTTCACTGCACCATTCATCTATTTTCTCGATGATTTTATGCAGCTTCTGTACATCTGTTGATCCTACTGCTATGTTGTCAGTGTATGCATATATGTGTACAGCTTCTTCATATATTCCAGTTCACAGTACTTCTTCAGTGGCAAGAATGTACAGCAAAGGGCTCATTGAGTCACCCTGTTAGACTCCGTTTGATTGCAAAATGAGGTTCGAAAAAGAGAGGTTGTCTGATATTGTGATTAAGTTGTATTCGAGGATTGACTTGATTATTCTTGTCCATACGCTATCTTCTCCCATAAGTGTTGATCTTCCAAATCTGAAGCCCATTTGTGGTTCTGGGAGGTGACTGTCCATGCAGGCTTTGATTTTTTTGTGTGACTATCTTTGAAAACATCTTGAACTGAGTATTTTGAAGAGCTATGCCTCTGGTACTTGTTTGTGTCTGTTGGGTCTCCTCTACCTTTGTAGAGAACTTTTATTATTGAGTGTCTCCATTGGGTCAGAATTCTTCCAAATTCCAGGCATTTGTTGAATAGTTTGATCCATAAGTGTTGGAGAGCCTCTTTCGCATCTTGTATATGTTCATTATATATATTATCGGGTCCTGCTGCTTTCTTGTTCTTTAGTGTTTTTTTTTTTTTTAACTTCTTTTACGTCTTCTTCATTTAGAGGTTCCCAAACATTGTCTTTTTCCTTTGTTTGATGTTGTTTCTCTTTCTTTGGGGGCGTTTGGATTCTTCATTTGTTCAGTATCTTACTGAAGTGGTCTTTCCATTCCTTCATGTTTATATTTGGTGTATGAGCCTGTTTTCTTGGTCTTGCTGCTATGTATGGGTCTTTTGCTGCTTCATCCACTTCTCTTTTTGCCTCTTTTTCTATGTATTCCTTTTATTCTCTTCTATTAGTTTTTGGTAGATTTTCCTCTCTTCTGCATATAGTTTGCATGTTTCCTCATGGTGCGGGTTTCTTAATCTGTGGAGCATTCTTAGATCAGTGTTCCTTTTGCTATAGCATTCAGCATCAGACCATCTTTTTGCCATCCTTGTTTTTGGGTTTGTTTGTATCACTGAATTTTGTTCTTTTTGTTTGTCAATCAATTTATTATTAATCCTTAAAGTCAATCTATTTAAGAAACTGAAATTTCTTAGATAAGCAACTTCTTTTTCAAATTTCAAGAACATAGCTAATAATGATAGTTAGTGCACTGTAGCTGCATGTGTCATCTTTCTCTTACCCCTCCAGTTCTGAGTACAGCCCACATCATTGAATCTTTTAACTATTTATGTACAAAAATATGTTATAGACTTGCCCACTATGCATTTAATAATGTGTGGCATGTGATATAATTATTATTGTAGTTGAAAAATGCAATGTAAGCAGAAATATTTATGATAAACATGATTTCTTGCCATTTTTTAGAAGTGTATATGAAGAATCATGAAAGCCAGATCATATTTTTCCAAAAATTTCACCTGCACAGCTTAAAGACATAACCCATCTCTATTTACTAAAAAATTTAGTCCCTTTTAGAGTTAGCCTTTTCAATCTGACTGTTGATCTAAATGTACCAGGTCAACACAGAGGATACAGGGAACCAATCAGTTTCTTGCACATTCTCCACACTATATGCCACTCAATTTTTCTTAAGGGTCATAATAAAAGAGGAAGTGTACCATCATAAACCAGTTAAGCTGGGCACACTTTGAGACAAGGTTCAATCAGTGAACACTGAAAATCGACTGAACACTTTGGCAGAAGCTATGGAACAATGGTGAAGGCCAACAATTTGAACATTTCCATTAGGCATAAATCAAAATATTTAGGTTAACCCGGAAGGTACACTTGTAGATACACAAATGAATTTTCTGTGACATTTTTATGCTGCATCGTGGAGTTTCTGAAAGATTATACTTCAGATATAAATTGAAATATGTAGTTCTTCCAGAAATATAACTACACCTTTACAAACACACTGTGACTTGCCAAGATAGACTAGAAAGATGTACCATATATACTCTAATAATCCGTGCCCTCGAATAATCTGCACACCCCAATTTTGAGGAAGAGGAAAGAAAAATTATTTTTTGCTTTAATTTGTTTTATTTACAAAAAAACATTGTTCCAACATTATGATGTGTTCAAAAGTATGTGTAATAACTACTGGTTTGAAGCAACTCTGCTGTACAGGTTGATACATCGTTACAACACAACCGATACAGTGGTGTGCAGCTGGCCAGCTGGTGGGCGGGCAGCCAGCGGCAACCAGCTGGCCGTCTGGCCCATTAGACAGGCGGGCGGCCGGGGAACATTATCACCGCCAGCCGGAAATCTACGCGTACCTAAAATAGCAAAAAAAGAAATGTGAATTATCTTGTTTAAGAATTTGTTAATACGGTATGTGCAATAAAATATTTTAGTCAATACCAGTATGTTTCCTCTCTTACCACTCTATTCATCACTTTCATCGTCATCACTAGTGGGAGAATCATTGTCATCTTCACCATCTTCCCATAGAGCGTCGTCCTCTGTTCCATCCAGTAAATTTGTGATATTTTTTGAAGGATTTTTCCACCAGTGGTTGTGGAATGGAGTCCCATGCACTTTTCACCCATTCACAAATCTGGGACAAATCTGGTTTACAGCGTAGATTTATCACATAACGATGAAAATTCACTATCTTTTTCTAGTAATCGCCTGGAAGCCACTGAGTGATAGTAGTTTTCCTCTGGAATCCTAAACCATTTCGGTTGAAAAATCTTGATAGCCAGCCCGGCTAGCTTTGAAACTGGTAATGCCTAGTTCTTTGGCTAAAGACAATGCTTTAAGTTGGCACATTTCACTTGTCACCACGCATCCGTATTGTCGCTTCTCATCTACATAATTGCAGAGCCTTTTCTCGAGGTCTGGGTGCTTCGCTTTTTGGCCGTGAAATGCCCAGCAATTACTATTAGTTTCTTGAAGCTGCGTTTTATTTTTTCTCCAGTCGTGAATACAACTCTCACTCACATCGTACTTTCTTCCTGCCGCACGGCTTCCAATATTATCGGCTTCTTCAACAATTTTCACTTTTTCTTTAGCTGTGTACAAGTGATAATGAGAAATAGTAGCCATAATTAACAAGTTTGAAGATGTTAATACTTCACTCAGTGGCGCCGATTTAAGGGGGGCAAGGTACTTTGTACCCCCCCAATAGTTAAAAGTAGGGGCCTCGCCCCCCAATATTCAAACATGCATTTCTCAATGCTCTCTCCCCCTTCCTCATCCTTTCCTGGGAAATCTGTTAAAACGTGCACATACATTTTTGCATAATAATATGTAATGATTATGTAGGAAAAAAATACCGATTTTACGAGCTATTCCCTATTCCTTTCTGCTACTCCTCAATGTCTGCATATGGCAAATTGTCATGACAGGGTTTGTCCCCTGCATGTGTACTATTTGCACACTTTTACTGTACGGAGGTATGCAGGGAACAAAAGCTCACCATGAGCTCGCAGCGCTTTGGCTGCTAGGACGAGCTCCACAGCAGCCTGCTGGCAGCTTGTAAAAGAAACTAATGAGCAATAGTGACACTGAATTTGATGACAATCGCTAGAAGGACTAGGTAACATTAAAGACTCTTCATTCATTTTTGTAAATTCTACTGACAGTCACTAGGTACAACACCACACAAATCAGCACCAGCTCCAGGGATTTTGCCGCACCACGCGAATATGTCAAGTGCCCCCCTTTTTTGACATAGTAAACTTTTCCCACAACGTATTTCATACATTACGCCTTATTTTCTCATATCACACTCATTCGTCTCTTTGTTGTGAATATGCCTTTAATATCAAAGTAGCAGTCAGTGATACATTTACAGTGCAATACATTTTAAGCCATTTTTGTTGGAGGAAATGTTACTTTTGTAAATCAAAGCACACTGTTTCTGTACTATAGACAATTTTCAATAGGACCCTTGATTTTATGAATAATTTGTATTTCCCATTTATTCTCACATTCCTTCATTTACGCAAGATGGATTTGCCACCCCCAAAAATCTGCCGCCCTAGGCCATGCCACGGTTCACCCCCGCCCCCCCCCTCCCCCCCGCCCCCTCCCTAGAGCCGGCCCTGACAATAATCAGCACTATTGTTACATAGCTACTTCTTGTTAGGCACACAGTACTAATATGGAGGCCGCAGCTAATGTTGGCAGCGAACGTAAATATTCCGGAGCTGGCCATCACCAGTGGTCAGTTAGTCTTACTGTGACTTGGTTGAGTTGTTAATCTTTTGTCCCTTATTGTCCAGTTTAAAATGGACAAGTTTATAATTAGGTAGAAATGTGACAATGTGCCAAGTGTTAGCAATGGTGATGGTGAAGCTAGACCCAGTGTTAGTGGTGCTGTGTGTGACAACAAAGACGCAGATAGTGACAAAACTGTGGCGGTGACAAAAAACACTGTTCCCTGAAAAAAACAACGCTGTTATCAGCCCTCTTGGAAACAGCAATTTTCATGGATCGATTACAATAAGGTAAAAGATGTTATTTTTTTTTATTTTTTCAAAATTTTCAGGCAAATGTTTGAAGAAAATCGTTTTCAGTTTTCTCACAAAATGGAAAAAACTTTCATGGAAACTGGTTATTCAAACTGGAAGAACGTGATAGAAAAGTTGAAAGCACATGAAACATTGGGCTGGCACAGAGAAGCTGCACTGAAATTCAAATTCTTAAAATCGAATGTCAATGTATTTAGCCAGATTTCCAAAGGAAAACTGACACCAATGAAAGAAAACCGAGCTTGTTTACTAAAAATCATATCTTCTCTCCATTATTTAATATGTGGGCATACTGATTAAACAAGTAACTTTGACAATTTATTACACCTTCAATGTGAAGATAACCATCTACTTTTAATATGGCTGCAGTGCAAAACTTACAAATGGACATCCCATGATGTGCAAAACAAAATTTTGGCCATTTTAAGTCATACACTTCTTAGAAAATTACTGGAGGATATGAAGAGTGCAGAGTATTTTGCAATAATAGCAGATGAAACAACAGACATAGCCACCAAAGAGCAATTTAGTATCTGTATAAGATTTGTTGATGCTTCACTAGATATAGAAGAATATTTTTTAGGGCTATACTCAATACAAAGTACCACATCTAAGGCTCTGTTTGATATTATTATTGACATTTTAAGATGATTTGATATGCCTACATCTAATTGTAGGGGCCAATGCTTTGATGGTTCCGCTAACATGGGCAGATTATATAATGGTGTCCAGGCAAAGTTTATGGAAATGGAGAAGAGAGCTATGTTTGTGCACTGCTTTGCACACTGTTTAAATCTAATACTACAAGACGCTGTGAAAGCAGTTCCAGAATGTCAAAATGCTTTGAATGTTATGAAGGACTTAATACATTTTGTGAGAGATTCATCTAGAACATTAGATCTTTTTGCTCACCTGAAGGCAGATGCCTCTACAAATTTGAAACCACTCTGTCCTACAAGGTGGGCTCTAAGGTACTTGGCAATGTCTTCAGTTTTGTCCAGCTATACAGAACTTCAGGAATTTTTTCTAAATGTTTCAAGAAATGACAATTCAGACACTGGGGCCAAAGCAAATGGCTTTTTGATTAATATGCAGACATATGATTTCTTTTTCATGTTATTATTTTTGGTAAAACTGTTTGGTCACATTGATACTGTAAACATAGCACTACAGAGAAAATCCCTACACTTAGAGGAGGCCAATAAGATGACTTCCACTCTTGTAACTTCTATTAAATTTATGAGAAACAATTTTGAATCATTCTGGGGTGAAGTAACTTCAAAATGTCAAAATATGGATGTTGATTCCCCAAAATTACCCCGTAGAAGAAAAGCCCCTAAGAAATACGATGACTCCATCAATTCATCTGTAGAAACATTCACTGAAGTATGTGACAAATATAGAAGATTGTATTATGAAACAATGGATACTGTAGTGCTCCCAGAATTTTACAAAATTCTGGAGACACTTGTGTTCCAGCCATTTCGAACCCATGTTATTTTAAAGCAGGGTGTAAGAATGAGCATGGGATACTGCACCCATTTATTGTTTGTGCAGGCGAAACTGGAAGGGAAATAATTCGTTGGTGCTGGCAAGTCTTCAGCACGACCTGCCAAGAATAAACAAACGGCCCGGAAGCTCCGTGGCCGGCTGCAAAGAGTAATGTAGGTTTATATTGTTGAAAAACAAATGGAGTGACTCAAGATAGTGACTGTTTAGCAGACGTTGAACTGCTGTTGAGAGTATGTGGACTGGACGTGGATAGTCAGCCACGATAAAAGCTTATGTATTAATTGTGTTCAAAAATGTGTAATTAACTGATCTTGGGTGCCCGGTAATGTGTGGGCTTACATCATAAAGTTTAGATTTTTTTTTTGAACAACGTGGAAATAAATATGTTCTGGTGCATTGAATGATATTCCACGAGTAGCGTATTTTTAAATAAGGAGAGAGAGAGAGAGAGAGAGAGAGAGAGAGAGAGAGAGAGAGAGAGAGAGAGAGAGAGTGGAAATTTCCCCTTCCTAGCAGTGAAATCTTCAGGGAAGCAGCCAGTGCTAGCAGAAGACATCGGCGCTGCAAGAAAGCAGAACCAGCATTCTTCAACAAGTAAGTCCACGAAAACGCTTAAGCTGTATAGAGGGAGCTTAACATTACACCAGGCCACCACAATACATCCATCAGCTTCTTGGAATCTTGGTTCAAAACTCAATCATTCATGTTTGTAAATCAAACTGAACAATTTCTTCTTGGTGATAACAAACATTCATTTGATATGTTACTTTTCTACAAATCAGATGTAGACAAAGAACGCTTGCTTCTCCACCAAAGCATGTTTCATGAGATTACCCAAAGTAGTGATTCTGCAAATATTAGTTCATTGGATGACATGGTGAAATACCTAAAACAGGAAAACCACCTGTTTGACCTACTGCCTGAACTAGTGAAATTCATATGTGTAGTGCTGACGATTCCGGTAACGTCCTGCACCGCTGAGCGATCGTTTTCTTGTCTAAGGAGAGTGAAAACATATCTTTGTTCTATAATGAGGCAGGATCGTGTTAATGCCATCGCCCTTCTCAACGCCCATAGAGATGAATCAATGAAATTTGACCTTGATGCCATATGTGAAGAGTTCATATGCAGGAATGATTTGAGGAGGAGTACATTTGCCATCGAAAGTTAATGTATGTTTCTTCAACTTTATTTATGTATTTTTTTTGTACCACTACTGACCTATATTCCGACTGAAATGACATTGTGATTGATGTTTCAGCGAGTCGAGGGGTAGGGGCTGGTTGCCAGCCAATCGTAGTTTGCATGATTTTCAGCTGTTTGCATTTTTCATTATCCTCACAATCTTTTTTTTGTTTCTTGAAAGTTGTTATGCTGTGAGGGGAATTTCCCAAGAATATGATGTCATAACTCAAAAGGGAAAGTATGCATGCATAATACACCTCTCTCCTTCAGCACTTGTGTTGTTCCATATAATTCTCATTGCATAGGTCATTTTAGATAGCTTAGAATTGAAGAATGTGATGTGGGAATTCCATTTCAGATTGTCTTGTAAGTAAACAAAGCAATTTTGTTTCAGTGACACTAAATTTTTTGGTTTTCCAAAGAAATATTTAGTTTTAATGGATTTTTTATTTTGCTGTGTGTGCAATTGTATAGTGGTGTTTTTTTTTTAATAAAAAAAAGAAGGGTTAATCATTAGCTTATTCCTCACAAACCACTCTGAAATCTTTTCATTTGTGACTTCAGCACACAGTCTAAGAGCCTTTCCATTTCCACCTTCAATCAATACACTGGTGTCATCTGCAAATAGGACTGGTTTGGAGTGTTGAACATGTAGATGGAAATGCAAAGTTATCTGTCAAATGTAGTACCTAATAAAATGATTCTTGCCCCCCCCCCCCCTCCCCCAAAAAATATTTTCAAGTTGGCACCTCTGACTTCACTCCTAACGTGCTACTGATGCATCACAGACTGAGGCCACAACAATGCAACAGTATAATGGGATGTATTGTTGGAGGCGGAGCAGTACCAACAATGTTTTGAATAATCTGTGCACCCCAGTTTTTCGTCCTAAAATTCGGGGAAAAAACATGCACGGATTATTCGAGTATATATGGTATACTGTGCCATCTCTTTCTATGATGTCAGGAAACTGTGAAGTGGTCACACTTTGTCAATGAATGTAGTCCAAGCCTTCTAAATTCAATCACAGCCTCTACCAATGCTTCCAGTACCCATTGTTAAACCCTGAGATGAGAGATTTCCTACTCAAAATGCTGCCCTTATCAACCAAAATAGTATTTCGTTGTCTACTCAATCTACCGAGATCTTACAACACCATAATACCATCCCTCCTCCCAGTGCTGCACCATACAGGTCATTCTCCTAGGAATGAATCAGGTGCGTGGCCTAGTTTGAACACACACCTACAACCTTCTTCCAAAGTGGAATCACATGCATTTCCTTTCCTATGATGTAGGGTCACATATTAAATTGTGCTGCAGTTAATGTTTAGCATTCTGTGTAGAAATGGAAAATAACCAGCAACCTACTCTCATACTATCATTAGCTGTAGCCTTGGCCACTCAAAAAGTAGTTAAATGTAACTGAACAGACAAAAAAGTCTACTCACCAAGTGGTGGCAGGAGAAAATACACATAAAAATTGGTTATACTTATGCAAGCTTTTGAAACTAGTGACTCCTTCTGGCAGAAGGGTTGAAGGGTAAGAAAAAGGGATGAAGAAAAAGGACTGGAGACATTTAAGAAAAGGGCTAGATTTCAGAAATGTCACCCAGAACTGCAGGTCAGGAGAGATTTACCAGATGGGAGGAGAAGGAATAACTGTTTGTTGGGGACTGCTGTGGACAAGATTTGAAAATGTAAGAGCTGAAAAGAGGAAGACATGTGTTAATGAGTTAATGAGTAAAAAGCTAAGTGCATTGTAAATTACAGAGGTGGGAGGTGGATAGCAAAAAACAGACAGGTCAGAAAATGAAAGATGCAGAAAACTAAAATGGAGTGAAGAAAGGAATAGCTGAGACAGAAGAAATTAACATAAATTAAGGCCAGTTAGGTGAAGAGAACCAAGGAGATGTTATAGTGCTAGTTCCAGCTGTGGAGTTCTGAGAAACTGCTGTCTGGGGACAGAATCCAGATGGTGCATTTTGTTAAACAGGCACTGAAGTCATGACTATCATGTTGTAGAGCACGCTCTGCAATGGAATATTGTGTGTTGCCAGGGTACCCCCTCTCATTATGCCTATTCAAATATAAATGATAATTTTGTGGGAGTTATGCTGATGTAAAAGGTCAAACAGTGTTTACATAATAGCTGGTATATGACATGTGAGATTTCACAGTTGGCTCTCCCTTTGATATTATGTGGTTTGCTAGTTACAGGGCTGGTATAGATGGTGGTATGAAGTGCATAGGGCAAGGTTTACAGTGGGGACTGTCACAGTGGTAGGAGCCATTGGGTAGAGAGATAGGTGCAGAAGGAGCATAGGGTCTGACAAGGATATTGCGGTGATTGGGAGGGTGACAAAAAGCTGTTCTAGGCACGGTGGGCAAAATCTCAGACAGAACGGATCTCATTTCAGGGCATGATTTCAGGAATTTATTGCCTTTTTTAAGTATCTGATCAATACATTCAAGACCAGGTTAATACTGAGAGCAAGTGGAGAGCTCCAAAGTTATTTTTTGGGGGGATCAACAGTACCAGGATTGGTTGTGATGGCCCGGGAAATCTACTTGTGAACTAGGCTGGTGGGGTAATTGCATCCAGTGAAGGCTGTGATAATGGTGGTGTATTGCTGTAAAGAGGCTATATCTGAACAAATAAGTTTGCCTCAAATGCACAAGGATGTATAGGAGGGAGTCTTCAACATGGAAAGGATGGCAACTGTCAAAATGTAAGTACTATTGTTTGTTAGTAGGTCTAATGTGGACATAAGTGTGTAGAGGCCTTTCAGCATGGATTTTGAAGCAGACCATGTGAATTTTAACTGAGAGTAGGTATTTAGAGATTCCAGGAATTTTAACAGGTCAGCCTCAGTATGAGTCCATATCACAAAGATGTCATCAATGTATCTAAACCAAACCCGGGGCTGAAGGGTTATGGCTCCCAGGAAAGCCTCCTCCAAGCAACCCACGAAAAAGTTGGCATAGAAAGGAGCCATCTTGGTTCCCAAAGCCATACCCTCAATCTGTTTGTAAATCTGCCACTCAAAAGTGAAATAGCTGTTGGTAAGTATGAAGTTTATTAAGGTGAGTAGGAAAGATGTCATAGATTTGGAATGAGGTGGGTGCTGACTTAGGAATTTTCACCACCAGACAGACCATGTATGTGGGGGTTGTTGGTATAGGTAGAGGGTGACAAGCAAGGAGTGTGGTGGGTGTGGGATGGGCGTGGATTTCAGATGATATAGGAAAAGGCTGATGTCTTTAAAAAATAACTTCAGAGCACAACAATTTTGTCTCAGTATTAGCCTAGTCTTGAATGTGTTAATCAACTACTTAGACAAGACGATAACTTCCTAAAATCATGCCCTGAAGTGAGATCCATTCTGTCTGAGATTTTGCCCACCATGCCTAGAACATTTTTTTGTCACTTTCCCAGTCTTCACAATATCCTTGTCAGACCCTAAGTTCTTCCACATAATATCAAAGGGAGAGCCAACTGTGAAATCTCACATGCCATATACCAGCTATTATGTAAACACTGTTTGACCTTTTACATCAGCATAACTCCCACAAAATTATCATTTATATTTGAATAGGCATAATGAGAGGGGGTACCCTGGCACCACACAATATTCCATTGCAGAGGATGCTCTACAACATGATAGTCATGACCTTAGTGCCTGTTTAACAAAATGCACCATCTGGATTCCATCCCCAGACAGCAGTTTCTCATAACTCCGCAGCTAGAACTAGCACTACAACATGTCCTTGGTTCTCCTGCCACCCACCTGGCCTTAATTTGCATTAATTTCTTCTATCTTGGCTACTCCTTTCTTCACTCCATTTTAGTTTTCTGCATCTTTCATTTTCTGATCTGTCTATTTTTCACTGTCCCCCTCCCACCTCTGTTATATACAATGCATTTAGCTTTTCACTCTTATTAACTCATGCACAATGTTTTAGTAGTGATTTCTGTCTTGCATATTATCCTGTCTTCCACCTTTAAGCTCTCACATTTTCAAATCTTCTCCACTGCAATCTGCAACAAACAGTCTTTCCTTCTCATCCCATCTGGTAAGTCTCCCATGACCTGCATTTCTGGGTGACATTTCTGAAATCTCTCTGTTTTCATAAACCTCTTCAGTCCTTTTCCTTCACCACTTTTTATTCCCTCTCAACCTTTCGCAGGAAGAAGGAGCCACTCACTCCAAAAGCTTGCATATGTATAACCTTCTTTTATGTGTCCATATGTTGAAAAGAAAAGTTGCTACTCACCATATAGTGGAGATGCTGAATCACAGATAGGCACAACAAAAAGACTGTCACAAATATAGCTTTTGACCAGTAAGGCCTTCATTAAAATTAGACGACAAACACACACATACATCCTCACACAAATGCAACTCACACACATGTGACTGCAGTCTCAGGCATCTGAGCCACACTTTTATGTGTGTGTTTTCCTGTTGCTGTTTGGTGAGTAGATTTTTTTCTATTGGTCCAGTTACATTATACTGTCAAAACCTGACAGCAAAGTAATTATTATTATGTGTTGGATCCAGATACACACGTATCTTAAACAGTTAAGTTAGTAAGCACTGCCTCACAGTATACTCTGTCATTCATGAACAAATAATCCCTTTAAAGAGAGTTATGATTTTTAATGCTACTGCTTCCTGATGAGATTCTGTATGAGACTGTGGTCGGGAGTAATTGTCAGAATGGTGCTGTTTTAGTGAACAACACACAGTTATTCCATCAACAAAACATGGCAACTCTGATACCTTGCTTCATGTAGGGGTGTTGTTGTTTGAGTACCAACTGCATTTCCTGTTGATTTTATTGCAGTTTAAGACTTCCTAAAACTGCAGCTGTTATTTCTTGTCTCTTGCGCAGATATCAATACTGATTCCATCACAGGAGATATAAACGTTATCAAGTCAAAGAGGTTGCAGGGCACAGTGACTCATGATGAGCCTCACTCCTAGTGGCTCGCCTGGTGCCACCACCAAGAGGTCAGAATGCCTTTATAAGTGGAGGCCAATAACCCCCACTGACATATCATTCACAGATTGAAGACTGTTGACATCATACTTGTGACATGCTGCTAGAGCTTGGCTACCCTTCCCTTGACTGGGCTACAGATTCCTATACAGATTATTATTTGCTGTGCTCATAATGACTTTCCATGAACTTACAGATGCTCTAACATTATTTTCTGCCAAAAAGCTAGCTTTCTCATGCCAGCTCCAATTGTTCTTGGTTTTGTGCACTTTAATTTCTGAGGTTGTTTAATTGTGAATTAATAAAACTTGTACATGTTGGTACAGAGGAACCAAACAAGTGTGTACAAAATTATTGTTGCTTACTTTGCCGCCATAGTTGCTGACTTTGCTCCCACAGTTTCAAAAATTCAGGATATGTGCTTAATTTTGATACTTAGTTATAACATGCAAGAGTGTCACAATTTTTACAGAAATAATGGAGCAGAAACAGAAATGTACTAACACATTTTGGTGACAGCTCAAGGTGAAGTATAACATTTGAATTCAGTAAAAAGCCTTAAACTGCAAGGGCACTATGGAGTAGGTCACAGATATGTAGAAAGAGTATAACAAGAAAATTAAAGTCAATTACACAAGGCCAAGCACCATCAAAACATAATCCAACCAAAGATTAAACCTCATTTGTACCAAAGTACTGCTTACTGACAACATTCTATTCAAGGCTGTGGTCAAGTGTAAATGCCAAACCAGTGCATGGTAACTCTGTTACCATCCCTCACTATAGCACTGCCACATTTTGTGAATTCCCAAGTGTTTTTGTTATTTACATCTGTAAACTTCAGTTTATATTTGAATTATAATTGTTGAAGATTAACTACAGGTTACAGCAGAAAAGTGCATTCATACTCTGATATGTCATAGAAAGAAATGCTTATTTAAAAGCTAATGATGTCTGTGTTGTTACATATGCCTAAATGCCACTAGTCAGTCAATTTCAAGTGAGTGGTTGCGTTTCTTCATTTTTGTTTATTGCTTCCATCCAAGTACTTTGTTTTATTCAGAGGTGTGATATTTTTGACAGTGAAACACTCAAAAAATGTCAGAATGGGAGGATTCAAACAGTAAATCACCAAGCAATTTTCAAAACTGGGCATTGATAACAAACTCACCTACTTATTCTAACTGTATTCATAGAGCTCATCATAAAGGAAAATCGTCAGGGATGTGGAATGAGCCAGAAGTACTATAGGAGGAGGATGCTACCACTGTAACTGCTTTTGTATGCGACATTAAGAACTAACGATAATTAACATCTCAGTATTATGAGATGGCTAGTTGGTACTCACTATATGGTGGAGATGATGAGTTGCAGATAGGCTCAACAAAAAGACTGTCACAAAATAAGCTTTTGGCCAACAAGGACTTTGTCAAAAATACACAACAGACACACACACACACACACACACACACACACACACACACACACACACACACACACACACAATCATGCAAACACAACTCACACACATATGACCACAGTCTCTGGCAGCTAAAGCCAGATTGCCTATCTGCAAATCAGCATTTTTGCTACATGGTGAATAGCAACTATCCTTTTCATAATACTGTTACATTTCATCATTTATTTTTATAACTAATAGCTGTTGATGCTGACACAAAAAGGCACTTCTTCTATCCTTTATAGGCTGAAATGGTTCTAGATATGTGCCTCAATTAGAAGAATATTTGAGCTCTGCAAAAATGTTTTATTTTCTGGTTATACTATTTGACATTTTTTACTACTGTTACTCAACCATTGTGCACAAATGTATTGATCTTTACTGGTTAAAAGCACTCAATTAAAAATATATGTTTATTTTATCCAATATTATTCAGGTTTTTGAATGAGTTAATGCCATGGATAATCTTATAAGATGAGCTGATAGGAAAGTATGTTCTCAATTTATTTTACAATTTATTCTTGTTTTTGTTCCAAAATGGATAGTTGAAATCTGCGTCTTAGACATTTATGCAGAGCCTACATGAAAATAATTTCATACATTATGTTATGGTCAACTGTATTATATTTGAAATGAGACTGATTTTTATTAAGAGTTTGAAGAGTAAATGTAGTGATTTGGACATATAAGAATGCCAACTAGGCCTACAATGAAAATAAAATTACAAGATACTTTGATTATCATCTTAACACAATATTCTTAGTAATTGTTTCTGCAAAATAAATAAGGGTTCCCACAGCAGAAACACAGGAAATCATTTTAGAAGATAAGAGTCCCTTATGAGTTTGTCATCAACCAGATGTTACACCTACTACTGTACAAAATACACTTAACTATACTGATTTGTCAACACTCATTCACTTTGTCAGTCAACTGATATCGCAAAATCACACATTTGAAGTGTCATTTTCTATGTAGCTATTGATTCCTGTTTGTGGGTAATAGAGCTGGCAGTTATTGATCTGTAAAGGAATACTATGGGTTTCTGCTGAATTACAAATTTAATTTTTCTTCTTTGAACAAGTTGTTAACCTGTTCGACAACTTTACTGCCTATGTGTGGCACAGTTAATGCTGCACCTGTGATCCATGTGTTCATATCATGAATTCACTTATATCACAATAAGAAGTGGGTCAAGCACAAACTATCAGGGATGTCAATTGTGAAGAGTTCCGATTAAGATTCTATTCTCATTCTGATATCACAGTCTGTTACTAAAACCCTCTGTTGCCTGTTGCACAGTCATGACCTGAAGTGTGGAAGGGAATAAAATATACCAGAATAGCACAGTACTAATGTAGTGTATTCTATAAAATCATTATTATTTTATTTGTTGAAATTAAATGTGAGGCTTTATCTGCTCATCTTTTGAAAGCGCCTAACAAGTCTTTATCTGAACTAAGCCCTGATAGTGATTAGCATTGAGAATTAAAGATATTTGTATTTTATCATACATTAACCTAGTACTTTTAGTAGCTCTTTCACACTTTCATGCTTCAAAATTACACTTAGCCATTGCAAAGAACACTCATTTTTTTCACAGATGACATCACATTAATCTTCTGCACAAAGAAAGTCAAAGTCTATGATCAGGAAATCTTTGCATCTTATGGATAAAATTGGGAAAGTCTAAACTTTATGCATGTAAATGTGTAAGTTATTATAATTGTATTTGCTAATAACTATGAATTAAGATTTTTTTCCAACTGGTTCAGGTTATTTGGTGCCAGAACACTAATAAACATGCATTACATATACAAAGTACTTACTCAATGTCCCATATGATACATGTTCCATCAGTACAAGAACTGACTGCCTCCTTGTTAGAATTAGAAATGGAGATTGAAGATACAGCCCCTCTGTGTTCTCTTAAACTAGCTAGGAGCTTCTGATAACTTGTTTTCATCTCCCATACACGTATCTATTTGGAAAGAAAAGTAAGATTTAACTGAAATTATTACTTTGCAAAAACAGACAATGTCTGATGGGATACCACAATCATTGGTTATACAATGTTACTCATAATCCATCTTGATTACAGAAATGTTTATTCACATGAGCGGTTTCGGTTCCTCTAGAACCATTTTCAGATGTGAAATGATAATGATGCTGATTTACTATTTCACAAATGCAAACCTTTTTTTTTTATCCTATCCGATCAACATCAAATGTACCAGAATGTACCTGCAATTTCGGTTTCAGGAGTAACCCGTCCACACACAGCAACCTTCACATGCTGTGTCACATAAAATTGGTTGACAGAATGCACATCATTTATATTAAATATATAACTATTATCAACAGGTGGCGTCTGGTACATTTGTTACATTACATATTGTGGTGCGATGAACCTCAGATGACTGAACGGCTTGCAGCACAAATATCGAAACAGCGGGAACCACGGAAGCAGACCATGGAGGAAAACAAGTCTACACCAGCGCCATGGATTAAAAATTGCCCTATGTTTTAGATAGTATAAAATTGATAATTTTGTTGTGTACTTTAATCTTGACCAGTACAGATTTTTAACCTTGACAACTACAGATTTTAATTAGGTATTTTAGAGATAAAAGTAAATTAGAAAAATCTACTTAATACAGTATGTGCATATGTAATGTAACAAATGTACCAGATGCCACCTGTCTATAATAGTTTCATAATTAATATAAATGACATGCATTCTGCCAACCAATTTTATGTGACACAACATGTGAAGGTTGTTGCATGTGGTCGTGTTACTCCTGTAACTGAAATTGCAGGTACATTTGATGTTGATCGGATAGGATAAAAAAGAAGGTTTGCATTTGTGAAATAGTAAATCAGTATCATTATCGTTTCAGATCTGAAGATGACTCTAGAGGAACTGAAACCGGTCATGTGAATAAACATTTTTGCAATCCAGATGGATTATAAGTAACATTGAAATTATTACATCTGTAAATTATGCACTGATTATTAAATCAACAAAAAAGTACCACAATTAAAATTATTTGAAATCATAGGTTTTATAAATTATATAAATTTTATCTTGTCATTTTGCCTTGATCACCACATTTTTAAAACTCTGGACTAGTTTTTTGATGCTCTGTATTTCTGTTATTCTTTTCATATTATATTTTGTGTCTACTAACCTACAAATTCATATCATTCCTAAGGTGAACATTAATTTGTAGGCAATAATTACTCAAGAAGCGGTATCACAGTATCTGCCATTCATGTTAATTTTCTCATTTTCCCTTAATTTCTCCAATTTTTACTCTTATAATCAACTGGTCAGATACATTTTGTACTATTCGACAAATTTAATCTTTTTTATTCCATATGTTATGTGTCTGAGCACACTTCATAGTCTGTAATCTAGTTAATAAATTATTGACTAACAGAGATCTATCAAAAAGCATAATTTCTGGTTGCAGTCATTCCTTCAATAACACTCCATCAGTTTTAAGCAAGTTTGTACACTTGCTTCACACCAACTCTCGGACTAAAAAAAAATCTGCACTTGACAAAAATAATTGTAATTTCCTACTCTGTATGCACATATATATCTGGTGCACAGAGTATGGGACTCACTGGGAAAAAAAGTTTTACCTTTATATTGCATAAGAAGCTAAACACTTGTGTCTCGCAAGTTTCTCTTTGTTAAATAATTTGTTTCCTTCTGAATCACCTCTCCTTCACTGGTGGAAGTGAACCCAGAAAATAATAATAAGTATGTTGGTATTATTGTAAGTTTCTCTCAGCTAGGACACACTCTTATGCTAAACTGCCTGATGTGCCCTGGATATGATTTCATGAACTGCTCCTATATTAAAATTTTACAGTACTAATTTCTAATTTATTTGTACTCCATTCTCCTTTTTTTTCCATTCTTCTGAGTGGCAATGAGTGTTGGTACTGGGATCCCACAGATGTCTGTTCTATTTGCCTCTATATTCACATTTGTGTACCCTCAGTTTTGGCTGCAGGTGCTTACAAGTTGTCTGTTATGCATGTTTACTTTGATCTCCTAGTACAGCATTGTTATGATATGAATAAATAAGAAGATCATTGCACACATTAATCCTTTAGAGTAACTTACAACCTCAGTCTCTCCATTGTTTCTCAAAGTGTTTTAAAACACTCATAAAAAAAAGTTTTGCATCACCTTGGCTCTGAGAGTTCTGGAACGTGTACAGAAAATTGGAATAGAGATTAGCATAAACATCATTTCTGTCCTTTTTGTTGTTGTTGTTGTGGTCTTCAATCCTGAGACTGGTTTGATGCAGCTCTCCATGCTACTCTATCCTGTGCAAGCTTCTTCATCTCCCAGTCACTACTGCAACCTACATCTTTCTTAATCTGCTTAGTGTATTCATCTCTTGGTCTCCCTGTACAATTTTTACCCTCCACGCTCCCTTCCAATACTAAATTGGTGATCCCGTGATGCCTCAGAACATGTCCTACCAAACGATCCCTTCTTCTAGTCAAGTTATGCCACAAACTCCTCTTATCCCCAATTCTATTCAATACCTCTTCATTAGTTATGTGATCTACCCATCTAATCTTCAGCATTCTTCTGTAGCACCACATTTCAAAAGCTTCTATTCTCTTCTTGTCCAAACTATTTATCGTCCATGTTTCACTTCCATACATGGCTCCACTCCATACAAATACTTTCAGAAACGACTTCCTGACACTTAAATCTATACTCGATGTTAACAAATTTCTCTTCTGCAGAAACGCTTTCCTTGCCATTGCCAGTCTACATTTTATATCCTCTCTACTTCGACCACCATCAGTTATTTTGCTCCCCAAATATTATCATGAAAACCACACATTGCATGTTGTACCACCATACAACGAGACCTTCATAGGTGGTGGTCCAGATTGCTGTACACACCGCTACCTCTAATACCCAGTAGCACATCCTCTTGCATTGATGCATGCCTGTATTTGTCATGGCATACTATCCACAAGTTCATCAAGGCACTGTTTGTCTGGATTGTCCCACTCCTCAATTTGGCGTAGATCCCTCAGATTGGTTGGTGGGTCATGTGGTCCATAAACACCCATTTTCAATCTATCCCAGACATGTTTGATAGGTTTCATGTCTGGAGAACATGCTGACCACTCTAGTCAAGTGATTTAGTTATCCTGAAGGAATTCATTCACAAGATGTGCATGATGGGGGTGCAAATTGTTGTCCGTTAAGACGAATGCCTCGCTAATATGCTGCCGATATGGTTGCATTATTGGTTGGAGGATGGCATTCACATATCGTACAGCCATTACGGTGCCTTCCATGACCACCAGCAGCGTGTCAGCCCCACATAATGCCACCCCAAAACAGCAGTGAACCTCCACCTTGCTGCATTCGCTGGACGGTGTGTCTAAGGCGTTCAGCCTGACCGGGTTGCCTCCAAACACATCTCTGACAATTGTCTGGTTGAAGGTATACGTGACACTCATCAGTGAAGAGAACCTGATACCAATCCTGTGCGGTCCATTTGGCATGTTGTCTTTGTCTGTACCACACTGCATGGTGTCATGGTTGCAAAGATGGACCTCGCCATTGACGTGGGGTGTGAAGTTGCAAGTTGTGGAGCCTATTACACACAGTTTTAGTCATAACACAATGTCCTGAGGCTGCACAAAAAGCATTATTCAACACGGTGGCATCGCTATCAGGGTTCCTTCAAGCTATAATTGGTAGGTAGCGGCCATCCACTGCAGTAGTAGCCCTTGAGCAGCTTGAGCGAGCCAAGTCATCGACAGTTCCTGTCTCTTTGTATCTCCTCTATGTCTGAACAACATCACTTTTGTTCACTCCGAGATGCCTGGGCACTTTCCATGTTCAGAGCCTTTCCTGGCACAAAGTAACAATGCAAATGTGATCAAACCACGGTATTGGCCGTCTAGGCTTGGTTGAACTTCAGACAACATGAGCCATGTACCTCCTTCCTGGTGCAATTACTGGCACTGATTGGCTGTCAGATCCCCTCTCATCTAATAGGTGCTGCTCATGCATGGTTGTTTACATCTTTGGGTGGGTTTAGTGACATCTCTGAACAATCAAAAGGACTGTGTCTGTGATACAATACCCACAATCAAAGCCTATCTTCAGGAGTTCTGGGAACAGGGGTTATGCAAAACTTTTTTGATGTCTATAAATGATAAAAGGAACACACAAAACACTGACTGGGTTTTGGTGTTGCTTTTTGACAGCTAGGATGCTAATGATATTGAGACTGAGTGTCCAAAAATTCACAAGCAACAACATCTTTTTGTCAGCTTTTAAATACTGCGTGTTGTGAATAAATGTAATCATATGACACATTATTCTGCTGATGATGGCAGGATAAAACACCATTCCAAACTATATGAGAAACCAAGTTTCACAAAGCCTTAATATTAGTTAGAGACCAAATATACCAATTTTAAAGCTATCTTGGCATTGCACACAGCTTTAATCTATAACTGATATTTTTGAGAACAAGCATCATCAAGAAACAATAATTTCTTGAAGAGTAATGTATTTCATTTTATCATGCAAAAGGCAATACTAGAACATGTTAGTTTATCCTCATTAACATTAACATTTCACTGTACACAAAAATTTAACTTTCAGTTCTTCATTACATTTCTTGTTAATAAAAATGTAGTCTCCTGAAGAGAAGCAGAGGATGCAATCACTAAACTAAACTCTGAGACAAAAATAAAAAAAACAATGCACCACACAGAAATTATCTGGATGGGAAGGAAATAGGTAGATGTGATGTACATGTACAGCCAAACAAATGATTACAGTTTCAGAAAAAATGGATGATTTATTCAAGAGAAGGAATTTCACAAACTAAGTATGTCAGTAACGTGTTGGTCCTCCTCTGGACCTTATGCAAGCAGCTATTCAACTTGACATCAGTTAACAGAGTTGTTGGATGTCCTTCTGAGGGATATCATGCCAAATTCTGTCCAATTTGTACATCAGTTTGGAAAAATCCCGAACTGGTTGGAGGGGCCTGCCCATAATGTTCCAAACCATCTCAATTGGAAAGAGATCTGGTGACCTAGCTGGCCAAGGCAGGATATGGCAAGCATGAAGACAAGCAATAGGAAGCTTCACCGAGGGTGGCCAGGCATTATCTTGCTGAAATGTAAGCCCAGAATGGCTTGCATTGGAAAAAAAAGAGCATAGCATATTGTCCATGTACTGCAGTGCTATAAGGATGCCATGGATGACAACCAAAAGAGCCCAGCTATCAAATGAAGTGGCACCACAAATCAACACTCCTGCTTGTCAGGCTGTAAGGTGGACAACAGTCAGGTCGGTATCCCACCACCATCCAGGGCATCTCCATACATGTCTTCAGCCTGGAATCTCATTAAGTGGAGTGGGACTGTCTTCAGTAATGAGTCCTGCTTTGAACTGATCCCTGATGACCAGTGAAGACACATCTGGAGGTGCCCTGGATAGTGGTGTGATACCTACTTGACTGTCACCTGCCATATGGCCCCACAACCTGTAATTTCACTGACTGGAGTAGAACTGTCATCAGTGATGACTCTTGCTTTGAACTGAGACTTGATGACCAGTGAAGACATATCTGGAGATGACCCAGACAGTGGTAGGATACCAACATGACTTTTGCCCACCATAAAGCTCAACAATGAGGAATAATGTTCTGAGGTGCCATTTCATTTCACAGCAGGACCCATTTGGTTGTCATCCATGGCACCCATACAGCACAATGGTACGTCAACAATATTCTGTGTCCAATTTTGTTGCCTACCTGGGCTTACATTTCAGCAAGATAATGCACATCTGCACAAGGTGAGAATCCTACTTCTCTTTTCATCCTTGACAAACCATACCTTGGCCAGCAAGGTCTCTGGATCTCTGTTCAACTGAGAATTTTTGAGGCATTATAAGCAGAGCCCTCCAATCATATTGGGAATTTGATGATCTAATGCACCAATTGAATGCAATTTGGCATGGTATCCTTCAGGAGGACATCCAACAACTACATCAATCAATGCCAAGCTGAATAACTTCCTGCATAAGATCCAGAGGTAGTTTGGCCTGGAAGCAATGGCAGTAGTCAATTGTGTTGTTGTTGCTGAGCTTACAAAACTAATAGGCCATGACAGTTAACCCTAATACATAGGTAAAATGTAGACTAAGACACTAGTAAGGTTGAATGAAGTGGAAAGAGAATCTGTACTGGTAATACCCAACACACTGTCGCAATACAAATTGCGAAATGTAGTGATCTTGGTGTCTACTTCATCACTTGAGCAATTATCATCATTAATGCAGAGTTCAAGATGTGATTACTTACTTTGTAGCATGTGCTTGGTTCACACTGTTGACTACTCTCAACTTTTATCTCTTCTTGTGTTGCCCATTACGTTTAATCTGCCTGAAACCAACTTCCTCCTCTCCTCTGTCAGTCACCAATTTCCTCTGTCATCTTCATATATTAACATAACATTTTTTGTTCATCTCACTTCCATACTCTGTGATATGTGTCATTCTTGTTTCTTTCCATCCTGTATTCTGTTCTTCAATTTTCTTCTGTACCACTATCTATCTCTTTCTTCACGTCCTACTATTTTGCCCTGTCTTTGTCGCTCCTAAGATTCTATTTTCAGTTTCTCCTCCCTTTTTCTCTTACTAATAAACTACCCTTCTTGCTATTTTTAGCTTCTTAAGTTTCATAACCACATCTGTTGTTGGGCTTGAATTGTTGATTTCCCTCACATTCTGTGCCCCAAAAATAAATGTCTGCAATTCTTCCAATTACATCAGTTCATGTGTCACCTCTGTTATGTTTTGTATGTATTGTATTGTATGTTAACTGGGGACCTAGAAACCACAGCCGCAGTGGTCCACAACCCCACGACAACTACGGCAATCCACTTCACCCCTCCGCCGCCCCACACCGAACCCAGGGTTATTGTGCGGCTTGGCCCCCGGTGAACCCTCCAGATAACATCTCACACTAGACAAGTGTAACCCCTATGTTTGCATGGTAGAGTAATGGTGGTGTATGCATACATGGAGAACTTCTTTGCACAGCAATCGCTAGTGATAAAGAAGGAAAACTGATAGATATTTTGACTTTGGTGAATAACAAGAAAACACATATGAATGTATCTCACTATGTATCTTCATTATATACAGTGTTGATACAAACTTTTCAGAGTCCTTACATATGGAGCACAAAATTCCTTATCAAAAATGGATTAACAGATAGTATTGCTTATTCAATTTGTTCCTGTGATCAGCTACTTACCAATCCTTCTCCTCCACCACTGATTAGCTTAGAACCACATGCAGTGGTAGCCATCGCAGTTACACCCTTGGTATGAGTGTTGAGGATCTCAAACATCAGTTTTCCAGTTTTAAGTGTGAACCCTCTTATAATTCCATCATTCCATCCTGTTAAGAGAATGTATGAATATGTTTCTCAAAATTCTTCATAAGTTGTCACTTATAAGAGCACAAGTATTACATTACACAATGATAACTTAAGCCAGTTTTGCCCTGAGAATTCGTTCTTTCTTTAAGAAATGATTCACTGAAGCTGAATCATTGTATAATCATGAGAACTTGTATTTCTTTATTGTTTCTAAGTATCAGTACCTCTTTAAAGAACAGAACATAACCACATTTCACATGATCTGCAACTATATCTCTCACCTTCCTCCATCTGCTTCTGGTTGCCTCCAATTCACTTATCGTATTCCATAGATCATTGCATTAATGAGAATACTCATAATCTTCCTCACTCGGTGCAATACACACACACACACACACACACACACACACACACACACACACACACACACACACTCACACTCACACTCACTCACACACAGGCATGATTATTTCCATTTCAGAACTAAAGTAAAATATTGTAATTTATATGTGGAGTATATAGCTCATTAATCAAGACAGTGCAAGATTATCAGTTAAATATTTTCCTGTAACGTATTTACATGCCTACTAAAAAATGTCATGAGTTAAACTTCCTGACAAATTAAAACTGCATGCCAGGCTAGGACTTTGCCTTTCATGGACAATGCTCACATCAGTTGAGTTTCCAGATCAGAGTAGTTGCTTCTTACTCCTGTACTAATTCTTGTCTCATTCCACATTGCTGAAGAGTCTCCTCCATGATGATATCTATGGAATACTTAGATAAGTGAGTAATTTCCTGAACAGGGAATAGATAATTAAGTGCTTTATTTTTCCGATCTTTCCTTTCTAAGACTTTCTTCTCTCTTCCTCTGTCAAAAATAATGCTTCAAACAATGGAAACTTCAAGTAAAAATATCAACAATGCTATTCTGGCTTAGTTGGAGTTGACAGTCATGTGTGCATGAGGTGTACTTGCTTATGTGAATGAATGTTGTGTGTTTCTCTTCTTCTGACAAAGGCTGTGGGCAAAAGCTATTGTATGTGTCTTAATTGTGCAATACATCTTTTCCTACATTAAAAATATCACTTCTCTCATTCTGAAATGTTCACAGGTATTCAGCCACTGACTTCATCTAAGTGGCATGATATTCCAGCAAGATGACTTGTTGCCATCTTTAAGCAGTCCTCTGATTAACTGTAATCAACTGAGCATCATCTAATGTTCCCTCCCATTAATAACCTCAGGCTTGTTGTAACCAAACACAGGTCTGCTGGTGAGATTTCTGTTCTTCCTAAGCAAGCAGAGGCCAAGGCTCCTTCAGTTCCATTGTACATTGGATTTGGCTGTAGCTGTAACCATTTTTAACTGTTTGTAGGTGTTGCTACTCTGTTTTCAAACTCTCGTGGTCTGAGAGCAGAACTGCAGAAGTGAAGGAATCCAGGCTACAGCTTGCAGAGACAGAAGAGAAACCTATGGCAGTGGATATATATTTTCAAGTGTACATCTTTCCTACCTACCAACCTGAAAGCTTTGTCGGGATCTGTTATGGATAACGCAACACTCCAGAGGCCCAGAGTACATTTTAACCCAACCCTTTGTTCAAATGGCTCTGAGCACTATGGGACTTAACATCTCTGGTCATCAGTCCCCTAGAACTTAGAACTACTTAAACCTAACTAACCTAAGGACACCACACACATCCATGCCCGAGGCAGGATTCGAACCTGCGACCGTAGCAGTCGCGCGATTCGGGACTGAGCGCCTGAACCACTAGACCACCGCGGCAGGCCCCAACCCTTTGTCAGTAAATATTATGTAGGTCAGACTATTGTACAATACAGGAAAGTTGTGTTGATTTATTGATCCATTTTCCTCTACAGCTGCACAATGTGCAAGAAATATTTGGATTTTTTATGTTAATATTAACAGTTTTACATATAATATACCTTTGTGCATAATAACACTCATTAATATATCAATTAATGATGAATACTTAAATAAATGTTGTCAACTACATACAGAGAGATAATATACAAATGTTCTTCTGAATGAGACTGCATTGGGTTAACATAGATAAATTTGTTTTTGTAGGTATTCATTTACTGTGTAAAAACAGTGATCAACCAAGTATGACTTCAATTTAGATTTGAAGTAACCAATGTTTTGTGTGTGTTTAATAGTATCTGGTAAGGCATTGTATAGTGTGTGGTACAAATGTCACACAGATAAAGAATAACCAAGAGAGTCAGCTGCCACAGTGTGCTGTTTTCCAAAGGACATAGCATTTATTATGACAGCACCAAGTTGTCAAAACTGGACAACACATTATGGGATAACATTTTAGAAGAGTCTTTAGACATTCAACTATGTGATGAAGTGATAAGTAAACACAACAGTTTCCAAGTAAGCCTTATGATCCAGCCCTGAGTGTGCTCAAAGAACTATGACAGTCTGTTGGAAGATCCACTCATTTCACGTTAACTGAAGAGCTCAGACAACACCAGGTAAATGTGAATCCTTTGCATCAGCAGTTCCTGACCAGCATGGTGGTGATGGTGGAGGTGGTGGCACAGACATTGAGAAGCACAGTTTGTGTCCTTAACATGCACTTTTGTCTTCACCTTGCCAGTGATGCCACACCTGCTTACTGTGGACCCAAGATCAGCAACTGGAGGAAAGGGGTGTATAAGATCGTGTCCAACAGAAGGCAGTCAGTCATTAGGACCACCTGAAGATGTCGAAAAGTCAGCTTGCCAAAACATCAAACAAGTTGTATGATTTTTTATGGGGGACCACAATCATGTAGAACAATTTTGTGTAAATTTCCATCAATTGAATGTTCATACAGTCATGATTTTGGCTTTATAGGTTGGTTTGTGGGATCAAAGGGACCAGACTGCTACGGTCATTGGTCCCTTGGCTTCATACCAATTTTCAAGTTCACATTAAAATATCACAAAATGTACAATATGACAGCATGATAGTCCTTTGCCAAAGTAATATATTTGTTTTATAAACCAGTCTGGATTATAGGACATGAGTACAGATCAAAAATACCCAATATGACTGACAATGTTCACAGCAAACAAACATTAATATACCAGTTTGCATATATGATGGCCATTACAGTACTGTGACCTGTATTGTCACATCCACATATGCATGATGTCATTGCTGGGACAGTATATCTGGTCTTATAAATCAGTCTTTCAAACATACATAATACAGCTGACATTGCGCACAGCAAAGAAATTTTTACATGATGTATTGAATATCTGTATCAATACAGTATTTTTTATCTTTACTCATATCCTGTAATATGACAACTGTTTTATAAGACCAGGTATGTAATTTCAATGATGACATGTCATGCAGGTATGTCATGCATTTTGTGGTACTACAGCTTCCACTTGAGTATGGCTATAAAGCCAAAATCATGACCGTGTTAAATAAATTAATAATAATTTACAGTGAAATGGCAAAAATTTCTTTCAAAAAACATTTGGATGATGCCACTCTCCTAAACACCAGAAGATATTTCAAAATTATTACAACCAAGGAAAGTCTAAAATTACATACATTTCTGATATTCAAAGAAATCTGTGTCACAGCCATGGGCACCCACATGGTACTCTCCTAAGCCAATCTTTTTATGGGCCATCCGGAGGAAACCTTCCTATCCTCCAAAACCACCAAACCTCTAGTCTGGTTCATGTTCATTGATGATATTTTCATGATCTGGACTCAGGGCCACGACACCCTATCTTTGTTCGTTCACAACCTCAACACCTTCTCTCCCATCCTCTTCATGTGGTCCTCCTCAATCCAGTGTGTTACTTTCCTAGATGTTCACCTCCTCCTCTTTGATGGCTCCATCCAGACCTCTGTCCACATTAAATGCACCAATCACCAACAATATCTGCATTTTGACACCTGTCAACCCTTTCACATCAAAAAATCCCTCCCATACAGTTTGGTCTCCCAGGGACAACATGCCTGCAATGACAAAAACTCCCTTGCTCAATATGCCGAGGGTCTCATCAAGGCCCTCACAGGCAGGCAAAATACCCCAGACCTAGTTCACAAACAGATCTCCTTTGTTATTTCCCTTCACTCCCCCAATCATCCCACCACCCCCAAGAACCACATCACCCAGTACCACCCCAGACTGTAATAACTGAACCACATCCTTTGCCAGGGTCTTGATTACTTATCATCATGCCATGAAATGAGGGGTGTCCTACCCAAAATACTTCCCATCCCTCCTAAAGTGGTGTTCTGTCACCCACCGAAACTCCACAACACCCAAGTCCATTCCCATGACACTCTCAATCCCAACCCCCTACCACAAGGATCATATCCCTGTGGAAGTTCCAGGTGCAAACCCCACCCAATCCACCCACCCAGCAGTTCCTGTTCCAGTCCTATCACAGGTTTATCCTCCCCATCAGGAGCTGGGCCACCTGTGAAAGCAGCTATATCATTTACCAGCTCTGCTGCAAACATTGCACAGCTTTTTATATCGGTGTGGCTACTAACCAGCTGTCCACGAGGATGAACGGCCACCACCATACTGTGACCAAGAGCAAAGTAGACCACCTGTGGCACAACATGCAGCTGAACATAACACACTTCATTTCAGTTGCTGTTTCACTACCTGACTCATCTGGATCCTTACCTCTACCACCAGCTTTTCTGAACTGTGCAGATGGGAGTTATCCTTACAACTCATGCTCTACTTGCATAATTATCCTAGCCTCAACATACGGTAACATACTGTTCTATCATCTCCTCCCAATTCTCATCTCCCACCCTGTTTATTTGCAGCCCTCTGCCAATGCATCCATCCGTCTTTTCACACTTCTCTCTTTTAGTCTTTTTTTTCCCCACCACCCTGCCCCACAACCTTCTGATGCAGCACCTTTTGGCACTCTAGTCCCTGCACACTCAACCAGACAGCATTTGTCTCTCTCCCCACCCATACATTACTACCCCTTCCTCTTCCCCACCTCCTCCTTGCTGCTTGCATTCCAAGTAAAAACTGGATTCTGGCCAAGATGCTGGAACTGACAGTCATATGTGCATATGTGCTTGTGTGTGTGAATGGTGTGTGTCTCTCTTTGACTGATGAAGGCTGTGGCCAAAGGGTTTGTGTAAGCGTCTTTTAATTGTGCCAGTCTGCAACTTGATGTGCTTTCTTTATGGTAAGTAGCAGTCTGTTTTTTTTACACTGTTAATTACAATAAATGAAATTCCAATATGGAAACAATAAACAAACATTAGGAAAGACTCAGAGTTTTAACCTCTCAGGAACATTCATAACAATGTTCCTACTGATGGAAAGTGAAAATGGGTGCAGTGCTGGCAGGGTATGAAAAGATGCACTAATGAAGTAGTTGTATAAATTAAGTAGTTGTATAAATTAAGCACAAGAACTGAAATTTATCTTATTAATTGTCAATATGAGAAAAAATCTGAAAACACTTGTAAAACCCACATGAACTGAATTTTATCCACTGCTGTGGTTTTTTAAAGATTCATGGGTTTATCTCAACCCTGGTGTTGAGTTCCTTGATCTTAATGTTATATAATAATGCCTCTTTGGATAATGTGAACAGTAATCTCAGATTTTTATCTGCATTGAAGTACAGTCTGAAAGGATTGGCATGAGTATTCAGTCTGATCTTGTTAAAGATTTCGAAGGGGTGGGAATACTGGCAACTTGCTTTAAATGTTCAGAAATGTAAAATTGTGCATTTCACAAAATGAAAAGACCTAGTATCCTACGAACATAATACCAGTGAATCAAATGTAATCAGTAAAATCATACAAACATCTTAGTGCAACACTTTGTACGGACATGAAATGGAATGAACACAAATCTACATCTGCATCTACACTTTGCAAATGACCATGAGCTGAATGACAGAAGGCACATCCCATTGTACCAGTTACTAGGGTTTTCTTCCTGTTCCATTCACATATGGAGCATGGGAAGAACGATTGTTTGAATGCCTCTGTGTGTGCAGTAATTATTCTAATCTTATCCTCACAATCCCTGCGTGAGCAATACATAGGGGATTGTAATATATCCCTACAGTAATCATTTAAAGCTGGTTCTTGAAACTTTGTTACTAGACTTTCTTGGGATAGTTTACATCTGTTTTCAGAAGTCTGCC
The DNA here is from genome assembly GCF_021461395.2 of Schistocerca americana. Lineage (NCBI taxonomy): Eukaryota > Metazoa > Arthropoda > Insecta > Orthoptera > Acrididae > Schistocerca > Schistocerca americana. Next base: position 382,710,080 of record NC_060124.1, read on the forward strand.
ATTTGTGTTCTTTTGGTACCTCTGTGACACCCTCCCATGGATCAGACAAACATGTGACCATTCATGCTGCCCTTCTTTGTATAAATTCAATATTCCCTGTTAGTCCTCTCTAGTATGGATCCCACACACTTGAGTAATATTTTATGATACGTCGCACAAGTGATTTGTAAGCAATCTCTTTTGTAGACTGATTGCACTTGTCATGTGTAAAGCTGGTAGCAAACTCCAGTTTATTGATAGACTAGTGGGAAAATGCAATCAGTCTACAATGGAGATTGGTTACAAATTACTCATGTGACCCATCATAGAATATAGCTCAACTGTGTGGGACCTGTATCAAGTAAGACTGACAGAGGGATATTGACTGTATACATAGAAGCGCAACAAAAATGGTCATAGAGTTATCCAACCTGCTGGAGAGTATTAGAAAGATGTTGAACTAACTGAACTGACAGATTCTTGAAGATAAATGTAGACTATCCCAAGAAGCTTACTTACAGACTTTCAAGAACTGGCATTCAATGAAGACTCTAGGAATATGCTAAAACCCTCAACATATTGTACCCATAGGAATCATGAGGACAAATTGAGACTAATTAAAGCATCCACTGAGGGATTTAAACAATCATTCTTACCACTCTCCATATGTGAATGGAACAGATACCCTATGCAGTGTGCATTGCAATGGTTTGCAGAATACAGATTTAGATATAGATGTAGACATATAGAGTTACAACAAGCATGGTTATTTCCCATGCAGCTAATGGAAAACTTCAGCTGATTTGTTGAAAGAGTGGGTAATAAGGTACCTGTTTGATTTTATTTTGAATTAGTAGAGGTTCCCAATTTCTTGTTTTGACTTAGAGGGAAGCTTATTAAAAGTCTTAGCACCAAAATACATAAATCCAGTCTGAACACTAGACAAGGAGATATAGTCTATATGGAAATTAATCTTATGTACATCACAGCATAAATGAAATGGATTTTTACTATCAGCAACAAAAACTAATATGCAGTGAATTTATTGAAAGTGAATGCAGAATTTCAAGATCCTTAAAAAAACTTCTGCAAGATGTATGAATACTTTACACAATGCTCTCACTGATCACTTCCACAGGAATTGAAGATATTTTAACTAATCAGATACCCTTCTTATTTGACCAACACAATAAGAGATGCTCTTGCACCCTCAGATTTTTATGTTTTATGCTCTCTTTCAAACAACCTCCAAGGGACTTCCCTTCTGCATGAAAATGTGCTCTGAATATTGTTTGATGAGTTCTTCATCTCAAAACCACATGTATTCCACAGTTGTGGAACCGAAAAGTTACCGCAGCATTGGCAGACTGTTGCAAATACTGGAGGAGAATATATTATTGATGACTAAAGAATTTGTTATATATAACTGTTGTGTTTATTAAACTTGTGGAAAAATGCTACAGACTTATGCACCAACCCAATATTTCAGTTTTTCTCAAATCACTAATTAACTAGACCTCATGCCAGTCAGTTTGATTCCCATTTTCCATTTCTGATTCTTTGTATGGCTATGAAAATTTGCATAAAAGCCCATAGTGTAATTTATAGGGAGTCATGTTGTTGTTATACCCAAACATTTGACCAATTACTTGGAGAACATTTATAAAAAATAAAATAAAAAAAAAGTTTATGAGAGAGATTTATGGAGGAAATTGTGCCTTCGAAACACAATTTGTTATTTTATGTCATACCCAGTAGATTCTCCTGCTATTTGAGAATAATTTCATCAATTATATGATTCAAGATAACCAGTAGGCAGTATCACAGCAATGTGATGCAGCTAGAGCACAGCTTCTGAAATAGTTTTTACACCAGAAAATCCAGTCATCTCCCCTCCTTATCTACCACCAGACACATATGTACTTTTGTATCCTGGTGTCACAGGCTCCATGGAGTGAATAATTGTCTCATGGATAGATGGGATGTATATGAAACTTGTGAAGATCATGGGAAGGAAGGTCTCATCATGAAATGAGTGCTAATGAATGAAGCTGTTAAAATATACCAGTGATAATGGTGCTGCCATCAGGAGCAAACACGATACTAGCACAAACAAGATTAAGCACTGTTATTCTCATAAGCTCCTTAGATGTTTTGGCATCCCAGATTCTGACATCATTCTTGCTGCTTGTAGCATATCGTTCAGAACATTTACTGTAAAGAGAAAATAAAATGATAGAGTTAGTGCAATATTTGATAGAATTTGCAATGAACACACTCCTACATACAAAGTTACATTCAATGAATTTGATGTATTATGTTGCCATTGTAGTATACACTTACTGTGGAAAGGCAAGGTCAAAGATGGCATCTGTGTGGCAAGTTATATGAAGCAAAACATTAAATGTTTTAATATCTATTGTGTATATTTCACATTTCTCTGTTCCTGCTATGATTTCATCTTTCAGGATTTTGATGGTGGTTGCCCCAGAATCCAATTTAGCTCCTTTCAGCTCCATATGAAATTGAGAATTGGAGATTATATGCAACAGGTGCAGGCACACTATGAGAAGACAGTAGTATATGATGCTTCTTTATAAACTTCACAATAAACATATACCAACAGAAAAAATTATTAGACACACAGAATAATTTCACAAACATGTGCCTTATTGGATCCAGCTCACTTCACACTGTATATGAGCAACATTACAAAAGTAAAGTTTGATAGAATGATATTTATTGTAAGTACACTGACTAAATACATAATTGTTGGGTTTATGAAGTGAAGACATGGACAGAGAAAATTGCAAGGGAAGTGTCGATTTTCCCTGAAAGGTAAAACAGTAATAATCCCATTAATAACGTTTAGAGGTACTCTGATTTACCAAATATGAAAGAGGCAAGCAATACAGATTAATGGTTTTGTACTAACAGTAACTGAGAAATGCAGCCACCTGTAAGACAAGAGACAGCAATGAAGAACTCGCAAATGAAGGAACAGCACCAACCTTAACTGAACAGTCCATGTGTGTAATGCCAGACCATGGTGTCCAACAAGCACACTATTTCAGTGATCAGATACATTTCCATTGTTGCATGTGCTGACAAACTGAGCTTCTGATGCCATTTTTCTGACTTACAACCCCTCCCACCACAAGCAGTTCTACAGTTTGCAGTTGTGAAAACATTTGCTTTGGCATCAGTAGTAGCATCAATGTAGTTACTTTGTACAGCCTGGTAATCTGATTGTTGTGTTTGCTGAGCATCTTCTTAATTAGATGCATTGCTGGTTCCCCAGCCTTTCTGAGGTTGTAACCACCATTTCAACTAATAAGATTATCTCTAGTGCAATTTTTGGTAGCTTTTCTAATGACACTGCCCCAGTATTTGAAAGTCTGTGCTAAAATCCTTGTATGTTCATATTCCATAGCATGATTCTCTGACAAACAGTGCTCTATGACTGCCAACTTGTGGGGGTACATTAGTCGAGTATGTTCTTGGTGTTCCTGGCATTGATCTTCAGTGGTGTGCACTCCTTGTCCAATATGTGTCTTTCAACATGGCACAGAATCTGACATACCCCAGCCTTCCACAAACCCAGGTCATCTCTGATTTCCTAGTAATGCCCATGTTTTATTGGGTGAGCAGTGCTTTTTCAGTACACATCCAATTTTTCCCAATAGTGTGCTGGTGTACACTATAGAGGCTGTGGCTACCTCTTCCTCCATGACCTCTTCCATCTCCACCATAGTGGTAGGGCAAAGAGTGTGCCTAAACTGCCATTCTGAGTATCTGTTTTTTTTTTCAGAACACAGTTCTGAGGTGTTCCAGTTCTGCAACTGAGATGGTGTGCCCACTGTGTACTAAAGTTTTAGCATCATATTCCTCTGTGTGTGGTGAAAGTCATTTGTGTGCAAATGCAGAACAGTGTGCATTTTCTTCCAACACACATTGTGGCACAGGGTGCCATCATCTCTTCTCTTGACTATGACATCCAGGAATGGTACTCTGCCTTCTCCTTTGGTCTCAATAGCGAATTAGACATTAGGATGTATGGAGTTCAAATGTGCAATGAAGTCCAGGAATTTGTTACTCCTAGGTAGGCATATGATGAATGTGTCATTCACAGAGCTGAAAAGTCAGATGGGCTTCCACTTGGATGTCATCAGCACCTCTCCCTTGAAGTGTTCCATGTACCAATTCTCAACCACTGGAGACAGTGGTCTACCCATTGTGACTCCCTCTGTTTGCTCATAATATTCTCCATTAAATAGAAAATATGTGTAAATTAGAACATGTGTGAATATGTCAGCGGTCTTCTCATGATATTTCTGACCAATGAGTTCCAATGACTTATGTAAAGGCACCCTGGTGATTAAAACAATGATGCCAAAGCTCATCATGATATTTGAGACCTTCAGCCTGAAGTTGTTGAAGCATTTCAAAAAAAACCACAGAATTGCAGATTTGATGTGGAAATTCACCCACATGAGGATTTATTAGCTCTGTGAGGTATTTTGCCAGAAAATATGTAGGAGTTGTGACGTTGCTAACAGTGAGGCTAATGGCATCTCATCTTTGTGGACCTTGGGGAGCCCGTAAAGTCTTGGTGGTACAGGTCCTTGTAGTGACAACTCCTTGATGACACCCTCTGGTAACTCCAGTTCTTTGAGAAGTGCCCTGGTTTTGTTCTCTGACTACTTCTTGTTCTCTTACTTCTTGGTGTGGTCAGTATTGATCTTCCTGTAGCAGTCATCATTTAGCAGGCTCTGCATCTTCTTAGTGTAGTCCTCATGGGAGATAACAAAAGTGGCATTGCCTTTGTCAGCAGGTAAGATAACAATCTCCAGGCACTCTCTTGTGTTCCAAATGTTGCCAATACAACAGCAAAACATTCGCTGACACTTCTCAGTAACACCAGGCATCCTTTATTATTGGATTTGTACCTGAGAGGCAACAAGCGTAGGCACTCTGTGGCATGCTTATGCAATGTTTATTACCTATAACTGAATCCTCTGATCTGTGTGAAAGAAAAATTAATGTTCCTGATTCACTTCTAAAATATCTTTCTCTGTTTAGAGCCACTTACTCTTAAACACCCATAAATAAACAAACAGCTGTATTTTCATCTCTTATTTATTCCAGAGGCAACCAGTTTTGGCATTGCATTATGCCACCATCAGGCCCTTATGGTAATTTAGTGGCTGAGCTTATATTGCCAGGCAAAATATCATACAAAAGTGAGTCAGTATCCTCACCAGCAAATGTAACATGATCATACACTTGCTCAGATTGTTTATGAATGTATAGCCATGTTACATACACCAGTGTTGAAACCGGTTCACTTTTCCATTATATTTTGTCTGGCAATATGAGCTCAGCCACTAAGTTACAACATAGAGCCTGGTGATGGCATAGCAATATATCTGCATACAAACAGCATAGTGAATGCATTGCTGTAGCCAAGATAGACATGAAGTCCATGCCTACAACAGTAATACAAATTTATATGCCAACTAGCGCTGCAGATGAAGAGATTGAAGAAATGTATGGTGAGATAAAAGAAATTATTCAGATAGTGAAGGGAAATGAAAATTTAATAGTCATGGGGGACTGGAATTCAATAGTAGGAAAAGGAAGAGAAGGATAAGTAGTAGGGGAGTATAGAATAGGGGTAAGGAATGAAAGAGGAATCCTCCTGGTAGAATTTTGTACAGAGCATAACATAATCATAGCTAACACTTGGTTTAAGAGTCATGAAAGAAGGTTGTATACATGGAAGAGGCCTGGAGACACTGGAAGGTTTCAGATATATTATATTATGGTAAGACAGAGACTCAGGAACCAGATTTTAAATTGTAAGACATTTCCAGGGGCAGATGTTGTCTCTGACCACAATCTATTGATTATGAACTGTAGTTTAAAACTGAATAAACTGCAAAAAGGCAGCAATTTAAGGGGATGGGACCTGGCTGAACTGAAAGAACCAGAGTTTGTAGAGAGATTCAGAGAGAGCATTAGAGAACGATTGGCAAGAATGGGGGAAAGAAATGCAGTAGAAGAAGAAAGGATAGCTTTGAGAGATAAAACAGTGAAGACAGCAGAGGATCAAGTAGGTAAAATGATGAGGGCTGGTAGAAATCCTTGGGTAACAGAAGAGATACTGAATTTAATTGATGAAAGGAGAAAGTATAAAAATGCAGTAAATGAAGCAGGCAAAAAGGAATACAAATGTCTCAAAAATGAGATAAACAGGAAGTGCAGAATGACTAAGCAGGGAATGCTAGAGGATAAATGTAAGGATGTAGAGGCATATATCACTAGGGGTAAGATAGATACTGCCTACAGGAAAAATGAAGAGACCTTTGGAGAAAAGAGAACCACTTGTATGAATATCAAGAGTTCAGATGGAAAACCAGTTCTAAGCAAAGAAGGTAAGGCAGAAAGGTGGAATGAGTGTATAGAGGGTCTACACAAGAGCAATGTATTTCAGGGCAATGTTATGGAGCTGAAAGAGGCCATAGATGAAGATGAAAAGGGGGGCATGATACTGTGTGAAGAGTTTGACAGAGTGCTGAAAGACCTAAGTTGAAACAAGGCCCCGGGAGTAGAAAACATTCCATTAGAATTACTGATAGCCTTTTGAGACCTAGCCATGACAAAACTCTATCCTCTGATGTATGAGACAGGCAAAATACCTTCAGACTTCAAAAAGGATATAATAATTCCAATCCCAAAGAAAGCAGGTATTGACAGGTGTGAAAATTACTGAACTATCAGTTTAATAAGTCACGGCTGCAAAATACCAACATGAATTCTTTACACACAAATGGAAAAACTGGTAGAAGCTGACCTCAGGGAAGATCAGTTTGGATTCTGTAGAAATGTTGGAACATGTGAGGCAATACTAACCATACAACTTATCTTAGAAGACAGATTAAGGAAAGGCAAATCTAAATTTCTAGCATTTGTGGACGTAGAGAAAGCTTTTGACAATGTTGACTGGAATACTCTCTTTCAAATTCTGAAGGTGGCAGTGGTGAAATACAGGAAGCAAAAGGCTATTTACAATTTGTACAGAAACCAGATGGCAGTTATAAGAGTTGATGGTCATGAAAGGGAAGCAGTGGTTGGAAAGGGAGTGAGACAGGGTAGTATCCTATCCCTGACGTTATTCAATCTATATATTGAGCAAGCGGTAAAGGAAACAAAAGAAAAATTTGGAGTAGGAATTAAAATCCATGGAGAAGAAATAAAAACTTTGAGGTTTGCCAATGACACTGTAATTCTGTCGGAGACAGCAAAGGACATGGAGGAACATTTGTGCAGAATGGACAGTGTCTTGAAAGAAGGATATAAGATGAACATGAACAAAAGCAAAACCAGGTGATACTGAGAGATTTAGGTTAGGAAATGAGACACTTAAAGCCATAGATGAGTTTTGCTACTTGGGAGCAAAATAGATGATGATGGTCGTCTAGAGAGGATATAAAATGTAGACTGGCTATGGTGAGGAAAGCGTTTCTGAAGAAGAGATGTTTGTTAACATTGAGTATAGATTTAAGTGTCAGGAAGTGTTTTCTGAAAGTATTTGTGTGGAGTGTAGGCATGTATGGAAGTGAAACATAAGATAAATACTTTGGGCAAGAAGAGAATAGAAACCTTCGAAATGTGATCCTACAGAAGAATGCTGAAGATTAGATGAGTAGATCACGTAACTAATGAGGTACTGAATAGAATTGGGGAGAAGAGGAATTTGTGGCACAAGTTGACTAGGAGAAGGGACTGGATGGTAGGACACATTCTAAGGCATCAAGGAATCACCAGTTTAGGATTGGAGGGCAGCATGGAGGGTAAAAATTATAGAGGGAGACCAAGAGATGAATACACTAAGCAGATTCAGAAGGATGTAGGTTGCAGTAGGTACTTGGAGATGGAGAAGCTAGCACAGGATAGGGTAGCACGGAGAGCTGCATCAAACCAGTCTCTAGACTGAAGATCAGAACAACAACAACAACAACAACATCTGCATACTATGTACCCCAGGAAATTGACAGAACAATTTTCAACAAGAAAATCTTAATAATGAATTTGCGGTTCATCCATCCTTGCTATGGGTGGATGAGGTAATATATATACAGGGTGGTCCATTGATAGTGACCGGGCCAAATATCTCACGAAATAAGCACATAGGCATCAAATGAAAAAACTACAAGGAACGAAACTCATCTAGCTTGAAGGGGGAAACCAGATGGCGCTATGGTTGGCCTGCTAGATGGCACTGCCATAGGTCAAACGGATATCGACTGCATTTTATTAAATAGGAACCCCCATTTTTTATTACATATTCATGTAGTAAGCAAAGAAATATGAATATTTTAGTTGGACCACTTTTTTTGCTTTGTGATAGATGGCGCTGTAATAGTCACAAACATATAAGTATGTGGTATCACGTAACATTCTGCCAGTGCAGACGGTATTTGCTTCGTGAGACATTACCCGTGTTAAAATGGACTGTTCCCCAATTGCGGAAATGGTCAATATCGTGCTGATGTATGGCTATTGTGATCAAAATGCCCAACAGGCATACGCTATGTATGCTACTCTGTATCCTGGACGATATCATCCAAGTGTCCGGACCGTTCACCGGATAGTTACGTTATTTAAGGAAACAGGAAGTGTTCAGTCACATGTGAAACGTCAGCCACAACCTGCAACAAATGATGATGCCCAAATAGGTGTTTTAGCTGCTGTCATGGCTAATCCGCACATCAGTAGCAGACAAATTGTGCGAGAATCGGGTATCTCAAAAACGTCGATGTTGAGAATGCTACATCAACATTGATTGCACCCGTACCATATTTCTATGCACCAGGAATTGCATGGCGACTACTTTGAACATCATGTACAGTTCTGCCACTGGGCACAAGAGAAATTACGGGACAATGACAGATTTTTTGCACATGTTCTATTTAGCGGCATTCATCAACAGTGGTAACGTAAACCAGCATAATATGCACTATTGAGCAATGGAAAATTCATGATGGCTGTCACAAGTGCAACATCAGCGACCTTGGTGGGCTAATGTATGGTGTGGCATTATGGGAGGAAGGATAATTGGCCCCCATTTTATCAATGGCAATCTGAATGGTGCCATGTATGCTGATTTCCTGTGTAATGTTCTACTGACATTACTACAATATGTTTCACTGCATGACAGAATGGCAATGTACTTCCAACATGTTGGATGTCTGGTACATAGCTTGCGTGCTGTTGAAGTGGTATTGAATAGAGTATTTCATGACAGGTGGATTGGTCATTGAAGCACTATACCATGGCCCACATATTCACCGGATCTGACGTCCCTGGATTTCTTCCTGTGGGGAACGTTGAAGGATATTTGCAATCATGATCCACCAACAATGCCTGACAACATGCATCAGCGCATTGTCAATTCATGTGCGAACATTATGGAAAGTGAAATACTCACTGTTGAGAGGAATGTTGTTATACTGTAAGGTAACAGGGGATAATATGGAACTCTTTCAAGTAATTTAAAATTTAAAGCACGGCAGCAGAGATAATATGCTGGGCAAAAATAGACCGGAAAATATTTGTTTGTGTTTTGATGGACGTTGGATAGTGTTTTGGTTTTCTTTTAATTGCAACGAATTATATAAGTGTGGTGATAATTTGTAAAATTATATAATGTATTTAGATTTAAGTATTTAAATATTATAAAATACTGTAAACGAATTGTGGCCATGTTTAGCAATTATTTTGACTACTGTGATGTCATGTGACCCGACTCAGGACTGTGGATGTGAGTGGGAAAATCGGGGTCTTTGGTCGTTGGCCGTTGTGGTGGCGAGTTGGGAGCGGCAAAGTGCCGCGAGTGCAAGCATGGACGCCAGGGTATGCGAAGGAACAAAGTGAAAGTGTGTGGGTGTGAGACAAACAGTGTACGAATTGCACCGATTATTATCTATGAACTTAAAAATGCATGGCCACAATGTTAAAGTGTTTCTTTTGAATAAATAAGTTTCAATCTGAACGTGTATAGTTCAATTCACTGCTCTTCAATAGCCAGCCAATATCAGACTCAATAATAGGGGCGCAAATGCAACCGTTTACTACCAACCCCCTTTACAGATGAGCCACGCGAAAAATAGGTAGTAAACGAGCTCGAGTTCAGTTGCAATTGGGGGCTCGTCCGGGATAGGACTTTCTTCCATATTCCATAGTATTTCGGAATCGAATGTCCGTCTGATGTTAGGCTTTTGAACAGTCAGTGTGGGGGCTCTGAGCTAAATCGGTGCATTCACAGTACCAGAGTGTTTGTGCTGGACAAGATACGCGCTGCCCCGTGGTTACGCCGATATAAGGCCACTACGATTGTGAAGCAGTCAGTTACACAGTCTGATGAGTCAACCACGTGTTGCCGCGGGTAAAACCGCCGTGCTTGCCGTGTACACGTGTTGCCGCGGGTAAAACAGTCGTCCGTGCCACGACACGTGCTGCCGCGACAAGAAACCGTCGTCCGTGCCACGTCCATGTGTTGCTACGGGTAAGGCAGTCGAAGCTGTATCCACGTGCTGCCGACGATCAACGCCGTCGTCCGTGCCACCGACCATCACGACTACATGCTGCCAGGGGCCTACGCAACGTGTTCTCGCTCCTGATTGAGTTTGCTGTGTGTCCACGTCGCCGATTACGATTCATTACATAGCTGTGCTGCGGAGCTCACTGCAGACGTCGCGTCACACGAGGATATAAAAGATAAGTACAGCCAGCAGCTACATTGCAAAATTGTGTCCTTTCATTAGCCATGGCCGATGAGACGCGTGAATCTCAAAGTGAAGGCGAATCAATGGATGTTAGGAGTACCTGTAGTAGCCCTAGCATGCCAAAAGAAATAGGCTGGATACCAGGAAGTGACCTCAGCACATTTTTTGTAAAACTTACTAGTAAATTAGGAGAAATAGACTTGAAAATAGAGAATATAAAAACTGCAATAGTTGGAGAAATGGATTCGAAAATAGGGGATATGGAATTAAGGCTTAGTGATAAAATAAAGACAATGAATGAAAATTCACTCAAATTACAGATAAAGTTGAAAACACAGTTAAAATTGTTGAGGGAATTATCGAGAGAGTTGATGAGGTTGAAAGAGGCCTAGTAGCCAAGGTGGACACTGTGCAAAGTAATCTTGTGGGGCAGATTCAGGCACAGGAACAGAAATGCACATTATTTCAAAGACAAACAGAGGCAGACATTGAATCCATTAAGATAGGAGTGCTGGATTGCCATAAGGGAATTACTGACAATAAGAAGGAATTAGATGGGGAAATAAATGTCTTGAGGGAAACAGTTAATGCTGTGGCAGCAGGGAATGGAAATTTATTGTTAGGATATCCTCTGGGGCATGGATTTCAGTCAAAACCTTTTAATGGGGAGAATAAATACCATGCAGTTGACTTTCTAGCTGCGTGTAAGGATAACTTTGTGACAGGGATGAGTGAGCAGGCAAAAATTAAATATGTTAAGAGGCAGTTGGAAGGGGGAGCTCAAACATGGGCAAACCAAAATGATGATAAATTTTGTGATTTTAAAACTTTCGAAAACCTGTTCTTGAACAAATACTGGGGCCAAGCAAAACAATTAAGACTGCAAAACGATTTTTTGAATGGATCCAGTTACAAGAGTGGAAAGGAAAGTATGAGAGAGTTCTGTGTTAGAGAACTGAATAAATTTAATCATCTCGATAGGCCACTGGGCGTATTAACAGAAATATCTACACTAAAAAGAAGATTACCAGAGCATTTGCAATGGGATTTGATTCACAGTGCAACAGATTCAGTGGAAGAATTTCTTAACTTTGTGGATAATATGGACAGGGCATTGTGTTACAGACCTAAATACGTGGAACATAGGGAGAGTGGAAGGTATCATGAAAGGGGAAACAGTATTAATTATGAATACAGTAATAACCATAACAGGTGGAGAGAAGATAGAAGTGATCAGAATAATCAGGATAGAGATTGGAGAAGCAAGCCACAAAGGTATAACAGAAATTTTGGAGAGAGAAGAGACAATTTTGATCAGATGAGGAGTGATAGAGAAGGTATGAGAGTAGGAATGCCGGATGCATATGGACAGGGTAGGCAATCAAAAAACTAATTGATGCCTCACTTAAGGTCCGCAGGGGGGCTTGTAATTATGTGAACAGGGCCAGACAAGGACATGATGGGATGAGTAATAAAGTCAGCAAGGAAAATAGGGAAATTGGGATATGTCATATGGATGCTGTCTTAGGAAATGAAAATCTATGGGGGGGTTTTAACAATTATAGAAATACAGATAAAAGGTATAAGAGGAAAAAAGGGAACAAGGCTAATATCAGCAATGAACAGTGTGAGTTTTACATTGATGACATGTTTAAAAGGGAAGGGAAATTACAAGCAGAGGAGGACAATATTGGTTTGTGTGCAGCAAAATTCATTGAAAGATCAGAGGCAGAGGTAGTTTCATCAAAAGGGGGAACAGAAGTGGATATGGAATTAAGGGGCAATGTTCACAGTAATAATGGGTGTGATGAATGGGTAGAGATGTCTATTGGAAATGGTATGGAGAATTGTGGAAAAGGTGAGGAGAGGGTTATTCAGTGTGATGTAAAGGCTAATATGAGTGGTGTATTTGACAATGTGGAAAATGCTGGTAAATTACCTACTGATAAGGTTACTGTGCTTGTGGGTGCAGGTATTAACTGTGGTAGTGATAATGACTTCAGTGTGGATATGGAAATGCGTAATGATATGGAGAATGTTGTTGTAGGTTGCCCAGAAGATAAAATTGAAACCTATGTTTTCTTAACTGATGATGCAAGTCTCAAAGATGTTAATTGTGGATGGTTAGGAAAGGAGGAGGCTGATTATGATTTGAGTGATTGGGTGTCCTATGCAAAATTACATAAAGCTTTGATGCCTGAAGAATGGGGTAAAATAAAATTTAAAATTGCCAGAAAATTGGAAGAATTAAGTGAAGAAGAGAATGTTGAGTTTGCTATTAAGGATCTGTTTGAAAGGGATACTGATGTATGTTTTGGAGAAAGACCTAAAGATATTTGCATTATGCAAGAGGAAAGCAGGAGTGAAGTAGAAAGAGATTTATTACAGGAGCCAGGGCTGAACAGAGTAGAAATAGAGGTGATACAGCCAATAATTGATATCAGTGTGGGAGGAGTTGCAGATATAGCATTATTAGACTCTGGCTCAAGTTTATCTGCAATCTCTGAATCTTTCTGGCAGCAAATTAAAGGTTTAGGATTAATAGAATTACCAGTTACAGGAGTCAAAATTAAGACAGCAACTGGGACATGTAGCAAGCCCATCAGCAGGGAAGTATTACTGGAATTTAATAGTAATGAGTATTGTTTTGATATTAGCTGCTTTGTGGTGAAGGGTTTGACATTGAATGTAATTTTGGGTATGGACTTCTTGTACAAGTAAGACTGTAGCATTTTTGTAAAGGACAGAGTGGTAGAATTTGATGCTGGTGGAAATAGACGAAGAATAAAATTTAAAGGGGAATTAAAAGGAGGTGAGACAATTACTCATTTACAAAGGATAGAAGCCTTGTTGAGTCATACAGGAACTGAAACCTGCTGTACATATAGTCTACTTCTGTATAAATGTGTGGAGAATATAGGAGGGAGGAAATCTGCAAATAGTTTGTTAAAGAAAAATAGTTGAGATTTTATTAAAATTTCTAATGTATCTGTGGCACCTGGAGTTGATACTGGTGCGTGGGGGTAGGATTGTTGCTGGGACAGTCATGTAGGGCAATCACTAAATATGCAAATTGTAGAGGCATATGGGAAATAATTAACTTGCTTATTATAAGATGTTCATGAGGAAAGTGAGGGAAAGAACACTAATGGCTAAGTGGATGCTAGTAAAAGTTTAAAACCTTGGTGAGTTTGTTTGCCATTTATGATTGAATCTAGGTAGCCATGGAAATGTCATAAAAGAATGGGTTTCAAGATATTGCCAAATATTATGTGAAAATTTATATAGAAATTAAAAAAAAAATTGAGTGTATTTATGTACATGATACTGCTGTATGGATGCTTAAAAAAAAAAAAAAAAAAAAAAAATCTGCATCTGGGAATAAATTCTCTTGGTGCGGGGGGTAGAAGTGTCGGAGCTCCTGATGTGGGAACATTTGAAGGGTGAAATAGAATATATTTAACTATGCCATGTTTGTGTTTGATTTGTGTGCACGTTTGTCATTTGTACAAACCTCAATAAGAACTGATCAGTGAAAACAGGATGTTCCAGGGAGGATTTGGATAGCCTGATTCCTGGGAAATGTGGGTCTGCATGTCTAGGCAAGATTCATGAGGATTTGGTTAAATTTTGATAGGATGGCTTGGCTAATGAGAGGAAGCACAGTGCTGCTGGCTGACTAGTTTGGAAAGACTGTATTCCAATGCTTAAACCTGTGAACACAAGGATCTGGTTACAACAAATTCGTGCAACTTACAGAAACAACTGTGTAAAAAGTGGAAGTGTTAATGTGCAGTGAGTGTGCAACCTACATATAGACTAACATGGGCATTTATTTTGCCTGCCCAATCAGACTCAATAGGATACTATCTAATTGTATATTTGAGTTGGATACATTGTTGGATTATGTATATATGTTTTCTAATGACAGTACTTACACTGATTAACTCACCACTATAACACTGTTCTACGTGTTTTGGTGCCATTATAGTTATTATTAAAATGTTTAATATATAAAGTAATATGGGTTCACTCCATTTGGTGCTACTTCATGTTGCCGTTACTAAGGTAATGTCTCCATGAAGTGGGGGTATGTAAGGTAACAGGGGATAATATGGAACTCTTTCAAGTAATTTAAAATTTAAAGCACGGCAACAGAGATAATATGCTGGGCAAAAATAGACCGGAAAATATTTGTTTGTGTTTTGATGGACGTTGGATAGTGTTTTGGTTTTCTTTTAATTGCAACAAATTATATAAGTGTGGTGATAATTTGTAAAATTATATAATGTATTTAGATTTAAGTATTTAAATATTATAAAATACTGTAAACGAATTGTGGCCATGTTTAGCAATTATTTTGACTACTGTGGTGTCATGTGACCCGACTCAGGACTGTGGATGTGAGCGGGAAAATCGGGGTCTTTGGTCGTTGGCTGTTGTGGTGGCGAGTTGGGAGCGGCAAAGTGCCGCGAGTGCAAGCATGGGCGCCAGGGTATGCGAAGGAACAAAGTGAAAGTGTGTGGGTGTGAGACAAACAGTGTACGAATTGCACCGATTATTATCTGTGAACTTAAAAATGCATGGCCACAATGTTAATGTGTTTCTTTTGAATAAATAAGTTTCAATCTGAACGTGTATAGTTCAATTCACTGCTCTTCAATAGCCAGCCAATATCAGACTCAATAATAGGGGCGCAAATGCAACCGTTTACTACCAACCCCCTTTACAGATGAGCCACGCGAAAAATAGGTAGTAAACGAGCTCGAGTTCAGTTGCAATACGTATTGCCAAATGCAGTGAGGTTGATGGACATCATTTTGAGCATTTATTGCATTAATGTGGTATTTACAGGTAATCACATTGTAACAGCATGCGTTCTCAGAAATAATAAGTTCACAAAGGTACATGTATCACATTGGAACAATCGAAATAAAACATTCAAATGTACCTACGTTCCATATTTTAATTTAAAAAACCTACCTGTTACCAACTGTTCATCTAAAATTGTGAGCCATATGTTTGTGACTATCACAGTGCCATCTATCACAAAACGAAAAAAGTGGTTCAACTAAAAGATTCATATTTCTTTATGCACTACAAGAATATCTAATAAAAAATGGGGGGTTCCTATTTTTAAAAAATGCAGTTCATATCCGTTTGACCTATGGCAGTGCCATCTAGTGGGTCAACCATAGCGCCATCTGCTTTCCCCCTTCAAGTTAGACAAGTTTTGTTCTTTGTAGTTTTTTCGTTTGACGTTTATTTTGTGAGATATTTGGCCCGGTCACAATCAATGGACCACCCTATATAATTTTTTACCTCACCCCCTAATAACAAGGATGGATGAACTGCATACTCATGCAGTATGCAGATGCAGCTCTGCTGATTAGTAGACAGAGCTTGTTTGGTGACATTTCATAATTCCAGGGCTGGTGAATTCACTCAAAAGTTGACGCAAAGATTATGAAACAATCTGTATATTTTGTTAAGTAACTGTATAGTGCAAGGATGAGAGTATTTTGTATGAATATGAGCCACTATCTTTTTCCATTCACACTGGAATGAAGAGAACATGACTTCTCAGCCCCTTCATGCATGCCAGTCTCTCTTAGCTTACTGTAGCTTACCACAGTTTTGACAAGATATCTCAGTTATCCTTTAATTTCATCTATAAGGTCCATTTGACAATGACCTTGAACACCACAGCATTACTCTTGAATACCTCAGATTAAAATCTTCTTTGTAGTTCAGCCAACCACCTTGTGTTAAAGAGGGTGGAGGAAGCAGGCAAAGGTTGGGGGCAGCCTCTTGTGCTAGTGGTGGGAGTGGAAGAATTAGCAATGATCAATAGTGTGAGGATGCAGAAGGCAATGGCAACCACTGCATTAAAGACAACTACAGTGTAGGCTCAGTCTAGATATAGTGAGGGTCAGTGAATGAAATTTAAAGAAGGCAAGGATTTCTGGTCAGATGAGCATAGGGCAATATCAGCTGCAGTAGAAAATGGAATAACAGGGCCAGGATTCATTATGAATATGAAGTTAGGGCAGAGAAAGAGGTACTGTGAAAATTTCAGTGATAGGGTTGATCTTATCGGTATCAGTTTTAGAAGCACTAGATGAGAACAGCTATGTAACTGGCCTTTTCCTAGACCTGTCTAAGGCATTTGATAGAGCTGTTGCATAAGTTAGAAGCACTAGGAGTAAGGGTAGTGGTTCTCAAATGGTTTCATTCATATCTAGAAAACAGAGTACAGTCAGTAGATATCACAAATGTCCCCAGTGGATCGAAGTACATTGAGAAACAATTACCTGATCCACAACATATCAATACTGGGGTCCGTCAAGGAAGTGTACTGGGCCCAGTATTGTTTCTGGTGTATATAAATGATTTCCCACAACATATCAGCCACTGAGAGAAGATATTGTTTGCTGATGACAGCAACATAGTAATCACCAGTAAGACACCAGCACAAATGCTGGAAAATTCTACTGAAGTGCTGAAGAATGTTCACAAATGGTCTTAGGAAAACAAAGTAACTCTCAACATAAAGAAAACAAATACAATATCCTTTAGAATGAACAGAAACCAGAGTCTCTTAAATTTAAAACTAGACAACATCTCCATATATTATGTATCTACAACAAAATCCTTAGGGTTCCACATTGTCAGCCAAATGAAGTGGAATGAACACGCTACGAAACTCTCGAAAAAGATATCCACAACATGTTATGCACTTAGAGTCCTTGTATTCACATGCAGTAATGAATGTTTGAGAACTCTATACTTTAGTTATGTTCATTCAGTAATCAGCTATGGTATTATTTTCTGGGGAACAGTGCTCAGAATTTACAAACAGTATTTAAAATGCAAGGGAGAGCATTAAGAATTATAATGAAAAGCAGTAAGCGGGCCATCTGCAGAGAACTTTTCAAAATGTTAGAAATTCTAACTGTTCCTTGTAAATTTATACGCCAAACCATGGTGTACATCAAGAAAAACATAGAAAATTATAACACAAATAGCAGTTTTCATAACTATAGTACAAGAACAAGTCACTGTCTTCACCTAGACAGGAAGAATAAACATAAGAGTCAAAATAACTTATTGTATGAAGGTGTAAAACTGTATGATAAACTACCACAGAAAATAAAAGAAACAGATAACATGTACTGCTTTAAGAACAATCTTAAATTGTTTTTGCAGGAACATTGCTTTTACACTGTAAGTGAATTCCTTAGTACAAAATTATTGTAAATAACTCTTGTTTCACAATATTTAACTATATGTAATGTTTTGATAAGGACTGTAAATAACTTGTATGTCACAATGTTTAAATACATGTAACAGCAAACTGTATAAATATATGAATGTACACTAACTGACAACATCCATACATTTTAAAATGTCCACAGATGGCTAAATAAATAAATAAATTGATAGCACACCAAACTGAAATGATAGTTGAGGTATGCATGCTGATGATGCAAGCTAAAGATGAAGAGAAAGAGAAAGTATATGAGGATATTTAACTGCTAATTCAGTCCATAAAGGGAAGCGAAAATCTAATAGTCATGGGGGGGGGGGGGGGGGGGGGGATTGGAATGCAGTTGTAGAGGAACGAGTGAAAGAAAAAGTTACAAGTGAATATGGGAGTGGAACTAGGAATGAGAGGAGAGAAAGACTAACTGAGTTCTGTAACAAATTTCAGCTAGTAACAGCGAATACTCTGTTCAAGAATTACAAGAGGAGCAGGACAATAAATATGGAAGATTTCAGTTAGATGACATCATGGTCAGACAGAGATTTCGAAATCAGATACTTAATTGTAAGGCGTACCCAGGAGGAGATATAGACTCAGATCACAATATATTTGTGATGAAGGATAGGTTAAGGTTTAAGAGATAAGTCAAGAAGAATCACTGTGCAAAGAAGTGGGATACAGAAGTACTAAGGAATGAAGAGATACATCTGAAGTTCTCTAAGGCTACTGCCACTGCAGTAAGGAACAGCACAGTAGACAGTACAGCTCCAGAGGAATGGACATTTCTAAAAAGTTGGAAAGAAAAGCATAGGTACAAACAAGTTAACTGTGAAGAAACCATGGGTAACAGAAGAATTACTTCCAGTGATCAATGAAAGAAAGAAGTAAAAAAATATTCAGTGAAATTCAGGAATACAGAAATACAAGTTGCTGAGGAATGAAATAAATATGAACTGCAGGGAAGATAAGACAAAATGGCTGCATGAAAAATGTGAAGAAATCGAAAAAGAAGTAATGACCGACTCAGCATATAAAAAAGTCAAAACAACCTTCACTGAAATTAAAAGTAAATGTGGTAACATTATGAGCGCAATGGGAATTCAACTGTTAAATGCAGAGGAGAGGGAGGATAGGTGAAAAGAGTGTACCGAAGGCCTCTATGATGTGGAAGATATGTCTGATGTGATAGAAGAAGAAACAGGAGTTGATTTAGAAGAGATAGAGGATCCAGTATGGAATCAGAATTCAAAAGGCTCTGGAAGACTTAACATCAAATAAGGCAGAAGGGATAGAATTTCTAAAATCATTGGGGGGAAGTGGTAACAAAATCACTATTCATGTTGGTGTGTAGAATGTACGAGTCTGGTGATATGCCATCTGAATTTCAAGAAAATATCTGCTGTATTACGCAGTGATGAGAATTACATACAGAAGAATGGAAAATCAAATTGAGAATGTCTTAGGTGATGATCAGTTTGGCTTTAGGAAAGGTAAAGGCACCAGAGAGGCAGTTCTAATGTTGCAGTTTATAATGAAAGCAGGACTAAAGAAAAATCAAGACACACATTGGATTTGTTGACCTGTAAAAAGCATTTGACAATGCCAAATAATGCAAGATGTTTGGAATTCTAAGAAAAATATGGGTGGTCTACAGGGAGAGACAGGTAATGTACAACATGTACAAGAGTCAAGAGGGAACAATAGCAGTGAAAGACGAAGGACAAAGTGTTCGGATTAAAAAGGATGTAGTCTTTCTGCTCTATTTTTCAATCTATTCATCGAAGAAACAATGATAGCAATAAAAGAAAGGTTCAAGAATGAAATTGAAATTCATGCTGAAAGGATATCAGTATGATTTACTCATGACATTTCTATCCTCAGTGAAAATGAAGAAGAATTACATGATCTCCTGAATGGAATGATCAGTCTAATGAGTACAGAATAAGGACTGAGAGTAAATGGAAGAAAGACCAAAGTAACGAGAAGTAGCAGAAATGAGAACAGCAAGAAACTCAACATCAGGATTGATGGTCACAAGGTAGATGAAGTTAAAGAATTCTGCTATCTAGGCAGCAAAATAGCCAATGATGGATGGAGCAAGGAGGATACCAAAAACAATACAGTACTGGCAAAAATGAAATTCCTTGTCAAGAGACGTCTACTAGTATCAAAGGTAGGTCTTAATTTGAGGAAGAAATTTCTGAGAATGTACATTTGGAGCATAGCATTGTATGGTAGTGAAACGTGGACTGTGGGATAACTGGAACAGAAGAGAATCATGCATTTGAGTGAGATGTGGTGCTACAGGTGAAATGGGGGGGTTTTCTGAAGAATTGGAAAGGCAAGGAATATGTGGAAAACACTGACAAAAGAAGGGATAGGATGATAGGACATCTGTTAAGACAGTGAATAACTTCCATGGTAATAGAGAAAGCTGTAGAGGATAAAAACTGAGACTGGAATATGTCCAGCAAATAATTGAGGATGTAGGTTACAAGAGCTACTTTGAGATGAAGAGGTTGGCACAGGGGATGAATCCATGGTGGGCTGCATTAAACAAGTCAGAAGACAGCTGAATCATTTACAAAAAAAGAAATGTGTATCCATAGAGCATATGACCTACAGCTGTAAAAGTGTAATGGTCTCTCCATTGCTAAAAGATTCTGGGAGGGGGATGTCAAAATGGAGTGGACTATGAGAAAAAGACTGAATAAGAAAAGAATTCTATGAATCATAATGTGGATTGCTAGACATCAGAACGTGGAAGAGAAGCTAGAAAATATAAAAATGGAAATGCATAGTTTCATTATATGTAAAGTGCATTAAATGAAATATACTGAAATGGAAAGAATATAAGGATTTCTGGTGAGATGAATGCAGATAATATCAACAGCAGTGGAAAACAGAGTAATGAAAGTGGGATTCTTCATGAATAGGAACAGTTCAATTGTATGATTATACTCACTGGAGCTAACAACAAACCAGTACCAACAACAACAGTTCAGGCATACCGTACATGATGATATTGCAAGCAGAAAATGAACAGACAGACAAAGAGTATGAGGGTACTTAAAGTATAATTTAGTACATAAAGGGAGAGAAAAATCTAGTAACTGTAAGTCAATGGAATGCTGTATTAGGGGAAAAATAGAAGGCAGAGTTAGGGGAGAATATGAGTGTGGTAGTAGGAATGAGGGAGGAGAAAGACTAACAGTGAGCTGCAATAAAGTTCACCTAGTAATAGCAAATACACTGTTCAAAAATCACAAGAGGAGGTGAAAATACTTGTAAAAGGCCTGGAGCCATTGTAAGATTACAGCTGGATTATATCATGGTCAGAGATTCAAAAATCAGATATTGGACTGCAAGACATATCCAGGAGCAGATATGAACCCAAGTCACAATTTAATAATGATGAACAATAGACTGAAGTTTAATAGACCTGTCTGGCAGAATGAATGTGGAAAGAAGTGAGATACTGAAGTACTGAGGAATGGTGGGATGTATTTGCAGTTCTCAAACGCTACAGATGCAGTCACAATGAGTACTGTAACAGATAGTTCAGTTAAAGAGGAATGGCCATCTCCAGAAAGGTCAACCACAGAAGTTGAGCAGACAAATACAGGTACAAGAAAGATAAAATGCAAAGAAACCTTGGGTAACTGAATACTTCATCTGACTAATGAAAGTATTAAACTGTTGTTATTTTATATAGTGTAGTTTGGTCACATCTGCTGTATGATGAAAATGGCACTAATAATTAATCAAACAATGGAAAATCCAGGATGGAACTAATAATTACGATTGATGCTGTGATTCTAAAGTTTATCCTGTTGTATCAGTTGATTGAACAGTACTTGGGTGCACTGCCAGTCCATAGTGCCCAACAGACAAAATATTTCGATGATCAGACATGTCAGTAATGTCACACATGCTGACAAACTGAGACCATTGATGTGCGAGTGTATACCTGTCCTTTTTTCCCCCTAAGGTAAGTCTTTCCACTCCCGGGATTGGAATGACTCCTTACCCTTTCCCTTAAAACCCACATCCTTTCGTCTTTCCCTCTCCTTCCCTCTTTCATGATGAAGCAACCGTTGGTTGTGAAAGCTTGAATTTTGTGTGTATGTTTGTGTCTGTTTGTGTGTCTATCAATATGCCAGCACTTTCGTCTGGTAAGTCACATCATCTTTGTTTTTAGATATATTTTTCCCACGTGGAATGTTTCCCTCTATTATATTCATATCATTAAATTAAAAATTTAGTATCACATATTAATTACTAACACAAATCAGAGCAGAATCAGATAACACAAAATTACAATAAGCCAAAGAGCAAGTCTGTTTAACTGTATCTGTGTTACTGTTAAAAGGGCAAAATTATAGGTACTACTTCATGTAAATAATTTCTACATCTGTGGGGATTCACAGAGCCCACCAAATGTGTTAAAGAATTAAATTTTCCAAATTGAATAATTAGCAAACTAACAAGTTCTTGTCAAAGAAGTGGGCATCACTGGATCCGGACAAATCTGAATCAAAAATTATTTTACTGAGTTTTAGAAATAACCATTATTTAAGATATGAATATTTTGAAGTACAAGAACTTGGATTACAATGAATTTTTGGAACAAAGTTCTTGGAAGAAATAAAATGCTTATGGAGAAGATGAGAATGAGGGCTGTTAAATGAGCTATATCAATATAGAAACAAACAACTACTCATTCATTGCAAATTTCACCTCAACATGTGCTTGACAGTTCTCAAATTATGAATATTTGTTTGTGAAAATTATTTCCAGATAAACTGACTATAACTGTGAATAATCAAATCTGACAAAATAAGGTCTGGACAAGAAATTAACTATTCTGTGCAACTTTCTCATATGATTTTTCCACATATCATGATCAAATAAAAGAAAAAAATTATTTATGTCAGGAGTGGTACAAGACCAAGTAGGGTGACTCAACCTCACTCTGTTACAATTAGATCTGCCATTTATGTTGTGTTAATAAATAAATGTTCTTCCAAAGTTGAATATCAGCTCAACAGCCTCTTTTCTACTAAACACACTATTTCCCCAATGATAGTTAGTAAACCTTTGTTCATTTGTTGCCTCACAACTCCAAACACTTGTGTTCTTGCAGTTCATATCCCTTCTTTTAGCAGGCAATATGCACCCAAATGCCCAGGTTGCTTACAGTGATTATTTTATGTTCTCATATTGCACTGAATCCCTCATGACATTTGATCACACTGGGAGATAGCACAGAATGTTGACTGCACAACAGTTTAACATTCCTTCTGTGTCCCCCTATGACCAGAGTTGAAGAATACATTAACTTTTTAAACTATCAACTTTTTAAAATATCAACTTTTTGCCTGAAAGAGGACCTAATCATCATTTCAGTGTATCAACAACTTAAAACAAAGTTTTATAAAATCTTGAATTTAATACCCTCTTTGCAGTGGAATGTTCAATGAACTGGATCTTTCTGAGAGATTAAAAAATCATGATATGTTTAATTTGGCCAAAGGAAATAAAATACCATTTACAAGCAATGGAAAGAGTCGAGACAGGCACTCACAATATAGTTAAGGTGCTGAATGGTAGATGAGTGTGTAAAATAATATGACATGTAAGTCATCGCTAATTTGTTAATTCTGAGTATCTCTGCCTTTTGCTACTGTGCTGTTGACTGCATTAGTGTTTTCACTAACTCAATAAATATATTGTCAAAGCATTTCTTGTAGAATACCTTAAGATCTTACACAAATTTTCTTGTCCATAAATTCTGAATGAAATCAAATACAAGTATGTAACAGTTCACAATCAGAAAATTCTGGATGAAGTATGTTAGTGTTTTTCCATGTTCCAGAAAGAAGGACCTATTATTTTTTATGTAAAATGATCATTCCATCATATAAACAACTACTGATGATACAGAATATAAACAAGATGTTACATGAAAACATGCTATTATGCAAATTACCATGAACTACAAAAATAAAAAAATATTAAGACAATTATCTGTTGTATTATCATTCATTAAGAGAAAATTGAATTAATGACATTAAATCACTTTTTAAAGAGTCTACAAATCTTACTACCAAATACTTACTACAACAAGCTGAGGCTCTGAGGGCTGGCGAAGAGGAGTGTGTTTATGATGAATTGCTCGGTTGTGCTCTTTCACTAATTCCACTTTTCCATCACCCGCAGCTACAATAATATTAGTGACAGTATGCTCATCCAGCAGTGCCAGTGCAGTAACACCTTTGAAAATGTTTGAGTCTGTCTTAAAAATACTCATGAAATAATTTCCAAAGTCTACATAATAGATGTTTTTTAAATTTTAACTGATCTAATAGTTTTTAATTTTTTGGCATATTCATATACTGTTTCTGTTTCTTTTAGATACACTACGTCTTTCTGCAAGTACCAGGAAGAATTATTCATATCTGTACTGAAAATTGCACTAAATTACAAAATAATTTGGATAAATATGGAAGCTAAAGAGCAACTTTCTTTCTTTTTTTTACATGGCTAACATTAATTCCCCAATAGTTTCTATAAATCCACAAGTTAGGTTTGGGCATGAGTCTGCCAAAACAAAAAGTTTCAAAACAGGAGCTGAGTCGTCACTATTCAAAACAAGAAGCAGCTTCCCTATATCATAAAGAAAACTGACAAAACAAAACTGTTTGCACAGGTGGTAGTGAGA
Source organism: Schistocerca americana (assembly GCF_021461395.2). Classification (NCBI taxonomy): domain Eukaryota; kingdom Metazoa; phylum Arthropoda; class Insecta; order Orthoptera; family Acrididae; genus Schistocerca; species Schistocerca americana. The sequence goes on from NC_060124.1 coordinate 382,734,840, forward strand.
GTACAGTCCCCACGAATGACTCAAGTCATTACAAAGATATAGGATAATCTATTTATCTCTCTCTCTCTCTTTTACACAGGGGCAATTCTAGAAGTAGGTCAAGGGGGGGGGGGGGGGGGCTAATGGAGGAAGGGGGTTTTGGGGAATGGAATACGGCTTAAAGAAGTAGAGTTGTGGTCCTCCACTGACAAACTGGTAAAATTTGGTGTTGCTTAAAGTAGTTTTTGGTAACTGTTTTGGAGTTCCGGGTAAAATCATGTAATAATAAATAATAAGATGCTTATTTTAAGATAAATGATATTTATTGGTTTAGGTAGTAAGCTATTTGCCATTCTTATTCTTTTGTTAAAATGTTTTTGGAATACATTGCAATCTATATTGCTACATAATTAAAAAAAAAAAAAAAAAAAAAAAAGCATTGATTCTGTTGGAGTAAGATATTCGCTGATTTCTGAAGTCATTTTATCCAGTGTAATATGATACTCCATGTGTGGTGGGGGGGGAGGGGGGGATGTAGCCCCCATAGCCCCTCCCCCCTTGCCCACACACCTGCTTTCACATCCACTTAATTCTGTAATATTGCTGGATTAGTAATTAGTACCCCCCTGAGATAAGATAATGCAGAAAATGGCTTAGTCTTATCTCAATGGCTCTTTTCCTAATGAAAATTCTGCTTTGTGGTGGTGTGAATTCTGCTGTGACACTTACCATCAGGTTAACCATTCTAAAGAATAAACTGTTTTCCTGTTTAATGGAGTATGTGGTATGATGGACACCTTGACTAGTTAGAATAATGTGATACACAATGTTCAAATCCAGAAAAAAATTTATTTAACCCTATTGGGCCATTTCAGACACGTGAAACAGCTCTACCTAGCTCAGCATCCAGTTTGTAGATGTGATGAGAAATATATTTGACTACATGTTAATGCCAGTAAGTTTCTAAAAGCCTGCACTTACATCTGAATGCTTTTGAGTATTTTTCATAATAGATTATAGATATTTCATCTCTATTGTGTTATTGCAGCTATGTTTAACTCCACAACATGAAAATTAGGAAGTTTCTTATAGCTTCTAGTTTTATTCGAAGTTGCATGTATATCTCAAGATGTTGATCTAAGTAGTATGTGATCAAATCTATGTTGATGTGTGTTACCATAGCACCAGGAACTAATTAACTGCTCTTTGTTTTATTTTAATATGTTTACTTTTGATATCTATAAAGTTATGGTTCCAGATACACTCCTGGAAATGGAAAGAAGAACACATTGACACCGGTGTGTCAGACCCACCATACTTGCTCCGGACACTGCAAGAGGGCTGTACAAGCAATGATCACACGCACGGCACAGCGGACACACCAGGAACCGCGGTGTTGGCCGTCGAATGGCGCTAGCTGCGCAGCATTTGTGCACCGCCGCCGTCAGTGTCAGCCAGTTTGCCGTGGCATACGGAGCTCCATCGCAGTCTTTAACACTGGTAGCATGCCGCGACAGCGTGGACGTGAACCGTATGTGCAGTTGACGGACTTTGAGGGAGGGCGTATAGTGGGCATGCGGGAGGCCGGGTGGACGTACCGCCGAATTGCTCAACACGTGGGGCGTGAGGTCTCCACGGTACATCGATGTTGTCGCCAGTGGTCGGCGGAAGGTGCACGTGCCCGTCGACCTGGGACCGGACCGCAGCGACGCACGGATGCACGCCAAGACCGTAGGATCCTACGCAGTGCCGTAGGGGACCGCACCGCCACTTCCCAGCAAATTAGGGACACTGTTGCTCCTGGGGTATCGGCGAGGACCATTCGCAACCGTCTCCATGAAGCTGGGCTACGGTCCCGCACACCGTTAGGCCGTCTTCCGCTCACGCCCCAACATCGTGCAGCCCGCCTCCAGTGGTGTCGCGACAGGCGTGAATGGAGGGACGAATGGAGATGTGTCGTCTTCAGCGATGAGAGTCGCTTCTGCCTTGGTGCCAATGTTGGTCGTATGCGTGTTTGGCGCCGTGCAGGTGAGCGCCACAATCAGGACTGCATACGACCGAGGCACACAGGGCCAACACCCGGCATCATGGTGTGGGGAGCGATCTCCTACACTGGCCGTACACCACTGGTGATCGTCGAGGGAACACTGAATAGTGCACGGTACATCCAAACCGTCATCGAACCCATCGTTCTACCATTCCTAGACTGGCAAGGGAACTTGCTGTTCCAACAGGACAATGCACGTCCGCATGTATCCCGTGCCACCCAACGTGCTCTAGAAGGTGTAAGTCAACTACCCTGGCCAGCAAGATCTCCGGATCTGTCCCCCATTGAGCATGTTTGGGACTGGATGAAGCGTCGTCTCATGCGGTCTGCACGTCCAGCACGAACGCTGGTCCAACTGAGGCGCCAGGTGGAAATGGCATGACAAGCCGTTCCACAGGACTACATCCAGCATCTCTACGATCGTCTCCATGGGAGAATAGCAGCCTGCATTGCTGCGAAAGGTGGATATACACTGTACTAGTGCCGACATTGTGCATGCTCTGTTGCCTGTGTCTATGTGCCTGTGGTTCTGTCAGTGTGATCATGTGATGTATCTGACCCCAGGAATGTGTCAATAAAGTTTCCCCTTCCTGGGACAATGAATTCACGGTGTTCTTATTTCAATTTCCAGGAGTGTATTTTAGCAGCTTTGGATGTACATATGTGGATCAGAGCCAAGAGAATAATTGGATTTTCAGTTTTACAAAATAATAGTCATGCCCACTGTTCAATTATTATAGGTATGTACAGTCTATACACACACATTTTATTTCTATTACTCCATGCATTAGAACACATCTTGAATTTACTATCTGTCTGCCTACACAAATTTTAATTCTATTATGCTGTATGCCTGCTTCCAATTTCTTGTATTTAAAATGTTTTCATTGACAGGATAGAAAGGATTTTCTATAAGCAACAGTTTTATGTTTGTTTAAATTTCTCTTTCAAACTGAAATGTGAAATAAAAATGGCAAACAATTGTATAGTTTTAATGACATATATATACTACTTCTTTCAAGTCTGACTGTGTTGTGGAACACATACTTTATACAGGTTCTGGTAGTATGATTATGTGTGATCTACGATCAAAAAGTAAGAGATTTTTTTTTTTCTAATTTTGCAGGGTTTATACATCTGATTTCCAGTTTCTTTATCTTGTTGGTGCACATGTTCCTGGTGTATGTTTGCATTTTCAACTCTTTTGAATATTTAGTTTATTGTTGCAGTCAAAAAGGTTATTCATAGTTTGACTGTTCAGTGAATTTACTTTCAAAAAATATGGATCAAAGAATTTCAATTAAATTTTGTTGAAAAACGAAATAAAATGCAGCAATTCATTCAAATGTTAACGGTGACTTTTAGCAAAACTACTATGAACAAGGCAAGAATCAAAGAGTGGTATAATCTTTTCAAAGAGGGTCAAGAAGACATTGAAGATGACGACTGCCCTGGACACCCTAGCACGTCACTTACTGATGATAATCGGGAAGAAGCACAGAAAAAGGTTCCATAAAACTACCAGATCACCATCAGAGAGATTGCTGATGACATTGGCATATCCTTTGACTCATGCCAAGCAATTTCTGTGCATGTTTTGGTCATGAAATGTCTAGCAACAAAGTTTGTTCTGAAGCTATTGAATTTCATCCAAAAATGATGTCTCATAGACATCACTCAGAAACTGCTGAATGAAGTCAACAACAATCCAGAACTTCTAAAACTGGGCATAACAGGTGATGAAACATGGGTTTATGGGTATGATGTTGAAACCAAGACCCAGTTCTCCTACTGCAATAGCCTGAAAAGCCAAGACTGAAAAAAAAATTTGACAAATTCAATTACATATTAAGGTTCTTCCCACTGTTTTCTTCAACTACAATGAGATGTTGAAAATTTTAAGTTTTTTGAATAGTGGCCCATGGCTGTCTGTTGTTCTTGCAGTAGTCATTATTCAGTTGATTACTTTTTGCAGTTTGAAGATTTTTATTCCATCACTCAATTGACCCCATATTTCTATTCCATATGGGACCAGTTTAAGACCAAGTGACAAAAGTTGTAGCTTGGGGCACCAAACTGAGAAGGACACCAGGGGCACCCAAGTGCAAGGTTTTTTTACAGTATGTACCACAAATAGTAGCAAAATTAATAATGAGTGAAAGTGTACGAAGGAAGAAGTGTGGAGGGACAGGGGAAGAAATTGAAAAGTCATTTGTGTGGAAAAGTGTCCTCAAATGCAGAGAGCAAATACAGCTGACCTTAGTTTGCTTGTTATGGAACAAAGTGGTCTTTCCACAGTAAACAATTATTTATGGTGAGCTGTAATAACTTTGTATTTTGGACTACATTCATTTCCATATTCTTCTTGTGTTGTTCCAGAATGGTATTGTTTTAGTTTACTCTTTCCAGAGACTTACAGTTATGGCAATTGCTGTGGCAATAACACTGACAGGCAAGACTTTTCAATGTAAATGGAGTGAGGTGTGGAACTTCTTCGTGGGAAGTGGGCTATCTTGCTCTCTTAACCTTATTGTTGATGGTTCATGCCATATGAAAACAGTGAATAAAAATAGGTATAGTAGGCTAATTTACTGATACATTTATCACCAAAATTTGCAATAACTCTAATAACATAAGTAGCTGAACCTAACCATTTCAGCAGATCATCGATGTGTTTCTTCGAATTCAATTTCTCATCAGTGCATACACCCAGAAATTTTGAGTATTCTGCCTTAGCAATAGATTTCCATTCATAGTCTATATTTATCACTGGTGTAATGCCATTTACTGTATATAATTGTATAAACTGTGTTTTCTCAAAATTCTGCAGAGAACCACTTAATAATTTTCTGAAAGACATTATTTGTAATTTCCTCAGTTGATTCTTGCTTCTTGGGTGTGATTACTATACTTGTATCATCAGAAAAAAGAACTAGCTTTGCATCTTCATGAATATAGAGTGGCAAGTCATTAATATATATTAAGAACAATAAGGGACCCAAGACTGAACCCCGTGGGACACCATTCTTGATACCTCCCCACTTAGAGGATTCTGCTGGTTTTTGCAGACTATCTGTGCTGTTAATTTCAACCTTATGCATTCTTTCAGGTAAGTGTGAATTAAACCATTTGTGCAATGTCCCACTCATACCACAATACTTAAGCTTATCTAGAAGAATTTCATGATTCACACAATCAAAAGCCTTTGAGAGATCATAGAATATCCCAATGGATGATGTTTGGTTATTCAGTGCATTTAATATTTGATCAGTGAAAGCATATATAGCATTTTCTGCTGAAAAGTCTTTCTGAAAACCAAACTGACATTTTGTTAGTACTTCATTTTTATAAATATGTGATGCTACTCCTGAATACCGTACTTTTTCAAGAATTTGGGAAAAGTGAGATTGGGCAGTAGTTGTCAGCATCAGATCCATCCCCTTTTTTATGCAATGGTTTAACAATAGCATATTTCAGTCTATCTGGAAAAATACCCTGTTTCAGTGTGCTAATACATTTGCAGCTGAGAATCCTACTTATTTGTTGGAAACAAGCTTTTAGTACATTGTTGGTAATGCCATCAATCCCATGTGTGCTTTTACTTTTGAGTGAATTTATTATTTTCCTAATTTCGGTAGGAGAGGTGGGTTTAATTTCAATTTTATCAAACTGCATAGGTACTGCCTCTTCCATATACTGCTTTGCATTTTATAATGAATAGCTGGATCCTATTTTCTCTACAACACTTAGAAAATGATTATTAAAAATGTTTTCTACTTCTGGCTTCTTGTTGGCAAACTTTACATTGTGTTTAATAGAAATACAGTCTTCCTGTGCTCTCAGTTGCCCTGTTTCCCTTTTCACAATATTCCAAATTGTTTTAATTTTATTATCAGATGTGCTAATCTCAGACATAATGCACATACTTCTGGACTTTTTAATAACTTTTCTTAATACAGTGCAGTAGTTTTTATAATGTTTCACTTTTTTTATGGATCATTACTCCTCCTAGCTATAAGATACATTTCCCTTTTCTGTTTACAAGATATTCTTATCCCTTTAGTAAGCCATGGACTTTTACATGGTTTCTTACAATTACATTTCACTGTTTTCTTAGGGAAACAGTTTTCAAATATACTCACAAAAGTATCATGAAATAGGTTAAATTTTAATTTAGCATTATGTTCCCTGTACACCTCATCCCAGTTGGTTGCAAGCTTTCCCTAAAATTTTGAATTTTTAAATTGTTAATGGAATGCACTATTTTTGAGCACTGTTTAGCATTACTGTGTGGTCCTATATCATATACCGTGACTAGCGGTGCATCATGATCAGACAGACCATTCTTAACAGGAAAAGTTTTTATTTGATTAAATTTATCTTGGTCTATGAAAATGTTATCTATCAGTGTGCTGCTTTCCTGTACCATATCAAAATCAGTAACTGATGTCAAACTGAATGAACCAAGTAATATTTCAAGGTCAAGCTTTCTATCAGACTCTTTCAGAAAATCTACATTCAAATCCCCACAAATAATAATTTCCTTTTCTTTGTCCATTATAATTATCCAGGCTGTTATGCCGTGGTCGGTTGACGAATTCTGTGTCGATTCCCAACGTTTCGTCTCCGACTGCGGGAGACATCTTCAAGGGTCTTCAGTCAGTAGTGAGCCAGTGGGTGTGTTGGACCTTCCATTGAGCTATGGACCCCCTTGAAGATGTCTCCCGCAGTCGGAGACGAAACGTTGGGAATCGACACAGAATTCGTCAACTGACCATGGCATAACAGCCCGGATAATTATAACGGACATGATATTTCCGGCCGTGAAAGTCTACATTTTAGTATTCCTTTTCTTTGTGTGACAAGTATCACAACATAGAATCCAAGTTTTTCAAAAATAGTTGAAAATTTCCCAATGGAGACCTATACACAGCTACAATTATAAAAGTGCCATTATTTAGTTTAAGCTCACATGCACATGCTTCTATATGTTGCTCTATGCAAAATTTTTTAGTTTCCAAATTTTTCACACCATGACTGATTTTTAACATATATGGGAATTCCTTCTCTCTCCATACTGTCTCTACTTACATGTGCTGAAAGGTTATATCTACTTACATTACCATTTCCATACCTGTGACTATATGTGACTGTGATAGTACTTTATTCCACCCCCAGTCTCAAAATCGTCTAAACAAATAAGAAGCTCATCTACTTTGTTTTTTAATCCCCTGATATTCTGATGGAATATATTAACATTATTTTTCACTGTGTTTTTATGTGAATCTTGTGACATACTAACATTATTTGTCACTGTACTGTTATGAGAATCTTGTGATATTTTCACATCTCTAGTACCTTTTATTTATTTATTTATTTATTATCATCCCAATGATCACATTTGTGATATAGGATTTGTCAGGGTACATTTTAACAACTATATAATATCTTTACAAAATTTGTATCTGTGCTGAATTCATATTAATCTATCTTATGTTTAATACAATATACAACTAATAAGTGTTTTTATAACATAATTTCTTATGCACTGATGTAATTTCATTTGTCACATTAACTTAAACATATATTGTTATACAGTTGCGCAGAGATATTCACTTGTGCCGTAATAACATTTGTCAAGCATGTGGTTCTTTATAACAGTTTTAAATTTACCCTCATATTCCAGCTCTTTGATATGTTTTGGTAGTGCATTAAAAAGTTTGATGCCTTGATTACATACATGTTTCTGGCTTCGGGTCCTTGTTACAACTTCTATGTGGAGATCTTTACATTGCCGTGTATCGTAATCATGGAAGTCTGTATTGGTTTTCATTTTGTCCTGATTTCTTTTGATCACCAACAGACATTTCAGAATGTATAATGATGGAATTGTTAAAATTTTAAATGCTTTAAAAAGGGGGCTACAATGTGTTTGAGGTGGGCTGTGAGTCATTATCCAAATAGCACATTTTTGTAATTTGAAAATCTCATTTAGACGACAATTTGTTTTTCCTCAGAATACTATCCCATAGGATGCAATGGACTGAAAACAGCCAAAATATACTAATCTGGTACAGTCATTACTACAAACTCTTGAAATTATTCTAAGCACAAAACATGCTGAATTTAGTTTTAGTGCCAAGCGCACCACGTGGTCCTTCCAGTTAATCTTCTCATCAATGTGCATACCCAGAAATTTTACACACTGTACACTTTCAAGTTGTTTGCCCTCCATGGTGGGATTCAGGTCGTCTGTTCACTTATTTTTCCATATTGCACATAATTAGTTTTTTTTTGCATTCAGTGTTAGCTTGTTAGCACTAAACCATTTTTGTATATCTTGTAGGACATGGTCCACAGTACTGTGCAATGACTGTTTCATATCACTAACTATTAAACTAGTATCATCAGCAAATAACATGATTCTAGCTTTTCTCTCTGACACCTGAATATCATTAATGTAAATGAGGAACAGCAAGGGGCCTAATACACTTCCTTGGGGTACTCCTACTGTGGCCTCCCTTGGATCTGATCTTAGTTTAATTTTTTGATTAATATTTAGTACTATAATTTCAACCACCTGCATCCTCTTTTCTAGATAAGACTCAAACCACTTTTTTACTGGTCCTCTGATACCTATAGCTTCAAGCTTTTTCAAAAGTATGCTGTGGTCAACAGTGTCAAAGGCTTTTGACAAATCTAGATTTATCCCAACTACAATTTTTCTCTCTTCCAAGTTATTGCAGAACACATCACCTCACAGTAGATTCTAGATTGCAGCACACTTTTGTCTGGAATTTTATGACAGCAGATGCATCTGTGGCAATTATAGGGCTGTATTTTCTTTGCCAGCACAAACCTTCATTAGGTATAGCAAAATGAATGATTAGTTGTTCTATTACCGGAAATTCAGTGCAGAGGCACATGGGCAATTTAGGTGCAACAGTAGTGGGAGATAAAAGAAAATGGTCGACAAAAATTATTGTCAGTACAGAAGAAGAGATCACTGGGACTCACACCAAATTACAAAAGGTGATTTAGCAGGGAGCATTGCTATGTTATGAAAATTCAGAAATGATATATGGAGTCTGTAGCATTGCTCACGTTGTACACATGGTGCAAACATGAGTCTACTAGTGACCAGCATTCACATTTTAGAAATTACTGTTTCCAGAATGTAGTCAGAGCTTCTCTCTATTCATATAGTTTTCTAATGCTGAAGCTAGAGTTCAGGGTGAAGGAAAACCTTTTTCCTCTGTTTTGTTCTCATGAGCTAAAGCTTTTGCTTCACATTTTATTTGTAAATTGCAATGCTTAAGCTGGCCAAAAGGAGTATAATGGTACTGAACTTAGTCCTTAGTCTGAGCAATAAATTTCTACGAATGACCATTTGCCATATAGCATTGTGTAGTAATGGATCATATACTGTGGGAAAACCATAACAGAAGAGAATTGAAGCATTTGAAATGTGGTACTACTAAAGAACATAGAAAATTTGGTGGACTGGTAAGACAAAGAATGGAAAGGTTCTCTGCAGAATCAATAGAGAAAGGAACATACCAAACACACTGACAACAAGAAGGGATAGGATGATAGGACATATGTTATGACATCAGGGAATAACTTACATGGTACTAGAGAGAATAGTAAAGGATAAAAATTGTAGAGGAAGGCACAGGCTGGAATCCACAAATAATTGAGGATTTAGGGTGCAAGTGCTACTCTGAGATGGAGAGGTTGGCACAGGAGAGGAATTCATGGCAGGCTCCATTAAACCAGTCACTGAGTGGTTACGAAGATAGCCTAAAAGTTTGATGTATCAAGTCAGCATATGATTTAAATCCTCTACCTGAAACCCATATAACTAGAAGAATAATTGTTGTCTGCATGTAATGGTTTCTGTGATCTGAGTTGATGACTCTTTGCACTGCTTGTAGTGTGCCTCTAGCTTAAGACTAATTTCTATAAACATCAGTGTCTAATTGTTGCACATTATTGGGATGTATTCACTTGAAACTGATGACCAATGATTTCACTTTGTTACTGTATGTGGTTACATTAACAGTTCACAAACTGTATCTCATATTAACCACATTTTTTTCTTTCCAACTATTTCATATTAAGGGAATCCATTATTCCACAGAGACTGTATGTTCTATATTTTATTTTCTGCTATTGGGCAGTTTGAACCACAAAGTCATTTTCAAGCTATCATGTACATATGACTTGACATAATACACTGTCATACAAGAGGGTCAAAACAACCCACATTTGCCAATAGCAGAAGATAAAATATAGTACAGAAAAACAGCCTCTGTGGAACAATAACTTTGATGCAACAAGTGATATCAATCAGTGGACATAGACAGCAGTGATACATTTCAGTGTCCTATTGTTCAGGTGATCACTCTTGATATGTTTTGGCAGTAACTGACCGTGTTTATAATTTGTACTTTAGTATAAATATATTAAGTTATCTTGAAAGTGTGGAGTTTATTCTTTCTTGTTCTATTCACTTAAGGTAGTTAGCTAAAGTAGTGATGCAATGAATAACTAGAATAGTGATTAACAATACCAACATCACTAAAATCAAGTCAGAGGTACAGTAGCAACATCAAAATGCAGCTACACAGGATACCATAGCAAAGGGAAACTCTGCATAGGAACCTACAGTCTCTACAGTTCAAGGAAGGAACTTCAAAAGTGTTAAACTTCCCACCTTCTGGACTAAATAACTGTAGCTATTCAGGCAGGCACAGAACATGTTTTTGCAACATGGAATCCTGGTTTCAACTGATATGTTTCATTGTGTAATGGTACATTTAAATGAGGCACAAATTATGTAAGCAGAGGACTTAAGTTCACAGAGCTATGATATTCTAATAGTGGTTTTAATCAAAGTGTATTCCTTAGGCCCAGAGAGCAGATTGCACAAACTGTTACAGGAGATGTCACATAAACTGTTACAGGAGATCCCAATTGCTCATATGTCACCCAACAAATGTTGGCAAAACTAGAGTCACTAAATGACAATGATTTGTTGCCTGACACTTCCCCTCAGGGAGCTACCACCAACAATCAGCACTGTCTTAGCAGCATACAACAATTTACCCCTGGCAGTCTTGGGCAACAAAGTCGAGATGATGGCTGAATATTCAGAGCATAAAGTTTATAACACTGTCAAACACACCAGCATGGCTAAAGGCCCCAAACTGAGCATTACCAGTCAAGGTAGGAAATGCAGCCCCAGCTCAGTAAAGTGCCAGCCAAGCCCCTAAGAAAAGTAGAACACCTGATTGAGTCTGTGAGGGAATTACAAGCCACGAGGGTGGCTCTGAAACATAAGCAAATAGCCACTCCAAAAACAAAACTTAACACAGATAAACAAAAACCATCAGTTAAAGTTCATTGTGTTGGCACCATCAGCACTTTAGCAGAAATGCACACCAATGCGTCAGACCACACAATTTCCCAAACTAGTTTGATGACCCCAGAATGGTGTAGGTAGCAGTAAAAAAAACAAAAAACGCCCCTACTACTACTTTTTAATGTAGGACATATCCGGGTATGTCACATGATTACAAACCTCTGATGTGTAACCGGCGGCAGAGACAGAAAAACCTCAAGGAAAGGACACTAAAGATATCTTGAGCTATTTTTACTTTTACATGCAAAGTTTAATTCTCGAATAGACACTTTATTCACACTGAAAAATGAACCACTAGTATGCTTAGCACTAAAACACATATGGTCACACTCCGTGTATTTCTAATATCACAAAGCACAACACTGACTGAAGTCAGTGGTAATAGCCAATAACTGCAGCTCACTTTTTATCACTTCCACGTTATCGCGATGATTGTAAATTGCAAACTGACTACCTGACAGCAACTCTGCATCCCTTATATATGTGGCTCAGTTGTTTCAAGAACATTCACTGCCAGAATGTTTGCTTCCAGACTTTTAAGGAGTGTGAACAAATACCTACTGTGAAAGCAACAAGCCAATATGTACCTTACAATGTATAATATAAGGGTGAGTTCCCAATGATGATGCCATTTGGCAATTTACGTGTGTGGAAATTTTATTGTCAATTCTGTTCCTTTCTCATGCTTTCAATAGAGAGCCTATATATACAATACATTTTGAGGAATCTTCTTGAAAATAACTATTACTGGAGATATAAGCATCAACAGTTTCCCATACCTAATTTGTATTATGAGTTTGGTATGAGAAACTATTGTTACACTATTAGTAAAACTGTTGTTACAAGTCTTGTTATATTTTTATTGAGAAATTACTATGAATTACTATTATTAATACTTCAAAATCAACTGATCACTCTCAGTCTTGAGTAATCTTCACGCTTGCACATTCTACAACTAGGAATTTTTACTTATTCATTCTTCAGTCTTAATATTTCTGCTTCTGAATGTAAACTAGCTTCCTATTTGGCGAATAGTCCATATTTATAAGGCTATGTATCAAAGGTTCTCTGTACAAGAGATCTGTAGAATATTTGTGACTTTTATAGAACAAATGCCAGACAGAATAATGTATTGAGATCACTAGAATGGCCGCGACTTTTCTCTAGGTATGTGTTAGCTATCTATGTGCAAGACAGAAACATATAAAATATACACATGAAGAAAAGTTTTGCACCACCTTGGTTCCGAGAGCTCCAGAACCTGTTCAGAAAACTGGAATAGAGATCAACATAAACATCATTTCCGCTCTTTCTATTGCTTATGAAGACCACACATTGCATGTTGTACCATCATACAGTGAGATCTTCAGAGGTGGTTGTCCAGATTGCTGTACATATTGGTATCTCTAATACCCAGTAACACATCCTCTTGCATTGATGCATGCCTGTATTCATCATGGCATACTATCCACAAGTTCATCAAGGCACTGTTGGTCCAGATTGTCCCACTCCTCAATGGTGATTCAGCGTAGATCCCTCAGATTGGTTTATGGGTCACATCATCCATAAATAGCTCTTTTCAATCTATCCCTGGTATATTCAGTAGGTTTAATGTCTGGAGAACATGCTGACCACTCTCGTTGAGTGATGCTGTTATTCTGAAGGAAGTCATTCACGAGATTTGCATGATGGGAGGTGTGAATTGACACCCATGAAGGCAAATGCCTCGCCAATATACTGCTGATATGGTTGCACTGTCGGTCGGAGGATGTCATTCATGTATCATACAGCCATTACGGTGCCTTCCATGACCACCGGCAGCGTACACCGGCCTCACACCCCAGAACAGCAGGGAACCTCCACCTTGCTGCACTCGCTGGACAGTGTGTCTAAGGCATTCAGCCTGACTGGGTTGCCACCAAACACATCTACGATGATTGTGAGGTTGAAGGCATATGCGACACTCATTGGTGAAGAGAACATGATACGAATCCTGAGTGGTCCATTCGGCATGTTGTTAGGCCCATCTGTACTGCACTGCATGGTCTGTCATGGTTGAAAAGATGGACCTCGCCATGGACATCAGGAGTGAAGTTGCACACCATGCAGCCTATTGCGCACAGTTTGAGTCATAACACGACGTCCCATGGCTACACGAATAGAATTACTCAACATGGTGGTGTTTCTGTCCCAGCCATAATCTGTACGTAACGGTCATCCACTGCAGTAGTAGCCCCTGGGCAGCCTGAACAAGGTACGTCATCAACAGTTCCTGTCTCTCTGTATCTCCTGCATGTCTGAACAACATCGCTTTGGTTCACACCAGGACACTCCCCTTCCTGGCACAAAGTAACAATGTGGATGCAATCGAACTGTGGTACTGACCATCTAGGCATGGTTGAGCTACAGAAACATGAGCCATGTACCTACTTCCTGGTGGAATGACTGGAACTGATTGGCCATTGGACCCCCTCCATCTAATATGCTCATGGATTGTTGTTTACATCTTTGGGCAGGTTTAGAGACGTCTCTGAACATTCAAAGAGACTGTGTCTGTGATACGACATCCACAGTCAACATCTATCTTCAGGAGTTCTGGGAACGGGGATGATACAAAAGTTTTTTTGATTTGTGCATGCTACTTAGGAAAGTACAGCTACTCAATAACTCAATTAAGTAAAGTTGACCAACAAATGAAATGAATGAATAGCATGTGGTTGCTGGCGGGGTCGACGCATGTAGCAATGTGGGAGGATGCGCAGGGCTCGTGCCCCCCCATATGTATCTGCCACTGTGTAACAGGCTACCTGGGCCTGGTTTCAAGCCAACAGAAGGCATTGACTACTACGCAGCTCAGAAGCCAATGAGAAGATGGTGCATAATGGAGGGATTTGAAGGCTAAGTTTTGACGAACTGCAGCTGGCAGGGAAGAGGCAACTGACTAAACAGATTGGCCTTATGTGTGCAACTGAGAAGCAGCCTCTTGGGTTATTTGTGAAGGACAACATGTCTGGAATAACGTTTTTTATAGAAACAACAGTGTTTTATTGGCTGGAAGTTTCACAGATGACAGTTCCAAGGTTCTGATAGCTCTAACAGAACTGAGGTCATGGGAAGAAAAGTTTTGATGCTCAACAATGGGCTACCACACACATCCACATGGGCATTCCTCGAGATTTTGGGAGCTGGTTTTTTTATACCATTCTTCTGACCGGCTCCAGACTTGACTTCTAACCATCTGTTATAAGTGGCTCAACTAGTGTAAATTTCCAGTGGATGTGATGCATTATTGGAAGAATTTACAGAGATTACAGAAATCAGGAAACTGGGAATGGCTTGCAACCACAACACTGAACATACATTCAGACTTCAGTTGGCCCTCCAGTAACAGCCTGCTCATCCAGGCTTATTCCAGAAAAGTTCACCACAGCTAAGGATGACATTGGCAGACAGATTACTGAAGTCTCCGTCAGATAGTCAGTGGGCTCCACCTACTCACACAGTCAAAAAAAAGGACAAAAACTGGTGCATGTGTGAGGGTTATAGTGTCCTAAATTCCCATAATATTCCCAATAAATATCCATTACCTCAGGTGGGAGATTGCAATGACATCACAACAGGTGCAAGAGTTTTCAGTGTTACTGAGTGCTGCAAGGCATATGCACAGATTCCGGTCACAAAGGGTGACAGGAAGAAGATTGCTACTCCATTTTGTTTGTTCCATTTCAACTTTATGCCCTTCCATTTTAAAAATGGTAAAGGTTTATTCACAAGGTTCTTAGAGGACTTCCATTCCTGTTTTCTTGCCTGGATGACTTTCTTGTCTTCCCCAACAGTATGGAACAACATATGGAGCACCAATGATTCCTTTCCCAGAGGCTTAAGGACTTTGGAGTGGTAATCAATGAAGACAAGTTCATTTTTAGGAAAAAGAGCATACAGTTTCTCAGGTTCATTAAAACTGCAAAAGGTCTGTCCCCAAACCAAGCAAGAGTGCAACTCAACCATGACTTCCCAGTTCAAGGGACTTTCAAGGAATTACAAAGATCCTTGGGAACAATTAATTCCTGCTGATACCATCTACTACAGTCAGATGCAAAACAGACACCTTTGACTGCACTTTTGAAGGGAATGTTCACCTCATTGACTAGAAGGTACCATAGGCTGTGCTATTACACCATCCTATCCACAAGTACATACTAGCAATCATGGTCAATGACAGCCAGAGGGCAGCTGGTATGACATTACAACAAAGGATCAGTGGGGTTGGCAACCCTTGTTGTTTTTTTCTGCCTCTTGACAGAAGAACTGCACAAGTCGAGCACTACAGATGGTGAATTACTATCCATTCATGCAGCAGTTAAACTCTTCAAAGAATACCTGGAAAGCAAACACTTTACAATTTATACAGATCATGCACCATTTGCAGCATTCTTTTCCAAGATACCAGACCTAGCATGACCAACTTCATAGTACAGTGGTCCACAGATGTTGGACACATAAACAGCATGAATAATTTTGTGGCTGATTGATTATCATGTAGCTGTGCCAGTGTCAAGGCAGTCTGCTGAGAGAAAATAGCAGTTGATCAAAAAAAATGGTTCAAATGGCTCTGAGCACTATGGGACTCAACTGCTGTGGTCATAAGTCCCCTAGAACTTAGAACTACTTAAACCTAACTAACCTAAGGACAGCACACAACACCCAGCCATCACGAGGCAGAGAAAATCTCTGACCCCGCCGGGAACCGAACCCGGGAACCCGGGCGTGGGAAGCAAGAACGCTACCGCACGACCACGAGATGCGGGCAGCAGTTGATCAAAAGGAATACTCTGAGTTCATTCAGTTGTTGGCAAATCGATCTCATGGTTTGGTGTTTGGTAAAGCAGAGGTGAAAGAGCTGGGATTTATCTGATGGTGTGATACATCACAGATAGAGTATTTCCTTACATTCCACTTAGACACAGGAAAGAGGTTTTCTGTGCCTTTTGTAATTTAGCTTACCCGGGAGTCAGGGCTTCAACTAAACTGATAGTGAAATACATCATATGGCCCAGAATAAAAAAGGGTTCCCACTGCTGGGCTCAATGTTGTTTACATTGTCGAGAAGAGTAAGGCTGGCAGATGCGCAAAAGCCTAAGGAAACATTCACTGAACCAACAGCTTGTTTTATGCACCTACATATTGATTCGCAGGACCCTCTGCTGTATTCCAAAAATTATAGCTACCTGTTGACAGTGGTGTATTGGTTTACCAACTGGCCAGAAGCCTTCCTTATTTCCAATATTTTGACAGAGACCACACCTATGACACTACTGGCAGGCTGGTTTGCTTGCTATGGTGCACTGCAAGTGATCATGTCTGAACACGGAAGACAATTTGAGGCTTGTCTATTTCAAGAGGTGTTACAGTTATACATCTTCAGTGACATTTGAACAACTTGTTACCACCCAGCAAGCAACAGGTTGGTTGAAAGATTTCACCGATCTCTGAAGGCTGTATTAATGGCACACGGATCTAGATGGATGGAAGCTTTGTCCTTGGTATTGTTAGATCTTCAGTCAGAGGTGAAGGTTGTTCATGAGCATAGTTGGTGTTGACAAACAAGTAAACTTACTTGCTAATCTACTACTGACAAACCTATAATCCTACCATCTGAGGAACACACATTCAATTTTGGTAGGTGATTAAAGAAGATAATGTCATGGATCAATATGCATCCTCCACAACATCATGACAACAAAGCATTTTTCATAAACAAGGATCTGATGAAATCAACACACGTCTGGATGTGAGATGACACTGTATGTCTCCCTCTCTGCCAGCCATATACAGTACTGTTTCAAGTGCTGTGCATATTGCCAAATGACTTCATGATAGATTGGTATGGAAAGCATGAAATGTCTCCATAGAGCAGCTGAAACCTGCTCATCTCGATGCACAGGACAATGGGACTTTGAGGTTGGCCACTACAAACCACAACAGGCCAGAAGAACTGTTTGCCACCAGTACCCCAATATAGCTGGGGTACCAAATTCTAGAAAGGGGAGCTGGTGTAGCTACAAGTGCTATTGATCAGTATACAATTAAAATAGACAGCTGAAACTATTTTTAACTTGTTTATGATGACTGTTTACCCTAGCTTGAGATCAACTAATAAATTCAGTTACACTTCTCACAGTCAAGAAGAAGAACCTATTCTTGGTCTTGAGATATGGCAGATTTTGAGCAGCTGATGATTAGTGTCTGAATAGAAAACATGAAATGGACTACAAAAACACCAAGTTCATCTCTACAGTTCTCTCTTTCTGTTAAGGTATTACCAAAAAGGCTGTTTACATTTGTACAAATGATAATTTAGCTACTAGAAAATAATATCTTGCCTCAGCAAGGAGGCAATATGGTACAGGCTGTGCTACAGTCACAAATACTACAGAGGACAACATACTAGATGAATTAAGAAGATATTACTGTAGGTCTTCACATCTGGCAGCCCATCCAAGGGCATGTCTTCACCACCTTTCCGCAAATGTGTAACACAACTGTGTGATGGCTGGTATACTGATCAAATTTGAGTGTGTATTTCTGCCTTTCCTGAGCAATTTCAAAGTTATGTGTAGAATGCTTGATACATGGTTTGCCACACTGTTTGCAGGGTGACAATGTTTGCACTTTTATGAGGATCACTTCCAGTAATGTGCCCAATGATATCATTCTCAATTGCTCAGAAAAAAATTAATCCCAACTACAGCTTTATCTCCAACATAGCATTAATAACCACTTAACAGAAGGTTTAATCATAACGCTGCTCAGCCCTACAGCTTGTTTAAAAATTCTAATAACTGCTCAGCCCTCGAATTTGTCTAAAAATTACAGTAAGGTTTATATTTACTATCTAAATACCTTCTATGGCCACTGTCCACTGCTTGTAATTTGTGACTGATGACATGTCACTTTCATCATGATGATGATGTATGATCTTTTATCACTGATTACTACTATAACATAACCTCACTATATTTCATTATTGGTAACATCTAATTATCTGTTTAAAATGATGTATTAACATTTTACAATACCAAGTGATGATCTGTTAGGTAGAAATTACTAATAAGTAATATTTTTGTTTCATTTGAACTGATGTAATGAGCCAAACAAAGCAACAGTGATGTTAGTTTACTGTTTCCCATTCTGAAATCAGGGAGATTTTTGTTTCAAGAATGCCTTATGCACGAAGCTATTGATTAAAAGTCTTGTGTCATTCCATGAGGTTTCAGGATAGCAGCTGATGATGCTGAGACCTTCTCATGATAATTCACCTGATAACCATTCAGCCAACTTCAGGCAAGCATATAACACTGGAGACTGCTCGTACACGTCACTGAGTCTGGACCAAAAATTAGCATGGAGGTGTGTGCACATAGATTACTGCCTCACATGTGCTCTCTGTCAAGTTTAGCACCCTTTGTTAAATATTGCTCCATCTGAGGTGCACAGCCACATGCATGATGGTCATATTGCATGCACAACATCTTTCAAATTGTGGGCCAGTTGAGTTAAAATACCGAAGTAAATATACTAAAATTAACAGCTGCTCTGAATGTCATTAGATGAAAAATATTTTCTTTCTGAAGATATTAAAGAAATCAGAGAGCCAGGTTTTATCCAGTTGAAAGCCACCATTAGGATTAATAAGATCTTCTGCCAAATTTCCACAGATAACTCAGTGATTGAATCCCTGGATGATTTCGTGGCGGCCAAGATTTTCATTGCAGAATAATCCATAGAATGTGCTGTGGAAATACAATGCTTGGCTATGCCTGACTTACTTCACTGCAAAAGGTGAGTGTGGAAACCATGTTCCACACAACTTCCACACATTGTGCATTGGCCTGACCAATGCAAGCTTTGCTGCACAGGCACAGTGTTCTGTAGACTACAACCTTCTTAAAACTCAGATCATCATTTACCAAGGTGAGAAGAGTACAAATCTTTGCAGGTCACTGGAAGAATACTCTAACACAATGTTTCTTTAGGATCCTGTACAGTACAATTTTGATGAGAAGTTGCTGACATATGAGGGGAAAGCCATAGACATGAACAGCTTCTTCTCCTCTTGATACTGTGAGTTGCCACATTTCTTCTTCTTTAAATTTGTGCTAATCTGATGTAGGTAATATCCATTATCTTTGAAAAAAGACATTAAGTGTTTCAGTTCCTGTTCAAGGCAGGCTCTATCATTCACATGTTCCTGGTGTACCAACAATCAAAGGGCATCCACTGTTTGTGAAGAGTGTCAGCAGCTATATCCCTGCAAATATATATACATATATGTGGGGTTATGGTAAATGGAATGCTTGCCAACTGACAGACATCTGGAAGTTATAGAAGCCACCTTTTTCCATCACTGTCAGAAACTGGATATTCTTTGCTTGAATTTAGATGTTGTAAAAGTCATAACTACTGTCTTTCACTATTGTGCACATAGCAAAAGTATCATCTATGTTTCACCAAAATACTGTTTATTTAAGTTCCAGTGAATTGAGTGGCCTCTCCTTAAAGTCATCCATTGAAAAGTTTTTTGGCAGAGGGGAGACATAACCACTCATTGCAATGCCAGCAATTTGTCCAAAGTAATCAATGGTGAATAAAAAAATAAGCTCAGGAAAGGCATGGTGGAACAGTGCCATTATGTCAATTTTGAATTCATTGCAGATGAGTGACAACAAATCCATCAGGGACCCTAGTGAAGATTGAGAAAACATTAAAATTAATAAATAAGCACAATTAATTGAGTTTTAGTGACCTCAGACAACCCCTTCCCAGTGACGCAGAAGAAGAAATAAGAATTCAAACATGACATATACTTACAAGGGTCTGTCGTCAGAGGAGTAATATTTCCTCAATGGTAAGAACTGCACTACGGAAGCTACAAGAAAATCCTCTTACATTTGTCCTTCCTGTATATAAAAAAATGCCACTGCACTGTCATGTCATGAGGTATACAAACAGAAGTTTTTCAGCCAGCTGAGTGAAGCAGCATAAGAGAAAATGGATAAAAACCCTACAGGGAAAGCAGAAAGACAGAACACCAGCATTGTTGAATTATTCTTCTCTTCTGCAAGAAGCTGCAAAATGATTAAGACCTTACAGCTCTGTTCCACCTAGGTTTCATGATCTTCCAAAAATTCACAAAGGAGGTGTACTATTATGTCCTGTTCTGAGCAATATCAGCATACCAACATATAGCTTAGCAAGGCATTTTTCTTTGTTATTGAAACTTCTCAAGTCATATTCACAACCATGCTGACATTAATAGACTGATAATACTAAAACTCAATGAAATGGACTTATTACTAAGTTTTGGTATTGTCTCTCTGTTCAGTAGGATCACTCTCATGGATTCATTTTCACTCATTGGCAGTAAGTTCAAAACTGAAATAACAGTGCTGTTCCACCATTCATAAATAACAACTGTCTTTCAAACACTGGTCGACTGAGAACATCTTACGTCTTATAGAGACACCTTCGCATAGGATCTGTAATACTTACAACCTTTGTTCAAGGATAACAGATATTCTACACATCAGATTAGCACAGCTTTATGTAGGAAGAAACTTGACCACTCACAAGATCAAGAGGAAGAAGGAAGGAAGGAAAGTTAATGGTGACAGTGAGAACTTTAGAGATGGAGCACAAGCTTGGATCATGAAAGGGCAGGGTAGGGAACCAGCACTACCATTTTCAAAGGAACTGTCCTGGCATTTGCCTGGAGGGATCTAGGAAATCACTGAAAATCTAAATCAGAATGGTCAGATGGGAATATGAAAGATCAAGAGAAGGAGTTGTTCAAGTCTAGGGCATTCCTCCCATATCTCAGCAATATTCTGTCAAATTTGTTCAGAATCCTAAAGAAACATTATGTTAAAGTAATCTCCAGGCACCTTCAAAGACTTTTTCTTGGCTCAGTAAAGGATGATTTGATTTGTAGAATGCTCAAGTCAACAGGGCACCATATCATTGTGACTAAGCCTACACTGGCCAGACCAAACAAAGAGTATGTGAAAGATGTATGGAACATGTTCATGATGCTTACCTTTTGCAGCCCAATAAGTCAACCAAAGCCAAGCACTGTATCTCCACAAGGCAATCAATGGATTATTCAGAAATGGAAATCTGAGCGTTGATGACAACCTACTGGGGTTTAATTATTGAAGGTGTTGTGGAAATACACTTGTCAGAAGGTCTAATTAATCATAATAGCCACCTTCAACTAGTTAAGACATGGACCCATGTGATTTCTTTAATATTTTCAGAAAGGAAACACTTTATGGTTAATAATGTGCCTAGTTACAATTAATTTTATTATGATGTCATCTGCATTTTAATTCATGTGAATTTTAATTCCTTGGACCCACCATTTGACAAAGGGTGTGCATGCAATATCACCATTCTCCATGGGCATGCCTCAAGTGAAGCAGTTTTCATGAGAAGGTGATAAACTTGACAAAGAATGCTGAAGCAACGGCAACTGATGTGCATTCATTACTGCACCACAGTTTGCTATAAACTTAATGACATACACCAGCAGTCTCCAGTATGAAACTCTCACCTGAAGTTGGCTGAATGACAGTCAGACAAGACAGTGTCAAGACAATGACAGTGGCAAGATGTTGACACCATGTAGCTGCAATCCAAAAATCTCAGAATACTCATTACATCTGGAAAATTTCAATAATCACTTCATGCATTATCACAATGCCTTGACTATCCTCATAGTCTGCTAGACATGGGATACAACAGTGGTGAATGGATTACAGCTTCAACTGCCAGTAATGATGCCAATGTGGGGTACTTTGAAATGGGGTCAGGTAAGTTGCCAGCATTGATCTTATTAGTAGCTGACATGAAAAATTAGTGAAGGTGACCTCAAAGATGCCAAAATGATATTAAAATGAGAAATGAGTACCAGAGTTATTGAACAATAATTGGATACAATTAAGAGTTTTCCAATTCTCTTACAAAATTTGTGAAGAAATATATCAGAGCAATGTTTAGATATTATATATACTGTTATAAACATAGTTACTTTTTAAATAAGCCATATAACTGCCATCACACCTCTTCTCACTTGGTCCAAATTTAGATCGGCAAATAATTATTTTATCACAAATTTTTGTTCATTGATCATTGAGATTATGAATTGCATTACCTACCTTTACTGTATCGCTCTGTGGGATCAGAGCTTGCCATTTTTTTCTTCTTTGGAACTTTAGCATAACAACCAACAAGTGCAGGATTTGCTGTAGGATCCAGCACTGATGGATCACGATCATAATTGAGACGAATTTTCATTATATCTCCTGTTGTTGTACCACAATATGCATATTCATCTTTGGCATCAATCTGGTAAATTGCAAGAATGCTGAGGAGGCAATAACAGCTGTCATGGGAAACACTGCTTCTTCGACAGTTAACAACTATAAACTTTTAAAATATTATTTGACAACAGATAATGAACCACATATTTAGTACTAAAATCCATTCACTACAAAAACAGAAAATGTAGCTAAAAATGAAAGAGTAACCAAGGATAGGTAAGGAAATGAAATAACACACAGAAATAAGAGCTGACTATGGTATACGAGTTCAAGAAATCTAAATTTTTAAGCTGAGCTCTCTCTATCTACAGCAAAACTGAAAAAGTGAATGAGGATAGAAAAATGGTCATGTGCAACATTCATCTGAAACTGGATCTGTAGAAACGGTCATGAATCTTGCTGACATCAGTAGTACTCATTCTCTTTGTGTTCCTTCAATCCCATCCCATCAAAGTTCAGGAATGAATTAAGGTGTATACTAACATAGAAAAGCGATACCTAGGAAGTTTGAATATTCTGAAATACACTGCCATGCCTCACATAACAGAAATTTACTTTCTTTCTTTACTTTGCCCTACTGTGGATCAGGTGTTGTGCTGGTTAGTCTTTTCTTCTCCTCCCTGAACCTCTCAATTCTTTTGCTGAGGTTCCTCCTCCTTTCCTCTCTCCAGACTATCTTGGTCCTGGTACTTCACTTTTTCTGAAACCCCTTGAATTTGTCAACCTTCATTCCAAATTCATCTTTATCCCACATTTATTTCTGATTGATCCCAACTTCCTTGGTATCCCTTCTCATTTTCTCAACCCATTTTGTGGTTGCCTTTAATTGGGTGATGTAATTGAAGATTCCCTTTGTCATCTGGTTTTGCCCATTCTGAAGATGTGCTCATAAAACTTCAGCCTTCTCTTACTTATACTATGTGGTCTTCTCTACCTGTTTATACAGATCATCATTTTCTCTGTTCTTCCATGTATCATTGTTTCTTTTTTGTGGTCTGAGTGTCTTCCTTAACATTTTTGATCCCTTCCATTTCCACTTTCTTAATCAGTATAAGGCATTTTGAACTACAAAGTTCTTCTGGCTTAGCTGTGGTGCAGTGCCTAACCACTGCATTGCAGGAGATTGTTCTTTTGTTCCGTCTATTGCATTCTATTCTGTATGCTAATTCTATCTTTCTGGCTCATCCTGTTTATTTCCTATTAGCTTAATATTTACATACCAATACTGTTTCTTCTTAAAGACCAACATTTATCTACATGCTGTAAGAATGCAGGGGGAAAACAAGATTTTTCATGTTTCTATCCATAAAAATATGAATTTTGTTGCAAAGAAGAAAAGGGGTGATAATTGTAATGCCGAAATTACCAAGCTGAATGAACATATAACTAGTTTACAGTTTATAATTCGTGCTCTGAAAATGGATATAACAAGACTGCAAGTTGCAGACAAGAAAATATTTTGTAACTGGCAATAAATAAACCAACAGCTGTATGTAGCTCTCTCATGTATTCCAGAGGCAATTGGTTTCAGCATTTCATTATGCTATCAACAGGCCCTCTATGGTAATATAGTGGCTAAGCTTATGTAGCCAGATAAAGTATCATGCAAAAGAGAACCAGTATCTGCACCACGGTATGTAATGTGGCTATTCACTCATAAACAATGTGACAATATAAGTTCAGCCACTATGTTGCCACATAGGGCCTGATGGTGGTCAAAAACATATGCTGGATAAATTAGAGAAGAAGATACAGCTGATGATTAATTTATTATAGGTTATACATGGGGTGATTACAATCAAACTTTCAAACCACTGTATAAATAACATCACTCGTCAGAATGACATTGAATTGCAACAGAATATTATCAGAGAAGGGGGAAAACGTATGGCAGAAGAAAAATAAATAGTTACAAAATGTAGCAATAGATGGTGCTGTAAGCATCATAATTTAATAGTGGTCGACTAAAAATGACAAATGAATCATACAATAAAGCCTAAGGTGTACGTCTGACATCAAACAAACTGTACTACTCAGTGTGCATGGGTGTACAAGTTTGGTACTGTTGGTTACATAAGCCCATCCACCACAGCAAGGTCATATCACATCGGATGGGAAAAATTGATTTTTAACTGTCCTGAAGCTAAAAACTGCATAAAAAGCATTACTCACATATGTTTTTAATTGTCCTGAGGCCAAAAACTGCATAAAAATCATCAATCACATTGGTTTTTAATTGTCCTGAGGTCAAAAACTGCTAAAAAGCATCAATCACATTGGTTTTTAATTGCCAAAAACTGCATAAAAAGCATCAATCACATCGGTTTTTAATTGTCCTAAGGTCAAAAACCAAATAAAAAATATCAATCAAACTTTAATCAGATTACTAATTTCCGTGTGACTAGCACAAAACATGATCAGTATGCTGTCCACCATTTTCTGCAACTGATGAGAAACAGCATGTCCCACAACTGATCAAAGCGTTTCCAGGGTCACGTTCAGAATGTATTGCACAGTGCATGCCTTCAATGCAGCTAAGTTCCAATCGCACACTGAACACAACGCCTTTCAGATAGCCCCACAGCTAGAAGTCACACAGATTAAGATCAGGTGATCAGGATGGCCAGACTGTAGGGAAATGGCAGCTGATAAATCCAGCATTTCCGAAATGGCACTTCAGCAGCTATTTAACTGGATTTACAATGTGTGGAGGTGCAACAGCTTGCATAAAAATGATCCCATCCACAGATCCATGCTGTTGGAGAGCTGGAATGCCATGGTTGTGCAAAATACATTCATAGCAGTTACCAGTGACGGTACAGGTAACAGGACCAGAAGCACCTGTCTCTTCGAAAAAATATGGCCCTATGATAAATGAAATTGTAAACCCACACCATACAGTGACCTTTTCAGGATAAAGTGGTACTGGTTGATTTGTGTGTGGATTTTCCATTGCCCATATCTGACAATTCTGTGTATTGACATATCCTATCAGATGGAAGTGGGCTTTGTTTGTCCACAAAATCTTCCATAGTCAATCATTGACCACTTCCATGCAAGCCAGAAATTCTAAAGCAAAGGTCTCTCTTGCTGGCAGGTCAACAGGAAGCAACTCATGCACATGGGTAATTCTGAATGGGTAACAAAGAAGGATGTTTTGTAGGATTTTACACAACATGCTCCTGGTTATGTCCAATGTTTGAGCAGTTCTCCATGCACTATACGTTTGCACACCACCACTCATCTCCACCTGCCCTGCTGTGGCCACTGCTTCCACTGACGTCAAATCAATTTGTTTCCTCCCTCTACTACATTGCACACCAAAAGAAGCCATCTTTTCAAATCTCCAGACTCATGGCAGTCATTGAACCAATGCCTTTTTTCAAACCCTTCAGTGTCTGGAACTTCTGCAGAGTGGCGTGTGCACAGTCATCATTCTTGTAATATAGCTTTACAAGCAGAGTACAAACCTACATTGAGACAGTCATGGCGACATCGCAGGTGCGAAAGGAGGCTTGTTTATACCAACTTCAATGGGTCGTGTGCATGACAGGTGTTTTCATTTACGTATTCTGACACATACAGTGCCAACTATTGATCAATTTTCACACTTTTTTTTTCTTCTGCCATACGTTTACCCCCTTCTCAGATAATATTCCATTGCAAGTTGATGTCATTCTGACCAGTGGTCTTATTTCTATGGCGTTTTGAAAGTTTAATTTTAATTATAATCACCTTGTGTATTAGGACCTATACATATTAAGACCTATGTTTGATACTAGTAGATTTCTCTTGGGCAGGAATGCCCTTTTTGCCAGTGCTAGTCTGCTTTCCATATCCTACATGCTCCATCCACCTGGGTTATTTTGCTGCCTAGATAGTAGAATTCTTTAACATCTTCTACTTTGTGGTCACCAATCCTGATGTTAAGTTCCATACTGTTTTCATTTCTGATACTTCTCATTACTATAGTCTTTCTTCAGTTTACTCTCAGTCCATATTCTGTACTCATTAGACTTTTCATTCTATTCAGCATGTTCTCATTCACCTGATTTTCCAAGTAATTGTCATCTCAAAGAATTCCAGCGTCATCAGCAATCCTCAGGTTTTTTTTTTTTTTTTTTTTTTTTTTTTTTTTTTTTTTTTTTCCACAGACTTCAATTCTGTTTCCAAACTGCCCCATTGTTTCCCCTACTAATCTCTCAATGTACAAATTGAATAACATGAGCATAGCCTAAACTGCCGCTTCACTCTTTTTCCCAATAATATTATCTGTTCACATGTTTCTGTACAAGCTGTGGATAGCATTTTGATCCTTGTATTTTATACTTGCTACCTTCAGAATTTCAAAATGTGTATTCTATTCAACACTGTCAAAAACTCTCTGTGAATCTAAAAATACTATAAACACTGATTTGACTTTCTTAGTCTCTTAAATATGTCAATATTTTGCAAGAATGATTTATTAAACTCTGTAATACCAGTCACCAGGAACCTTTTTTTCAGAATTGGAAGTATTATGTTCTCTTGATAGTGTTTAACCTGTCTCACAAATCTGGCATATTAGGTGTGAAAGTTTGTCATGGAATGTTCTCCCAAGGGTACCAACAATTTTGAAAAAATTTTTGTTAACTCTATATGTCATTTTTTGGACTTGGGTCTTTGAGGACTATGTCAAATTCTTCTTGCAATATCTCTCATTTCACCTTAGTATATACAGGGTGTTTCAAAAATGACCGGTATATTTGAAACGGCAATAAAAACTAAACGAGCAGCGATAGAAATACACCGTTTGTTGCAATATGCTTGGGACAACAGTACATTTTCAGTCGGACAAACTTTCGAAATTACAGTAGTTACAATTTTCAACAACAGATGGCGCTGCAAGTGATGTGAAAGATATAGAAGACAACGCAGTCTGTGGGTGCGCCATTCTGTACGTCGTCTTTCTGCTGTAAGCGTGTGCTGTTCACAACGTGCAAGTGTGCTGTAGACAACATGGTTTATTCCTTAGAACAGAGGATTCTTCTGGTGTTGGAATTCCACCGCCTAGAACACAGTGTTGTTGCAACAAGACGAAGTTTTCAACGGAGGTTTAATGTAACCAAAGGACCGAAAAGCGATACAATAAAGGATCTGTTTGAAAAATTTCAACGGACTGGGAACGTGACGGATGAACGTGCTGGAAAGGTAGGGCGACCGCGTACGGCAACCACAGAGGGCAACGCGCGGCTAGTGCAGCAGGTGATCCAACAGCAACGTTGGGTTTCCGTTCGCCGTGTTGCAGCTGCGGTCCAAATGACGCCAACGTCCATGTATCGTCTCATGCGCCAGAGTTTACACCTCTATCCATACAAAATTCAAACGCGGCAACCCCTCAGCGCCACTACCATTGCTGCACGAGAGACATTCGCTGACGATATAGTGCACAGGATTGATGACGCCGATATGCATGTGGGCAGCATTTGGTTTACTGACAAAGCTTATTTTTACCTGGACGGCTTCGTCAATAAACAGAACTGGCGCATATGGGGAACCGAAAAGCCCCATGTTGCAGTCCTATCGTCCCTGCATCCTCAAAAAGTACTGGTCTGGGCCGCCATTTCTTCCAAAGGAATCATTGGCCCATTTTTCAAATCCGAAACGATTACTGCATCACGCTATCTGGACATTCTTCATGAATTTGTGGCGGTACAAACTGCCTTAGACGACACTGCGAACACCTCGTGGTTTATGGAAGATGGTGCCCGGCCACATCGCACAGCCGACGTCTCTAATTTCCTGAAAGAATATTTCGATGACCGTGTGATTGCTTTGGGCAATCCGAAACATACAGGAGGCGGTGTGGATTGGCCTCCCTATTCGCCAGACATGAACCCCTGTGACTTCTTTCTGTGGGGACACTTGAAAGACCAAGTGTACCACCAGAATCCAGAAACAATTGAACAGCTGAAGCAGTACATCTCATCTGCATGTGAAGCCATTCCGCCAGACACGTTGTCAAAGGTTTCGGGTAATTTAATTCAGAGACTACGCCATATTATTGCTACGCATGGTGGATATGTGGAAAATATCGTACTATAGAGTTTCCCAGACCGCAGCGCCATCTGTTGTTGAAAATTGTAACTACTGTAATTTCGAAAGTTTGTCTGCCTGAAAATGTACTGTTGTCCCAAGCATATTGCAACAAATGGTGTATTTCTATCGCTGCTCGTTTAGTTTTTATTGCCGTTTCAAATACACCGGTCATTTTTGAAACACCCTGTATCTTCCTTGAGCTGATTTAAGCTGTCGCCAGCACATCGGTCAACAAAGATGAAGCTGAGATCAACAAGTAGGCATAGGATCAAGCAAGCCTATCACAAAACAGACCAAAGATACCCTGACAACAACATGCTGCCAATGCCCTCTTGATAGTATGTATTTAGGCTGCTGGCACTGACTGGAGGACATCAGCCACTGACTCACTGGCTCATTCTAGTTTGGCATCTGTCAATCCACTTGTGGAGTGGCTTAGTTCAGCTCAGGCTATGACGGTGCATAGCGACTATATTAGTGACTAAAGTCTGTGATAGTAAGATTACCAATATTGTATGCAAGAGGACTATTACTGATGAGCTTGTACCACAACACTTGGACTCTATTCAAGATAAGTAGCTTCCTGTTCCTGTAAATAAAAAACCATATTAATCCACGTGTGCACTTGTGTTGTAGAAAGAGGATACCGGCCAGCCATGACATCATCTCCCTTGCTTCCTTACGGTACAAGGGTCTACATTGCTCCCTTTCAGTAATACTGTCTTCAAGTTTGTTTCCTTTAAATAGCCCTGCTATGTTTTCCTTCCACCTCTCAGTCTTTTCCTTCTTTGCTTAGTACTGGTTTGCTTTATTTTTTATAATACCTATTTCTTTTTGTCTGCTTCATTTCCTGCATTTTGTATTTTCTCCTTTCATCAGTTAAATTCATTATCTCCTGGTTTATCAAAAGATTTCTGCTGGATCTTGCTGTCTTCATAATTCATCTTTCAAAGCTACCCACTATCTTGCACTGTATTCGTTTCCCATCATTCAGTTACTCATTGCCTAAAGCTCCCTTTGAATCTCTCACCACCCTCTAGTTCATTTAATGTATCCAGGTCTCATTTACCTTCCTACCTTTCTACGATTTCTTCAGTTTTAATCTGCAATTCATTGTGGTCAGAATACATATCCTCCTAAGTAGATTTTTGTATTTTAAAATCTGGTGATCAAAATCACTGTCTTACCATTATGTTATTTATCTCAAACCTACCAGTCCCTCCAAATCTCATCCATGTATATCAGCTTCTTTCATGATTTTTAAACCAAGACTGAATATTCTCTGTGCAAAATTCTACCAGACACTTCTCCTTTCATTCCTTTTCCCTCAGTCCATTTCCTCCTACTATTTTTCCTTCTCTTCCTCTCCCAACTATCAAATTCCAGTCACCCATAACAAATAAACTCTTTTCTTTCTTAATTATATGAACAAATTTTTAAAATTTCATTACACATTGCTTTCAGTATCCACTCAGAGGGCCAAACACATTACAGCATCTGCTTCTGGGACATGGGGAGGTGCACTGGCCCTGGATCAAATCTGCCTCATGGGTTAATGGTGGGGCCAGTGTGTTGACCAGCTTGGATGCAGTTATTAGGCAGTTTTCCTCATCCAGTTAGGTGAATACTGGGCTGATTCCCAGGTTCTTCCTCAGTTATACAATGCACAAATATTTTGAAAAACTATGTCCCTTAAGACCATGTATTATACACAAGATGTGGATGGAAGGGATACATAGGTTCCTTCCTGAGAGAGAGAGAGGGACAAATGGGGGGGAGGGGGGGAGCTAACAGTAGGTTTAAAATGCTTTTGGTAGTGGTGACACCATTGTAATAATAGCCTATATACAGGTATGGTTCTCCATAAAACTGGAGTAGCACCATAACACCCACTGACTGGATGTAGGGAACCAAAATGAATGGATAGATGGGCGTTTTCTTAATCTCTTCATCATCTGTGGAGCTAGTAGTCATATAAAGTTGTACTACTGTGATAGATGCTGACTTTGTGTGTATTGTGGCTATGACGGGTAATGTGTTCACTATGCTGTTCATAATATCTCACAAACATTTCTATTCGCTGTTCCATTATTAGGCCTGAAAGTGCACAGTAATCCAAGATAAACATTAGAATAGAATGCAGCTATGACAATCAATAACATTAAAGGTAATCTGTTATTAACAATAAGCTACATATGAATCCAAACCAGGATTCAGCTCCACCTACGCATGAGGAGATAAGAAAGATTTTATCACATATGAAAACTACAAAGCACCAGGGGAAGACAGTGTAATTGCCAAAATGCTCAATATTGGAGGTGAACTCATGACTGACAGGCTAAAAACTATCATTGAAAATATATGGGAAAGTGGAGTCATACAAGCAGTTTAGAAAACTGCTTTGATTCACCCTCTACACAAAAAGGGTGACAAGACTGATCCAATCAACTATCGAGGCATTTCACTCCTACCAATCACTTACAAAGTGCTCTCACATGCTCTTCTCACCAGATTAGAACAACAGAGAGAACATATGATTGGTGAATATCAGGCAAACTTCCACCCACATCGATCCTGCACAGAACAGATATGGAACCTGAAGATGATACTGCAACACTGTCAGTCGAACCACACAGTAGTCAGCTTTGTAGATTTCAAGAAAGCATGCAACTCAATTCATCACACTAGTCTATTCAGTACACTTCGGGAATATGGTGTAGATAACAAAACTACTTCACTAATTGAGCAGACATTAACAGACATAACCTCAAAAGTAAAATTCATGGAAGAAGTTTCAAATTAGGACAGGATTGAGTCAGGGTGATGGGTTGTCCCCACTCCTCTTTAACCTGCTACTGGACAAGATTATCAAGATGTGAGAGAAAGAAATACCTGGAATAAATATGGGATCAAAGGGCAAACGAATCAGCATAAAATGCCTTGCTTTTGCTGATGACCTAGCAATAATTATGTGGACTCCTGAGGAAGCCAAACATGTCCTCAAGAAACTTCGTGGGGTTGTCATCAAAACTGGACTCCAAATTTATTATGAGAAAACACAATTCATGGACTCCAAAAGTTCAAATCAGAAACCACTTGCAACAAAATATGGTGACATCAAACAAGTTAAGTACTTCAAGTACTTGGGTAAAATGGTCATCAACACTGGCAATGAAAAAGTAGCTCACAAAACACAAGCATAAAAATTACATGAAGCTTATACAATGACCTGGAACACATACAATAAGAAATCTCTATCCACCCAAATCGAATTTCACCACTATCATACAGTCACTCTTCCAGAAGTGCTCTCTGCAACTGAAACATTACCATTAACCATCAATATCAAGGACACTGAGAAAATGGAAAGACTTAGGTAATGCAAACAGAAAAGAATCTAATCTCTTAAAAAGTATTAATATACGAGTGATGACAGACGGGAAAAATTTACTGAAACACTTAAAAATAGAAGAAACTAAATATTGACAATTTATTGCTTGATGCATTCCAAGTCCTGAAGGGGTCAGCAGCTTGAAGGGATCTACATAACAAAACAAATGGATGGATGAATGAAAGTTGTCAATGCATGTGCTAGACATTCCTTTTTTGCTTCTATACATCGCAGTTTTACTGGTATGGGAAACTATGTTAAAACCGGTTGTTACACCATGAAAGACACTCATCACCAAATATGTTCTTGTTAAGTAGTATTGGTAGCTTAATAGTTTCAAATGAAAAGCTAGGTGGCAGATTACTAAAGCAATTATTCTTAAATTTACACAGCTTACCACAATGCAGATAACATGTCTCCTGATCATGCCAAGCTTGACATCAAGGACACTGACTTGCCTTTTCTTGGGGTCTATCTTCCACGCCCTGATTGTACCTTGTCCACCAGTGATGAAACAGACACCCCTTATGTTGGCTGGACAGAGAACAATTGCTATGCCAGCTGTTCCACGACTTGCCTCGCAACCTACAACAACGTATATGCCATCACTAATGCTTTGTACATACTGATGATAACAGTTCTCAACATTCACATGTTTTTGACAAATTTATGAAATCATTATTCACATTTTTATTGTTTTACGTAGAGGGTGTTTCTGTAAGAGCAAGTGAAACTCCAACAGGACATAGAGAATGCTCTACTAAACAATTTGAGGCAGGCAACCTGGAGTCAGAGAAGACAGCTTAAGGAGATATGGAAGCAGACTTGTCTACCGCTTCGTCTGGCATTACTGTTTTCCAGCTTATTTACAACTAACATGTGTACAGGTTTAGATGTACTGTGTTGTTTATTTACATGTACAGTGAAACCTCTTTATAACGTTCCTCCATATAATGTTTTCCTCTATGTTACGTCCGTTTTTTTCGGTCCCGACTAAAAGCCCATATAAACAATGTTAAATTTTCCTCTTTACTGCGTTTCTTCTATATTACAGTTTCCTCCATGTAACGCTCATATTTTTGGAACCCTGGCCAATTATTTACCTCTTTATAATGTTTAAGTGACTGGATGTAGATGCATCGTTTTCCGTTGTGTGGTTTTTTGCACTGGCTTGGGAAGCCCGCGCTCAGCGTATATGTCAGCGGCAAAACCCGGTCACGTGACATGTGACGCACATTCTGCTTGCGATCTTTTTGGCGCCATTTCAGTCGATGCTTTGTATTAGTACTTAGTAGCGTGTGTCTTCGGTATAACATTTTTTTAAAGCTTTCATCAGTGGACATGGGTGAAAAGCGGAAGAATATTTCTCTGGAAGAGAAGGTTTCTATTATTAAAAAAGTGGAGGCATCTCCTGGCGTGAGTCGCGTGGAGCTAGCGAAGCAATTGGGACTGGCCCCTTCAACACTCAACACTATCATGAAAAACAGATCGTCGATAATAGAAGGGTTTGAGAATTGTGGAAATTCAAAACGTATACGTTTGAAACAATCCACTTACGACGAAATGGAGAAAGTTTTATTAACTTGGTTTCAGCAAGCACGTGCTGCAAACATTCCTATAAACAGAACTATTTTGAAGGAGAAGGCGCTTCAAATATCACTTCAGCTAGGAATGGACAATTTTAAGGCGTCCAATGGATGGATTGATAAATTTCGACAGCGTCATGGTGTTGTGTACAAATCGGAATGTGGAGAAAGTAAAAGTGTGGACGAACCAACTGTAGCTCAGTGGATACAGAATCTCCCTAATCTGATACAGGGCTACAAACTGTGTGACATTTATAACGCTGACGAAACCGGCATGTTTTTCAATTTAATGCCGGATAAGACATTTACTTTTCGTGGGGAAAATTGCCATGGCGGTAAGAAGAGCAAGGAACGTCTTACCGTTTTGTTGTGTACAAACGCTGATGGCAGTGAGAAACTGAAACCTTTGGTTATCGGGAAGCCAAAAAATCCGAGGTGCTTCAAAAACATTTCCACGTTTCCGTGCAAATATACAAACAATGCCAAGGCATGGATGACGAGTGAAATATTTTTACGTTTTCTAAGAGAATTTGACGCCAAAATGGGGAGTGCTGCAAGAAAATTGCTGCTGTTTGTGGATAGATGTGCGGCACATCCACCAGACGTACCCTTTCTGAGAAATGTTAAAGTAATTTTCCTGCCACCCAACTGCACCAGCCGTCTGCAACCTTTGGACTTGGGCATAATACACGCCCTTAAGGTTAAATATAGGACAGCCCTTGTAAAAAAGGCCTTGAATTTGATGGATCAAAGGAAACCGGGAAGCCAGCAAAGCTCACAACTGAAACTGAACATTTTACAGGCAATAAATTTAATTATGTACTCGTGGAGGGAAGTAAGTGCTGAAACTATTAAAAACTGTTTCACAAAAGCGGGATTCTGTGAGAATGAGATGGCAGCTCCTGTGGAAGAAGTTGCAAGTGATTTGCAAGAGTTTCACCAATTAATAGGCAGTGATTCTGTCACTTTTGAGGACTTTGTGGCTGTGGATGACAACG
This sequence comes from Schistocerca americana, assembly GCF_021461395.2. Classification (NCBI taxonomy): domain Eukaryota; kingdom Metazoa; phylum Arthropoda; class Insecta; order Orthoptera; family Acrididae; genus Schistocerca; species Schistocerca americana. The sequence continues at coordinate 382,769,727 of NC_060124.1, forward strand.
TGGCAACCACAGGAGTACAAAGTATTGAGGAGCTGACTGCAGAGAGAAGTTTGGAGAGTAATAGTGGTAGTGAAAGTGACAGTGACAAGGAAGATGACCCTGTGCTCTCATATACTAAGGCAGCTGAAGCCTTTGAAACATTCAGGAGGTACATGATGGCCCATAGACTTGAGGACAGAACAGTAGTTCAACTTGCTCATTTGGAGCAAGAAATGATTGCCATAGAGTCTAGGAGAAACAGAAAACAAGCAAGCCTGCTTGAATATTTTAAAAAATCATAGGTATGTTATTTTCAGTTTGCTTAGGTTCCTAGAGTTTTGTGCAAATTTAAGTTCCATTTGATAATTCAATTATTGAAGTAATTTTTTGTATCTAATTCTTTTTTAATCTGTCCCATTTACTGTGTTTTTATGTAATATGTTCAGTATATCATAAACAAAATTTGGCTCATATTCTATAATTGAGTCAACTGAAAAATGGGATTCCACCTGTCAGCTTTGGAGAATGATGTCAATCTTAAGAATCTGTTATAACTTTTTACTGTACAAACTGATCAATTTACTTTCACCCATCCACCTACCGAGCCCCATGTTTTAATTAAAAAAACTAATCAGTTGATACATTGATAATTTGCAATGAATATCATATGTTATGAAAATTTAAAACGTCATCTATTTGTCAAAGCTGATTAGTGGTATCCTGATCTTCAGTAATGCCCTATAATTATTATTTGGAAGCCTTCATCTGTATAGTGTTTTCCTCTATACAGTGTTCAGAATTTGTGGTCCCTCGAAAAACGTTATATAGAGGTTTCACTGTACATTCTTTATTTCCTGGAAAAAAAGGAGGATGAGCCTGATTACTAGGAAGTCATGATGCAGATTTTATCTACTTTACTTCTCCATAAGGTGACTCTGTTGTATCATATTTACCTGTCACATAAGAGAACATCAACAGCAGATCCATTCATTACTCAATGCTGTTCAGAGATGTACAATACAATACAATGGAGCAGTACTGGAACAGTTTCGCAGAACTCACTGACATGCACCTTGTGTATCGGGAAGTATGCTGCAATGCTCTTGCTGCTGAAACACTGTACTGGGAACAATTTCCTGACAGGCTCATCTGTCATGATGAGTATTTATTTCTCTTGATTGATGAATGTGGGAGACTGGTTTATTGCAAAGAAGAAAAGATGGATCTGGCAACATGAGGACCACTCGCACATCCGATTTTGAAGAGGACGTGCTAGAATGTGTTGCAGCAGATCCCACTACAAGTACTTGTCATATTTCATGTGAAAGGGCCCTGTATATGCTAGCATGTGGCAAGTACTCCATGAACAACAATTACACCCGTGTCACCTACAATGAGTTCATGTAATGTTTGTGACTGACTTTGCACCAAGGGAGCATTATGTCACTGGTTGTTCCAACAATGGATTGATGGACCAAACTTCCTCCAAATCATGCTGTTTACTGATGAGGCCTTGTTTGGTCATGATGGTATTTTGAACAGTGGGAACAGCCATGTGTGGGATGAAGTAAACCCTCACTCTGTAGTAGCATCACACCATCAAGTACATTTTGCTGAGAGTACCTGAGTCGGCATTCTAGGCAACAATCTCATTGGAACATATCTTCTGCCAGGCCAACTGAATGGCCACCTGCACTTGAGGTTTGGGAAAAGAGTTCTACCTGAGTTGGAGGACATACCCTTGGCTGCTTGTGAGAGGATGCGTATACAACATGAGAGTGCACCTCCTCACTTCAGAGTGAATGTCTGCAACCATCTCAGTGCTGTATTTCCTGGTCACTTGATTGGAAGGGTAGGTGCTACTACACGACCTGAAAGGTCACCTGACCTGAATCCCCTTGATTATTTCCTATGGCAATACCTAAAGTCACCTGTGTATGAGGCACCAGTGGATACAGAGATGGAATTAGTTGCCAGAATTTTAGCTGCCTGTGATATGATTGTAAATACACAATGGATCTACATCATATGTGCCTGAAACTTGTTTGTCAATGTCATTCTTGGATTGACATTGATGGCCATCAGTTTCAGCATATTTTGTAAAATACAGTACAAATTGCATGTTCTTTATCTCAACAATGGTATTTGCAGTTTACTGTAACTACTGTAAATAAAAGAGTACACATAAATGTGTTTTTATTCCTATTATCTCCTTAAACTGGCTTCTCAAACCCCAGGTTCCCTACCTCAAATTGTTCAGTGGAGCACCCTCTATGTCCCGTCAAATTTTTCCATGCTCGGACGGGAACAAACTGTATGTCTTTTGTTAGCCTGTGAACTTCATTTAATTTGAAATTTTGTAATAATGAAATGTTCTGTTTGTACAAAGTTGATGATGATGTAGTCCCATACTCCTTTACAGAGCATAGGGGAATGATGCAGGAGACCTGCACCGCCATACTAGGCAAGGTCCTAGAGGAGGTGGTTTGCCACTGCCTTCCTCCAACCGTAATTAGTATGAATGATGATGATGATGACGACACAACAACACCCAGTCATCTCGAGGCAGGTGAAAATCCCTGACCCCGGTGGGAATCGAACCCAGGACCTCATGCTCGGGAAGCGAGAAAGCTACCACGAGACAATGAGCTGCGGAATATACAAAGTTACATTTAAAAAATAAATTTGGCTATCAAACTGTATTATACTGACTAGAAAGTGTACTGAATAATGAGAAATTAGTAACTTCACCAGATGTGCTATTGGAAGTTCCTGACAAACCAGTATGAGTAACATTGCCACATCCAGTGAGAGCTCCTCCAGGGGGGAAACCACCAATATTTCAGGTCGGTTACATGAAATTCTGGAGTGGTTCAATATAAGGCCACCAGATGATTGGCTCACTCTCAGTTTTTTCTTCTTAGTTGCTGTTATCTGACTGCCTCTATGAAGTGAACATTGACCTCTGCTGCTGTTTACCTGAACTGGACTGGACTTGTGTCTGGTAGTGACTGCAATACTTTCCAATTGAAGCATAGCTTATAACTAGAAAGTTGGGCCTGATCTCAGTACACCACAATCTGGTATAACATTTCCATATAGAGCTTTTTTTAAATAACAGTGTAGTTTCCATCATTGGAAGACTTATTTGGAAATCTAATTAATATTATACTTGCAGTACATGTACACAAAGAAGCAGTCATTCTTAAATTTATATTAATTTTGATCAGGAGCGTTTTGTCAACTAATGGAAAATTTAATCTGCTCTTACATGATACTAATTTTGGGATTTATAAATGTTTTTTTTTTTTACCCTAAAGTGAGGGTTACATTAGAAAAGGCATACATTCTGAGTCCAACAACCACTTATTGGGTATTTACTATAGGAAAACAATGTTTAATTTAAAATTTCGTGAAATTGTTTCAGACCTGCTCATGACCATCTGCCTTTATTATAAGAGTCACAGTAGCTATCAGCATAAAAAAATATCAGAAATACTTCCAAGCAAGCTTATGCATATGGTGCATCCAGAAATTAAGTTTTCTGATGTTGTTTCCTTCAAAGTAGACTATTTAGCAAGGAAAACTGCACATGCTCAATGGATCTCTGATGTGACAGTCAAATGCTAGCCAGATAGGTCCCACCTGATCCCAGTACCACATCCTGCGGGGTTCAGCCAGTGATAAAGTTCCTTAATGCACAAAACATAGTGGCCATTGAAATTCATTGCCAGTTCTGTCAGGTCTATGGGTAGAATATCATGAGAAAACAGATTATGTGTCACTGCGTTGGCTTTTTTCTGAAGGCTGTCAAGGTGTCCTTGATGAAGGGTGCAGTGGGTGACCGTCCCTCATCAATGATCACTCATTGACTTGTTGCTGCAGTGCACACTAGAGAATTGTTGCTTCACAATTATGGAGCCATGTTCCATACATATCATGATCCTTGTTGCATGAAATTGTCACTAAGAAATTGCTGTTCAAGCAGTTGTGTGCCAGGTGGGTGCCAAAAAAACTGACACCCAAGCACAAAACAAAAGGCTTTAGAGCAATGCTACATTTCTACAGTGGTCTCATGAAGAGAGCACCTCAAGAAATTCCTGTCCTTTGGCCACTCTTATAACATTGACAACGAGCTGAAGGTGACTGTCACATACTGGTTCCATTCACATGCAGCAGACTTCTACGACACAGAAATACTAAAGTTGATCCCACGATATGACAAGTTTCTCAACTGTTTTGGTGACTATGTCCAAAAATAGCTGAACATTGCTACACCTGTTGCTAATGAAGTTTTCCATGCACCTATGTTGTCTTTTGTTTTAAAAGTTAGGGAAACATACTTTCTGGATGCACCTTGTATGATGTAGGTACTTCATAATTTCATATATGAAATTTTTTTATGTTGTTATAATTTACTTTATTTTACCTTCCTTGAGTAATATTCTTTCTTCCATACCACATCTCCTACTTTCTTTGTTGCACTCTGTTTGTTCTTTTGTTTCCTCTGACTGACCTTCATTCTTCACTGCTAATTTTAAACTGTTTGCACTGATTGTGAGCAAAAAATATAGACCTTTCAAAGTTGTAGATTAAATTAATTTATTTTCCTTTGTTGTCACAATTTATGTATCAGAATCTGACGTAAAACATTGAAAATAGGGAGAATGGGTGAGTGAGAGATAGCTCTTGGTGTTTGTAACAGAAACATTTTTCCTCCCTTTTGATTCCCCTACAGAGTTTTATGCAAACCAATATTATACATTTTAGCTCTTGTTTTTTTGTCATGATTTAGTCAGGTCAATAGCTCAGTAATCATTAAGGAAATGTGAGAGGCGAGAAAAGTGACTTACCACATAATGCCTTGCTTTCCTTAATGTCCCATACTACAACAGTGGCATCATCAAATCCTCCTAATGATATGAGGTAATTGCTGTCAGAAGAAAAGACTACAGATTCAACACAAACTTTGTGTATCTCATGCTTGGTAAACAGCTTTAAGTCATCAAACTCCCACAGAATAACTGTTGCCTGGAAGTGCATAGGAATATATTAAAATTACACATATTTAGCTTACATGTCATTTATTAATTAGTAATGTTGTCATTCTTACCCTGAATCCAATGTGGTTTGTTTGAGCTGAAGCCACATACTTCCCATCTGCTGAAACTGCTACTGCACATACAACATCTGTGTGCCCTATCAGAAATCTCTGTATTTTTGTCTTCCAGTTTTGCACTACTACATTACAGCCAAGGGGGTAAAGAATGTGCTCTCCATCTGGGTGTACTTGTAAGCCATTACGCACAGAGCCTGAAATCAGCATCATACTCATAGGTTTTGTAATATAGTCATCATGAAGAGGCAAGTGTTTTGCAACAGGCATGGATACAAGATGGTGGTGGAGAGGAGGCAGGGCCTTTTCAATTTTCCTTACAATTTATTGCAAAGAACTTGTTATCTAAACAGGTTGTACATATTCAATACTCATGTTGACATGCAATGTTTTATACACTGAAGAGTCAAAGAAACTGGTATAGGCATGCATATCCAAATACACATGTAAACAGGCAGAATACGATACTGTGGTCAGCAATTACTATGTAAGACAAGTGTCTGGTGCAGTTGTTAGATTGGTTACTACTGGTACAATGGCCAGTAATCAAGATTTTAGCGAGTTTGAATGTGGTCTTATAGTTGGCACACAAGCGATGGGAAACAGCATCCATGAGATAGTGATGAAGTGGGGATTTTCCCATATGACCATTTCAAGCGGATACCACGAATCTCAGGAATCTGGCAAAGCATCAAATCTCCGACACCTCTGTGGCTGGAAAAAGATCCTGCAAAAATGCGACCAACAATGACTGGTGAAAATGGTTCAATATGACAGAAGTGCAACCCTTCTGCAGAGTGCTGCAAATTTCAATACTGGGCGATCAACAAGTCTCAGTGTATGAACCATTCAATGAAACATCAAAGATATGGGCCTTTAGAGCTGAAAGTCCTCTCATGTACCCTTGATGACTGCATGATGCAAAGCTCTATCTTGCCCGAGCCCATCAACACCCACACTGGACTGTTGATGACAAAACATGTTCCCTGGTCGAATGAATCTCATTTGAAATTGTATCGAGCAGATGGACGTGTACGGGTATAGAGATAACCTCATGAATCCAAGGGCCCTGAAAGACAGCAGGTGACTGTACAAGCTGGTGGAGGCTCTGTAATGGTGTGGGTGTGAGATGTTGGAGTGATATGGGGCCTCTGATATGTATAGATATAGCTCTGACAGGTGAAACATACATAAGCATCCTGTCTGATCTCCTGCATCCGTTCATGTCCTTTGTGCATTTCGGCAGACTTGGGCAGTTCCTGCAGGACATTGCGACACCCCTCACGCCCAGAATTGCTAAAGAGTGGCTTCAGGGATGTTCATATGATTTTAAACATTTCCTCTGGCCACCAAACTCCCCAGACATGAACATTGAGCATATCTGAGATGCCTTGCAGCATGCTGTTCAGAAGAGATCTCCACCCCATCATACTCATGGATTTATGGGCAGCCCTGCAGGATTCATGGTGTCAGTTCCCTCCAGCACTACTTCAGACATTAGTTGAGTCCATGTCACATTGTGTTGTGGCTCTTCTGCATGCTCATGGGGGCTACTTGATATCAGGCAGGTGTACCAGTTTCTTTGGCTCTTCAGTTTACTATATATACTGCTATAAATTATATTAACAGTGACCATTGTTAATATCTATGTAGAAGTAAAACAGAATATTGAAAATATACTAAATTAAAAGCAATTAACTAAAGTTCTAAGTAAATAACTTCCCTCTTATATTGCTTGATATATTACTGGCAGCCTTGGAAGAACTCAGGGTTTGCCAACTAACTACAACTATACCTTCTCTTAGACCTGTTGTTGCTACACTGTTCTACATTGCCCACACCAGTATGTATGCACCTAGACAATCCTTGAGTCTTTGCATATACAGGTGAACCATACCTTGAGTAAGGACAATGCTAGGTGCCCTTAATGCTTGGAAATATGCTGCATACCCGCCTTTCAGTGCTTTCAGTGTTCCAGTCAGACTGCCATTCATCTAACTTCCAGGCTCACCCATATGTTTTATAATTAATAGGAGCTCCTGTGATCTCATAAACACAATCATATTATTCATGCCCCAACCAATGCAAAGCTGTCCAGTGACAAAAAAGCACAGGTGAGTGACAGAAGTACAGTTCCTGTTGAATTTTTTCCCAATAATGTTTCGTAGTTCTCCAGTAAAAGGTAAAGTTCCCAGATGCCGCTGGCAGAAATCCACAATGGCACTGAAGGTAGTTTCATGATATGACCACGCCACATGTAACAGTAATTTATAGTCAGCAGTGACAGCACAGGCAATCTTATATGTAATTTTAGACTGTTTATCAATAACAGATTTTACATATCTGGGAAGTTCCTTCCCTTGTCTAGAAGAATACTGTGGGGTGGGAGGGGGGGGGGGGGGGGGGGGGGGGAGTAAAGGTGAGGGTCATGGTGGTCATGATCCCACCCCAAAATCTTTTTCTAGTAAAAGCATTTACATTTCTACATATTTCAATTTCCAATCTCACAGCCAACACTCATGGAATATAGTATTATGAAAACTAAGAGTACTGATAGTGGTAAAGGAATATTAAAACCTACAAGCTACATTTAATACAGGATAGTTTTAAGTTGTTTGTGTGAGCTTGTAGCCAGGAACAGGAGCATATGTACAGGCTGAACTATGTACTCTCAACAACAAATCCAACACAGTTAATGAATCCAGAAGTAAAATAGGCAAACCAAAAGAAGAGAAAGACTAAGGAGAGGAAGAAAATATGACTTCCTGGATGTAATGGAAGCTGCTGATGGAAACAGCATTCTCCTCATTTATGTAATTGTATCGTCATATTTTGCAGATCATTTTTTTCTTACATTGCATCGCATAGTGTCTTAATGGGTTGGCAGACATCTGTGCTGTGACACCCACTTCTGTCTAGAGTCTTCACAAATCCCAGGTGACCAGATGATGGAGTGTCATGGAAATTATTCACAATAGTTAGCTGTAGATGAGCTGGGATGACAAGCAACCTTTTCTGCCACACTGGATCATAGTTCCTCTTATACATTATTCTGTTTATTAATGTAAATTCCCGTTTGGTCATTTTTGCCTCCTTCAAGGCTTCTATAGTTTCACCTTCAATGGAGCTTCCCTCTATTCAGTAGCAATGTCATTTAATGCAGTATGACTGAAATTTCATCCACAATGCTGCATTCCACTAAAGGATTCTTTGAGAGGCAGTCAGCATCCTTGTATTTGTGTCCACCTTTGTATACCACTGAGACTTCATACCTCAGTGGCCATCTTGCCAGTTGAGCTGACAGATCCATCAGGTTAATCAGCCGGCATACATAATGGTGGTTCATCAAAACAGTGAATGATTTGCCAAATATGGATTGAACATTTAGATGGCCCAAACAACTACAAGACACGCTTCCTTAGTTGTGGAGTGGTTCATCTCAGGCTTGTAGAGTATCCTGGAAGCATAAGCTATCACCTTTCCAGCATCCCCCCCCCCCCCCCCCCCCCCCCTTGATTTACCATGCAACTGCACCTATCGCATACTGCTAGCTTTGGTGTGAAGTTCTTAAGTTCTTTCCCAGTGTTCTTGTCATCGAATGCTACGACTGGGAAAGATGTTAATGCCTCCTTAAACTAAACTACTAAACTAAACTCCATCCAAATAGGCCTCAGAAAGCCCAATGGTACCAACTGGCCACCATGTCATCCTTAGCCCACAGTCGTCACTGGATGAGGATATGGAGGGGCGTGTGGTCAGCACACCACTCTCTAGGCCGTACGTCAGTTTACAAGACTGGAGCTGCTACTTCCGAATCAAGTAGCCCCTCAGTTTGCCTCATGGGCTGAGTGGATCTTGCTTGCCAACAGTGCTTGGTAGACCGGATGGTCACTCATCCAAGTGCTAGCCCAGCCTGATAGCACTAAACTTCGGTGACCTGATGGGAACTGGTGTTACCACTGCAGCAAGGCCATACGCCTTCTTAAGGATAAGAAAATATCTTTCCTTCATGCTGTTCCCAAAAAATTTGGTGTCTCTGTGCTGAAGTTCTTGCAAGAGATGTGACTTGGTGCAGAAGTACTTTATGAATCACCAGAGTACAAGCACATTTTAAGAAAACTTCCCACATAACGAAAATGCCACAGAGTAGGAAAATCTGTGACTGGTCTTGCTTTCTCTGATTCAGGACAGACTCCATCACCATATACCAAGTGCCCCTAGATTTTTGTTTCTTTGGCAGTGAAGAGACACTTTTTTGGTTTCAGATCGAGGCCTGCAGTCTGAGCACACTTCAGGACTGTTGTCAGTTGCTGTAGATATGTCTTTCAGATGTCTTCAGAAAAATGAGCATAATCCAAGTAGCAAAGACATGCCATCCATTTAAGATCTCAAACCAGGTTGTCCTTCAAATGACTGAAGGTGGTAACAGAATTACACAGTCCAAATACCATAATTTTAAGCTTAAGAGACCATCAGGAGTTATTAAGCAGTATTTTCCCAGTCAGCCTCATAAACCGTTACTTGCTAGTAGCCTGTCTGTGTTGTGACTTGGCAAGACGCAGATTGGCGTGAGGTCTGGAACAAGGTAAAGTAATTATCCTATAAAGAAAAGAACGTAGTTCTTGGAATACTTAACTTTAATCCACAATTGGAGAACATCGCTCTTGTTTAGACATTATTACACTCTGAATATAAACTGGTAATGGCGCCTTGCTAGGTCGTAGCAAATGACGTAGCTGAAGGCTATGGTAACTATCGTCTCGGCAAATGAGAGCGTATTTGTCAGTGTAGCATCGCTAGCAAAGTCGGCTGTACAGCTGCGGCGAGTGCTAGGACGACTCTTTAGACCTGCCGTGTGGTGGCGCTCGGTCTGCAATCACTGACAGTGGCGACACGCGGGTCCGACGTATACTAACGGACCGTGGCCGATTTAAAGGCTACCACCCAGCAAGTGTGGTGTCTGGCGGTGACACTACAGTCTGCATGTCCACAGTTGAAAAATATTTAGCTCCTTCCAAGCAGGTATTATGATGGGCAGCAATAGATAGACATCATTTTTCATGATTTTGTTCAATCATCAGTATTCGACACAGAAATGTCATAAGTTATCTTTGTTCTTCACAAAGACCACATCAGTATTCGACACAGAAATGTCATAAGTTATCCTTGTTCTTCACAAAGACCACAGGAGTGGACTGCCATCTGCTTCACATCTCCTGTGCAGCAAGCTATGTAAATTTAAGTATTAACTGTGTTTTTCTTACTTGTCACTTCTTTTTCCACGTGTTTTTGCTTTTAGGAAGCTTTAATTTTCGAGTACTGGTAATGGTGTTCCATAGATTTCGTGTTTGTTTTGAATACAGTCCAGAGACAGTTAGTGCTTATTTTCATTGTTTCCAACAAGAAGTGTCTAGTAACCACAGTTTAGTCAGCTATCAGCAGCCTTTAGTGAATTAGCAGTCTAGTTAAAAATTGATTACTTAACTCTCTACAGTAAATTGTTGATTTCTTAGAATGGATACGATGTGTGGCTGCTGTGTATGAACGCAGGAGGAGCTGGCCACTGTCCGCGAACAGCTGAACGTGCTGATGGCCACAGTCAGACGTCTTCAGGCTGCTACCTCAGAGCATAGCAGCAGTGGGGAGTCTGGTGCGTCACATGGTACACCCCAGGTGTTACATGTTTCACCCATGGCCCCTGCTGTTGAGACATCTTCACAGGTACCGGGCGCAGTTGGGCCACCCTCTCCCCAAGAGGAGTGGTGGGTTCAACGGCATTCGCATTGCACGAGGCACAGGGTCAATGCGAAGGCTGGCCATGTGGCATCGCCCGCTCTGCCTGTGAGAGGACATGTGGCCACTCCTTCAGCAAGGTCCAAGCAGGCAGACAAGGGGAGTGGTTTATTAGTGATTGGGAGTTCCAATGTTAAGCAGGTGATGGAGCCCCTTAGGGAAATAGTGGAAAGTTCAGGGAAGAAGGCCAGTGTTCACTCTGTCTGCTGGGGGTCTCAGCCGAGATGTGCAGGAGGCCCTGCCAGTGGCGATAGAGAGCAATGAGTGCACCCGACTGCAAATGGTTGCTCATGTCGGCACCAATGACTGCTGCCGTCTGGGTCCAGAGGTCATCATTCATACAGGCAGTTGGTGGAGTTTGTGAAGGCAGAAAGCCTTGCTTGCAGGGTGGAATCTGTGCTAACATTTGTAGTGTACATAGTGTCCTATAGTATGTATAGTGTTCTATAGTAGGACCGATCGTGGTCCTCTGGTTTGAAGCTGAGTGGAAGGCTTAAACCAGAGGCTCAGACGATTCTGCGGAGATCGGGGGTGTAAATTTCTCGACCTCCGCTATCGGATGGAGAAATGTAGGGTCCCCTGAATAGGTCAGGTGTGCACCACACGCAGGAAGTGGCTACAAGGGTAGCGGAATATGTGTGGAGTGCGCATGTGGGGTTTTTAGGTTAGAGGATTCCCTCCCTAGTCCCGACAAGACGCCTCCTGAGATGTGACAAGGTAGCAGTAGGCAAAGCACAACAGGGAATGACAATGTTAATGTGGTAATAGTAAACTGCAGGAGCATCTATAGAAAGGTCCCAGAACTGCTCTCATTAACAAACAGTCACTATGCTCACATAGTACTAGGGACGGAAAGTTGGCTGAAACCAGATGTAAACAGTAATGAAATTGTAAACTCAGATTGGAATGTGTACCACAGAGACAGTCTGGACAGTGAAGGGGGAGGCATGTTTATAGCGATAAAAAGTGCAATAGTATCGAAGGAAATTGACAGAGATCCGAAATGTGAAGTAATTTGGGTGAAGGTCACAATTTAAGCAGACTCAAACATGGTAATTGGATGTCTCTATAGGCCCCCTGGCTCAGCAGCTCTTGTGGCAGAACACCTTAGATTTCCCGACCATGTCATAGTTTTGGGTGGAAATTTTGATTTAGCAGATATAGACTGGGAGACTCAAATGTTTATAATGGGTGGCAGGGACAAAGAGTCCAGAAAAAAATTTTAAGTGCATTATCTGAAAACTACCTTGAGCAGTTAAACAGAGGACTGACTAATGGCGATAACATATTAGACCTTCTGGTGACAAACAGACACGAACTATTTGAAACAGTTATCCCGGAACAGGGAATCAGTGATCATAAAGCTGTTACAGCATCGGTGATTTCAGCCAAAAATGGAAATATTAAAAAAGGTAGGAAGATTTTTCTGTTTAGCAAAAGTGACAAAAAGCAGATTTCAGAGTACTGATTAAATGGGACCTCATGAATCATCACTCTGCACACCACAGATAATCAAATACTTTTTGTAATGGATCCATAAGGTGAGGTTCAACGGCTGTAACGTATTTTATAATATGCATTTTAACCGTCAGCTGTTTATTGTCCCACTATTCATCTACCGCTTTCGGTTATTAACCGTCATCCTGGATGTAGGGTGCAACAGGTTACTTAAAAACATCCCACATCCGAAGATATCCATAATTGTACAACCAGTTTGTCTTAGAATATTGACAGTCACGTTTTATGTGAAATAAACAGATATCACAGGAGACATCTCCTGAGATGTCTGTATGTTTCATATAAAATATGACTGTCAATATTCTAAAACAAATTGGTTGTACAATTGTGGATAATTTCGATATGGGAAGCTTTAAAAATCATATGGGGTATTTTTACTAATCTGTTGTACCCTATATCTTGGTTGATGGTTGATAACCAAAACTGGTAGATGACTAATGGGACACCAAACAGCTGACGGTTAAAATGCATTGTATAAAATCACATACTTTCTGACTATTTGTGTGTAAGTCGCATCAAGCGAGAGTTTCTCTGAGCTGAAAGTATAAAAAGATATCTTCCTCTACAATGAATTGAGAACGACTAGTCGATTAGTCTATTTTATCAACTGAAAGACAATTTTCAAAAGAATTTCAGCAAAATAAAGGGGCTAAATACTGGTAATATCAATGATAACTATGGTATTACTGGGACCTCGTACTAAGATTAACAAAGCAACTGATATTATATTTTTACAAGCTTTGTTTCCAGGCATAAAATGAAAGATAATTTTTTGTTGCATTCTTTATTGTTTCTTTGCAGTGTACCTGATGGTTCTCGTGCTAATTGCTGATTTCTAATGTAAGTTTCCCACCTACACCTTCAAGTACGTATATTACGATTACTAGAGCGTAGAGTACACATATTATAACTATTTGATTTTTTTCAGCGATTGCATCTATATTAATCATTTTCTAGAAAATGTGCACCGAAGGTCGTCTTTCCCGGCCTCCGACAGGTTTAGCGCGCCACTGTTTGTAGGCCTGAATGCTCTCCATTCTTCTTTAGTACAGTGTGTGATTCACCAAACACAGTATGAGAATAAACGGAGAGAGCACACCCCGCATTCTCGCACACTGCAGCTACTATCTAGCAAACTGCATGGTCCTTCATACAGAGCATCTACGGCCGCGTTGTGGATTGTGAACTTCCCGAGGCGGAATTTTAGGTACGGTAGCGACCACAATGGATATTCTAACAGAAAGTTCTAACATAGCACAGCACAGTAAAAACGCGCCATTCAACAATGGCTATTGCTAACCTTGTGAGTTTGACCACTACAGGTTGCCACCGGACAAACACAAACTACAGCGACTGGAAGTTTTCAGACGTCTACCAATTCAGCATTAGGGATCTGAACAATATAGAAAATATTTAGGACGTACTATAGTTGGTATCCGCTATGACCCCACATACTGTGTAATGCGAATTTCGAAACGTCTTATTTTCATGTAGGTCTACGTATACTTTTATTTTTCGCCAATATGTATAGCAATAGATGACGATCCCGACAGTGTTAACAATGATACAAAAATGCTGAAAATAACGTCTTTGTGCTTAAAACAATGGTGATAAACAAGGACACACTTCCTCATACTTGTTCCACTAACTTATGATAATTTGTGTACTAATCTACTGTAACCAGAATCTAGTCAAATTATTACAGTAATAATACAAAAAGTGTATCTGTGGCCACATACTATTATTATTATTATTATTATTGTCATACTATAATCATTGCGGGTATTTAAACAAAACAACTGTTGCTTCCTAAGTTAAATTAATTTACTGTTGTTTAACTTATGCTGTACGCTCAACGTTTACATGAACACATTAATATCTTTCAAAGAAAATAGCTACACCTGTAGCAACAGAGATCTGTTTTCAGTTTACTACTACTTGCGTGGAGTATTGTAATAACTTACCATTAAACCCAATTATCGATTCGGCGACCAATTCATTAACTTCAGTTTCTGTTTCCGACATATCTGTGTAAAGTTTTCAGGAGACAGCAAGCTCTGACTGCAGTGAACGAAGCGAACGCGGCGACTGTTGCTGCAAAGTAGTCCCCGTTCCACCGTCGCCATGGCTACAAATAAGAGGTGGCTGTAGTCAGAGGCAGGTGTGCCAGCAGTTAGACTGACGCAGTCACGAGGGAGCACGCTTTAGCAAAATCAGAGGACGGGAAATGCACCACATTCGGCACATGCACGTTTTAATGGCTTGTCGTTTGAGAATGGGTTCTGTGTCAAAGAAATATGCAGACGTGGAAAAGGGAACCGAGAAACAGCCCCCGTCATTTTAAGTGCGGCGTAAGATCTGCCATCTATGCAGCAATTTACATATAGCGACCAAGTAAAACGTTCTTTTGGAGTACGGTACAGGGCACACTCTTCATGTCGTAATCCACCTTTTGTAAAATGTTGTGAAAGCAGTTGCATCACGAAATAACTAAACTTTTTCCAAAAACCAGTCTACATTATCTTTCAATACTTTAGTTAAGAGAAATATAATCTTAACGATATTTTCTTTGATATATCAATATTTCAACAGCCATTCGCTCACACACCTTTGCTCTTAACAAATGATGAGCACTATCCAAAAATTAATATGAACACAAAAACAAACAGTTTTTTTTATAAAAGTCTGTATTTACGTAGTGAGACAACATTCTCATTTGCATGATGATAACACTAAAAATTAATTAATTACAACACAGAATAGTATCACATAAGAGTGAAATAATATATAATCTATTGTAAGACGAAACAGAAATTAAAAGCCGGCCGCGGTGACCGAGCGGTTCTAGGCGCTTCAGTCCGGAACCGCGCTACTGCTACGGGCGCAGGTTCGAATCCTGCCTCGGGCATGGATATGTGTGACGTCCTTAGTTTAGTTAGGTTTAAGTAGTTCTAAGTTCTAGGGGACTGATGACTTCAGATGTTAATTCTGATAGTGCTCAGAGCCATTTTTTTTAAATAAATTAAAATATACGTATGACTGTGTCACAAATATCCATGTTACAATATATCTGATATTGAAACGTGCGGACTTAGTCACCTGAAATTTTGTATTAGGTACTTACATGAGTTTTCCTTATTGCTGTGACTGCAAAACTGTCTCTTTATATTAAAAAAAAAAAAAGTTTCTTGTCTTTCATTTTCCATTGACAGATTACCCAAACCAGATAAACGATGCTGTCTCAATGTAAATTGTAAACATCCTTTTTAAATTATTTTTAGCTTGCAACAAGAACGCCGAGCTTTTGCAACAGACAGGTTCTTTTGATACACGTCTATGTAACCCGACATTAATGAGCCATGTTTTACTGATACCATCACGGTTAAGTCTTGTGCACCAGATTGTGTACTTTAATAGCAGTTCCTAACAACATCAGCTGTTCTTAAGTCTCTAGCAAACATAAGTTTTACGAGTAGGAAGTGTAATGTAAATGTCGTCGTGCAGTTGCTGAACTTACAGCCACGTTTAAGATTTTATAATCCAAAGACAATTCGGCACAGTGAAGGAAGAAACAAGCTCAATTTACGTGGTGTCGCGTTATGGATTGGAAAGGGGACACTTAACGAAGTAAAGGGAATCCCCAATGTCTCCTTACAATAGCAATGAGACAAATCACAGCGATGCTTTTTATTCACAGAAAGAAAAGAAGTAGATTTAATTTAACGAGAAATCAAGAATACAAACATCAACGTACAGTGTCAGTGTTACAATTAGCAAGCATTTTGCTGAGACTTCTTTTCGGTAAGTCATACATTGTGTCATCACAGTTCTGTTTACAGTTTGTCTCAGTTTGCAAAACAGTAGTTCGGAGGTAATTTTAAATTCTTTTTTAATTTCTTTTAAATTTTCGTTTTTAATTTTTAACAACCTTTCATTGATGAGTGGAATAAGAGCATCTTGAATGCGACAATAACGTTCGGATATAATTTCTTGGAAGCTCCGTGCAACCATCAAAAGCACATTCTTTAATACCACTTAGATATAAACACCAACAACAACGTAGCCTCCGGCCCTAACTCTACCACCACTGGTGCAATGTATTTCACTGCCATCAATGCCAAATCGAGTTGGTTCATGCAAACAGTGCAGAATCACCGTATTTCAAAGAAGCACTTTTGCTTTCTTTAATTTTAAAGGTCTTGCAATATTACACGGTGACAACGCCAAATATAAGTATTACAACAGTTATTTCAGTGTCTACATTTTGTTCAGTGACCTACATCTACATCCAAATATACACAATCTGAAGAAAAGTATCCGGACACCCCAGTACAATGTCGAATTGGCTACTAGAAGTCATGACTGGCGGACCCGCCGGCGTAAATGGAGGTTGAGATTATTGTGTAGCCAGTACAGAAACACTAACAGCAGAATGGGTCTCTCCATGTGGCTCAGTGACTCCGATCTTGGACTAGTCACTGGACGTCACCTGAGCAACAAATCCATCAGGGATATTTCAACCCTTCTGAAGCTGTCCAAGTCGACTACTGGTGGTGTGATTGTCAAATGGAACAACCACAGCCAATTTAAGACCTGGTGGACCTCAGGCACTGACGAATAGGGACCTTCGAGCATTGTGCAGGGCGGTTGAAAACGTAGCATGATATCAGCGGAAGGAATCACTCGCAAGTTCAAAAATGCTACCAGTAGTCCAGCTACCACAATGACTGTGCGTGGGGAGCAAAAAAGGATCGGGTACAATGGTATAGCAGCTCCTCATAAGGCACACATTTTTGTAACCAATGCTAAGCGACGCCACCAGACAGTGGATGACTGGAAGCGAATTAGGCTGCATTCTGTGTCAGTTTGATGGAATGGTTTGGGTATGGCAGATGCGTGGAGAATGCTACGTCCCATCATACATAGTGCCAATAGTGAAGTACGGAAGAAGTGTTGTTACAGTTTGCAGTGTTTTTTCTTGTGATTGGCGTACTGTCCTCTTATTGTACTTGAGAAAACACTTAATGTGCAAGTACATGAGCACGTTTTATAGCATTGTGTACTGTGGACAGCAGAGGAACCGCTTGAATACGATGGTAGCTTGCAGTGATTTTTTTCTAAAAAAAAGTTTGAGGGTACTCCGACATTGGTTATAATGCAGCGAAAATTACTTATAACTTAAGCATGGGATACCACACGTCTGCGTTTAGCCATGTGGCGTCATCAACATGTTGGATGCAGGAGAACAAGTAAAATAGTTTGTTAGTTTTCTGCTCATCTCTCACCTCCAACTTAACTTACAAGTTGCAACGAAAGACAGGACACACTGTAAACCTTCGCACAACCGACAAGAACGGAACAGCAAACTCAAACGAATAAAGAACAACAGAACAAAGATGGCAATGAATCGCGAAGGATCATAGTAGCGGGACCGTGGAGACATCTATCGGTAGCTCAGCGTTTGAGCGTACGCATATCCGTTTAGCACTACCATCGCCCACTATTAGCGGGCGAGGGCACTACATGCTTGTCGAACTGGCTGCCAGCGATTCAGTTGTGGAGAACGATTGCAGCAGCTTCGAAATGCTTCAAACAGTCAATGACATCACTTTTCCCACCAAAACCTACACTGGTATCGTTCGTATTGCAATTACCAACACGAAAAAATGAAATAAAAAATTTACGTCTGTGAAATAAATCTTTGGCACCCTTCCAAGTTCTCAACTTTGTAAAAAAATTACTTTGTTGACGAAAAAGTTTAGGGGTACGCATCCCCCAGCGTTCCCACAGAAAAACAGCGCTGATTGTTTGTATCACAATGACAATGCACACTGACTTGAAGCAGCCTCTGTGAGGCAATGGTTTGTGGACAGCAACATTCCTGATATGGATTAGCCAGCTCAGAGTCCCATTATGAACCCACGGAACACCTCTGGAATCTGTCAAAAAGTCAACTTCGTTGCAGACACCAGCGTCCATCACCATTTTCTCGGGCTTCAGCTGTTGAGGATGTATGGGCTGCCATTCTTCCACATACATTCAACATTTAAACAACTCACTGAAAGTGTCCGTAGCAGAGTTCAAGCCGTCAAGAAGGCGAAGGATGGGCACACTCCATATTAATATCCAGTAATGCACTACTGGCCATTAAAATTGCTACAATAAGAAGAAATGCAGATGATAAACGGGTATTCATTGGACAAATATACTAGAACTGACATGTGATTACATTTTCACGCTATTTGGGTGTATAGATCCTAAGAAATCAGTACCCAGAACAAACACCTCTGGCGGTAATAACGGCCTTGATACGCCTAGGCATTGAGTGAAACAGAGCTTGGATGGCGTTTACAGGTACAGCTGCCCGTGCAGCTTCAACACGATACCACAGTTTGTCAAAAGTAGTGACTGGCGTGTTGTGACGAGCCACTTGCTCGGCCACCATTGACCAGACGTTTTCAATTGGTGAGAGATCTGGGAATGTGCTGGCCAGGACAGCAGTCGAAGATATTCTGTATCCAAAAAGGCCCGTACAGGACCTGAAACATGCGGTCGTGCATTATCCTGCTGAAATGTAGGGTATTGCAGGGATCGAATGAAGGGTAGAGCCACGGGTCATAACACATATGAAATGTAACGTCCACTGTTCAAAGTGGCGTCAATGCGAACAAGAGGTGACCGACACGTGTAACCAATGGCACCCATACCATCATACCGGGTGATACGCCAGTATGGCGATGGCGAATACACGCTTCCAATGTGCGTTCACCGCGATGTCGCCAAACACGGATGCGACCATCGTGATGCTGTAAACAGAAAAAAAGACGTTTTGCCATTCGTGCACCCAAGTTCGTCGTTGAATACATCATCGCAGGCGCTCCTGTCTGTGATGCAGCGTCAAAGGTATCCACAGTCATGGTCTCTGAGCTGATAGTCCATGCTGCTGCAAACGTCGTCGAACTGTTCGTGCAGATGGTTGTTGTATTGCAAACGTCCCCATCTGTTGACTCAGGGATCGAGACGTGGCTGCACGATCCGTTACAGCCATGCCTGTCATCTCGACTGCTAGTGATACGAGGTCGTTGGGATCCAGCACGGCGTTCCGTATTACTCTCCTGAACCCACCGATTCCATATTCTGCTAACAGTCATTGGATCTCGACCAACGCGAGCAGCAATGTCGCGATACGATAAACCGCAATCACGATAGGCTACAATCTGACCTTTATCAAAGTCGGAAACGTGATGGTACGCATTTCTCCTCCTTACACGAGGCATCACAACAACATTTCACCAGGCAACGCCGGTCAACTGCTGTTTGTGTATGAGAAATCGGTTGGAAACTTTCCTCATGTCAGCACGTTGAAAGGTGTCACCACCGGCGCCAACCTTGTGTGAATGCTCTGAAAAGCTAATCATTTGCATATCTCAGCATCTTCTTCCTATCGGTTAAATTTCGCGTCTGTAGCACATCTTCGTGGTGTAGCAGTTTTAATGCCCAGTAGTGTATATGAGGGTACTGAATGGGTACTTCTGTACGCAAAGGGAGATGAAAATCCAGTAGCCGTGGAGAATTGAAATGCGGTGGTAGGGGAAGGAGTTGAAGAAGGGGATACGGGAGAATACGTGCTTCGTACTGGGAATGACAGAGGAGAAAAAGTAATTGAGTTCTGCCGTAAATTTCAGCTAGTAACAACGAATACTGTGTTCAAGAATAACAAGAGGACGAGGTATACCAGGAAAAGGCCGGGAGGTATGGGAAGATTTCAGTTAGATTGGATTGTAAGGCATACCCAGGAGCAGGTACAGACTCGTATCACAATGTGATTCTTAACTGATACGCAAATGAACAATCGCGTGGACATAGGGTATATATTTTTTAATGTGTATGATTTGTAAGTATATATTTACTATAGAAAGGATAAACGTTGTTACCAGAAATCTTGAAAATACTTGACCGATTTACTTCATATATTTACTCGATGCTCTATTTAACATTCGTACAGACGTAGGCTACATATTTCTTAAAGCATGGAGTACATAAATGTATATAATATAAAGATTGGGAAATATTGTTAGCAAAACTCTCAGAAAGTTCTTGAACAATTTACTTCAAATTTTTACGTTATATCCCAATAAACATTCAGATTTCTTATAGTGTATATATTTTTAATCAAGCACTACGTCTATGCTCTTCACGGGTATGCGGCTGGATTTAATCGTCCTGACGCCACGATCTTTTCCAGCTGGCCGTTATCTTCAGGTGAGATTGCAGATGCACAGTCTCGTCGGAACTGAGGTAACATAGAAGATACAGCGGTTTCTTTTACACCCCGGGAACAGAGCGCTGCGCGTGCACGAGAAGCGAAAGGGCGGCGAAGCGATGAATTCCAGCTCGGTGGCGGTAGAATAAAAGCGATGAATCGCAAATTAAGATGCAACCAGTCGAAACCCAGACCACTGTTATTTTGTATCTGCGAACATAGGCTGCCTCATCTGGCTTAAAGGAAAACCTTTATCGTTGTTAATAATGTATTCAAATAACCTTTTTCAGTGGATCCCTAAGTACACAATCCCAGTAACGGGAAGCCGGAGCAGTAATATGCGTTTCCTTAAACGACACATTGTGCCCTTCATTAACACGATGTTCAGCGACAGCAGGTTTTTCAGGCTGGCGCAAACGTGTGTCACGTTGATGTTCCACATGTCGGCCATGAACCGCACGAACAGTCTAAAATAAGCCTTTTCGCAATGACGGGGAATTTTATGTACGCCAGAATTCCTCAATTTCAAATCATGTTTAAGAGGTTAAAGAGGGGCTCTAGTTTTGGCCAAAGACTAAGGGACGATTTTAATATTGTATTTACTAAGGTTTCTTGACATGTTCGAAGAAATACTCCACGCAAAGGGTAAAAAAGCAACTGATTTACAAGTGTCCATTGTTGGTTCTCATGGTGGTCCAAATTGAAAACAACGATCAGTATATCCGTTTTGTCTGAAAACAACCTTAATATACACCATTTCCTGCATCAAATTATCAGAATCCGAAATAGCATAAGCTCTCCTGACCAGCATACGTAAAACTCTCGTGGGTTGTATGGGTGACAAATACTAGCATGGAGGTAGGTAGTGGTCTATACGCGTAGGTTTACGGCATACGCTATGTCCCAAAGTCCCACGTTCTTTTTTATGCGCCAAGCCATTCAAAAAAGGTAACTTACCATTGTTTTCGATTTCCATCCAAAATTTGAAGCGCCAGTGAAGGCAGTTACAATGATCTAACAGCCGATGGAGCGTTTCCACTTCTTGCTGTCATGTTCAAAGGTTAAGGACTGAAGCGGATATGTTAGCCGAGCCAAGTATCGTGTCTGAAGAACAACTACTTTAGTTTATGATTTAATCAGCACAATCGCACTATCTCTTCACTTAAATATTAGACTTAGGCAGCTTCATGCTTAGACTTTCTGCTTCTCCTTCATTGTGCAATAAGTCACTCCGTCCACATCAGTGAGAAATTTTGAAAAAAAAAGACGTAATCGGACTGTTCTAGCACGTTTCAAAAAAGGTTGTGCCGTGTGCGTTTACATGGAAGCGGAAATCGATTGTGGAAATGGAAATCCGACAGCTAGAACGGAATTCCAGGATCGATTTTGCAGAGATTACACGACCAATCCTTACGCGGTATCGACAAAAGTAAGATTTTGGGAGCGCTTGTAAACATAGTTAATGGTGAACAGGTTATGTGTTGAAACGTTCTG
The DNA here is from genome assembly GCF_021461395.2 of Schistocerca americana. Classification (NCBI taxonomy): domain Eukaryota; kingdom Metazoa; phylum Arthropoda; class Insecta; order Orthoptera; family Acrididae; genus Schistocerca; species Schistocerca americana. The sequence continues at coordinate 382,791,890 of NC_060124.1, forward strand.
TGAGATAGAAAATCCTGTGTTGTGCTCTGCTGTGAAAATATGCTGTTTTCTTCCCTTTCACAGTCAGTATTGATTACGATTGCAGGAATTTAAAACGTTAGATAAAATGTTTCTCCCATAGTATATGTTTAAACAAAAATTACATATACAACAATGTGCAGTTTTATTTCCCTCCTTGGAGTCGGTATTTGCAGAAAACAGGAAAACTGTATTTAATACTTCTCCGTTTATGATTAGAATAATATCGTTCCCAAACGACAACGTTCATCATTCGAGCCTGTAGTTTATAATTTTTTAGCGAAGGCCGATTATCATTATTATTTTCATACATGTTTTCATGAACTGTAACAACTGCACGGTCCGGTGCCACGAAGCTTATTATTTTCGAACTATTATTTTCCAGCTATTATTATCTCAAGGTTCCGACTAGAAAAGTTATCTTACGACACTAAAGAATAAACTTGCACCATATCACTGAATTTAGCAGCGAAATAATTTTCTTTTGTTGTCTGCTATGTGATGTGTCCCTCCTTTGTCAGAAATTTAACTCGCATATATTTTACAGTCAAAGGACTTACAGTTAGTGTCACGTTAAAGGGGGATATACGAGGCGTGTTTTTTTTAAGTAAGTACCGTTCTGAAATTAAAAGAAGACGTGCTAAGATATCTCAATAATTTTATTTTTACATGAAAGCCTGTACCTTAATCTACTTTTCTACATAATTTCAGTCAATATTGAGGAACTTGTCATAACGTTGTAACAGTTTTTGAATACCCTCCTCATAGAAGTCTGCCGCCTAACTTGTTAACCACTACATCACCACTGTTTTGACTTCATCATCGTCTTGAAGACGCTGATCGCCCAGGTGTTTCTTCAAGTGCAGGAACAGATGGTAGTCACTGGGCGCAAGATCGGGGCTGTACGGAGGATGATCTAGAGTTTCCCATAGAAAAGATGTGATGAGATCTTTAGTCTGATTCGTCACATACGGACGGGCATTGTCTTGCAGCAAAACGATGCCCTTGCTCAACTTCCATGGACTGTTGCTTTGATTCTGGTGTGACGTAGGCCACCCATGTTACATAGCCCGTAACAATTTGGCTTAAGAAATCGTCACCGTCGTTGTGGTGCCGCTCAAGTAAAGTAAATGCACTGTCTAAACGTTTGGTTTTGTGCACATCTTTCAACATTTTCGGTACCCAACGTGCGCTCAATTTTCGGTAATTCAAGTGCTCGGTCACAATGCCATACAAAACACTACGAGAAACATTAGGAAAGCCATCTGCAAGGAGTAAATCGTAAAGCGTCTGTTTTCTCTCACCTTATTGTCCACTTCCTGTACCAAACTTTCATTAACGACCGAAGGACGCCCACTCCATTGTCCATCATGCACATTTCTGCGGCCATCTTTAAATGCTCTCACCCACTTTCTCACCATTCCATCACTCACGATGTTTTTTCCGCAAACTACACAGATATCACGATGAATATCTGTCGCTTTTAGGCATTTAGCACTAAGAAATTTTATAGCAGCCCGTACTTCACAGTCGGCGGGACTCACGATTATCGAAGGCATCCTAAACACTCAGTACACAACGTAAACAAGGAAGAATCAGACTGTAATGGCGTCAGTGCGTAGATTAAGGTACAAGCTTTCATGTAAAAATAAAATTATTTAGATATCTCTGCACGTCTTTTTCACATTTCAAAACGGTACTTACTTAAAAAAAGACGCCTCGTATCACACTCTGTAACAACGCAGTTTCAGCTTTATTTTCTCAGATTTTTTACCTGTTACGTAACAGTAATAAACGAGAATTCAACCCGGTATGTGTACGGACTATAGAGGCTGTGCACATTCTGTCCCGCACGAAGAGCCCTTCGCAGACATCTTCACTGCCCACGCCGCTCAGAACGCAACAATCCGCTCCGCCCGATGGCGCCATCCGAGCGTTGACTCATGCGAGGGTGGCCATGCGGACACACCCCGCCGTTACGCTAATGTAATGACGGGGGAGAAGGGCGTGCCGCGTATAACGGCCCCCTCTCACGGAAGTAGCAGCGAAAAGGGCAAACCAATTAAGGCCGCAACTGCTCCCTGCGCAGTCGGAAGTGAGGCAGAAACCACCTCACTTCCATTTGGATCGTCAACTTTTCGTCCCCTCAAACTAAACTTTTTTTCTTGAGTGCTTTAATCCCATTATTATCCATGTCTTGCGCAAGTCCAGTAACATAAATGCACAAGCAAAAAAAAAAAAAAAAAAAAAAAAAAAAAAAAAAAAAAAAAAAAAAAAAAAAAAAAAAATCGCTGCACAAAAAAATGTAGAGTAATGAAATTTCGGGAATACATTTGTGTGGCTAACATATTTAAGTGATTAACATTGCAAGACCACAGGTTAATGTAAGCAGGAGATTATCCATTGCTGGTACATTAATAACTGATGTAACAGTCAAAATGTTGAATGCGAGCCTGCAAACGTGCATGCAACAGTGCATGTAGAGGCGCTAGATGTCAGTTTGTGGGATGGAGTTCCACCCCTGTTGCACTTGGTCGGGTAGTACTGGGACGGTTGACGCTATTTTTGGATGACGCTCTAGTTGTTGTCCGATGATTTCCCATATGTGCTCAATTGGAGACAGATTTGGTGATCGAGCAGGCCAAGGTAACATTTCGACACACTATAGAAGATGTTGGTTTACAACAGCGATATGAGGTCCAGCGTTATCCTGTTAGAAAACACCCACTGGAACGCTGTTCACAATGATAGCACAAGAGATCGAATCACAAGACTGAGTTACAGTTTTGTAGTCAGTGTGCTTGGACAACCATGAGAGCGCTCCTGTTGTCATAGGAAATAGCACAATAGACCATAACTGCAGGTGTAGGTCCTGCCTGTCTAGCGCAATGGTTGTAAGTCCTCAACTGGCCTCCTTCTACCAACACAAGACCATCACTGGCACCGATGCAGGACCAGCTTTCATAAAAAAACACAACAGATCTCCACCCTGCCCTTCAGCGAGCTCTCGGTTGACACCACTGAAGTCGAAAATGGCGGTGGTTTGGGGTTAGTGAAACGCACGTTACAGGGCGTATGGCTTGGAGATATCCTTGAAGTAACCAATTTGTAACAGTCTGTTTTGTCACTGTGGTGCCAACTGCCTCTAAAATTGGTGCTGCAGACGCAGTGTGATTTGCCAGAGCCATACGCCGAACACGATGGTCTTCCCTCTCGTTAGGGCCTCGGTGACCTTCCGGAGCCAGGTTTTCTTGTAACCGTAAAGTCTCGTAACCCGCGCTGCCAGCAATCATATACAGTGGCTATATTCCTGCCAAGCCTTTCTTCAGTATCACAGAAGGATCATCCAGCTTCTCTTTGCCCTATTATACGACCTCGTTCATACTCAATGTATGTGTTGATAGTGGCGTCTTTGTCGCCTTAAGGGGGGTAGGACGTCAAATGGGCCGACTTGGAGCAGGAGAGGCACCACAGGACATTTTATTTTCTACTGTCTATACTTTTACAAATAAATTCATAAAACTTTGTCAGCATGACCAGGAAGGATTCAGGAATCACACTCATAGCAGTGTAAGTGCAAAAACATAACAAAATAAATTTTTCTTAGATATGAAATTTCATCATTTTTTCACTTACTGTTGGCTGCATTTGTTGCCATAGGTACATTTTTCTTCACAAGTAAGAGAGATTCTTTGTTGAATTTTGCACAGCATACAACCATACTTACAGGTGTATGAAACTCTAGAATTTTCCAAATCTATTAAAACCTGTGGTAAAAATTGAGATAATTAACTACAAAATTTGATTTTTTCTAAACACAAAGTTTAAAATGTAACAGCTGATTCATTTTTTCATAAATTAAATAGATTCTAGAATTTCAGACACCTGTAAGTATGGTTTGTACGCTGTGCAAAATTCATCGAACAGTCTTTCTTACTTATGAAGAAAAGTGTACCTATAGCAACAAATGCAGCCAATAGTAAGTGAAAAAATGATGAAATTTCTCATGTAAAAAAATTATTTTCTTATGTTTTTGAACTTCCGCTGCTACGAGTGTGAATCCTGAATCCTTCCTGGTCATGCTGACAAAGTTTTATGAATTTATTTGTAAAAGTATAAACAGTGGAAATTAAAATGTCCTGTGGTGCCTCTCCTGCTCCAAGTCGGCCCGTTTGACGTCCCACCCCCCTTAAATGCATTCTTGACTGACATAAACTCACCACTTCCAATCTTAAGAGTAATTAATAATTGCGATCGTTACAGCATGCATTTAAAGCAAACCTGATTTGCATCCTCATAGTGGCGCTACTAGCGCCACTCTTCTGCGACTGGCGCAAAATCTGAATAGAAATAATCTTTCAGATGTAGAAACACGCCTACCAACTTTCGTTTAGGTCGCGCATCTCCTTCTTGGTGTAGTGATTTTTTTCCGTCATTGTATAAATGAAGAAGTATGCATCTACACAACATAAAGCTTTCAACAGCAGTCATTCAGTAATGACCTCATATTTCTTGCAGTTCATGAACATAATGGTATGCATATGCGCTTAGAATTGTGTTCGAGCCGGCCGGTGTGGCCGAGCGGTTCTAGGCGCTTCAGTCTCGAACCGCGCGACCGCTACGGTCACAGGCTCGAATCCTGCCTCGGGCATGGATGTGTGTGATGTCCTTAGGTTAGTTGGTTTATGTAGTTCTGAGCTCTAGGGGACTGATGACCTCAGATGTTAAGTCCCATAGAGCTCAGAGACATTTGAACCACTGTGTTCGTGAAACACAGTAATTACAAAATATTTACGAATTTACATACCTCTGAATCATTGGCAATGTACTCAGGATCCTGATCGGAGATGTCAAGATCAGTAAGAACACTTTCGTTTTCTTGTTATTTGTCAGATGCGGCTGTAATCTCGGGAAACGTACACGGGTCGCTCTTAGCGCCAGTCACTTTACTTTCCCGCTTACCATTATGTTCTCGCGGCAGGTATCCACTGCCATTTACCAAGAAGCATCGTCCGGACTCAGTTAAGTCACATTAGAACTTTCGTAGGGAACGCCGTCAGCGGTGCTTATCTACTATTGTTTTCCCTCGAGTCGCTAATATGTAAACGATAGATGTAGTTTGTACACACACACACACACACACACACACACACACACATACATACACACACAGGGTGACTTAGTAAAATTACGAGGATATTGGTAATTACTTGGAAGTGATACGCCGGCCGTTGTGACCGAGCGGTTCTAGGCGCTTCAGTCTGGATGTGTGCGATGTCCTTAGGTTAGTTAGGATTAAGTAGTTCTAAGTCTAGGGGACTGATGACCTCAGATGTTAAGTCCCATAGTGGTCAAAGCCTTTTTGGAAGTGATACATCACCGTAATGAGTCGGTAGTGTGAAAAAAAATTACTGATCATAATACAGCCGCCGGCCGAAGTGGCCGTGCGGTTAAAGGCGCTGCAGTCTGGAACCGCAAGACCGCTACGGTCGCAGGTTCGAATCCTGCCGCGGGCATGGATGTTTGTGATGTCCTTAGGTTAGTTAGGTTTAACTAGTTCTAAGTTCTAGGGGACTAATGACCTCAGCAGTTGAGTCCCATAGTGCTCAGAGCCATTTGAACCATAATACAGCCAATGTGTGGAGTCTGTTCTTTCGGACAAGACTGAAACAACGGACACAGTATATTTAATTACGGCGAGACGGCCGATGATTTCTTCAGTACAGATGCACACTAAGCTCGAACTGTTATTGGAATCGGCGAAATGCAGTGAGAAATGACGATGATGGGCAAGGGGCACAAAATCAGTAGTGTGTGGATAAGTTGAGAGGTTGGATCTGATGGGAGGCGTGCTGGGGTAGTCCGTGCAAGTGTGGTGACCACTGTGCCCAGATGGCATGTAGAATATATCATTAAAATTTCGTGCTTACACAAACTTGTTTTCAGTGTAGAAAAATATCCATTCGTGCCGATGAAGAATGGTGTGCGTACCTGGTTGCTATTGGATGTGTCCTAAGTTTCTGGTACCTTTGAAGTGGATATTGCTATGTAAAGTGGCCCGATTCACTGCACAGGCAGTTTATCACCCTCATTCATTCCTTGAGACAGGCCCAGTCATTGGCGTGAGAGACATAAATACATTATACAGACAAGTCAAACAGACAGCTGGCTGTATTGTAATGACCATAGAACGAGAGGTGGAGGTGGACTCAGAATAAAAGTGTGGCAAAAAATTTAGGCACCAATCCTTCCAGAACGACTAAACCACGACAGAATAGCATTGTAACAGGTATACTGTAGGGTAATTGTGGGCGAGTGGTTCTCTACTGACGGTTGACAGATGAGTGGGCGATGAATTGTTAGAACGCTTTACTGACTGACACGAACAGACAGGATTCAGTGCATCTGAAACAGACTGCAGGATATGATCCCTGGGCCCTGGTACACTAGTAAGGACATGCTGATGCTGACGTTCTCTGTGGATGGAAACGGCTGCCCCACTACCATTGCCAACTTGAGAGTTGATGCTTGGAGAAACACATCACAGTTACAGGAAGTCTCTGTAAACTAGTTGTTGCTCACTGATGCATTGTATATATGGATCATGATAACACCTTCCACATTAATTAAAACGTGAAGATGGTGCACTGAAGCGCCGAAACTGGTAGCTACATAATAAATGACAATATAAGGACGGCTGTAGGTGTTTCATTTTCTTACAATAGTGATTGGCTATGGTCCTCCAGACCTCCTGGCAAACGGATGGGCATACAAAAAAAAGTACAGTATGATGTTCGAATGGCTCTGACGAATAGACAGCGGTTGAAATCCAGTTAGAGGCTATAGACAGAGTTTCACCACGAACCACTGGGAACAGGTTACTGGAAGCTAGGTTTGATCTCGAGCTCCCATACGCCATTTACCACGGACACACATAACAGTAGAGTCACAGACTGCTGGAAATTGAGTGGCCTTCTGCGGTGATTAGCGATGAGTCTCCCTTCTATTTGTGGCAGTCACATGTGAAAGGTCACGGAAAACAACGATTCTCGAGTCCCATGCCTCTCTAGCACCTAGGAATCTTGTTGTATGAAGGTTTTATATGACAAGAGGACTAATTTGTTAATTTCTGTGGCAAAAATAATTAACTCTTCATGGTCAGAGTGCAAAACGGTATAATGTAGCAGGATGATACCATCCCCTACACTGCAGTTCACACCGCAAGTGCATTGAGGAATGTACGGTTCCTTCACTGGCCAACCAGTTCGCTTGATCTGTCGCCCATAGAGTACGGTAAAATGAGGTGAATAGGAACAGTGGGGTCAATAGAAACGAAACTTCCAAAAACGTTTTATGCTATCGTATCAAAAGACAAATGGGGTATATCACTCAAAGGCTTGTTTGACTGTGATATCATTCAAAGACTTGTTTGTCTGTGTGATAGAGCACCATTATAACAGGGAAATTATCAAAGTTGGTGACACTCTCAGCTCTTGATTTGTTCACTATATCACAAACACCGGATGTGGTATTGAATTTGTTTACATCGAATTGTATTTGTAAGTACTAATCTATTAATTTAAGTACACGGTAAGCAAATCTGCAATCTCGTTTCATTAGCGAAAAGTTCAGTTTCAGAGTATACTTTAATCTTTCTTGTATTCGGCTACTTCAAAATGAGGGATTGTGTTTTCGGAATTTGTTGAGTGGATAGAGACAGAAATCGTCAATGTTGCTGCAGAAGAAGATCAAGAATAGACGGAAATGAAGAACCTTCTGGTACAGATCTCAAGCCACGAGATTATTCTGTGATTAAAGTATATGGAAAAAGAAAGCAGTCAGATCGTATGCATGTAAAACTGACTATTTGGTAGGCAAAGATTATGTTAATGTTTTTTGAAAAAAAAAAAACAGAGTGAGTAAACAAGTTTATTTGAACAGATGAGGAGACACTTTTTAGTCAAGGAAATGTTTTCCGAAATCTCTTCATTAGTTTTGGGAGTAAGACTTGTAGATTCAAGGACATAATTTTTAAACATGATATCAGTGACTTGGGCGTATTGACAAACCAAGTTCGACAGTTTAATGCTACAGTAACGTAAAAAGGAAATAATTTTTATTTGGAAAAGAGAATAAAAAGCCACAATTAATGCAATATTTTTAGTTTTCGTCTTGAATAAAATCTATCTTGAACCATACAAATTTTGCATTGAATAATTGTTCCGTCAGTTACTGGTAGAATATTTTATACATTATGAATCAAAACACGCTTGACACTGGTGAAACATTCTACAATATTTACTATTTATTTTTCAAATCGATGTTCAGCTTTTACGTCATCCTCAGGGACAAAGATAAATATTTGTGGCAGTGAAATTTTATTTCAATCGAAGATCTTAAACTAGAGTATCTACAGAGTATCTCGTTTTCTAAAGACGATAATCGTTAATTTTTGTTTTAGTACTAAAATGATAGGATTATTATAGTGAAAATGAGATGTAAGATTATTTAGCTTAGATACATTAATAATGACCTACACAACAAATCACAGCAGTTGTTCTTAAAAGAAAAGAAAAGGACAATAAAGTTTGGTGTCATGTTCCAAGGGAGTGGCTCAACAAAATGATCTTGTCTTTAACAGGTTCTTATTACAAACGGATAAATTGTACTAGGGAGATTGAGCGGGTAAGTGAAGCAACTGTGATTATAGAAAGTAATTTTTTTAACATCCCTAGTGGAATTATAGTAACTGAATTAAAGGAAAGAATGGGAAAGGTGAGTAAGAGAGGTAATTTACATGGCCTGCATGGTGTATGAACTTGCCTGCATTTGGCCAAACTTAGTACCGAATGACCAGATACAATGCCCTTACTCGCCACTGTAGATATTACTCATAATCCTATCTAGGTCATTTTGTAAAATACCCCTCATATTCACACGCCCCATTTTTTCCTTTAGTTTAGTTATTATAATTTAATCTGGTGTGTTAAAAATTTTTACATTGTCTGATCACAGCTAATTCACTTACTTGCTTACTTGCTTAATCTTACTTGCTTATCACTAACATTTTTTATCTGTTTGTAGTATAGGACCTATTAAAGATGGCTTTATTTTGTCCAGTCACTCCCTTTGGAACATGTCACCAAAGTTTATTGTTCAATTTATTTTCGTCTCAGAACAACTGTTGTAATTTGTTGTATAGTTCATTATTTAATGTATCACATATGTTATCTAACTTAAACAACTTTACACCACATTTTTACTGAACTAATTACTCTGTGCTATGCAGTTGAAAATACCAGCCACACACTCACAGTAGTACAGGGTGTTCCAGTTTCAAAACACTGTAGGAAGCGAACCACTGCTCAGAACGACATCAAATCTGAACAGCATATTACTTACGCAGGGGGCCATCATGGAACACAATAAAAGAATAAACGAGAGTTTGACCAATAGGTGGCACTGGAAACGTCAGATTATGAACAGTAACAAACGCGGACACGGCTGTTCCTCAGTTGCGTCCGAGAGGCACATCATGAATGTTTCCACGAAGGATCGCGCGCTGCTAAAGTGCGGGTCATATATCTTGGCGGCCGAGTTTAGGTTCGTTCTGCGCATCTGACGTCACAAAACACAGTCAGCCAATGAACAGAGAACGACGTTGCCACATCTCGACTGCAGTGCAGAGCACAGAAGAGTGTCTTCAGTTTTAGAAACGTTCAGTCATAAATAAAGTAATAGAACAAAAGCAATGTCTTGATTGCAGACTTTCTTTTTATAGAAAGTTTGGAAAAAGCATTCTTTATACCAATTGCTTCATATTCTATTAATTAAACCAAACAAGCAATAAGACTCCTAATTCAGGCGATAGCAAGGAAAGGTGTTTGTTTCAATCTCACGAACTGCTTTTTCGCAATAAACAACAGCGGTAATTGTTTATTTCCTATCGTACTTCGACGAAGCGTGAGTAATTCATAGTCATACCAACAGTGTTTATAAGTAGTTGCGTGAGGTGTTACAGTTCAAACCTTGTGCAGTGCTTAATATTTTCTTTATTTAAAAACAATATTGGAGTGGCTTACTTCACGAATTTTATTCGTTTGAATGAAATTTCTAGTGCTTTGCCTCTTCATTAACTTTTTCGCTGCTGCAGACACGTGCTCCCCGCATTCCGCGCTGTGCGCGGTTTTGTCATCACTGCACTTCTCGCCTGTGCAGACACATGGTTGGTGTTCCCACTGCTTTGACACACTTATCATTCGATTTCCAAAAACTATTTGGCCAAAAAATTTGATTTTTACACGTCTTCTTGACTGATACCTTCCCCCCATAAATGATTTAATTTTGTTTTGATGTCCAGAATTAAATGTAGTAAACCATTGCACGAAATTTTGAAGAGTTTGCAGAGGTAAATGTCCATAGCGTATACTTTCCGTATGGTCGATTTTAGTTGCCACAATGTTGAGAATGAAATGTGGACAAGATACCTAAATTTCATATAATATTTACTGTATAACAATATCTCATTTAATTTAAGTACCACATAGGTGTCGTATGTAATATTGAGAAATATTCCGTCTTTCGCGACTGTAATAAAAGTTTTATTTACACACGGCGCGTTTGGCTTTATTTTAAAGCACTTCCATCGGTGAAAGGTATGGCACATACACAATGGTATTCATGTTCTATTTCTTGTTTTTGTTCCACAGTCGCAGTTTTACCAATGGTATTGAAATATATCCCTCTTCTGCAACTGTAATAAGCGACTTATTTAGACCAGACACGTTTCTCTCTTTTGAAGCATCATGTATTTTGTGTCCTCCATTGCCAAGTCACCTTTCGTAGTTTTGTGCTGCGGTAGCACAATATTCAACGTTTGTGTTGGCTCATCAGTGTTTTAGCAAATAAATGCTGTTTGTATGTGCCACACACAAAATTATATTTGACATAGCTCTGAGCACTTCTCTGACAGACGGTATATTCAAGTCCTAATGTTTTTGTAAGTCCACAGTTTTGTTTAATGTATTTTGTCTACTTCCTTTTGATTGATTGAAGTGCTTTAAAATAAAGCCAAACGTGCCCAGTGTAAGTAAAACTTTTGTTACAGTCGCGAAAGGTGGAATATTTCTCAATATTACATACGACACTTATGTGGTACTTAAATTAAATGAAATATATAGGTATCTTGTCCACATTTCATTCTCAACATTGTGGCAACTAAAATCGACCATCCAGAAAGTATACTCTATGGACTTTTACCTCTGCAAACTCTTCAAAATTTCGTGCAATGGTTTACTATATTTAATGCTGCGTAATAACTGCGTTGAACATCGAAACAAAATTAAGTCATTTATGGGGGGAAGGTATTAGACAAGAAGATAGGTAAAAATCTAATTTTTGAGCCAAATAGTTTTTGTGGAATCGAATGATAAAGAGCGTCAAAGCAGTCGGAACACAATGTGTCTGCACAGGCGAGCAGTGCAGTGACAAAATGCAGGGAGCACGTCTTTGTGGCAGCGAAAGGGTTAATGCGGCCGTGGTGGCTTTACTTCACGAACTGCGCGCTTCCCCCTAAACGTAAGCTTGCGAACTATGCTATACTATGGCGCTGCTTCTATTGGCGCGTGCGTCGTGTGCAACTGGCAACGCAGCAATCTCCCGCGTCTAGGCGGGCATGCGCGAGCCGCCAAGATAAAAGAATTGAACTATAGTAATGCTCTTTTACCAGCACGATGAATGTGCGTCAGAACCCCTGCAGAAGTTCCAGATATTCAAGGGTATGAAAGAAAGCACTGGTGCGATGTCTGCTAAGGGTCTCGACATGTTCTTTTGAAGTGCAGTGTGGAAGAGAGAGGAACGTAGCCCATCTGACGTCTGTAGAAGATGTGGGCACAGCGTTGCAAGAAAGTGAAGCTGTGATGTGCAAACATGCAATGCACGGTGAATTGCCCAAACATTGAACATGCCTGCTAGTACTGTGCATAAAATCCTACGAAACATCCTGCATAGCTATCCATACAAAATCAAACACGTTCAGGATTTAACGTCTGCTATGGACAGGGAACATTCTGTGGAGAGACGAAGCCCATTTCCATCTCCAAAGACATGTCTATATACACAGGGTGCGTCAAAAAATGTATACACACTTTGAAGCGTCATAGAAAATTTATTTCCCGTTCTACAATGTTAAATTTCTGGAAATGGAAAGCTTAAAGTCCAGTTGGAAAAATAAATGTACTTTGCAAATGTGATTAATGTTCAAACTGGTGGCCTTCAGCATTAATACATTTCTGAGTACGAGTCACCTTCGATTCCGTACATCGTACCAAAGTGTCCAATGAGATGTCTGCGCACACCGCCTGAATCTCATTCCAAAGTGTGTCCAGGTTACGTGGTTTACGTTTGTACACCTCATCTTTTACTATGCCCCATGAGAAGAAATCCAGCGGCGTGAGGTCTGGAGAGCGTGCAGGAAACTCGATTGGTCCCCTGCGTCCTATCCACTGGCCTGGCACATTGTGATCCAGGTATGCTCGTACGTCCCTATGATAGTACGGCGGGGCGCCATCTTGTTGGAAATAAAACTTCATCATTACCGTATAATGCGCGAATGGCAGGGAATATGGAGTCAGCAAGCACTGTTAGGTACGTTTCTCCAGTAACAGTACCTTCAAAGAGGAAAGGCCCAGTGAGTCCCCTTGCAGACAAACCACAGCACACATTTACACCAGGCAAATTCACAGCCTTTTCAACTGTAATGTGAGGATTATCTTCAGCCCAGTACACACAATTGTGCCTATTGACAGTTCCATTGAGTTTGAATTGGGCTTCATCCGGCCAAATTATGCTACCCATGAATCCCGGTTCACGTCTCACCATCTCCTGAACCCATTCACAAAATTCTAACCTTCGATCTGGATCGTCGTCACTTAGCTGTTGCACCAGCCTTGGAATGTACACAAGAAACTTGCCTTTCTTCAGAATGCGCGGCACACTACTAACACATTACTCTTACGTGCCGCTTGCCTTGAACATTTTTGAGGCGAACGCTGAAACAGTTCCAAGACCGCAGTTGTGGAATCATCATTTGTAGCTGTGCGAGGTCGCCCTGATCGACCTTTATGCACATCACACACTGTTCCACGAATTTCGAATTTGTCTCGTAGACTTGTAATTGTTAACCTTGAAGGTGGTTCTGTACCATACTCACTTCTCCACTGGCTTCGAACCGCAGCTACATTTTCAAACTTCCAGTACCACTTAATTATCTGCTTCCGCGCTTCAAAGCTCAAACGCACGTCCGCCATGTTGCAATTACTTCCTTGCCACTGCTGCCACCTGTTGAAGAAACATAACATTACTTTCTCACAGTTATATAACCTTGTAGAAAGGGAAATAAATTGTCTATGACAGTTCAAAGTGTGTATACTTGTTTTTGACGCACCCTGTAGAATTGCAGAATGTGGGAAACGGAAAATCTGCACGCAAATCGATCAGTACTAATTTATTCAAAAGTGACTGTGTGGTGCTGGTTGACGGCATCGTTTATCATAGGGCCATATTTCTTCGAGGAGATGAGTAGTGCAGACCCTTTTTACCTGCACTGAGACTGGTATGCGCTGTGTGAGTCTTTTGCGCATCAACGTCAATCCAGCAGCATGGATGTGTGGGTAGGATCATTTTTATGCAAATGACGCTCCTTCGCACACTGCACTGACAGTGAGGCGGCTTATGCAGAGGCATTCCGGAAATGCTTGAATTGTCAGCCGTCATTTCGCTACAGCCTGGCCGCTCAGATCACCTGATCTTAGTCCCTGTGACTTCTGTCTGTGGAGTTATCTGAAAGACGTTGTGTTCAGCGCTCCATTACGGACATAGATGGAGTCACGCATTGTGTAGTGCATTCTGCACGTGAATCCCGAGACACTCCAATCTGTTGTAGAACGTGCTATTTCTCAGTTTCAACTTCTAGCAGAAAAAAGGTGGACATTATATTGAACATGTCGTGCGCCAGTCACACGACAGTTAGAAACTTATGTCATTTTGCTGTTCATTGGGTTGTTACCCCCCGAAAACTAAAAACCGACGACAGTACGGTTTGTAAGGAGTTATTTGGCCCCCAGGATAATTAGAAACCAACGTCGTTTTGCTTTTTATGTGTTTTTTGCCTCAGGGCAATTAAAAACCGATTTTTCTCATCCTATGTGATACGATCTTGTCGTGGTGGATGGGCTTACCTAACTAACAGTGCTAGAACCGTTGATTGCCGAAATTGTGCTGTATAGTATAATGTGCATCTCAAACCGTAGCCATCGTATTGCGATTCATCTGTCATTTGTAGCTGACCCCATTTGTATTAAGATGCTTACAGCGCTGTCTGGTGGTAAAATTTTCGTTATTTTTCTTTTGTTCCATAACGTTTCCCCCGAGTCACTAATTTGCAGTCCTGATTTGACGCCATCTGAGCAGCGGTTGTCTTTCTACAGCATTTTGATGGCGGATCTACCATTATGGACACACTGTGCATGTAACCATTTACACACTGTAGCAACACTCCATTTCAGTTTAAAAGAAACGGATATTGGCAAGCACAACATTAGAAGGAAAGAATTATTTAAGTAAAAACAGCTTTTTAACCTAATACATTTTGAAATCGGGCTAAAAAGAATAAAATGTTGGTTTCTAGTTCCATACAGTTTCTTAACCCATACAGATTTTCCTGAAAATTTATGACTGTGAATTTTTAATAACAATGAAAAGACTTGTAAGATTTAAAACGAAAACCTTGGACACATGCAGTAACAACAATAAGGAGGTGAACTATTCATAAATCAGTTATATATTTCATGTGGCCCACGTTTTCCGTATTAATATATCCATAAAAAATTCATACCCATAAATTTTCAGGGGTATTTGTGTATGGTTGAGTACCTGTATGGAACTAGGAGAAATTATTTCATACGTTTAGTCCGATCTAATAACGTGTTATATTAAAAATGTATGTTTATTTAAACGATTATTTTCTGCTTCTTAATCTTGTTATGTGAAAATTGTAAATGGACTGTAAACTTTTTGATGAGATTATAAGAGAGATACCTGTTAAATTTCAGGTTTATTTTAGTATCTTTTCACCTGATCATTTATGAAATGGAACAGTGTTATACCTAATTACTAACAATACAGTAACCTGTTTAACTGTTATTTTCCCGAAAGATAAATTAAATGACAAACAAAAATTAATTTATCTGATTTTTAAAAGATTTTTATTTGAGTACTATCTCTATATTCATGGCTTCGCCCATGTACGCATATGTCACGTGTACTGCGCACATCTCCTCCTTCTCCTTACTCTGTCTATCTCGTCCTCCCCCTCCCCCCCCCCCCCCCACATACCTACCCATCTCATTCTTCCTCCCTCCCTCTCTCTCTCTCTCTCTCTCTCTCTCTCTCTCTCTCTCTCTCTCCATTCATTCCTCCTCCCACCTCTATCTGTCCACGTCATCTGCACCCTTCACACCAATCATTTTCTTCCTCTTCTCTATGGTCAGCCGTGCCTGCCCGCTTGTATATCCCACGAAATGGGTCCCAATACTACCTACGCAACATGCTAGTCTTGGAGGGCACTCAGATGCCAAGCATTACCAACCATTTTCACCCACAAGTCCGCCCCTACCGAACTGGCTGACAAGAAAGGGAGTTAGCATTCCATTGTCATCCAGTTCTGAGCTATGTTTAAAACTTCAAGTATCTAGCTCATCAAACGTTAGTTCAAAATCAACTGCAAAATTTGCACCGAACGGTCATGCAGACGAGAAAGCGATATAATATAAACATATTTAAAAAAATTGATTTTTAATTAATCCAACTGTGCCGGGATATGCTGCTATAAATTCCTTTGAAAATTTATCGCTGAAATAAAATGCCAAACAGAGAAGAAGTGTTTTCAAGTGTCGTTTGAAAACTGTTCTCCTCAACAACCTCTTCTGTACTGCAGTGAAACTAATGAAAATAAGTGATCAGTCATTTACACATAAAAAATCTATATATGGCAACATTTAGCGATGTGTCCTATCTTTGTTCAACTGACACGTTCTACATCATTCTATTTATCGTGAGTATGGTCTGTAGAATATGTAATTAACTCCGAAGCCAATAAAGGCTGTCCTTGATGAAATTTACGGAACACAGTGCGTGAATAAATGAGTGAGTGAAAACACAAAGACTATCAAATTCGGCATTCTCTGTAGCTACACAGTTTCTGTAGATGCAGCCTAACGTCTACAGTGTCTTAATATGTGCGAATTTCACAACGGGTCCTCTCACACAGATCCCGTACACATCTGAGAAAAGCACCATAACACGTTTGGAGGTCGACAATTGAAACACCCAGCACTCATCAACGCGATGTACACCAGTTCTCTACCACATATTTCCATTCCCTCTGCCAAGCGTATTCTCTTACAGTCATCATACAGTTTCAGGCTCAAGCCTAATGAATAATAGAACCTTTCGCTGGCCGCGGTAGCGAAGAGGTTCTAGGCGCTTCAGCCTGGAACCGTGCGACTGCTACGGTCGCAGGTTCGAATCCTGCCTCGGGCATGTATGTGCGTGGTGTCCTTAGGTTAGTTGGGTTTAAGTAGTTCTGAGTTCTAGGGGACTGATGACCTCAGATGTTAAGTCCCATAGTGCTCAGAGCCATTTGAGCCATAGAACCTTTCATTTTCCATTTGGCTGTTGACACACTGTACCGGTCTGTGCTAAAAATTTTACACATGATGTGTAACTGCTGTTATACACTTCTAGAGGCTATAGCAGATTAAATCTTCAAACAAGACTTCTATCCAGAAATGGTGAATTCGTATCGAAAATAGAATCGACTCATTTTTTAATCTCTTGAACTATCAACAGTCCGCATTTAGAGTGAAATAAATCCCCTGTCTTCGTGTGATTGTTAACCACTATCTACTTCAACGAAGTTTCAAGTTTTATTTCATGTCTTGGAGGTTGGTCTAAATGTTGGTTAGCAATTGCCGTGTATAACGTAAGTTTTCTATTTGCAGAGCTGCGTGTTTCTTTTTTTCCTTTTTCATTTTATGTCGTCAGTAACACATAAACCCATCGCTGTTTACGTGTTCCGTAATCATCTTCACCATAATTTCACCCCCTTCTGTGCCAAAATTATATTAATTAAAGGGTAACGCAGATCAGTTTTCCTTGTAATATTATGCTTGTGAATATCTGATACTCTCAAATGCAGATAGATTGGTTATGACAAATGTCATATGTGAATAAATATACTGTGAGAGTGCGCTTAACATTCGGAGCTGCTTAAAGAGATGTCTGCAAGATGTATGTGTGTGAACACCGCACACAATTCTAATTAATTTCTTTTGTGCAATGAGTTCTGTTGTCTAAGCTGAGAAGTTAATCCACAATATTATCCTCCAATAAATCAGCGAATGAAATCGTGCGAAATGTGTTAACTGAGTTTTGTATTTCAGAAGTTGTCAACTACCCTTATGGGAAAAGTAGCCGAATATAATCGTTTTGGCACGTCTACTATTTTTGGCGTATTACGTAAATAGGAGGTGCGATATTTTTGACAGTACAAAACAATGACATGCCGTATATACTCTAGTCTTTGTCTTCTCTTGGTTTTTGCCCTCCACAGCGCCACCTACTTCGTGTACGTTATTCCCTGATGTCTTAGCATATTTCCTATCATCCTGCCCCTTCTCCTTGTCAGTGTTTTCCACGTAGTCTTTTCCTCTCACAGTCTGTGGAGAATCTTCTAATTTCTTATCTCAGTAGAAAATAGCTGCAACTACAACTAAAGGGATAAAATAAACGTTTCGCCCATGTTTGCAATGACCTTACTCCGGGTCTGCTAATTGAAAAGCATGGCGTGATGTGTTAGCGGTCGTCCACTTTTGTTTCATTGTGACCCCTCTGCTACGCATGGAAGCATGTCAGTATTTAAGAATTGTTGAAATGATTGGATTACTGTGATGGAAGGAGTGGGAAATCCTATCTGATCGGTTTCCTGTGGTGGAAGGAGTGGGGATATACTGTTTCCTATTGTTCCTCACAGTCTGGTCGATACCGTAAGTGGTAGCACTTAACCATATTTCTGTCCTACAGACAGCTTAGCAACGCGTTTCAAGAGACAATTCTCTCATCATCAGGTTCTACATCTACACGGATACTATGCAAATCACATTTAAGTGTCTGGCAGAGGGTTCATCGCTTCACAAGTCTCTGTTATTCCAATCACGTATAGCGCACGGAAAGAATGAACACCTATATCTTTCCGTACGAGCTCTGATTTCCCTTATTTTATCGTGGTGATCATTCCTCCCTATGTGGGTCGGTGTCAACAAAATATTTTCGCATTCGGAGGAGAAAGGTGGTGATCGGAATTTCGTGAGAAGATTCCGTCGCAACGAAAAACGCCTTTCTTTTAATGATTTCCAGCCCAAATCCTGTATCATTTCTGTGACACTCTCTTCCATATTTCGCGATAATACAAAACGTGCTGCCTTTCTTTGAACGTTTTCGATGTACTCCGTCAGTCCTATCTGCCTTTCTTTGTACTTTTTCGGTGTATTCCGTCAGTCCTATCTGGTAATGATCCCACACCGCGCAGCAGTATTCTAAAAGAGGACGGACAAGCGTAATGTAGGCAGTCTCCTTAGTAGGTCTGTTAAATTTTTTAAGTGTCCTGCCAACACAACTGCGGCGTTCCTAAAATACAACAGAACAAAAGCATATTCGACTGTGGGTCCTTGTCTCACGTTAAAATCTTCAACTGCTATCAATAGTCGTCCATCTCACATCAGTACCGTAAAAACATTACAACCATTACATCACATCCCTAATGGATAATATTAAATCTAGTCGATAATTGGCAGTCATCGTCAAACTGGATGTTAATTACGGTAAGCACAGGTTGCTTCTCGCTGGTACCGCTCGCATCTCAAAAATTATCAGTGCGACCTCCCGCCCTCTGGCGGCTGACGAAAAGGATGCTGCAAGCCTGTAACAGCCATCTCTATTCATATTGTTCGGATGTTTTAGTATTTCAGTAGTTTCCCAATCTGTCTCTTCCCCGTCATTGGACGCTTCGCAAGTATGTGAGTCTCGCTATATCTACACATGGTTGTTTGACACTTCATACAGTGAACAGCTTTTCTTTTCAAAAAAATGCAGGTGTTAAAACTACTAAAATAAAATTCAATGAAATGTCTAATGTCCGCTGTAGCTGTGTTTGTTCAGCTCACTTACAAACTTACACAACCAGATTCGCAGCTTTTGAGTTGCATCTTCAGGTGTAAATATTAATGCTATGTCATAGATTACAGAAGTCCGCAGTGTAGCAATTGGCGTGGCTAGGTAAAGATTTCAGCACTCCTATATTGATAAAATCCATCGTCAAATGATAAAAAGACCGTTGTCAATGATGAAAATCATGCCTGTGTTGAGTCGCGAACTGTGCCCATTCCTATTAAAATACGCCCTTGCCGGCCTATGAATTTCAGCAAAATGCCCCACGTAGATGTTATTCAAGGAAGTACTGGACTCTGTAGTTAGAAAAGCAAATACACAGGAACGTGTCGCCTTTTTTTTTTTTTTTTTAAAAAAATTCGTTGTACTGTTGCTTAACATTTAAATCTTTGGCTTAGTTGATGAGAGCTATAGAAAGCGATACTAGTTATTCCATTTCTTTTTAAATTATGTGTTTCCCAACAGACGAAAGTATTACTTTTGTTGAACGTGTGTTCTGACAAGGCGAGAAAGACATGGATTTAGTGCAGGAGGCATTCGTGAAAATTTCTGGAAACAGGAATATCTAATTGTAAAGCGTTTCGTCGAATTATTGGGAAACTTCGAGAGACAGGCTGAGTGCTAAAAGCCGAACGAATTGAAAGATACCTAAACCAAGTGACCAGAACTTACTGTATATTTCTGACTCTATGCAGCAGAGCCCTGCAAAATCATTGCGCAAGTAGGCACAAGAAGAAGATATCACATAAAGCGGTTATCAAAATCGTTCCCCAACAAAATGTCAGCACTCGGCAGTGCAAGAATTGAAAGAAGCGGATCATGGACAGCGAATCCGACGTTCAAAATAGTTTACATCTTTTATTGAGAGGAATACCAATGATATTCTCAATGTCATCTGCTATTCGGACGGCGCCTGGTTCAACCTCTCTTGTGATGTTAACCCACGAAATATGCGATCATCATCAATGGAGAATCACCGTGCTGTGCTGGAGACGCCACTGCAGTCGTGGTTTCAACAATATAGCACTGATGCACGCACAGCTAACAACACTATGCGTCTTCTGGAAGAGTTTTCTGGCGAACGTGTCGTCTCAGAAAACCTATGGTCTCTTGGCCCGCCGAGCGGTTCAAGGCGCTACAGTCTGGAACCGCACGACCGCTACGGACGCAGGTTCGAAACCTGCGTCGGGCACGGATGTGTGTGATGTCCTTTAGGTTAGTTAGGTTTAAGTAGTTCTAAGATCTAGGGGACTGATGACCTCAGAAGCTAAGTCCCATAGTGCTCAGAGCCATTTGAACCATGTCTCTTGGCCCGCCGGACCTCACTCCACCATTGTTCCATGGGAACAGCAAAATCAGCAGCGTACTGCACTTGCCCACGCGCACTCTGTGACTTAAAAAGCTGAAATAACTGAATAGGTGAGAAGCATATCACAATCAGATCAGCAGAAAGTAATTTCCACTAAAATAAAGCAGATTCAGACTTCTATATAGACGTCATTTCCAGCATACAGGGTGTCAGGGGTATAAGTGCAGATATTTCTATTGAGTTAGGACAGTGTACTGAAAAACATTAGATCAGTATTTACTTCGCTTGCAGATTAATAATTGTAGGTATTGCAATTAGTATGTTTTTAGGTTGGTTAGTATTTCCACCTACAGATAGCACAAGTAAGCCATTAATAGTTATTTTCGCCTGGACAACAGGAAGTGTGAACACGTGGACGAAAAATGGATGGTCCATACTGACGGCATAGGCCACTTCATGGCACAGTTACGACCGTGTAGAAAACATCAGGTAGTAAACTATGTGATTTGTCTGTGGGACGACTGATAGACACAGAAAAAAATAGCTAACACACTGCAGTTGGCACATACTAAGGTACTAGCTATCACAATATCTGTACCGATACCCCTAACACCCTATATACTGTAACTGCACTGCAATTTTCTGAACACCCTGTACTTGCAAGACGCGTAAAAGAGCACTCTGGTGACTTTTGAGCGCTATACATTGTGTAGAACTGGTAGCAGGCAGCCATATGACTCTCCACCAATGACGTAAGCATAGCGGTGCAGCGGTTGCATGGAACCAACGATGCAAGATGGGTTGGGTTGATTTGGTGGAAGAGACCAAACAGCGAGGTCATCGGTCTCATCGGATTAGGGAAGGATGTGGAAGGCAGTCGGCCGTGCCCTTTCAAGGGAACCATCCCAGCATTTTTCTTAAGCGATTTAAGGAAATCACGGAAAATCTAAATCAGCATAGCCGGACGCGGGATTGAACCGTCGTCCTCCTGAATGCGAGTCCAGTGTGCTAGCCACTGCGCCACCTCGCTCGGTGAAGCAAGATGTGTTGACGCAGTGACGCGAGACAAAGGCAAAAAGACGCTGTCGGTTTCGGACTTGCCAATGGGGGCAATGGATGAAGTTGCTCGATTTGTTGATGTATCAAAGCAGATTGTCCAGCGCGTGTATAAGGAGCAGTGTACCACTCGCAGTCATGAGATATCGCATCAGAATGGCAGTCGTAAACAGATTCTACCAGACATGAACTGGAGACGAATGTCACGACTTTTTAATGACAGTTTTAAACCCGATCTGAATTGCTGTTGCTAGTGACTGCAGGTCCATCTCAATAGATTTTCGGGTGAACATTGCGTAGGAAACTGCAGGAAATGGACATTTGGATCATGGCACCTGGGAAAAACCCATTCATTATTTATGACGGTTTTGGAGAACGGAAGTCTCCTCTATAAATATCAATACTGATGTCACAAACAGATTCTTACGAAACTCAGCTCGCTCTGTTCCTTCATGAGATCCATATCGCTGTAGACAACGGCGATCAGCTCGATGGCATATTCTTTTACTTCAGGAGGCTATTTGGTACTGCTGGTTAGTGAAAATAATACGAGCTTACCGAGTATCTGACCAGCTTTGCTACTGAATCCTTGCAGATATCACTCAACACGTCGCTCTTAATGGAACAAAATCGATAAATGTAATTTCCGGAGTACCCTAGCAAGTGTGAAAGGACCGTTACTGTTTGCAGTGTATAAAATGATCTAGTAAAAGGCATCGGAAGTTATTTAAGACTGTTTCCAGATGACGCGGTTGTCTAGAAGAAGGTAGGAACGCTAGGAGACAGTATAGAAATGCCGAATGGTCTGCAGAGGATTGATGAAAGATGCAGTCTCTGGCAGTTTACCCTGAACGTAAATGAGTATAACATTTTGCGCGTACACAAGAAACCCATTGCTGTACAACTACAGTATTGATGACAAATTGCTGGTAACAGTATGTATGTAAAATATCTAGAACTAACTGTGCAGAGCGACCTTAAGTGCAGTGACCACATAAAACAAACGGGAAAAGCGGATGCCAGACTGAGATCCACAGGGAAAACCTTAAGCAAATGCAACTCGTCCATGAAAGATGTGGCTTACAAGGCGCTTGTTCCACCGATTCTTGAGTATTGTTAATCAGTCTGGGTTCCTGAGGTAAGAGATAGAGTAGATCTAACGAAGAACGGCGTTTTTTGTCACGGCATCGTTTAGTCGACACGAGAACGTTACAGAGATGTTCAACAAGCTCCAGTGGCAGACGTTACAAGAGGGGCATTGTGTTTCACGGAAGGGTTTGCTATTGAGATTTTGATAGAGCACTTTCTGGGAAGTGTCAGCATTTTACTTCCTCCCACATGTGTTGTGGTCTTCAGTCCTGAGACTGGTTTGATGCGGCTCTCCATGCTACTCTATCGTGTGTAAGCTTCTTCATCGCCCAGTACGTACTGCAGCCTAAATCCTCCTGAATCTGCTTAGTGTATTCATCTCTTGGTCTCCCTCTATGATTTTTACTCTCCACGCTGCCCTCCAATACATTGGTGATCCCTTGATGCCTTAGAACATGTCCTACCAACCGATCCCTTCTTCTAGTTAGTCAAGTTGTGCCACAAACTCCTCTTCTCCCCAATCATATTCAATACTTCCTCATTAGTTATGTGATCTACCCATCTAATCTTCAGCATTCTTCTGTAGCACCACATTTCGAAAGCTTCTATTCTCTTCTGGTCTAAACTCTTTATCGTCCATGTTTCACTTCCATACATGGCTCCACTCCATACAAATACTTTCAGAAACGACTTCCTGACACTTAAATCTATACTCGATTTTAACAAATTTCTCTTTTTCAGAAACGCTTTCCTTGCTATTACCAGTCTACATTTTATATCTTCTCTGCTTCGACCATCATCAGTTATTTTGCTCCCCAAATAGCAAAACTCCTTTACTACTTTAAGAGTTTCATTTCCTAATCTAATTTCCTCAGCATCACCGGACTTAATTCGACTACATTCCATTATCCTCGTTTTGCTTTTGTTGATGTTCATCTTATATCCTCCCTTCAAGACACTGTCCATTCCGTTCAACTGCTCTTCCAAGTCCTTTGCTGTCTCTGACAGAATTACAATGTCATCGGCGAACCTTAAAGTTTTTATTTCATCTCAATGGATTTTAATACCTACTCCGAATTTTTCTTTTGCTTCCTTTACTGCTTGCTCAATATACAGATTGAATAACATCGGGGAGAGATTACAACCCTGTCTCACTCCCTTCCCAACCACTGCTTCCCTTTCATGCCCCTCGACTCTTATAACTGCCATCTGGTTTCTGTAAAAATTGTAAATAGCCTTTCGCTCCCTGTATTTTACCCCTGCCACCTTCAGAATTTGAAAGAGAATATTCCAGTCAACATTGTCAAAAGCTTTCTCCAAGTCTACAAATGCTAGAAACGTAGGTTTGCCTTTTCTTAATCTTTCTTCTAAGATAATTCATAGGGTCAGTATTGCCTGACATGTTCCAACATTTCTACGGAATCCAAACTGATCTTCCCCGAGGTCAGCTTCTACCAGTTTTTCCATTCGTCTGTAAAGAATTCGCGTTAGTATTTTCCTCCTACACTATATGCCGCGAAATGACCACCAATACAAAATCCGAGAAATTTGAGCTAATGCAGAGGCTTACCGACAATCATTCCTGCTGTTGTGGACTGGCAAGAGCGTCAATCCACTATGAGAGGAAGCCGAAAGGCACGCGTTTAAGCTCACACAAGATGGCGTGAGGTCTGGAACAGGACAAGGTCTTTATAGTAGCAAAAATAGTACGTAGCTTCTGGAATACTTAACTTTAATCCATAATTGGTGAACATCGGTCTGACGGTACATGCATCACAAGATAAATAGCAAATGATAATGGCGCCTTGCTAGGTCGTAGCAAATGACGTAGCTGAAGGCTATGCTAACTATCGTCTCGGCAAATGAGAGCGTAATTTGTCAGTGAACCATCGCTAGCAAAGTCGGCTGTACAACTGGGGCGAGGCCGTGCGGTTAAAGGCACTGCAGTCTGGAACCGCAAGACCGCAACGGTCGCAGGTTCGAATCCTGCCTCGGGCATGGATGTTTGTGATGTCCTTAGGTTAGTTAGGTTTAACTAGTTCTAAGTTCTAGGGGACTAATGACCTCAGCAGTTGAGTCCCATAGTGCTCAGAGCCATTTGAACCATTTGAACTGGGGCGAGTGCTAGGACGTCTCTCTAGACCTGCCGTGTGGCGGCGCTCGGTCTGCAATCACTGATAGTGGCGACACGCGGGTCCGACGTATACTACCGGACCGAGGCCGATTTAAAGGCTACCACCTAGCAAGTGTGGTGTCTGGCGGTGACACCACACTTGCCAAGCGCCATTCGCGAGAGGAACAGGGAAAGGGATATCAGTTAGTGGTATCAGAAGCAATAAATGAAAAGCGCTAATTTGTTTTTGTTCTACAGTGTTAATTTACTGTGTTAGCCGACTTTCGGTATACGAGGCCATCATCAGACATTTGCTTACTATTGTCACCAAAGAAGGTACAACGTTTGTAAACGACATTGGCAAAGGAGTTACACTTCTAGATTGAAGGGTAAACATCCAGTGAGTGAGATCTTCGACAGCGTGGTGGTAAATAGATGTAAAGGGAGTAGACAGGAAAAACACTTTGACACAAATCGAAAAGCATGCCTACATAACAGTTGATATTTATAAAAAAACTTATAAAATAAAATAAAATAAAATGAGTACCTGACAAGGTTACTTCAAGAGGTATAAAACATGGAGAGTGATACCACCCTCCATCACACACCGCCTAGTGGCTTCCGGTGTATGATGTAGGTGCAGATGTAAATGGTTATAGCGACGCATATAGTTGCGCGTCCTCAATACTCCGAACGGCACAGAAATTGGACTGTACCCGAGTGGCAGTATGTAGTGTGATTAGACGAGTCATGGCATTACCTTCTTTTTTTTTTTAGGTGATGCAAAGGACTCCGGCAGCCCAATTAGGTGAGTGGAGGGCGTAGTTTTCTGACAGGCGATGATTCTGCTGTGTTTTGAGTGAGTTTTCCGTACCAAGTATTGGAAGCATTTGCGCAGATTACCATGAACTTTGAACCGGCATGTTTACTTCAAAATTATCGCTGATGAAATGTTACCATTTATTCTAAACCATCATGATGAGTTTGCTGCCGACACAGCCTACCCACAAGTTGACAATAGATGTGTTTCACAGGGCCGTACGCACACGGTTCCTAATATTTGAAGAACACTCGGGCATCCCATCATAACTTTGCTTGTCCCCTAAAGCAGCAGTTTTTAATCCCATAGCAAATGTCTGTCTCTAACTGGAACGACAGATGAAACGTAGCAGTCATCTCCCCCTCAATTTGGCTTTCTTTTTCGATTCCTTCGCATTTTCCCTGCACACTTACCGCCGTAGCATGCCTACTCTTCCTATTTCTTTAATTTCTAAGTAACTTATATTTCTGTAGTCAATAATTTCCCTGATCATTTTTGTACTTTCGTTTATCAGATGAGGTATTTCTTTTGTTACTCAAGGTTTCTTCGTAGTTAAGTTCCCCTTTTGTGATATACGAACAACGTAATTTCTATTATTAGCTGAAACTTATTGCAGAACTAAATTAGCCTTTCTTTCTCTTGTCTCATTCCAACTGCCAAGGCCATACTTTCCCATAACTCCATCCCTTCCCCTACTACTACCATGACCCATGGTCATTAGATTATCGTATCCCTTTACATACTGAATTACCCACTCATTATCCTCAAATACTTCGGCTATCTCTTCATCTTCTGCCTGCGAGATCGGGATATATACCTGAGATATCACTGTCGGCGTTGGTTTGCTGCAGATCCTGGTGAGAATACTGCTACAACTCTACTGTTCAAAGTAAAACTTTAGCATGTATGTGTCGTGAGGAAGTCTGTATTTGTTTTGTTGATAGAGGTGTTCTCAAAAGTTAAGTGATGAAGACCAGTTCTGGCACGTAACCTGCGTCTCTATTTCTTTTTTGTACGCTGACAGAAAAATCACAGGACCAAGGATAAGTAATGAAGAGTAATGAAATTTCGGGGATCTGTTTGTCTTTGTAACATATTTAATTGATTAACATTGCAATATCATAGTTAATATAGGCACGAGATAAGCCACAGCAAATACAAAATACTGGTACATAAATAACCATTGTAACCGCGAGAATGTTGAATGAAAGTCTGCAAACGTGCATGCAGTGTGGTGTGTTGTAGAGGTACCGGATACCCGCTTGTGGGATGGAGTTCCACTACTAAAAATGGTTCAAATGGCTCTGAGCACTATGGGACTTAACTGCTGAGGTCATCAGTCCCCTAGAACTTAGAACTGCTTAAACCTAACCAACCTAAGGACATGACACCAATCCATGCCCGAGGCAGGATTCGAACCTGCGACAGTAGCGGTCGCGCGGTTCCAGACTAAAGTGCCTAGAACCGCTGGAGTTCTACTACTAATGCATTTGATCCGTAAATACAGGGACAGCTAACATGGTTTGTGAATGACGCTGGACTTGTCCGATGGTGTCCCACATGTGCTCGATTGGAGACATATCTGGTGATCGAGCAGTCCAAGGCACTCATAGAGCATGTTGGGTTACAACAGCGGTATGTAGGCGAGAGTTATCCTGTTGTAAACACCACTTGGAATGCTGTTTATGATCGGCAGCACAACACAGTCGAATCACCAGAGTGACGTGCAAATTTGCAGTGGAGTACGTGGGATAACCACGATAGTGCTCCTGCTGTCATACAGTATTATAACCTGGATCATAACTTCAGGCCCAGTGTGTCTAGCACACAGGCACATTTGTTGCAGGCCCGCAACTGGCTTCCTTCTAACCAAAACGCCGCCATCACTGGCAACAAGGAAAAACCAGCTTTCATCAGAAAACACAACAGACTCTCGCCCTTACCTTCAAGGATCTTTCCCTTGATACCACTGAAGTCGCAAATGGAGGTGGTTTGGGATCAGTGGAATGCACGCTACAGGTAGTCTAGCTCGAAGCTGTCCTTGAACTTGTCGATTGGTAACAGTTCCTTCTGTCACAGTGGTCCCAGCTGCTGCTCAGATTACTACTGTAGACGCAGTACGATGAGCCAGACCCATATGCCGAACACTATGGTCTTGCCTCTCGGTATTGCCACATGACCGACCGGAGACCGATCTTCTGCGACTGTACATTCTCGTGACCACCGATGCTAGCAATGGACAGTGGCTACATACCTGCCAAATCTTTTTGCACCACCACAGAAGAAATATCCAGCTTCTCGTATCCCTATTACACGACCTTGTACAAAAACGTTGATAATGGCGACTTTGTCGTCTTAAAGGCATTATTGACCCACATCAATTCACCACGTCCAATTTCACGACCTTACAGCGTGCATCGAAAGCAAACCTGATTTTCATCCTCACAGTTCCGTCACTAGAGCCACTCTTGTGCGACTGGTGCGAAATCTGGATAGACACCATCTTTCAGATGTAGAAACACGCCTACCAACTTTTGCTTTTGTCGCACAACTCCTTTTTGGTGATGTGACATTTTTCCGCCCGTGTGTATTGCAACTATGCTCTGCGATAACCAGCTTTACACTTACAAAATAATTTGACAATGTATAACAAACTTACAATGCAACGCACTCAGCAGTCAACATTCACATACAATTTATTTATTTATTTATTTATTTTTACCACAGCAAGTTAACATGATATAGTCAAAGTAATAAGCAACACAAGTTTTGTCGTTCTTGTGTGGAACTGTAAGCAGCAAGTACAATATTCTAACAGCCATGTTGACTGTACTTAATATCTTAGCAGACTGACGCGTAGCGACGACTAATATTACTGTAATAGACACGCCGTATGTCGCTACTGTAGATCTGTTTTGGATGAATTGTCCATTAGTCATTTATGGCATAGACGTCGCAGCAAAAGTACACAGTGCACCTGGAGAACGTTTATGTCACAACAATTGACGTTGCTTCTCTAGCATACTATCAAACCTTCTCAGCATCCGGCGAACGGATCAGCAGCCAGTGCCCTTAACTCATGACATCTGCAGCGGCTTTTGAATTTGATCTCGGAAGACTGGGACAGAGTCTACCAAGCAGGAACTGTTCGCATTCGTCACTATTCCTGGTACAAGTCAAACGATGGCCTGAAAATTCTTCCACTGCCAAAAGCCGAAGCTGATTACCTCTTACTGAGTGCTACCTCATCTAATGAAACACTCAGCAACATTACATAGTTCTTTAAAATAATTGTTCAATACAGGGACATAAATAACAAGCGTTTTTTACTTACAAGGTTGGTTTATAAAACTGTCTTAAACAATGGGAAACCTTAGCAACAAAGTACAGTCCCTGTACTATATAACGAACCTTCACACCTCGATGTACAGAAAGGCCAAACCTTTGGCGTTTCACATTTGTTTTAGCCATTGTATCATTCAAATAATGGCCAAACTTTGTCTTAACAAACACTAGTGCTTAGTGAAGAAGTTGATACGGATACTTCCCAATGTTGTAGCCTCATGCAGACTTAGCACTCTTCTGCAGGAAGCGATTTCGAACGATTTTTTTCCTTTCCTTTTTCTCTCTGTTATATCACCGGAAAGTGTTACGGAGGTCTGAGCTACGCATCGAAAATTCTCATTGGCTGCAGTGGTCGGTAGGTACCATTATAAGCACTTAACATGGAATAACGCGCGTAAATAAGCATTCGGGAGCGAGAAGCTCTGATTACAGCTGCAATGAAACGCCATTTGAGTCATTCCAATGAATGAGTCTGAAGCGAATACCTAATGCAGTGTCAAGGCCCACATTATGTTAATCACGGGAAACGCAAGTAGCTGCTTTAATTAAGCTGCGAAACACCAGAGTGTATCAAAAAGAAAGGGCCAACAAAATATTTTCCTGAGTCTCGGTCTCCTTCTACTGGTTCGAATTATGCATCAGCATTAATCATACGTAATCTACAGAGTATTCAAGATAACGTAGTCCTATGTATTGTATCCTAAATGACATGAGATATCGAAACGATGTTTCCGACTGGGGATAAAAAGCAGAAGGTAATGTATTTACTGTGTTGATGTAACATGTAACTTTTTTATCTCCAGGTATACAGAAACAGCTACGGGCCTGTATTAATTACTGTGTTCTTTTTATCGATTCCCAATAGCTCGAGAAAAGCGAAATGCAGTGACATATCATGTATCAATGTTCACAGTGAAACTTTCTGCGGAAACGGAGAGAAAATTTGCATAATATGAATCCGAAGTTCTTTCGGCACATCAATGTTTTAGTGCGATTTCCTTGTAAAGAAAGTTTGCAATAGAAGAAACTATGTACATAGAGGATCTTCATGACTTTTTCTCCTCAAAGTATTACTGTTAACATTGAAATGTGTTGCCCCTAAACTTTTCTTTCATTTATGTTTTTACCAGTTTTTCTTCAACATTTTTCTTGTCCAATAAGTCGTTATCGAATTCTATTTGTGTCTATATTAGTTCTATAGATATTTAGACAATGAGTCTAAGTACTGCACATATCAGTATTGTAGACGCTGCATCAAGAAAAGGAAACAAGAAAACTGCTCTTCCTCTTCCTAAGATTTACAAATGCTGTTGTAAATGTTGAATATTCTCTCTTCATTATATACCCGCACTGCTATTCTTTAACATGTGCGTAGAAAACGGTTCAATGATTGCAAGAAATGTGGAGTACTGTATCGGGACACATAGATCAGCAACATAACATCCAAGTTATGCGGTTTACTGACCCGCTGACTTGCAGGCGACACGTCTTCCAGAAACACTCACCACAATCTCCAGAGGACAACAACGCCAGGGTGGTTTCATGTTGTCATTTGGTTAGACATAATCCTATTCTACTCCTTCCCCTACAACTGCCCGCCAGTTCCCCGTGACTATTAGATTTTCATCTCCCTTTTCGTATTGTATTTCCCTTTCTGTATCCTCGTATACTCCGTCATCTCTTCGTCTTGAGCTTGCGACGTCAGCATGTATCCCTGAACTATCATTGTCGTGTTGGTCTGCTGTCGATTCTGATAAGAATAACCCTATCACTGAACTGTTCACAGTAACACACTCTCTACCCTAGCTTCCTATGCATAACGAATCCTACTCCCCTTATATTATTTTCTGCTGCTGTTGGTTTTACCCTATATTCATCTGACCAGAAATCCTCTTCTTTCCATTTCACTTCACTGACGCCTACTACATCTAGACTGAGCCTTTGAATTTCCCTTTTCAGATTTTCTAGCTTCCCTACCACATTTAAGCTTCTGACATTCCACGCCCCGACTCGTAGAACGTTATCGGCTCCTGTACGCTATTCGACAAGGCCGTTGACAGACTGAGGGTGACTTCTTTCGGTCGCTAGTCGAGAACCTTTTGATTATGGTGTAAGAGGTATTCGCTGCCTGCGATATGCAAGGTATAAGAGAATCGCTGACCAGAGAGCAGTGTTGACTGTACGAACTGTGTAGCTGTAGCAGTAAGTTGTCGCTAGTCTGCGCTAGTCCAGTGTGTGCGTCTGCTCTGGTCTGGTGTGGTGTATCATGTTGGCTGGGCCGGTCGCGGTGCAGCGATGCCGGAGCCTGAGTATTATTGTATAAGGTAAAAAAAAGCAGCCTCGCGCATATCTAGTAATATTATGTGAACTCCCATGTACATCTTTTAAAAATGTCCTAATAATAACAAGCATTCATTTCAATTTAAAGAATTTTTTTTTTCAATGCATGATCATTCCGATTGTTGCAAAAGAAAAATCATTTGCTTCCTTTCATAAATAAGAAATGTATAGGCCAGCATTGCACAGAGCTGTGCCGGAAAAGAGCTGTTGTAAGAGCAGATAGTTGCCGACTTTATCGAGGTGAGAATTTTTGCTTTTTATTCAGAATGATCTTACAGGGCCATGACGCAGCACTGCTGTCGTCCAAATTTTACCAGGTTACTGAATTTATTTTTTATTACGAGGTTTAGGAATTTTTCTGTTTCGAGCTTATATTAAATGAGAAAAGAATTTTGTGGGTACATTAAATGAGAACCAGTTTTGTTCTGAGGTTACACAAAATTAGTATCACAATCATTATTCATATTAATATTTTAACAATTAAATTTTTCTGTGGGAAGGTTACACTGGGTCAAAGACGCTACCCCTAGATCACGGGTACGTATCAGTAACACATATGCAAAACACAGTCAAAAGACGAGCCCGGAATGCGCATGAATATTCACTTATGATAGGATGAAACCTAGGAGCACAAAACATTGCAGAATCAACGTAATGTAAATCAGTAGAGTACAAAAGCGAAGACACCTACCACCGTCAAAATAAAGAATTAAAAGACGCAAAGTCCTTGGGAGTCGTCAACATACTAAAGTATATCAGCATGCGTCAAATAAAACTACACGTTACAACGCTAGCCACACACTGAATACTGAGAAGGAAAGGAGGCGCCACCCCGTCGCGAGTTGACTTGGTTGGTAATAGAGGAGGAAAATATGAGAAGTGGTTGTAGGCGATAGGAGCGCTTATTTATCCAGGATGAATGGGAACACATGTGATTCCTATCAATAGTGAGAAGATTCAGTAATACACCCCGATGTTTTAGGACCGTGTGGCTGTTCAGTATCTGTTAAAGAATATCCCTTGATAGTCGTAAAATGTGTATCTCTTCTAAAATATCTAACACTGCCCCTTTATTCTCAATGGATAATATGTCAAGATTGTTTCCTACACACGTAACTGAATGTCCTGTTTCCCGCAAATGTAACGACAAGACAGACCTTCGGTTATTCATATTGAGATGTTCCTCAAAATGCGTACTAAAACCTCTACCTGTTTGACCAACGTATATATGTGCCCTGACAATCTGTACACTTTATGGCGTAAACCCCGGCGTTTGTGTCACATGACACTCTATGTCTATATTTGTTTTCGACTTTACAAGTAATAAAGAATGCGGGTATTCTTGGTTAGGTGTCTGCCTATGCGTTCTGACGCACTCCCACTATACGGCAAACGGTGATATCTGACGGCGTGCTGGTTAACGTGTAAGGGAATTATTGTGGAGAAAAACCCTGACTAACAGAGAGGAACAAGATATCCTCTTGAAAATCTCATTGTTAATGCGCTAACAAAAGCACCGTTAAAACAATTAGAAATAGCAATGTTGACAATAATATCGTATTCAAATGGTTCAAATGGCTCTGAGCACTATGGGACTTAACATCTATGATCATCAGTCCCCTAGAACTTAGAACTACTTAAACCTAACTAACCTAAGGACATCACACAACACCCAGTCATCACGAGGCAGAGAAAATCCCTGACCCCGCCGGGAATCGAACCCGGGAACCCGGGCGTGGGAAGTGAGAGCGCTACCGCACGACCACGAGCTGCGGACTAATATCGTATTCATTGAAGCTTCAGGGGAGATAGTATCGTTGTGAAGGTGACATAAGTTCACTACATGGAAGGTCTAATCTGAAAATATATTTTGGTGATCACAGTGGATTTATCTTGGATTGTTGATATTTCAGTTCTGTTATTGGCTGAGATGATGCGGTTAATGGATGGATGAATGGAATCTGGGGGAGTGGAGGAATATACAGAAGCTGTGATGTGGGTGAGGAGCTGAATTTGGTGGTAGAAACCTGTCTGGGGAAGGACGTTTACTGTAGGACCACTGAGAGCGTTGCAGTAATGCAGCAGGAGTTTTGTTATGGTGGAGAGCAGGATATGCTGCGCAGGATTCAGAGGTAGTTAAACAAGGGTATCTGGATTGGAGAATAGGAAATAAGAATGGTTTGGGAGTATGTGGCAATACCGCTGAAGTGGTATCTGGAACAGGCGACCACTTGATAGATGCACACAGAGGAACACAAATGGATATATATTTTGAAGGATGTAGGCAACGAAACAGATAAATTTTCTGGTTGGAGGAATTAGACTACTTGTAGTGAAAACTCTTACGTGGATCATGTTTAGTATGATGAATGGCAATGATGTCGTCAAACACACAGGATGCAGTGTGTGAGGTTGGTGGGCGGTGGGGAGACTGTGATTGTCAAAGAAGTGGGTACCGAAGAGAATAAGGAAGCGTGAGGATCAAAGTTGCGGTAGCAGGTGAAGGAACTGGGGATGGGGGGATGACTGTTACGATTCGAGAATCTGATGATTACAGAATCTTCTTGAGGTATGTTGCGGTTACTGCCTAAAGAGGGTAGGATTTCTGGACTGAGAAATTTTCAGTCTGCTTAGGATAAGGCAAGGAATGAGATGGTAAAATATTTTTGTAGGTTATCGCTTGAATCCATTGCTTCAGCAACGAGTGTGAGGTATAGTTTTGCTTTTTCAACGGTTATAGTGTCGATTCTAAGTTATTATGAAAATTTTTGGGATAGATCGCATATTCTTTCGTTGACAATGTCAACAAACATGACAGATTCGTTGGATGTTAGTTGGTGAGTAGGACTGTGTTAGTTGATGTGGGGTAGCTTACCTAGTGCACAGTCAGTATGTAGTGGTAATAAAGCTGGTGAAACTGTTGAGGTTGATTTGGCTGCGAATGAGGAGGCGTGATATCTCTGGTAAAGGTGATTCTGGTGGTTCCCTCATTCACTAAGGCATCTTTGTTTTCTTCCATAGTTAACATTGCGCAATGCTATCCTCGTCACCAGATACACAGCAGATATTTTATTCTGTCCATCCCACATGGACAGAACTCTATTACTTGTCTCTCATCAGAGTAACCAGAACAACCAAGGAGTCTCACTTATCCTCCAAGATATACTTATCACGAAATGTGAAGTACTGGTTATGTCGCTGAATTCACTGCAGAGAGAGACCATCCTACCATTGTGATTTGGGCTTTCTGTGGTTTGCTACTTAACTTTTATCAGATGTTGAGATGATTCTTTCAAAAGTCAACAGTCGATATAATTTGTCTTGTTTCTCCAATTGTGTTACTCCTCCGTCTCTAATGACATCCTAGTCGATGGAACATTGAACTACAATCTACCTAACTTCCTTGATTGCTTGCTTCTGGAAACACATGTTCCAAGAATGGCGAAGTGCTGTATAATGTGCAATTTTCTGGGCTTCTTTCTTCAGAATCTTTTTCCAGATGAGCAATTCCTCAGTTCACCAAAAATATAAGAAATTGATGATCTGATGTGCTGATGGGAAGAGAAGAAGTGATACGTAAGCATAAGTCTACAACATCTGGGGAAATTGCAACCGAAATACTGTGGTGTAAGACATCCTTTGCACCACTGGAGGCGGGGGTGAGTGAGGGACACAGATGACGTAACAGGGAAGAGGGAGAATGTCTTTATTCTACATAGACTTTAAGAGACCGAAATTTCCAGTGATACTGGCGTTCTCAGAAGATCTTACTTGGGGAGAAGTGGAAGAGGTATTGGGCAAGATGCAGGGAGGGAAGTCACCAGGTATGGATGAGCTACGTGTAGACATGGTGAGAGCAGCAGGAGAGGTGGTGATACAATATCTATATCGCAGTAATGAAAATTGTGTGGAGACAGAAGACTGGAAGAAGGGAATAATTGACCCTATCTTTAAGAAGGGAAATAGAAAAAAGTTTAAGAACTATCGGGAGATAACATTGATGAGTCACTGTGCAAAGATTTTTGAGACAATTTTGGAAGCACGAATTCGGGAAAAATTAGAAGGAAGAATGAGAGAAGAGCAACATGGCTTCAGAACAGGAAGGTCCACGGTGGATCTAATTTTTGCTGTAAGAGAACTGCAGGAACGGCACTATGAACATGGAATAGATCTACTAACGGCCTAACTGGACTTTGAAAAAGCGTATGATAGCGTACGTAGAAGCAAAGTGTGGAAAGCCCTGGAGAACAGAGGGGTAGCAAAAGAGATTATTTGGAGGATAAGGGAAATGTATCACGGAAGTGTGAGATGTGTGAAAGCGGGAGGAGACAGATCACCCCGGATTGAACAGAAGAATGGCTTGAGGCACGGAAGTGCACTTTCACCATTACTCTTCATTGTAGTGATGGATGTTATAATGAGTACAGTAGCACAAGTAATTGGTGGAAGGAAGATGAAAGCTATGGAGTTTGCAGATGATCTGATGATTTGGGGGAATAAGGAGGAGGAAGCACAAGAGCAGTTGGACGTATAGGAGCGAACAGTACAAGAATATGGGATGAAATTTAGTATAAGTAAGAGTGAGACGATTGTCACAACAAGAAAGAAGGAGAGAGGTATAACGATTGAGGAGAGTGTAGAGTTTCAAGTACCTAGAAAGCCTCATACAGGAAGATGGGAAAAACGACAGAGAAATAAACGAGTGGGGGAGGAAAGCAGAAGCATTCGGAAGAGTGTCAGAAGCCTGATGTGGAGCAAGGATGTGCCCCAAATCAGTAAAAAGGTAATATACCGGTCATACTATTTCCCAATCCTGACATATGATTCAAAAACCTGGGTTATGAAAGGAAAAGCGAAAAGCAAAGTACGAGCTAGTGAGATGAAATTCTTGAGAAACAGTACTGGAGTGACAAAGATAGACAGGTTAAGAAATGAGAGGATCAGAGAATTAATGAAGGTGGAACCATTACAGGAGGAGATAGAGAAATCGAGGCTGAGATGGTATGGAGGCGTTAAGGGAATGAAATTAAGGGAATGAAATGGTTCAAATGGCTCTGAGCATTACGCGACTTAACTTCTGAGGTCATCAGTCGCCTAGAACTTAGAACTAATTAAACCTAACTAACCTAAGGACATCACACACGTCCATGCCCGATGCAGGATTCGAACCTGCGACCGGAGCGGTCGCTCGGCTCCAGAATGTAGGGCCTAGAACCACACGGCCACTCCGGACGGCCAAGGGAATGAAGGAGAAGGGAATACTCAGGAGGATACACGAGATGAAACTGGAAGGAAAGAGGCCAAGAGGAAGACCGAGAGACAAATGGCTGAAAGGAGTAGAGGAATGCGTCCAGAAGAAAGGAGAAGACTGGAGCAAGGCGAAGACGGAGAGGTGGTGGCAGGACAGAAGACGATGGAGAGGCGTATGTTCCGTACAGACCCGGCCAGAGGCTGGAAACTGTCCAAGATGATGATAATGATGACTAGCGTTCTCAGTTGTAATACGTAAATAACGGGAAGTGTATTAACAATTGCGGAGTGGTTTTGAAATTGCCCCGTTCCTACCACTGTAACTGTATGTTGTTTCCTCGACAGTGTATTCACTTAAGAATTCACCTATTCTTGCATCCCTAATAGTGGTAGCAATGTCTTATTTCCACATGCAGGGTTGTAGGTAGTATATATACCAAGTATAGTTGACATCGCTCCGAGCGTTCCAGAGCTAAGCTTCACATATCAACCCTTCCTTCCACAAGCTACACACTGGGGGGATTATATATCATTATGACTGAGGACAAATGCTGGTGTGCTGTTGTTTGTTACTGACTTTAGTGTTGGGGTTGTGCGTGTTCTGTGTTTCTTTTTGTTGTTTTGTTTTGTGCATCACACTGCTTAAGCGTGTGAAGATTTATACTGCATGCCACGAAAGTGCGTGACCAGGCTTGGCGCTCACTGGAAAGAAGAAGGCCACTGGTATTATTTCGCTGCTGGAGGCGAATCGAAATCCGTCGCTGTTCTGGGACGCACCGAAACGAAGGGACTACACTCGTTACAGAACACTTCTCGCAAAAGTGACGTCGTTTTGACGTCACACGCAATGTCGGCGCCCGCATGATCGCCTATCTACTTTAGGTACCGTTCGATACGGGCCACTCGCACCACTTCACGCTCGTACCGGAGATTTACAAAAACATGTCATTTTTAGAATGATTTGTTATAATTATTACTCTAATAAAATGTAACAATGATTTATCAATGGTTAGTGGTTTCAAAACGGTTCAAATGGCTCTGAGCACTATGCGACTTAACTTCTAAGGTCATCAGTCGCCTAGAACTTAGAACTAACTAAACCTAACTAACCTAAGGACATCACACACATCCATGCCCGAGGCAGGATTCGAACCTGCGACCGTAGCGGTCGCTCGGCTCCAGACTGTAGCGCCTAGAACCGCACGGCCACTCCGGCCGGCTAGTGCTTTCATATAAGAGTTCCCTCTCAGGAGTGAGTTATTGCCGTCAATAATTTACAAGTTAAGAATGAAACACGCTTGTTTTATAATTTACAGTGTGTCCTTTCAAGGTAATGGGTCATTGAAAATTTATCACAAACGCGTCACCATCATCATTAAATGTCAATTAATAAACCACCAATGATACAAACCTTCAAGAGAGAATATGATAATCACGACAGAAGACGAACATTACTTTATTAAATGATAACGTTTTGATTTCTGGAATCGAAAGTTGTGGAAGGCTTCCATCCGATGCAAATATATTTTTTTCATGTTAGCGTTGTTAACACATTTTGGGACGTTTTCAAAAATGTAATAAAACTATGTTCTGCAACGAACGATGTTGGAAGAAGACACACAACAGTCAGTCGCAATCACATTAGTTTTTATTATACTTGCAAATCCAGATTTCGGCTATAAATAGTCATCCTCTGTGCATTTTCGTTACAATTCAACAGACTCGCGGCAGCTGATGTCACCATGTGTTCTTACAGGTACATACAGTTATAATGAAAATGCACTGAGGATGGCTACTTATAGCCGAAATCTAGATATGCAGGCATACTAAAAACTAGTGGGATTGCGTCTGACTGCTGTGTGTCTCTCCTTCCATACAATCTATGGTCGCTGTGGACAACGGTTCCTGATGGAATCAAAGTTGCAGAAACAATCTAGTAGGATGAAATAAATGTTTAGCAACGTTCGAGCGTGTGGTTAGGCAGGAGGCTAAGAGGACAACTTAAATTGCTGCGATTGAAACAAGCAACATTGATATTCATGTTCTTGCTTCTCATAAATATTTGACTCCTTATTTCCGAGTATGTGCCGCCTTTCGAGTGTGTGGTTAGGCAGGGACCTTAGACAACATCTTAAACAGCTGCGAGTGAAGCAAACACTAATTACATTCTTATTCTTCCTCGTCACAAAGTCGATAGTCGATCATGCGGTCGACCATATTGGGTGTGACGTCAAAATGACGTCACTGTTGGCGGAAGTGTTGTGAAACGAGCGTTACCCGCTCCAAAGCTATCTCAGAGATATTATTTTGTTACTTTTGTTGACTTAGATGTTTTAAAAAAATAAAAGGAAGGTTATAGCTAGGAACTTTTGATATGGCATGGAAATTGTTTAGTGTAGTCTTTATTCTACAATAAACAGTTATGCAATTTTCAGTCTCTTGACTTCAAGTGAAAATATAATGCATTTCCAGTGAGCCAAGGAGTGAACTGTTGATTTCTTATTGCGAAGCTGTGAAGCGAGACAGGAGATGATTAAGGTCTTTATTTCTTGTTTAAACTGTTCCTCAAGGCGATTGACGGAAAAGCGGAAGGCGAATGACACAAAATAAAGAATGAGACCGATGCGAAATTTAG
The DNA here is from genome assembly GCF_021461395.2 of Schistocerca americana. Lineage (NCBI taxonomy): Eukaryota > Metazoa > Arthropoda > Insecta > Orthoptera > Acrididae > Schistocerca > Schistocerca americana. The sequence goes on from NC_060124.1 coordinate 382,831,149, forward strand.
GCTTGAGGTTTCGCAGTGCTGTTAAATCTCTGAACCAGTAGCAGGAGAACAGTTTTGGTACAGAGAGCGAGATTTGACAGGAAACGGGTCTCGAATAATTGTTCCTATTTCTCTGTCCTCCCCTGCGTTACTACTGCACCACTCCGCACTTCCGCGCATAATAAAATGAACCTGCTCAGAGGCTTAATAACAACTTAGCCGCACATAGAAGTCCGACACACCACATACGTGGCCCATAATAGTAACAGGACTGAGCACCTACGCAATATCACAGACTCCATCTGTAAGACGTTACAAGATGAGAAGCAACTTACTTCTGCTTCTTTAAAAACAAAATCACATTGTGAAAGGTACTAATTATGATTAAGAAAACCGTCCGGTTCCCTAAGCTCTCTGGTGTTAAATGAAATGCCAATTTTTAAGAATTCTTTGCGATGTTGGAAGACTACAGAACAATTTTCTAAACGTTTTAGGGCACTGCCAACCTCACATCTGCTTCTGAGCTATTTTCTAGACTCTTTTGCTGTTTCACTCCACCGCGCCCCTCTGCATGTGCAGATGGATCTGATCTATCTGCAATGTAATTCCCGTATAAAATAAAAATTCTTTTACACTAACCAACAGTTCTACGAAATCGTCTTTGGGAAAGGTTTCCACATCTCCACAATGAGCCTGAAAAAGTGATATCAGTGTTGCGATCAACATGTGTGTGTGTGTGTGTGTGTGTGTGTGTGTGTGTGAGAGAGAGAGAGAGAGAGAGAGAGAGAAAGACCTTTTCTTCGATTATGAGACCGAGCGAGATGGCGCAGTGATTAGCACACTGGACTCGCATTTGGGAAGACGACAGTTCAAATCCACGTCCGGTCATTCAGATTTATGCATTCCGTGATTTCCCTAAATTACTCCAGACAAATACCGGGATGGTTCCTTTGACACCGCACGGCCGATTTCCGTCCCTGTGGTTGAAACATTCCGATGTCGACGGGAGGCTGGACCCTGATCGTCCTTCTTTCGATTATGAAACTAAGTAAGCTACCATTATGTGCCAACCGCAGTACCGAAAATCTGCTGAACTTTTTGCGTCTGTCTGTGTGCTGTAATTTCTTTCATGATATAAATTTTATTATGTGTTCGGCGAACCGAAAATAATTAAACAATAGTGAATATTGGCTTTCTTTGCGATCTGAGTTGTTCGTAAATATGGAACCAAGCCACATGCAAGGTGCTCAATATTCTTTGAGTGACTGCATTGCCAACTAATGCAATGCGTTTGCACTTCCCTCCTCTTCCCACTCATGGCGTGGCTGTAGGGGAAGTGTGTACTCAGGGAAGAGAGGGCTCTGCATGCATACAGTTGTTGGTCGTCCCTGCTCTATGACCAGAAAACTTTTTAAATTAATGACTCTATGTGTTTTAATGTTTTTTGGTGTACTCCTACAAATTCAGTACATTTCAAACTATTTACCAACAACATTCTGTGTCATGTAGCAGTCACTCTTCTCTAATAATGTCGCTGCTTCACAAAATAGCGTTAATGAAACCAATTGACTGTGCCTTGGCATCAGCGCACTTTACATACAATCACAATCTTTCGATATTCTACCAGTTTTGAGAGTGAACAACATTACAAAAGATGTAATATATGGAGACTGAAGTGCAAACCTATAGTAAATGTCAGCTTTGACACTGCAATGGTAACGTAATTACAAATGTACATGTTAAAACAATAACTAAATATAAAGGGAATAAACAGAAAAGAAAACATTAAAACAATACCTTGAAACGTGTGTGTGTGTGTGTGTGTGTGTGTGTATGTACGAGGGTAGATCAATTATTATATGCAATTTAGTTATATTTTTATTTATTTTGGTAGTGCTGTCGTTTCACGTTGATAACGCATGCTTTGTTTATTTGTTGTTATATCTTTGCAATTTTCAAGCTGCTAGGTTAGTTTCGTTATCGCTGCCGTGCTGTTAATCATGGCTGCTCCGCTGTCTACTTGCACCGTAGAACAGCAACCTTCAGTGATACGTTTTTTGTGGTCGGAAGGCGTATCGGGGGCCGAAATTCATCGAAGACTTTCGGTACAGTTCGGGAACAGTGTTTTGCCACGACGGAGTGTCTACGACTGGATAGAAAAATTCCGAAATGGTCCCACAAGTGTTACGCACGATGAAGGAGCTGGACGACCGATTACCGCCACAAATGAAGAAACCATTGAGCGTTCACGTGAAATGATTGTCTTAGACAGACGATTAACTATCGACGAAGTGGCACATAGTCTGCAGATCAGTCACGGTTCTGCCAACGAAATCATCCATCATGAAGTTTGTGCAAGATGGGTCCCAAAACAACTCACACAGTTGTATAAACAAATGCCCTGGACATCTGCAAAAAACATTTGGATCACTATGGTAACGAAGGGGATAACTTCTTGGACAGGATCATTACTGGTGACGAAACATGGATCCACCATTACGAGCCGGAGAGTAAATGGCAGAGTAGGGAATGGAAACATCCAAATTCGCCGTGCAAGGAAATGTTCAAGACCCAACCGTCCGCAGGGAAACGGATGCTTACGGTTTTCTGGGACGCACAAGGTCCAGTACTGGAACATTATGAGGAAAGGGGCACAACAATAAACAGTGTACGTTACAGTGAGGCGGGCCGGCGTGGCCCTGCGGTTCTAGGCGCTTCAGTCTGGAACCGCGTGAGCGCTAAGGTCGCAGGTTCGAATCCTGCCTCGGGTATGGATGTGTGTGATGTAGTTAGGTTTAAGTAGTTCTAAGTTCAAGGGGACTGATGACCTCAGATGTTAAGTCCCATAGTGCTCAGAGCCATTTGATTTGTTACAGTGAGATGCTTGCTGCCAGGCTAAAGCCTGAAATTCGAAGAAAACGCCGAGGATTGCTGTCAAAAGGTGTTGTGTTGTTGCACGACAATGGCCGTCCGCATATGCTGCCCACGATGCTGAAACGCTCCAGAAACTCAAATTTGAAGTACTGGATCATCCTCCATATAGTCCCGATCTTGCCCCTTCTATCACTTGTTTGGTCCACTCAAAGAGGCATTAAGGGGCCGTCGATTTGCCTCGGACGGAGCAGTGAAAGAAGCGGAGCATTCCTGGCTCGCAGCTCAACCGAGAACCTTCTTTTATGAGGGCATCAGGAAGCTTGTGCAACGATGAACCAAGTGCGTTGAAACGCAAGGAGACTATGTCGAAAAATGATGTTCTTGTAAGTTGATTACAATAAAATTTTATAACTACTTTGCGGATAATAATTGACTTACCCTCGTATGTTCTATTATCAACGCTATACACTCAACAGGAGAGTAGATATATAAAACAAACTAACAGCGTATATAACGAATTAAATTAACAAGAAAAATAAAATAAAAGTAATACAAAACCAAAGTGTGAACGAGCTTCTTGTAGAGACACTACGTGTGGTACGTGGAGAAGATGGTAACATCCACAAAAATGAAGTCAGGGCCAGATACACCCCTGAAAAGAAGCACATGGCGAAGGAGTACAGTTTCACTACAATGTTGACCGATGAGCGTACAATGCAAAAATATTTGTAGTCAGTACGCCCATGCCACATCATTCCTTCCCACACCAGAACACCTGGACCACAAAAACGATCATGTTCCAACCCTTATAGGGCGCGATGTGGTAACACGTAACTTCCACAGGAAATTTATTGAACATTATCGTTTTCTCGGTCCAGATGTTATAGTGTGGCGATATAATACGTTCCATGGGCGCATCGAACAGCGCAGGAGGAGTATCTCTTGGAACGAGAGGATATTCGGGGAACTGACTGCGATGCCCGTTGCCCCGACTTAAGTCCCATAGAGCACGTGTGGAATGCTTCGGGGAGACGTGCTGCAGAACGTCCACGCAAGTCTACATGCACCAACGACCATCTGGGCTTCTGGAGGACTGGAACTCCCTACCACAAAAACTCGTTACCAGCCTTGTAGCCAGCATAGGAGCATGTTGCACAACATGCACTGCTGCCCGCAGTGATAACACACCCTATTAAGGGCCATGCCCAGCCGCTTTTAATGTGCGGGGGACCATCATCCATCGTGATGACTTCAGTGATATTTTTGCTTTTGAAAAAGGATGTCATTTTTGTTCGTCTCAATGCTTAATTCTGTCAGTTACTTTCTGCACTATTTGTAGCGGTTCTTTCTATGCATGGTACAAGTTTCATCGAGCTACATTATGTGGTCAAAAGTACCAGGACACCTAGCTCAAAATGACTTACAAGTTCGTGGCGCCCTCCATCGGTAATGATGGAATTCAGTATGCTGTTGGCGCACCCTTAGCCTTGATGACAGCTTCAACTCTCGCAGGCGTACGTTCAATCATGTGAGGAATATTTCTTGGGGAATGGCTGCCCATTTTTCAGGGAGTGCTTCACTGAGGAGAGGTATCGATGTCGGTCGGTGAGGCCTGGCACGAAGCTGGCATTCCAAAACATCCCAAAGCTGTTCTATAGGATTCAGGTCAGGACTCTGTGCAGACTACTCCATTGCAGATATGTTACTGTCGTGTAACCACTCCGCTGTAGGCCGTGTATTATGGGCAGGTGCTCGATGGTGTTGAAAGATTCAGTCGCCATCCCCTAATTGCTCTTCAACAGTGGGAAACAAGAAGGTGCTTCAAACATCAATGTATGCCGGCGCTGTGATAGTGTCACGCAAAACAACAAGGGTTGCAATCCCCCTCCATGAAAAACACGACCACACCATAACACCACCGCCTCCGAATTTTACTGTTGGCACTACACACGCTGACACATGACGTTCACCGGGCATTCGCCATACCCTCACCCTGCCATCGGATCGCCACATTGAGTACCGTGATTCGTCACTCCACACAATGTTTGTCCACTGTTCAATCGTTCAGTGTTTACGCTCCTTACACCAAACGAGGCATCGTTTGGGATTTATCGGCGTGATGTGTGGCTTATGAGCAGCCGCTCGACCGTGAAATCCAAGTTTTCTCACCTCTTGCCTAACTGTCATAGTACTTGCAGTGGATCCTAATGTAGTTTGGAATTCCTGTATGATGGTCTGGATAGATGTCTGCCTATTACATATTACGACCCTCTTCAAATGTCGGCAGTCTCTGTCGGCCAGCAGACGAGGTCGACCTGTACGCTTTTGAGCCGTACGTGTCCTTTCACGTTTCCACTTCACAATCACATCGAAGACAGTGGACCTATGGATGGTTAGGAGTGTGGAAATGTCGCGTACAGACGTATGACACAAGTGACACTCAATCACCTGATCACGTTCGAAGTCCGTGAGTGCCACAGAGCGCCACATTCTACTCTCTCACGATGTCTGATGAGTTCTGGTGTCGCTGATATGGCGTACCTGCCAGTAGGTGGTAGCACAATGCACCTAATATGAAAACATACACTACTGGCGATTAAAATTGCTACACAAAGAAGAAATGCAGATGATAAACGGGTATTCATTGGACAAATACGAGGGCAGTTCAATAAGTAATGCAACACATTTTTCTCTCGGCCAGTTTTGGTTGAAAAAACCGGAAATTTCTTCTGGAATATTTTCAAACATTCCCGCTTCGTCTCGTATAGTTTCATTGACTTCCGACAGGTGGCAGCGCTGTACGGAGCTGTTATAATGGCGTCTGTAACGGATGTGCGTTGCAAACAACGGGCAGTGATCGAGTTTCTTTTGGCGGAAAACCAGGGCATCTCAGATATGCATAGGCGCTTGCAGAATATCTACGGTGATCTGCCAGTGGACAAAAGCACGGTGAGTCGTTGGGCAAAGCGAGTGTCATCATCACCGCAAGGTCAAGCAAGACTGTCTGATCTCCCGCGTGCGGGCCAGCCGTGCACAGCTGTGACTCCTGCAATGACGGAGCGTGCGAACACACTTGTTCGAGATGATCGACGGATCACCATCAAACAACTCAGTGCTCAACTTGACATCTCTGTTGGTAGTGCTGTCACAATTGTTCACCAGTTGGGATATTCAAAGGTTTGTTCCCGCTGGGTCCCTCGTTGTCTAACCGAACACCATAAAGAGCAAAGGAGAACCATCTGTGCGGAATTGCTTGCTCGTCATGTGGCTGAGGGTGACAATTTCTTGGCAAAGATTGTTACAGGCGATGAAACATGGGTTCATCACTTCGAACCTGAAACAAAACAACAATCAATGGAGTGGCGCCACACCCACTCCCCTACCAAGCCATACCCTCAGCCGGTAAAGTCATGGTTACAGTCTTCTGGGACGCTGAAGGGGTTATTCTGTTCGATGTCCTTCGCCATGGTCAAACGATCAACTCTGAAGTGTATTGTGCTACTCTTCAGAAATTGAAGAAACGACTTCAGTGTGTCCGTAGGCACAAAAATCTGAACGAACTTCTCATTCTTCATGACAACGCAAGACCTCACACAAGTCTTCGCACCCGAGAGGAGCTCACAAAACTTCAGTGGACTGTTCTTCCTCATGCACCCTACAGCCCCGATCTCGCACCGTCGGATTTCCATATGTTTGGCCCAATGAAGGACGCAATCCGTGGGAGGCACTACGCGGATGATGAAGAAGTTATTGATGCAGTACGACGTTGGCTCCGACATCGACCAGTGGAATGGTACCGTGCAGGCATACAGGCCCTCATTTCAAGGTGCCGTAAGGCCGTAGCATTGAATGGAGATTACGTTGAAAAATAGTGTTGTGTAGCTAAAAGATTGGGGAATAACCTGGTGTATTTCAATGCTGAATAAAACAACCCCTATTTCAGAAAAAAACGTGTTGCATTACTTATTGAACTGCCCTCGGTTATTACACTAGAACTGACATATGAGTACATTTTCACGCAATTTTGGTGCATAGATCCTGGGAAACCAGTACCCAGAACAACCACCCCTGACCGTAATAACGGCCTTGATACGCCTGGGCATTGAGTCAGAGGTTGGTGGCGTGTGCAGGTACAGCTGCCCATGCAGCTTCAACACGATACCACAGTTCATCAATAGCAGGGACTGGCGTATTGTGACGAGCCAGTTGCTCGGCCACCATTGACCAGACGTTATCAATTGGTAAGAGATCTGGAGAATGTGCTGGTCAGGGCAGCAGTCGAACATTTTCTGTATCCAGAAAGGCCCGTACAGGACCTGCAACATGCGGTCGTGCATTGTCCTGCTGAAATATAGGGTTTCGCAGGGATCGAATGAAGGATAGAGCCACGGGTCGTAACACATCTGAAATGTAACGTCTACAGTTCAAAGTGCCGTGAATACGAACAAGAGGTGACCGAGACGTGTAACCAATGGCACCTCATACCATCACCCTGGGTGATACGCCAGTATGGCGATGACGAATACACGCTTCCAATGTGCGTTCACCGCGATGTCGCCAAACACGGATGCGACCATCATGATGCTGTAAACAGAACCTGGATACATACGAAAAAATGACGTTTTGCCATTCGTGTACCCAGTTTCGTCGTTGAGTACACCACCGCAGGCGGTCCTGTCTGTAATGCAGCGTCAAGAGTAACCGCAGCCATGGTGTCAGAGCTGATATTCCACGCTGCTGCAAACGTCATCGAACTGTTCGTGCAGATGGTTGTTGTCTTGCAAACGTCACCATCTGTTGAATCAGGGATCGAGACGTGGCTGCACGATCCGTTACAGCCATGCGGATAAGATGTCTGTCATCTCGCCTAGTAGTGATACGAGGCCATTGGGATCCAGCACGGCGTTCCGTATTACCCTCCTGAACCCTCCGATTCCATATTCTGCTAACAGTCATTGGATTTCGACCAACGCGAGCAGCAATGTCGCGATACGATAAACCGCAATCGCGATAGGCTACAATGCGACCTTTATCAAAGTCGGAAACGTGATGGTACGCATTTCTCCTCCTTACTCAAGGCATCACAACTACGTTTCACCAGGCAACGCCGGTCAACTGCTGTTTGTGTATGAGAAATCGGTTGGAAACTTTCCTCATGTCAGCCCGTTGTAGGTGTCGCTACCGGCGCCAACCTTGTGTGAATGCTCTGAAAAGCTAATCATTCGCGTATCACAGCATCTTCTTCCCGTCGGGTTAAATATCGCGCCTGTAGCACATCATCTTCGTCGTGTAGCAATTTTAATGGCCAGTAGTGTATGTTTTTGGGGGTATCCGGATACTTTTGATCACATAGTGTGTGTTACTTGACAGTGAGACATCATGCGTAACTTACTTTGGTCCTTGAGTTTTGCACACCAGTGTAAAAAGTCGTTTCAAGGCAGATGAACGTCAAAGGTGCTTCTATATATTGACAAAGAATGAAGATTTAGGTTTAGTTTGTCGTACTTCTGTGATTGCCACTAGTTTTATGAAAGCGGTTGCGACACCTGTGATGTAACCGTGCGGTGCGTGGGTGGCCAGGAGCAGCGTCGGTCCTGATGCCGCTTCGGTACATCTACACTTACGACGCAGAAGGCTCGCGAGCCGGCAGCAAGAAGCTGCGCGTGGCTGGTACAAACGACCAGTTGCCAACAAACTTGTTACTGGTTTGCTGGCAGCCTGCAGGGAGATTTGCCCTGTCGGCCGTTTCCGCCGCTCTAGCTAATTACACGGTGCGCCGCCATCATGCCGTCCAGCTGCCAGTCGTCCGGGCTCGAGATGAGCGTAATTAGCGAATACGAGAGCACAGGCGGGCCGGTGTCCGCAGGCGGCGTGCGTCACCGGCGAGCGGCGGCGTCTCGCGGTCTGCAAAAGGAGCCGCGCTAATCCTCGCTTCTCGTCTGGGGAGCTCTGTACGCTAGTAACTTCCAGACCACAACAGGGAACAAAGTGCGCTGAGTGCGTGTTCGCTGTCGTGGGACCCTTATCTGACATGCATGTTAGGGGCAGCATCACGATGTTACAAACACCCAAGTGGGTACAATTTCATTAAATTAATTGATCAAAGTTACACTCCAAAAATGACAGTCACAGGTTCGAATCCTGCCTCGGGCATGGATGTGTGTGATGTCCTTGGGTTAGTTAGGTTTAAGTAGTTCTAAGTTCTAGGGGACTGATGACCTCAGCTGTTAAGTCCCATAGTGCTCAGAGCCATTTTGTTTATAATCGTAAGATAGAGATTTCGGTACTGGACTTTAAACTGTAAGACGTTTTCAGGGGAAAATGTGGACTCTGACCACAATGTATTGGTTAGGAACAGTAGATTAAAACTCAAGAAACTGCAAAAATGTAGGAAATTAAGAAGATTGAATCTGGATAGGTTGAAAGAACTAGAGATTACAGACAGTTTCAGAGGCAATATTAGGCAACGGTTTACTAAAACAGGGGAAAGGAACAAAGTAGAATAGGAATGGGTAGCTTTAAGAGATGAAATAGTGAAGGCAGCAGAGGATAATGCAGTGAAAAAGACAAGGCCTAGTAGAACTGCTTAGATAACGCAAGAGGCATTGAATTTAGTTTATGAATAGAAACGTCTTTAAAATGAGATAGACATAAAGTGAAAATAGAAATGGCAGAGGACACAGGTGATGAGATGGGAGATACGATACTGCGAGAAGAATTTGACAGAGCACTGGAAGACCTATGGTCACGGCAGTGGACGTCATTCCATCAGAACTACTGGTAGCTTTGAGGCCAGGGATCACAAAACTCTTCTATCTGGCGTGCGAGACATATGAGATAGGTGAAATACCCTCAGACTTAAAGAAGAATGTAATAATTCCAATTCCAAAGAAAGCAGTTGCTGACAAATGTGAAAATTATCGAGTTATCAGTTTAACAAATACTAAGCCGACTTCTTTACAGAAGAATGGAAGAACTTGTAAAAGCTGACCTCGGGGGAGACCATCTTGGATTCTGGAGAAATGTAGCAACATTCGACGCAATATTGATCCTACTACTTATCTTACAAGACAAGTTAAGGAAAGGCAAACCTAACTTTATAGCATTTGTACGCTCAGAGTTAGCTTTGGACAATGTTGACTGGAATACTCCCTTCGAAATTTGAAATTCTAGAGGTGGCTTTTTTTTTTGAGTCGTCGGTCTTCTGCCTGTTTTAATGCGTCCCGCTACTAATCTCTCTAGCACTTGCGACCTACGTCCTCAATTATTTGCTGGATATCTCGGTCTTACTCTACAGTTATTGCCCTCTACAGTTCCCTCTAGTAGCAAGGAAGTAATTCCCTGATGTCTCTTAAGAGATCTATAACCCTGTTCCTCGTCCTCTGTCCTTTTCCACATATTCCTCACCTCTCAAATTCTGCGCAGAACCTCCTGATTCCTTTCCTTATCACTCCACCTAATTTTCAAAAAAATGGCTCTGAGCACTATGGGACTTAACTTCTAAGGTCATCAGTCCCCTAGAACTCAGAACTACTTAAACCTAACCAACCTAAGGACATGACACCAATCCATGCCCGAGGCAGGATTCGAACCTGCGACCGTAGCGGTCACGCGCTTCCAGACTGTAGCGCCTAGAACCGCTCGGTCACGCCGGCCGGCTCCTAATTTTCAACATTCGTCTATAGCACCACATCTCAAATGCTTCCAGAGTCTTCTTTTCCGGTTTACCCACAGTCCATGTCTCACTACCATACAATGCTGTGCTCCAAACGTACATTCTCAGAAATTTATTCCTCAAATTAAGGCCTATATCTGATACTAGTCGATTTCTTTTGAGCAGGAATGCCCTTTTTGCCAGTACTGGTCTGCTTTTGATGTACTCCTTGCTCCGTCGGCCATTGGTTATTTTGTTGATTCGGTAGTACAAGTCACTAATATCATCTTCTTCGTGAACAATAAATCTGATGTTAAGTTTCTCACTGTTCTCATTTCTGCTACTTCTCATTACTTTCGTCTTTCTTCGATTTGCTCTCAGTCCATATTCTGTATTCATTTGCCTGTTCATTCCATTCAGTAGATCATGTAATTCTTCTTGACTTACACTCAAGGTAGCAATGTCATCAGCGTATCGTATGATTGATAACATTTCACCCTGAATTTTAATTCTACTTCTGAATCTTTCTTTCATTTCCATCATTGCTTCTTCGATGTACAGATTGAACAATATGGGTGAAAGACTATATTCCTGTCTTATACCTTTTTAAATCCGAGAACTTCGTTCTCGGTCGTCCACTGTTACTATTCCCTCTTGTCTCTTGTACATACTGTGTATTACCTGTCCTCCTTATAGCTTACCCCTATTTTTCTAAGAATTTCGATCATCTTGCACCATTTTACATTGTCGAACGCTTTTTACAGGTCGACAAATCCTATGAACGTGTCCTGATTTTTCTTCAGTCTTGCTTTCATTATCAACCGTAACGTCAGAATTGCCTTTCTTGAGCCTTTACCTTTCCTAAAGCCAAACTGATAGTCATCTAACACATCCTCAATTTTCTTTTACATACTTGTGTATATTATTCTTATCAGCAACTTGGATGCATGAGCTGTTAAGCTGATTGTGCAATAATTCTCGCACCTGTCAGCCCTTGCAGTCTTCGGAATTGTGTGGATTATATGTTTCCGAAAGTCAGATGGTACTTCGCCGGACTCATACATTCTACACACCAACGTGAATAATCTTTTTGTTGCTTTTCCGCCCATGATTTTTGAAATGCTGGTTGAATGTTATCTGTCTCTTCTGCCTTATTCTGCCTCTAAAGCTGATTCTAAAACTGGCTCCCCTATATCTTCTAAATCGACTCCTGTTTCTTCTTCTATCACATCAGATAAATCTTCCCCGTCGTAGAGCCCGTCGGTTTACTCTTTCCACCTACCCGCTCTCGCCTTTCCACTTAACAGTGGAATTCCCATTGCAGTCTGCATTACCACCGTTGCTCTTAATTTCACCGACGGTTGTTTTGACTTTCCTATATACTGAGTCAGTCCTTCAGACAGTCCTTTCTTTCTTCTGGTAAACCTTGCGGGATGTAAGGTCGTGGTCCATGAAACTCTTCAGCTCCTAACGTTTCGTCCAGTGCTTCGCTGGACATCTTCAGAGGGGTGTTTCTCCTCCGGTGAGTCTTTCTTTTTCGATTTCTTCGCATTTTTCATGCACCCATTGCTTCTTAGCTTCCTGCCTTCCTGTCTTTTTCATTCCTCCGCGACTTGTATTTCTGTATTCCTGAATTTCTCTGAACAAGTTTGCACTTCTTTCTTTCATCGGTCAGCTGAAGTATTTCATCTGTTACCCATGGTTTCTTCACAGATTGCTTTCTTGAATCTATGTTTTTCTTTTCAACTTCTGTGATTGCCGTTTTCAGAGATGACCATTCCCCTTCAACTGTACTGCCTACTGAGCTGTTCGTTATCGCTGTATCTATAGCCTTAGAGAACTATCTCGTCATTCCTTAGTACTTCCCTGTCCCATTTCTTTGTTTATTGATTCTCCTTGACGAATCTATTAAACTTCAGCCTACTCCTCATCATTATTACATTGTGATCACTTCTACATCTGCTCCTGGGTACGCCTTACAGTCCAGTCCCGAATCTCTGTCTGACCGTGATGTAATCTAACCAAAATCTTCCTGTATCAACCGGCCTTTCCCAAGTACATCTCCTCTTCTTGTGATTTTTGAACAGAGTATTCGCTTTTACGAGCTGAAATTTATTTGTAGAACTCAATTAGTTTTTCTCCTCTCTCATTTCTTGTCCCAAGCCCATATTCTCCTGTAACCTTTTCTTCTACTCCTTCCCGTACGACTACATTCCAGTCTCCCATAACTGCAAAGTTTCATCTCCCCTTACGTACTGTATTACACTTTCAGTATCCTCTTATACTTTCTCTATCTCTTCATCTTCAGCTTGCGCGTCGGTATGTATACCTGAACTATCGTTGTCGATTCTGATAAGAACTACCCTATAACACAACTGTTCGCAGCAACACACACTATGTCCTACTTCCTATTCATAACGAATGCTACTTCGGTTATACTATTTTCTTCCTCTTTTTGTATTACCCTACACTCATCTGACCAGAAACCCTCGTCTTTTGAAGGAAGCAGGGGTCAAACACAGGAAGCGAAAGGTTATTTACTATTTGTGCAGAAACCAGACGGCTGTTGCAAGAGTCAAGTGGCATGAAAGGGAAGTAGTGTTGAGAATGGGGTGGGACCGGTTGGTTGCCACGCCCGATGTTATTCAAACTGTACATTGAGCAAACAGTAAAAGAGACCAAAGAAATATTTGGAGTAGGCATTAAAGTTCAGGGAGAACAAATAAAAACTTTGAGGTTCACCAATGACATTGTAAATCTGTCAGAGACAGCAAAGAACTTGAAAGAGCAGTTGAACAACATGGCCAGTGTCTTGAAAGGAGGATATAAGATGAACATCAACAGATGGAAATCAAGGATAATGGAATGTATAGAATTTAGTCAGGTGATTTTGAAGGAATTAGATTAGGAAACGAAACACTTAAAGTAGTAAATGAGTTTTGCTATTTGGGCAGCAAAATAACTGATGATGGGCGAAGTAGAGAGGACACGAAATGGCAAGAAAAGCATTTCTGGAAAAGGGAAATTTTCTAGCATCGAATATAGACTTGTGGGTTAGGATGCCCTTTCTGAAGATATTTGTATGGAGTGTAGCTTTGTGTGGAAGTGAAATATGAACGATAAACGTCTTAGACAAGAAAAGACAAGAAGCAACTGAAATATGGTGCTACAGAAAAATGCTGAAGATTAGTCGAGTAGATCATGTAACTACTGAGGAGGTACCAAATAGAAGTGCGGAAACAAGAAGTGTGTGGTAAAACTTTGCTGAAAGAAGGGATCTGTTGATAGGCCATATGTTGGGACATCAAGGGATCGCTAATTTAATATTGGGGGGAAGTGTGGGTGGTAAAAATAGTGGCGGAGACCAAGAGATGAATACGGTAAGGCCATTCAGAAAGATGGAAGTTGCAGTAGGTATTCGGAGATGAAGAGGCTTGTACAAAATAGAGTAGCGTGGATAGCGGCATCAAACCAATCTTCGGACTTATGGTCTACGAGTACAATGAACCAGAAGGTAGTTCTCTGTTATTACTCGATCACGCACTCCTATTATTCCTGCGCTTACGATTGCACACAGTTCATAATAACATAAGTTGCAAGCTTGTTTTCTGGCATATTGTTCTTAAACTTTTAATCCCGTGTACTAATTATCAATAGTTATACAGCTTGAGAAGTTCCAGAGCAGTTTAATCCTTAATACAGTATATGCACTAATAACTAAGATTGTTGTTGTGGTCTTCAGTCCTGAGACTGGTTTGATGCAGCTCTCCATGCTACTCTATCCTGTGCAAGCTTCTTCATCTCCCGGTACCTACTGCAACCTACACCCTTCTGAATCTGATTAGTGTATTCATCTCTTGGTCTCCCTCTACGATTTTTACCCTCCACGCTACCCTCCAATGCTAAATTTGTGATCCCTTGATGCCTCAGAACATGTCCTACCAACCGATTCCTTCTTCTTGTCAAGTTGTGCCACAAACTTCTCTTCTCCCCAATCCTCTTCAACACCTCCTCATTAGTTATGTGATCTATCCATCTAATCTTCAGCATTCTTCTGTAGCACCACATTTCCAAAGCTTCTGTTCTCTTCTTGTCTAAGTTATTTATCGTCCATGTTTCACTTCCATACCTGGTTACAGTCCATACAAATACTTTCGGAAACGACTTTCTGACACTTAAATCTATACTCGATGTTAACAAATTTCTCTTCTTCAGAAACGCTTTCCTTCCCATTGCCAGTCTACATTTTATATCCTCTCTACTTCGACCATCATCAGTTATTTTGCTCCTCAAATAGCAAAACTCCTTTACTACTTTAAGTGTCTCATTTCCTAATCTAATACCCTCAGCATCACCCGACTTAATTCGACTACATTCCATTATACTCGTTTTGCTTTTGTTGATGTTCATCTTATATCCTCCTTTCAAGACACTATCCATTCCGTTCAACTGCTCTTCCAAGTCCTTTGCTGTCTCTGGCGGAATTACAATGTCATCGGCGAACCTCAAAGTTTTTATTTCTTCTCCATGGATTTTAATACCTACTCCGAATTTTTCTTTTGTTGCCTTCACTGCTTGCTCAATATACAGATTGAATAACATCGGGGAGAGGCTACAACCCTGTCTCACTCCCTTCCCAACCACTGCTTCCCATTCATGCCCCTCAACTCTTATAACTGCCATCTGGTTTCTATACAAATTGTAAATAGCCTTTCGCTCCCTATATTTTACCCCTGACACCTTCAGAATTTGAAAGGGAGTATTCCAGTCAACATTGTCAAAAGCTTTCTCTAAGTCTACAAATGCTAGAAACGTAGGTTTGCCTTTCCTTAATCTAGCTTCTAAGATAAGTCGTAGGGTCAGTATTGCCTCACGTGTTTCAATATTTCTACGGAATCCAAACTGATCTTCCACTAGGTCGGCTTCTACTAGTTTTTCCATTCGTCTGTAAAGAATTCATGTTAGTATTTTGCAGCCGTGACTTATTAAACTGATAGTTCTGTAATTTTCACATCTGTCAACACCTGCTTTCTTTGGGAATGGAATTATTATATTCTTCTTGAAGTCTGAGGGTATTTTGCCTGTCTCATACATCTTGCTCACCCGATGGTAGAATTTTGTCAGGACTGGCTCTCCCAAGGTCGTCAGTAGTTCTAATGGAATGTTGTCTACTCCCGGGGCCTTGTTTCATCTCAGGTCTTTCAGTGCTCTGTCAAACTCTTCACGCAGTATCGTATCTCCCATTTCATCTTCATCTACATCCTCTTCCATTTCCATAATATTGTCCTCAAGTACATCGCCCTTGTATAGACCCTCTATATACTCCTTCCACCTTTTTGCTTTCCCTTCTTTGCTTAGAACTGGGTTTCCATCTGAGCACTTTATATTCATACAAGTGGCTCTCTTTTCTCCAAAGGTCTCTATAATTTTCCTGTAGGCAGTATCTATCTTACCCCTAGTGAGATAACCCTCTACATCCTTACATTTATCCTCTAGCCATCCCTGCTTAGCCATTTTGCACTTCCTGTCGATCTCATTTTTGAGACGTTTGTATTCCTTTTTGCCTGCTTCATTTACTGAATTTTTATATTTTCTTCTTTAATCAATTAAGTTCAATATTTCTTCTGTTACCCAGGGATTTCTACTAGCTCTCGTCTTTTTACCTACTTGATCCTCTGCTGCCTTCACTACTTCATCCCTCAAAGATACCCATTCTTCTTCTACTGTATTTCTTTCCCCCATTCCTGCCGTTTGTTCCCTTACGCTCTCCGTGAAACTCTGTACAATCTCTGGTTTAGTCAGTTTATCCAGATGTTTCTTCAGTTTTAATCTACAGTTCATAACCAATAGATTGTGGTCAGAGTCCACATCTGCCCCTGGAAATGTCTTACAATTTAAAACTTGGTTCCTAAATCTCTGTCTTACCATTATATAATCTATCTGAAACCTGTCAGTATCACCAAACTTCTTCGATGTATACAACCTTCTTTTGTGATTCTTGAACCAAGTGCTAGCTATGATTAAGTTGTGCTCTGTGCAAAATTCTACCAGGCGGCTTCCTCTTTCATTTCTTACCCCCAATCCATATTCACCTACTACATTTCCTTCTCTCCCTTTTCCTACAACCGAATTCCAGTCATCCATGACTATTAAATTTTCGTCTCCCTTCACTATCTGAATAATTTCTTTTATTTCGTCATACATTTCTTCAATTTCTTCGTCATCTACAGAGCTAGTTGGCATATAAACTTGTACCACTGTAGTAGGCGTGGGCTTCGTGTCTATCTTGTCCACAATAATGCGTTCATTATGCTGTTTGTAGTAGCTTACCCGCACTCCTATTTTTTTAGTCATTATTAAACCCACTCCTGCATTACCCCTATTTGATTTTGTATTTATAACCCTGTATTCGCCTGACCAAAAGTCTTGTTCCTCCTGCCACCGAACATCACTAATTCCCACTATATCTAACTCTAGCCTATCCATTTCCCTTTTTAAACTAAGGTTAATGGAGGTAATGCGTTTCAAGTGGTAATGAATATGGGTGCAGAGTTTTGTTGACTGAAATCTGTGCGAGCGTAAGGCGCGTAGTAATTAACTTTTAAAGTTCTCTATTATAAACTAATACAGGGTGTTACGAAAAGGTACGGCCAAACTTTCAGGAAACATTCCTCACACACAAAGAAAGAACATATGTTATGTGGACATGTGTCCGGAAACGCTAAATTTCCATGTTAGAGCTCATTTTAGTTTCGTCAGCATGTACTGTACTTCCTCGATTCACCGCCATGATTTCATACGGGATACGCTACCTGTGCTGCTAGAACATGTGCCTTTACAAGTACGACACAACATGTGGTTCATGCACGATGGAGCTCCTGCACATTTCAGTCGAAGTGTTCGTACGCTTCTCAACAACAGATTCGGTGACCGATGGATTGGTAGAGGCGGGCCAATTCCATGGCCTCCACGCTCTCCTGACCTCAATCCTCTTGACTTTCATTTATGGGGGCATTTGAAAGCTCTTGTCTGCGCAACCCCGGTACCAAATGTAGAGACTCTTCGTGCTCGTATTGTGGACGGCTGTGATACAATACGCCATTCTCCAGGGCTGCATCAGCGCATAAGGGATTCCATGCGACGGAGGGTGGATGCATGTATCCTCGCTAACGGAGGACATTTTGAACATTTCCTGTAACAAAGTGTTTGAAGTCATGCTGGTACGTTCTATTGCTGTGTGTTTCCATTCCATGATTAATGTGATTTGAAGAGAAGTAATAAAATGAGCTCTAACATGGAAAGTAAGCGTTTCCGGAGACATGTCCACATAACATATCGTCTTTCTTTGTGTGTGAGGAATGTTTCCTGAAAGTTTGGCCGTACCTTTTTGTAACACCCTTTATAACGTTGAACAAGGAAAAATAGTTTTTGTAATAATTTTAGTATGCTCTTTGTAATTAATACGCACAAAGACAGTGCTGACTCCGAGCTAGTAATGTGCTTGTGTTTCGACATGCAACTGTCTGTGCTATCTTAATTAAAGGTAGTGTAATTGAAATATTTACATCGAATGGAAAACTGCTTAAAAACGGAAGAACTCTTTACGTTGATTAAACATTTCTCACCATACTGTGAAGGTACTGAGCGAGGTACAAACTAGTGAACTCTCAGATGTTATGGATGGTAAACAGCATTTAGCGATCGGAATATTTGTATTCCAAGAAACTTTTGGGTCACA
This sequence comes from Schistocerca americana, assembly GCF_021461395.2. Taxonomy (NCBI): domain Eukaryota; kingdom Metazoa; phylum Arthropoda; class Insecta; order Orthoptera; family Acrididae; genus Schistocerca; species Schistocerca americana. The sequence goes on from NC_060124.1 coordinate 382,849,394, forward strand.
GCCATATAGAATGCAGACATAGAGAGATTGTTAATCAATACGGCAAAAGGAAATACGGGTGATTAATTACGTGAAATTAAATGGAGAATTGTGCAGAAATACCACTATATTAGATTGTTATTTTGCGTGAAGAGGACTCGTATTTGTAATGTACTTTTCGCTGGTGTGAGATATGATAATGATACACAATGCTGCCAATGAAACTTTACGTATATGAAAATTTGTATGGTAAGAAACGAATAATTGTGCAGCCTACTTAGCTTCCATGTGTGCACCCCTTTTATTAATCAGGTTTTATTTAGCAACAAAAATTTTTATTAACTATTCAGTGTATTTGCTGTGGGATTTTTATTTCAACTATTCATTTTCATGAATTCTGAGACAAGGAAACTCTTAATTATACATAATGTTGTGCGAAACTTTTTGGTAACTAGTTATCTGCATGTATATGAATGGTTGATGAAGATAAAGTATTTAACACAATATCTACAGATTAAAGTAGGAAATATCTATTACCATTTTAAATGTGGAATAAGCTTTCTGAAGACGCTGCAACTGTGCCACAGCTACTTAGTGAATAGTCAGAACAATGAGTATTTTTTTTTTTAATTTGTTGTGTAACTAGTAACTGAAAGACAGGCATTGTGAAATTAATTTCATTTCTACTGGAAGCTCAAACAGTTGTTTATCTTTTGCATTGTTAAGTACAAAGTGAAATTATTTGCCAGTAACGATTTTCCTTTATTAAATTAAGCTAAAGTAAGAGATTAATTTCACAAAGCTTCTCCTCGTATTCAAAGTAAAACTACTCACATTATATTAAATATTTTGCAGTAGTATGTGTTCTGTGTCAATTCATATATGATGACTTTGGTGGAAACATGTAATATATATTGCAGAGGTTATTTGTGCACAATGCTTTTAGAAGGTTTCAGATGTAAATGCCGTTGTCTCATGTAGTCTTTGTTTTGCTATTAAGATATCATTCTAAAGTTTATGGTCAGGTTCCTTCCATAATTAAATTTGCGTTTATCAATATTTATTAAGTAAATATTTAGCTGGAGATAATTTTATCTTCCCTCCTAAAATTCCTGTGACAAGAGCAGCAATTTCTCGGCCTGTTTCACTGCTTGCCCAATTACAAAAAGGAAAGCTATAACAGGAAAAATTTTGGATCATACTAAGTTTTTATAGTCGAGGTTGCGTTGCACACCATACCAACTAGACTTCATTATCAACACCAGAGCTTGAAACTGCATCAACATTGTTGTTGTAGTTGTGGCCTTCAGGTCTGAAGTTACTCTACCCCACGCAAGCTTCATCATCTCCGAATAACTACTGCAACCGTTATCACGCTATAAGTAGTTTTCCACAGGAAGTTCACCATAGCAAGCATTTTATCGACATGGTGATAGCACATTTTTCATGCATTTATAAAACAATACCTCACGTATGTATCAAACCACATATACAAGACTGCATTGTTAAATATACTTCCTATTAATTTCAGTTGCGTACACTCCAGTGTTGAGTCAGTCGTTCAGAGTGAAGAACTATTTGTAACTTTTTACACTGTAAGCCTCAGGAGGATCGGGTCATGTCTCCTAGGTGCTGAAACCAGTTATGCGCACTTGAGTTAACCTGCTGTCGTGATGACAATAAATATTCAGTTCTAACACATCTGTAATTGATGTAACTCCATAAAGGCATTATGTTTGCTCTTACAAGTAAAAGGATATTTCCCAAGGCCAGCCCGTACAAGTACGGAGTTCGTCCCGAAAGAACTACTGCGCAATGTATTTTCAGTTTCTTACCGCATCAGGTTTGAATTAGATCTCGAACTTTCGAATACATTCACCACAGTCACCGCCAGGAAAACTCGCTAGCGTGAGTGCTGCTGTCTGTTTCTTTTATAACCAGTTTTACTGACCGTCATAACTGGAGCTATGTACAACCTTCCCCCTGAAGTGGGCAGTCTATCCACTGAGGTAGTAGCAATAAGAGAGAAACTCATATATGCATTACATAATATGAACGAAATTCCAGTAATAACAGATTTTCCGAGCGGCCTGGACAAACTAGAGCACCATTTTAAAAACTCGAAAGTGAACTGTTATCTTTTAGGTGGGCAGGAACTAATTTATCAGTGCAGTGAACAACATAAAAGCGAGATACTTCTCTTGCATGAAGGGCATTCTGGAATTACGGACAACGATATAACGGACCAATCAGCACAGAGTGGTATGTCTGCCATACACATACTTTGTTGCTACTGCAACGGCAGCAACGTTCAACGAATGGTACCGATTCTGGCAAACCTCTCGGATCACAAGAAGACCAAACTTTGCAGCGTTTCGATCACTACTTCCTAAAAGAATGTTGTATTTAGAGTTAAAACTTGCACGGCGTCATATAAAGTCAATAATAAGAATCCACAACGGACACGGGTGTTTTCCTGCACTCTCGAAAGAATCAAAGATTCAGTCTTTCCTTATTCAGTACTAGGTCTAAATAATATACTATTCCTCTGTCCCCTATGGCCGTTCAGAAGGCCATACTCCATGAGGTAATCGTCAAATGAAGAGCTCACTTAGCCACAAGTGTCCCGAACCTGGCCAAACAACCAAAACTCTATGCCCACGTCGTAAGATATTTTCAAAAGATGGACATCAGTCTTTAAATTTCAAGATATGCCGAGAGCAAGACACAGCAACTGTATTTTGTCGGTTAACTGATCCAAGATGAAGAAACGATGTACATTATTCATTAACTGGTTAGTTGTTTACAGTGTTACTCTGTAGCGGTCCAGTTACATAAGTTTTTCTAATCACCCTTCTCATTAAAATATTAAAATAATAGTCGTAAAGGAAAGGAATGGGTCTTAACGGTTGCTCATGATGTTAGAAGGTAGACGAGTGGGAAAAGAAAAATAACAATATGATAACCACCGCTTAAGATGAACTAAGGTATAGAACAAAAATTCGAAATAAGAAACTGATGACTGATGAATTTTTTTCATTAATGTTTAAACTTAGAAAGCATAGAGCCCAGACAGATCTAACTACAATTACATAATACTCGACACCTATAACGTAAAAATTACATCAGCAAAAACCGAATTGTTACCACACGAATGTGAAGAAATTGATAACTTGCAACATACACATGATGATTTTAAAACAAGAGAAAAATGTCGTGTTAGCAGACAACAAAATAGTTCTTAATGTCGCGGAGTAAAAAGATATATGTGAAGACCACATGAGGAATCAAATGTTGAGATTTCTAGGAACGATAATGTAATACGACGTCAATTATGAATGAAGAAATAGAGAATGCTATACGAAACTCAAAAACCGGTAAAGCAACAGAATCTGATGAAATTCCAGTGAAACTAGTAAAACTTTTTGATGAAAATGGCATCAGAGTCTTACACAAACTTTTAAACAAAATTTACAATACATGTCCCTCCCCAATGGCTATTACCGACTTTCATTTCCTTTACAAGAAAAAGAAGATATTCATCAGTCTTATGAGTCACTCCACGGAAATATTTCTGAAAAACATCCATCAAAGGTAGTAAGAAATGTGGAAAATTCATTTGTAAGATGCAGTTCGGATTTAAGAAAGGTTTAGGTACAATAGAAGCAATTGCATTACAAGTCGTCGTGTGAAACTGCTAAGATCAGGACAAAAATGTAGGCCTTTGTTATACTGATTATGAATAAACTGATTATGAATAAACTTATTTCAGTTCTAAAAAGACATGGATATGCATCCGAAAGATATCTGCTGTATAGAGAATTTATACAGGAATCAGGCAGCACTGTTATGTTTGATAATAAGGTGATCGTCTTGGTTAATATCTGCAGAGGAGTCCGAGAAGGGTGCATTCTGTCACCACCCTTATCCACTTTGTGCTTGGAAATTATTTTTCAGAAAGCCCTTGGTGATACAGAAAAAGTCATTAAGCTTAATGGAGTCTTCATCAGCAACATTCGCTATGCTGATGATACAGTATTGATTAGTGACAATTTAAATTATCTTCAACAACTCCTAGTATGACGATAGTCGGAGATTACACCAGAATTCTAGGTATGAATAGTAACAGCAAAAACATGCACTTAATGCTTGTCTCACGATAGCCTTACTCCTTTATAAATGAAAAGCTAAAATTAAATGGCTCCCTAATACAAGAGTAGACAAGCTTAGTTCCTTGGAACGTGGCTCTGTGAAGACTGGAGGTGAGATACGTAGATGAAATGTCGTCTAGACGATACTCGTAATCCTCTCGTAAAATTTAACGAAATACAAGTACTGACCAAGACCTAAATCTCAGAGTTCAGTTTATAAGGTGCTACATCGTGTTTGCATTTCTATGCTGTTCTGAAGGATGGACACTAAATACGCTAACAGCAAAGAAAATCGAGGACCTGAAATGTGTATTTACCGGATTTTGCTCATAATGCCGGAGACAGCAAGAATACTGCGACGAATACACAAAAAGCGAAAGATGTAACAACGTCTAAAAGAAGAAAATCTGCATACCTAGGACGTAACTTACAGAAAACCAAATGTAGGCGGTGTCGTCAGAAAAAATTGTTAGTGTTTCGCCATATATTTGCAGTTTCCTTCTTGCAATGTGTAGCTGAAGTCAGCCCAAGCGAATACTGCTCATAACATATTACTTCCGACGCCCAAGGTCGACGGAAAGCGTCGGTTCGTTTGCTATTACAAATAAGACTTAAAGCAGAATGTAACGTGGCCGTTCGATGAAGCGGTCGCGTAGTGCGATATTCGTTTTATTCATGTGTATTAACAAGGACAGTAAAACACAAAGAATAACAAGTACTGCAACGTCGACATTACCGCCCTGGCCCGCGCTGACCGCTACTGGCATGCAGCAGCGCTACTCCGTCGCTACTGGAGTACTAGTCATGCTTCGTGTTTTATTGCCCCTGTTAATATATATCGATAAAACGAATATCGCGCCACACTAACTATGGGCAGCTGTATCGATCGGGCACGTAAAATTCCGCTTTAACCCTTTACTGGACGCACGGGGTCATTTCTGTCCACGTGCATGATTCAACATGGCGCATCTTGACGCGCGCCACCTGCCATTGTTTACACTTTCAGTATCTTCTCACTCTTACCTGCAGTAAACCGTCAGTGTGTTTCCATCATCCTGCCACTCACTATCTAGTTGTTGTTAGACTCGCAAGACATTTCTGACCCCACACGCGTAACGAAGGGTTAAAAATCAGTTTCGTTTATAACTGCAAAGAAAGTGACGCTTTCCGTCGACACTGGGCATCGCATGAAAGACATGATGAGCAGAATTTTTTTGGTCTCACCCCAGCTGCGTATTACAAAAACGAAACTGCAAATATCTGAGAAAAGCGCGTGGCGACTGTTAGGGCGGACACCAGTTATACTTCTGAAAGGTAGGGAAGATCTAGGATAAAAGAAGAAAACAGGGAAAAATAAAATCTAGTCTGGATAAAATGAAGCACTGCACAGGATTACCAAGTCCACATCAACTACTACATTCTGCGGTTCATAGAATAGAGATGCATCGTGTGGTCGCCAACAGCCATTGATGGATAATCAGGAGAAGAAGAAGAAGAAGAAAAATAATCTTTGCATGTCTGCCGCAAAGAATGTCCGAACCCCCACACAGCATCGCCTTTCGGGAAATGGAGAGCACAGGAAAGTACGTTGCTGCGATGGAGACGCGAAAAAACGATCATAAAACAACAGGCACTATGTAACTCATCAGTGGACTGCTTTTTAAAAAGAAATAATTAGGTTTTGATTGTTAAATAGGCAGTCCTTGTGTTTATCATAGACTGCCCTGTTGGAAATTTGCAAAGGTAAAGGCTATTGCAGTTATTACTGATGAAAGATATTAGTTCTGCAAGAACCACTGTCTGTAAATTACCGAAAAAATCCATTCTGTTTGGTCCCGCGTAGCCGGTTGTTTGCTTGACAAAATGAACTGACTCGAATATGTATTCCTAAATAATTTTGCCTAGTTTTCAGTTTTAAAATCATTTACTTCCTGGATTAACGTTTCCGCTCACTTGAGTTATGAGGAGGACCCGTAGCGGCAGAACATTTGCATTGTAGTCAGACGTAATCCAAGGCCCCAGTCATGCTTTTATAAAGGGTAATTTCCCCAGAGCATTTTTCATTAGGGTACTTAATGGGGTGGTTCAGATGACCAAATATTCAGAACTAACTTACTTTTTGATGAAATTGGAATTGGTTGCTGTAGAATAACTACTAAATAAAATCCCCCCACCTTTTTCAGAAAGGGATCCGCCACAATTCCTATTGGCCATTTAGAACTGCTGATACCGTTGTCAGAGTCAGCCACGACAAAACTATTCCATCTTCTATGTCAGTTGTAGGAGACAGAGGAAATACCAACAAGGAGAATGTAATTATTCCAATCGAAAAAAAGCAGGTGCTGACAGTTTGAATATTAACGAACTATTAGTTTCACAAGTCATGATTGCAAAATTATTTACAGAAGAGTCGAAAAAGTTGTAGATCAGTTTAGGTTTCGGAGAAATGTTGGAACATGCGAGGCAATACTGACCCTATGACGTATCGTAAAAGGTAGGTTAAGGAAGGGCAAACCTACGTTCCTAGCACATGAGGATTTCTAGAAAGCTTTTGACAATGTCGACTGGAGTACACTCTTCGAGATTCTGTTATGTAAAAGGGGCAAAATACAGAGACCGAAAGATTATATACATCTTGCACGGAACCAGCGACAGTTATAAGAGTCGTGGGGCGTGGAAGAGAAGCGGTGATTAAGAAGGGAGTGAAACATGGTTGTCATCTCTCCACGATGTCATTCAATGTGTACACTGAGCAAGCAGTGAAGGAAAAAAATTTGGAGAATGAACTAAAGTTCACGAAAAAGAAATAAAAACTTTGAGGTTTGCCGATGTGATTCTATTTCTGACAAAGACAGCAAAGGAGTTGGAGTTGAACGGAATGGACAGTGTCTTGAAAGATGGGCATAAGGTGAACATCAACAAAAGCAAAACAAAGATAATGGAGTGTAGTCGAATTAAAGTAGGCTATCCTGAGGGAAATAGATTAGGAAATGAAACACTAAAAGTAGTGGATGAGTTTTGATACTTGAGCACTAAAATATTTGATGACAGCCAGAGAGAAAATAAAATGTAGAATGGCAATGGCAACGAAAACGTTTCTGAAGAAAAGAAATTTGTTAACATCGGATATAAATTTAAGTGTAGGTAGTTTCTTCTGACGACATATGTCTCGAGTCAAGCCATCTTCGAAAGTGAAACGTTGGTGATAGGCATTTTAAATAACAAGAGAATAAAAGCTTTTGAAATGTCGAGCTACAGAGGAATGCTGCAGATTTGATGGGTAGGTTGCGTAACTAATGAGGAGGTACTGAACAGAAGTGGGGAGAAAAGAAATTTGTCGCGTAACTTGACTAAAAAAAGGGATCGCTTGACAGGACTCATTCTGAGACATCAACGAATTGTCCATTTAGTATTAGAGGGAGCTGTGGGTGAGGTACAAACTGCAGAGGGAGATAGAAGACAACTACAGTAAGCTGAGTCAGAAAGTTGTAGGCTACATTACTTTTTCGGAGGTGAAGAGGCTTGCACAGGATAGAGTCGCGTGGAGAGCTGCATCAAACCAGTCTTCGGACTGAAGACCACAACAACAACATTAATTATTTGTCTCTAATAATTAACTCCATCGTATATGTTACAGAAAATAAGGGATTTTGTATATAGGTGTTATTTGGAGTGACAATATGTAATTAAAACTGGACAGAGATGTATCAAAACTTTACTGTTATCATAACTAACAGTTAAGTAATCTGTAAATATATTGAGTAATAATGGAATAGGCTTAGTAGCTGGGCAGCTAAATATCAAGTACGTACCTATAATTTCGAACATGGCCGACATCGTGACATCACCGAAACAGTAAGGAAAAAAAATGGTTCAAATGGCTCTAAGCATTATGGGACTTAACATCTGAGGTCAACTGTCCCCTGGACTTAGAACTACTTAAACCTAACTAACCTAAGGGCATCACACACATCCATGCCCGAGACAGGATTCGAACCTGCGACCGTAGCAGGAGCGCGATTCCGAACTGAAGAGCCTAGAACCGCTCGGTCATAGCGGCCAGCAAACAGCAAGGAGAATGTGTGTGCAACTACGGAGATGAAAAACATATCAGGGTCTACAGAACCGGTGCTTCGAAGCTCATATAATATTGCATTGCTAAAGAAAGTCCGACAACTTTTGTAAAAGCAAATAAGTTACACGGTACGAGGTAGCTGGATTACGTTACACAACATATGACATAAGCGCTAATCTACTCCAAGAAGCAGAGCAGCTGGAGGCACTTCGTTAGTTAGCACAGAATGCACGCTGAGCGACGTAGCCAGATGTAACAAGGGAGACGGAGTCTGTGACATTCAGCAACTTACAGGGCGCGTAGGGTGTGATTGCGGGAGAGGTGCAGGTAATGGTCGTTCCGCAAAGGACAGGGTACAACTATGGAGACATCTATACATCCAGATAGTAATTTTGTGTATACAGGACATTCATTCCAATGGTTCTGAAGTTAGAATGACAAATTATTTCGGTATGTGGTCTTAGTAAGGTAAACAGCTTTTTTCCGCTACTAAATCCTCTCGTGTGCCAGCCTCTTCACGTCAGAATACGTACTTAATCATTTGTTGGGTATATTCCAGTATCAGTCTTCCTCTAAATTTTTTGTCCTATACAGCTCCCTAAATATCACGAACATTATTCCTTGATGATTTAACGTATGTTCTGCCGTCATGTCCATTCTTTTTGTCATTGTACGCGTCCTTGCCGATTCTCAGAGAGCCTCCTCATTTCTTAACAGGACAACTAATTTTTAGCACCATTTTCCAAGAACTTCAGTTCTCTTCTGTTCTTGTTTCCCACACTCCATTCTTCACTACTATACAACACTGTGCTCCAAACGTACATTCTCAGAAATTTCTTCCTCAAAATAAGACCGATTAGTAAAAGCAGTAGACTTCCGTTGACTAGCAATGCTCTCTTTGCAGTGCTATCCTGCTCTTTATGTCCTGTAATTTATGTGTTATTTCACTTCCAAGGTCACAGAATTCCTTCCTTCACTTCATGGTTCCAAATTTTAATGTCAAGTTTATCACTAATCGAATTTCTGCTACTCATTGGTTTCGGCTTTCTTTGATTTGTTCTCAGTCTATACTTTGTGCAGATCAGATATTTCATACCGTTTAACAGATACTGTAACTCTTCCTCACTTTCACTGATATCTTTTACCCTGAAATTTAATCCCACTCCTGAATCTTTTATTCTCGTCGTTGACTTTCCGAAATATTGTGTCCTTGTTTTAAACCCTTTCTAATCCGAACACATAATTTTTGGTCTTCCTTTAAAATCCTACATTTTTCTACGATTTTGCTCCATTTTACACTGTCTAGGGTATGTTTTTGGATAGGGTCCCCCTTTAGCAAAACACAATTTTTTTTTTAACACAAACATGTTTCGCCGGCCGGGGTGGCCAAGCGGTTAAAGGCGCTACAGTCTGGAACCGCGCGACCGCTACGGTCGCAGGTTCGAATCCTGCCTCGGGCATGGATGTGTGCGATGTCCTTAGGTTAGTTAGGTTTAAGTAGTTCTAAGTTCTAGGGGACTGATGACCTTAGAAGTTAAGTCCCATAGTGCTCAGAGCCATTTGAACCATTTTGAACAAACATGTTTCACTGCAGTTGCAGCATTTTCAGTGGGCTTTTATTTTTCATCTGTTAAAGATAAAGAATGTTCTTTACTGTTTGTGTACACGTAACTATTAGTTTTTAAATCGTAATTACAGATATTTGAAAAACACATGAATTATGAATTCATACATTTTTACCACGTAGTGTGGTTTTTCTGATGTGTTGCGTTTCTACAGTGATTGTTTTGTTCCACAGCTCGACTGCAACCACTTACACCTTAAAGTACATAAACTGTTTAAGTCAAAATTACGATTTGAAATAATTATTTCTATGCCTGAAATTAATTAATTCTATGTGTGTGTGTGTGTGTGTGTGTGTGTGTGTGTGTGTGTGTGTGTGGTGCGTGAAAAGGGAGAGAAAGAGGGAGAGAGTGAGAGAGAGAGAAAGAGAGAGAGAGAGAGAGAGTGTGACAGTAGGTTTTATAATTTGTGTGCATGTGTGTGGAGGGGGGGGGGGGGGAGGGTGAGAGTTCTATAGGTTGGTCTTGTCTAATAATTCTTATTAGACAATACGAACTTATAGAGGGGGAGAGAGAGAGAGAGAGTGAGTGTGACAGTAGGTTTTAGGATTTGTGTATGTGTGTGTGTGTGTGTGTGTGTGTGTGTGAGTGCGTGTGTTGGTGGGGGCTGGGGTGATGGGGGGCACGGGTCAGAGCTCTATAGGTTGGTTTTGTCTAATAATAATAACACACACACACACACACACACACACACACACACACACACACAAAATCGTAAAACCTACTGGCACACTCACACTCTCTCTCTCTCTCTCTCTCTCTCCCCCTCTCTCTACCCCTTTTCATACACCACATATACCACCCACCCACCCACACACACACACACACAAACACACACACACACACACATACACAAACAAATCCTAAAACCTACTGTCACATTCACTCACACACACACTTTCACAAACATCTCTGAAAGATTCAGAACAACCACCAGGAACACCTTCAATTGTTCCACAGTCAGCCATCGTGGTTTTACACCTTCGACTGTTCCACTGCCCGCCATGTTTGTTTTTACAGTTGGTAAACTGTGAAACAGTGACAGTGACAGTGGCAACTCAGTATATAGTGTTTGACACTGATGAAGATGAGGAAAAAGAAAACGTAAGTGAAACATTATGTAAATAGACACACACACACACACACACACACACACACACACACACACACACACACACATATTGTAATTTTGGCTTAAACAATTTATGTACTTCAAGGTGTAAGTGCTTGCAGATGACAAATTGTGGAAGAAAACAGTCACTGTAGAAACGCAACATATCAGAAAAACCACACCATGTGTTAAAAAGGTATGAATTCATAATTCATGTGTTTTTCAAATATCTGTAATTACGATTTAAAAACTAATAGTTACACGTACACAAACAGTAAAGAACGTTCTTTACCTTTAACAGATGAAAAATAAAAGCCCACTGAAGAAGCTGCAACTGGAGTGAAACATATGTGGGTTAAAAACAAAATTGTGTTTTGCTAAAGGCGGACCCTATCCAAAACATAACGAATTATTAGAGCAAACACGGAAAAAAGAGCTTCAAGCCCAAAATGATTGTCTAAGGTTTTTTCTATGTTGACAAATCGTATGAATGTGTAATGATTTTTCGTAAAGATTATAAATATTAACGTCCGAGGATATATTTGCTCCTGGGTTCTTTTACAGTTCGGTATCTGATTTCGGAATCTCTATCTGACCATGACATAATCTAACTGGTATCTTCCCGTTTCTCCAGGCCGTTTTCAAATATACCATCTCCTGTTGTGATATTTGGACAATGTATTCGCTATTACTAACAGCAAATTATTACGGAACGCAGTTACTCTTGCTCTACTCTCAGTTCCACCGCCGAACCCACATTCTCCCATAACTCTCTGCATTCCATTCCCTACTACGGCGCTCCAGTCACCCATAATTATTATTGTCGTTCTTTACATATTCTATTGCACTTCAATATCTTCATATATTTCCATCCTTCCCCTCTCTTTTTATCTTCTGCTTGTGACGAGGGTATGTTCACTGTACCTGAACAGCGGTTGTTGGAATTGCCTTGATCGCTGTCGTATGTGATGAGAATGATCGTATCACTGAACTTTTCACAGTAGCTCACTTTCTGCCCTGGCTTCTTATTCATGAGCAAACCTACACCTGTTACTTTATATCCTGTTGTTGTTTATATCACACTACATTCGTGTGACTAGGAATTCTAATCATATTTCCATTTCACTTTGCTGAGCCTCACTATATCTAGAATTAGTCTTAGCATTTACCTATCCAGATTTTGTAGTTTCCCTACAACATTTAGAGTTCTGACATACCACGCACCAATCCATAGTATGTTAGCCTTTCGTTGGTTATTTAATCTTTCTCTTATCGCTACCGTCCATTTGTGAGTCGTTTCTCGGAGACAAATCCGAAATCCGTTGATAATGGAGAGACGTCATGACATTTTTCCAGTTGCAGGCCACATGTCCTGTGGACACTCATAATGCGTGTTTACTGCAGTGGTTTCCGCTGCCTTCTGCATCGTCATGCCGTTGATCAGTTGCTATTTCATCAGCAGTTTAGGAGCAGTTTCCCACCCTACGTGCAAGAGGTTGTCCCGAACCTCTGTCTGCTCCTCCGTACTCTTTGACAAGACCGTTGGCAGAAACAGGAACTTTTCGGCCGCCATTACTGATGACTTTTATTCAAAATTTAACCAGCTGTAGGGACGTAGCACAGGAAACAGGAAATTTTAGTCACTAATCAAAGACGATACCCCCAACCATCATTCATTACTGATCGTCAAATATAAACCAGGCTAGAAAACATATTTTCCACTATTTTCCGGATTAACTTCTAGTTCTCGCGTGACATATCAGTCGCCACAAATGCTGGCGTGATGATCCTGTGAGTTGTGAAGGGTATGGCAATTGGGTAACCTGTACAGGCTGTGTCACCACCATTTTACAGCAGCTAAACGTAACAGATGGTTTGCCGCATGGTTTCGAAGAGGAAAGAAATTGATGGAATCTCGGCAGACTGATCTGGAGAACCTCTTGTGCTCTCACAAGAGACAACACATAACTCACCAGTGGATATTATGTTCTTAAGAAGAAGTAATTAATGTTTGACGTTAAAGGGTCGCTCCTTGTTTCGTGTTTGTCTTAGACTGCTGTATTGGAAATTTGCGCCAGGTTAGGGCTATTGTAGCAATTACTAATCAAAGCTATTAGAATGATTAATTATACAAGTAGCACTGTCTGTAGTGTTATCAAAAAAGTGCATTCCGTTTGACCCCCAGTATTTGGCCGTTTCGTTTACAAAATGAACTAACGTGAAGCTGTACTCGATTTATTTCCAAATACTTTTGCCCATTTCGTAGTTTTTAAACCAATTATTTCGAGGATTAACGTTTTGCGTTCAGTTGTGTTACGAGAGGTGCTGGTAGAGGCAGAAAATTTTAATATCAGTCGGATTTTAATCTAAAGCCCCAATTACGCTTTTATGCTTGTAACATATTTTTCGCACAGGTGTTTTAGTTAGACTTTTGAATGCGGTGGGTCACCCGGCCAAATCGTAAGAATAAACTTACATTTTTGCTGAACTTGGAGTTGAGGACTATTAAACAAGTTTTAAATAACATCTTCCTCCTTCTGTGACATGGAACCGCCACAGTTTCTAACTCGTATTGGTCATTTATCTCTAAATTAATCGAACTACGATTGACAGTTACAAGGGACGATCAAAAAGTTTCCGTTATAGGGTCTTCAGTGCAGAAGCGGTATACCCATCAGCCAAACTAGCCGTGAGCGTGGAGGCAATCATTCCACCAACGCTTTAGGGTGAAGATATCTTTTTCGTAAAACGCCGTGTTCTACGGTGTGCAGAAGTAAGTATCTGCCTGCGGCACATCCTCGTCCGACACGAATCGTCGACCTTTCAAGTCCATTTTTAAGGTATCGAAGGATTGATAATTGCATGGGGAGAGATCAGGACTATTGGGCAGGTGCTCGACCGTCTCCCACTTGAGTTGGCATAATATCTGCGTTGTGACATTTGCGATATAGAGACGTGTTATTGTGAACCATTAACACCCTTTGTCGTAGTTTTCCACCACAATAATTTTTCGACAGACATGCTGCACCATACACATTCTCAGTTGTCCAATGCATATCTCCAGGAGTTTGTCCTTCGGCAGCCGAGAAAAGAATAACAATCTCTACCATCTGGTGAGCAAAATGTATGAGACAGGTGAAATACCCTCAGACTTCAAGAAGAATATAATAATTCCAATCCCAGAGAAAGCAGGTGTTGACAGATGTGAAAATTACAGAACTATCAGTTTAATAAGTCACTGCTGCAAAATACTAACACGAATTCTTTACAGACAAATGGAAAAACTGATGGAAGCCGACCTCGGGGAAGATCAGTTTGGATTCCGTAGAAATGTTGGAACGCGTGAGGCAATACTGACCCTACGGCTTATCTTAGAAGCTAGATTAAGACAAGGCAAACCTACGTTTCTAGCATTTGTAGACTTAGAGAAAACTTTTGACAATGTTGACTGGAATACTCTCTTTCAAATTCTGAAGGTGGTAGGGTTAAAATACAGGGAGCAAAAGGCTATTTACAATTCATACAGAAACCAGATGGCAGTTATAAAAGTCGAGGGGCATGAAAGGGAATCAGTGGTCGGGAAGTGAGTGAGACAGGGATGTTAGCCTCTCCCCGATGTTATTCAATCTGTATATTGAGCAAGCAGGAAAGGAAACAAAACAAAAATTAGGAGTAGGAATTAAAAACCGTGGAGAATAAATAAAAACTTCAAGGTTCGCCGATGACATTGTAATTCTGTCAGAGACAGCAAAGGACTTGGAAGGGCAGTTGAAAGGAATGGATAGTGTCTTGAAAGGAGGATATAAGATGAACATCAACAAAAGCAAAACGAGGATAACTGAATGTAGTCGAGTTAACTCGGGTGATGCTGAGGGAATTAGTTTAGGAAATGAGACACTTAAAGTAGTAAAGGAGTTTTGCTATTTGGGGAGCAAAATAACTGATGATGGTCGAACTAGAGAGGATATAAAATGTAGACTGGCAATGGGAAGGAAAGCGTTTCTGAAGAAGAGAAATTTGTTAACATCGAGTATAGATTTAAGTGTCAGGAAGTCGTTTCTCAAAGTATTTGTGTGGAGTGTAACCATGCATGGAAGTGAAACGTGGACGATAAATAGCTTAGACAAGAAGAGAATAGAAACTTTCGAAATGTGGTGATTCAGAAGAATGCTGAAGATTAGATGATTAGATCACATTACTAATGAGGAGGTATTGAATAGAATTGGGGAGAAGAGGAGTTTGTAGCACAACTAGAATAGAAGAAGGGATCGGTTGGTAGGAGATGTTCTGAGGCATCAAGGGATCACCAATTTAGTATTGGATGGTAGCGTGGAGGGTAAAAATCGTAGAGGGAGACCATAAAGTGAATACACTAAGCAGATTCAGAAGGATGTAGGCTGCAGTAGGTACTGGGAGATGAAGAAGCTTGCACAGGATAGAGTAGCATGGAGAGCTGCATCAAACCAGTCTCAGGACTGAAGACCACAACAACAACACCAACAACAACGTAGAAAAGACACGACTGCCGTAATCATCCCGTGCCTAAATGTCGGTGCTTATATACCCGCATCAGAGTTTCGGTACGTTGTATATACGGTACAGCAAACCCCTCAAACCGAAACTCTTTGATCGCCTCTTGTAACAAACACCATAATCACCAACCTGTTATGTCACACTGAAGAGCCAAAGAAACTGGTACACCTCTCTAATATCGTGTAGGACCCCTAGGAGCACGCAGAAGTGCCGCAGCGCGGCGTGGCATGGACTAGACTAATGTCTGAAGTAGCGCTGGAGGGAACTGATACCATGAATCACGCAGGGCTGTCCATAAATCCGTAAGAGTACGAGGGCGTGGAGATTTCTTCTGAACAGCACCTTGCAAGGCATCCCAGATATGCTCAATAATGTTGACATGTTCAGTTTGGTAGAGAGGGCAAGTGTTTAGTCAGAAGAGTGCTCCTAGATCCACTCTGAAGCAATACTGGGGGTGCAAGGTGTCGTTTGTCCTGCTGGAATGGCCCAATTCCGTCGGAATGCACAATGGACATGAATGGGTTCAGGTGGTCACACAGGATGCTTACGTACGTGTCATATGTCAGAGTCGTATCTAGAGGTATCAGGGGTCCCATATGACACCAATTGCACACGCCCCACACCATTACAGTGCCTCCAAGAGCTTGAACACACACACACACTTACACACACACACACACACACACACGGCTCTGAGCACTATGTGACTTAACATCTGAGGTCATCAGTCCCCTAGAACTTAGAACTAGTTAAACATAACTAACCTAAGCACATCACACACATCTATCCCGAGGCAGGATTCGAACCTGCGACCATAGCGGTCGCGCGGTTCCGGATTGAAGCGCCAGAACCGGTCGGCCACCGCGGCCGGCAAGAGCTTGAACAGTTCCCTGATGACATGCAGGATGCATGGATTCATGAGGTTGTCTCCATACCCGTACACGTCCATCCGCTCAATACAGTTTAAAACGAGACTCGTCCGACCAGGTAACATGTTTCCAGTCATCAACAATGCAATGTCATTGTTGACGGACCCAGGCGAGGCGTAAAGCTTGTGTCGTATAGTCATCAAGGGTACACGAGTAGGCCTTCGGCTCCGAAAGCCCATACCGATGATGTTTCATTGAATGTTTCGCACGCTGACACTTGTTAATGTCCCAGCATTGAAATCTGCAGCAATTTTCGGAAGTATTGCACTTCTGTCACGCTGAACGATTCTCTTCAGTCGTCGTTGGTCCCGTTCCTGCAGGATCTTTTTCGAGTCGCAGTGATGTCGGAGATTTGATGTTATACCGGATTCCTGATATTCACGGTACACTCGGGAAATTGTCGTACTGGAAAATACCCACTTCATCGCTGCTTCGGAGATGCTGTGTCCCATCGCTCGTGTGCCGACTATAACACCACGTTCAGACTCACTCAAATCTTGATAACCTGCAATTATAGCAGCAGTAACCGATCTAACAACAGCGCGATCTGTTGTCTTATATAGTCATTGTCGACCGCAGCGCCGTATTCTGCCCGTTTGGATATCTCTGTATTTGAATATGCAAGCCTGTACTAGTTTCTTCGGCGCTGCAGTGCATATGTTCAAGAAAATAAGGAAGATTTATACAATACACATTTATACATTTGGAGTGACAATGTGTAATAAGTAATAACGAGACAGGTATGTATCAAACTTAACTGTTACCATACCGAACAAAAAATGGTTCAAATGGCTCTGAGCACTATGGGACTTAACATCTATGGTCATCTGTCTCCTAGAACTTAGAACTACTTAAACCTAACTAACCTAAGGACATCACACAACACCCAGTCATCACGAAGCAGAGAAAATCCCCGACCCCGCCGGGAACCATACCGAACAGTTACGTAATTAGTAAACATATTAAGTAATAATGTAGTTGGTGTAGCACCTAGGCAGCTAGAGACGAAATAGATATGATTAAAAAAAATGGCTGTTATTCGTCCTCGTTACATCACTGAAACATGAGGAAAATGAATATGTAGTAATTATTAATGCATGTGTACTTTTTTACAGAGAATATCGGAGAGACGCGATTGTGATGGCAACAGTCAACTGTTCTGGAAAATCGCGTTATTAATAGTGTTTTGATCGGACGCTAATGTGACTGCCAAAGCTATTCGTCGCCGGGCAACTAACAAGTTTTGATAAAGTTGTAAGATCCCCACGAATGTGTTTCAGTATCAAATTTAGCCCAGATTTACCTCCCACTCTATAAAAAGTTTATATATTACCAAACTATGTACCCGAATACTGTTATCCAACATAAACTCGTAATCTAACCTTTGACTAAACAGAATCAAATTTGAATACGTCCATCACCTGCCACACTTCAACTAAGAATATATAAGACTGCACATAGGCAAATACTGCGCCACAACAAGACCAAAGATTGTTTAACGGTAACATAACTTGCTGTCTCTCTGACGTGGAAATCGATAATACAAAATGAAAATGACATGGTCACCTTACCAAGTATCGCCAAGTACGATCATATTACTATAATGTATGGTCAGGCGTTAATGAATTGATGTACGTCCCTCCCTATGACACGTGTGACTGTAATTAAAGACTTCAGATATAATTTTATTTGAATATGGTGCTGTGGCAAGATTTTCAGACCAATAAAACATAGCATGATGGCTCTCTACTGCAGATTAGTTCCTCTCTTTCCTAGAATTTTAACCTAACAGCGCTGAAATACCGCAACGAGGCCATCATCTGCTGCTAGAGGGACACATTTAGAAAAAAGCAGGTAGGAGTCCTCTGGGGAAACACCGCGAGGTGTAACCGATTTGTACACCTTCAACCACAACCCTCGTCTGTACGGTCCGCCTGTTATAACCAGGTACCAGGGCACCTAAATTGTTAACAAAGGAGTGTGTTGTAAGTACACTCTGCCATGCACTTCACAGCGGTTTGTAGAGTATGGATGTAGGTGTAGATGTACATATTTCTAGCAGTGAGGTAACGACACGTTCCAATACAAAAAAAAAAAAAAAAAAATCGTTCCAGTTTGACACCTGAACTTCCATCCAAGATCCCCAGCTATTACTTTTATTGGCGTATATTATCCGCTTGATCTAATAATAGCGCGTTACCCGAAGAACCGCGGCCCTGGGAACGAAGCCTTCAGGCATCAGTTTCTGATGTAACCGCAGGTGCGACGTGTGTCGCGTGTTATCTGCCTACTTAAACGAAAAATCTGTAGTGAAACAAATCTCTGCGGTTTTGATTCGGGAGCTCGTTTGTCACCTCTGTATTGCGTCACAAAATCGAGGATCTCCGTTTTCAAGCTGAAACTTCCTATTGTTTTCCGATTTGTTTCGTAACTGGTAAAATCTCGCTTAGCATCACGAATAAAATCATCGGCTAAGTAGCAGATAAATGAGGCGGTAGGGTAATGGGAAGATGCCGTCAGTGTGGAAGAGATTGCTTACATCTACATGAAAGCAATTCACTCTTAAGTGCCTGGCAGAGGCAAAATTGTGCACCTATCGTAGAATATTGCTCAACTCTGTGAGAATCGTACCAAATAGGACCAACAGGAAATCTACACTGCACAAGCCACCTTGCGGTGTGTGGTGGAGGGTACTTTGTGTACCGGTCTCACTTCCACCTTTTTCTGTTCCAGTCTCGAATTGTTTGCAGGAAGAACTATTACTGGTAAGCCCCGGACCTTTCTAATTTTGTCTTGATGGTAGTTTCGTGAGATACACTTGGAAGGAAGCAATAAATTGGTTGACTCTTCTAGGAATGTACGATCTCGGATCTTTAACAGTAGGCCATACCGTGATGCAGAACACTTCTCTTGCTGTGTCTACAAGTAGAATTGGCTGAGCATCTCCGTGGCGCTTACTAAATGAGCCTGTAACCAAGTACGCTGCTCTTCTTTGAATTTTCTCTATATCCTCTGTTGGTCCAGTCTCGTACGAATCTCATACTGAAGAGCAGTTTTGAAGCACGGTAGAAAGAGTGTTTTGTAAGCTACTTCCTTTGTTGGCGGACTGCATTTCCTGAGGATTCTTCCAGTGAATCTGTCTGGCATCTGTAATCCTCGAGATTAATTTTATGTGCCCGTCCAGCTATTCCGAGGCTTAACGCTTGCAGTGTTGGCAGCCAACATCACATTACTGCTTCGTAGATGCCTAACACACAGGGGACAATTTTCCAAAAGACAAGCGGCTATGTTACGATCGTAGGAGACAACCCAGACACTACAGGAGGCCGCAGGCCTTAAGGATCTGTTCTCTTCCCGAACTCAAGTGAACTAAAACAGGCCTATCACTGAGTGGTATTTAGAGCAGCGCTTGGGTCAGTTTGCTCCGAGTGTGTTTCCTGGGCAGGTGCTGATTCCGCAAGGATTCCATGAGTCGGGATTCTCACTCGACAGCCGCCTAGACGACGTCGCTTCCGTTCACGTCTGACTTCCTGACTCCAGGAGCTGCCACCTGTGGACTTCAAGTGTATGGGGCGTCCTTGCCCAAGAAGACTGGGACGTTGTCGCCGTGGCAGACTTCTGGACTTGTAAATTTACTCCTGTTTAACTTTCTAACAGTTACACGCAGGATATGGACAATTTTGCTCACTACAGGATTTATATTTTGTTCATTCAATTTGTATATTAAGAATGAGATTCCTACAGGACTTTGACTTTTGTAAAGTGAAATTAGACTCAGTGACAATCTAATCGGTCTTCAGCCGCCAAAAGTACGAGAAGCGTTCAGTATGTAATGCAACACATGTTCCTTCTAGGTCAATTTCGATTCAAAAAATGCGAAATTTGATATGGACATCGTGGAATATTCCCGTGTATGTCCCTAAACTTTCAGTGCTACACGTAACCTTCAAAACGGCGTCTTTAATGGAGGTGCGTTCCAAGCAGAGCGCTGTCACTGAATTTCTTTTGGCGGAAAACCAGAGCATCGTAGATATTCATGGGTACTCGCAGCATGACTACGTTAAACCTGGAGAGAGTCGTTGGGCAAGGTGTGATTATCGCAACAAGGTCGAGCAAAAGTGTCCGATCTCCCGAGTGACAGCTGGCCGCACGCATCTGTGACTCCTGCAATGTTGGAACGTGCGAACACTCTCATTCGAGGTGATCGACGGATCACAATCAAACATCTCGCTTCACAACTGGACGTCTCTGTTGGTAGTGTTGACACACTCGTTCACCAGTTTCGATACTCACAAGGGAACCTCCCCATCGCACCCCCCTCAGATTTAGTTATAAGTTGGCACAGTGGATAGGCCTTGAAAAACTGAATACAGATCAATCGAGAAAACAGGAAGAAGTTGTGTGGAACTATGAAAAAAATACGCAAAATATGCAAACTGAGTAGTCCATGCGCAAGTTAGGCAACATCAAGGATAATGTGAGCTCAGGAGCGCCGTGGTCCCGTGGTTAGCGTGAGCAGCTGCGGAAGAAGAGGTCCTTGAAACTTCCTGGCAGATTAAAACTGTGTGCCCGACCGAGACTCGAACTCGGGACCTTTGCCTTTCGCGGGCAAGTGCTCTACCAACTGAGCTACCGAAGTACGACTCACGCCCGGTACTCACAGCTTTACTTCTGCCAGTACCTCGTCTCCTACCTTCCAAACTTTACAGAAGCTCTCCTGCGAACCTTGCAGAACTAGCACTCCTGAAAGAAAGGATATTGCCGAGACATGGCTTAGCCACAGTGGAAATCTCATTCTGGAAGAGGTCCTTGGTTCAAGTCTACTTCGAGTGAAAAGTTTACTTTCTTTATTTTCGCAAAGTTATGATCTGTCCGTTCGTTCAGTGACGTCTCTGTTCACTGTAATAAGTTTAGTGTCTGTGTTTTGCGACCGCACCGCAAATCCGTGCGATTAGTAGACGAAAGGACGTGCCTCTCCAATGGGAACCGAAAACATTTGACTGCAATGTCATAGGTCAACCGATTTCTCCACAGGAAAACATGTCTGATATATTCTATACGACACTGGTGACGGCATGTGCGTCACATGACAAGAATATGTTGTCGAGCCACCTAACTTGTACACTTGGCGAATGGGTAAAAAGATTCTTTCATCTACCTTGCCCGATTCAGGTTTTCTTGTGGATGTGAGAATCACTCCCAAAAAAGTGATGAAAACATAACAGTTTGTCACATAAACTGCAACAAATGAATGCAACAGTTTCACAGTTGCACAGTTTTCCCTGTGCTGTGTCAAAACATATGTTTTTAACGTTTTCAAATTTTTCCGTATGTAGACCGTCAAATCCTGCATATGTCCTAGCAAATCTGAACATGTCCTGGAATTTTGGAGAGCGAAGTTGATTATGTGTGAGTGCCTGAACTTTGATGACTGTCTGAAAATAAAAATTTGAACTTTTCACTCGAGGGAAGACTTGAACCAAGGACCTCTCGTTCCGTAGCAGCTCACGCTAACCACTGGACCACGGAGCTCCTGAGCTCACATTGTTCTTGATGTTGCCTATCTTCCGCATGGACTACTCAGTTTGTATATTTTGCTTATTTTTTTCATAGTTCCACACAACTTCTTCCTGTTTTCTCGATTGATCTGTGTTCAGTTTTTCAAGGCCTATCCACTGTGTCAACTTATAACTAAATCTGAGGGGGGTGCGATGGGGAGGTTCCCTTGTCAGAAGTATGTGCCCACTGGGTTCCTCGCCGCCTAACAAGATGATAATGAGCAACGAAGTACCATTTGTGCGGCATCCGCCCCCGATAGCTGAGTGGTATTAGCCGCCCTCTGTAATAAAAAACTGGGTCAACGGCTCAACACTGAACTTTAACGCGTGCCCTGGGACATCCACACCGAAAAAATCCAACGAACAACATCGGACAATAAAAAAAAATGTGGTCAGCGCGACAGAATGTCAATCCTAAAGGCCCGGGTTCGATTCCCGACTGGGTCGGAGATTTTCTCCGCTTAGTGACTGGGTGTTGTGTTGTCCTAATCATCATCATTTCATCCTCATCGACGCGCAAGTCGCCGAAGTGGCGTCAAATCGAAAGACATGCACCCGGCGAACGTCTACCCGACGGGAGGTCTTAGTCACACGACATATTATTTACCATGTGTGCGGAATTGCTTGCACTTTACGTGGCTGATCATGACAATTTTTTGTCAAATATTGTCACATGCGATGAAACGTAGATTTGTCACATCGAATCGGAAACAAAACGGCAGTCGATGGTGGGACGCTTTACCACCTCTCCTCCAAAGAAAACGCTCCACCCTCAGCCAGTTAAGTCACGGCGACCGTCTTCTGCGTCTCTGAAGCGGCTATGCTGTTTGATGTCCTCCCTCATTGTGCAACGATCATCTTTGAAGTGTACTGCGGTACTCTCAGGAAACTAAAGAAACGATTTCAGCGTTTTATCGCGACAACAATGCGTGAAACGCAAGGTCTTACACAAGAGGAGCTCAGACAACGTCATTGGACTGTTCTCCCGCATTCACCCTACAGCCCGGATCCCGCAACTTCCGACCTCTATCTCTTTGGCACAATGAAGGATGCACTCCATGACAAGCAGTGTGTGGATGATGTGGAGGTTACTGCTGCAGCAAGATGTTGGTTCTGACATCGACCAGTAGAGTGATAACTCACGGACATTAGGCGCTCGCAGCAAGGTGGCGTAAGGCCGTCGCATTGAACGGAGCGTATGTTGTAAAATAAGGCTTTGTAGCCAAAAGAGTAGGGAATAATACTGTGTGTTGGATTCCTGAATAAAACCAAAATCCTCTCAGAAAAAAATGCGCTGCATTACTTGTTGAGCGCCCCATGTATTGCTGTTCTGTTTGAAGAAGTGACTTAGTTTGTTTTTCAATCCATGTTGCAGAAGATGTGCTAGTAGTCTTTGATAAGTAGGCTTGTTCAGTGAGTCTACGTGGATATTTTTTGTTCCGCCCTCGGTGGACAGAGCACTTTCCACTCCATATGGCTCCTTACACATACTCCTAGAAGATTTGTGGATGCAACTGCTTCCAGTGACTGTTCCACAACTGTATAATCTGTGTACCTCAATATGTTACGTTTATTTATGCAAAGGGTCAATTGCCACTCCCTGCACCAGGCGTCGTTCCTCTGCATGTGTTCCTGCATTTCATTGCAATTTTCTAGCGTTGTGACTTCTCAATATACAACACTATCATCTGCGAAAAGCCTTGATTATCCAACTTTACCTACAGGGGCAGTATGTACACACATATACCAGGTGGCCTACTTACGGCGTCCTCAATTGACGTTAGTTAACCCTGTGTACCACAGACGCCGAAAAGTTTACCTAAGCAGAACAATAAAGGGGACTCCACACCAACAGAGAGAAGACCCGGCTAAACGGAAGACAAGCGCTTCAAACAAACACTTCACAGCTAGAACAGGTCGTATAGCTCCTCGCTACAAAACTTTATTGCTGTAGGAGGCGGCCTGATTAGATTCTCGGGCGTGGAATAGGTGTCTGTATAGAAGAATGATTATCCCTGAGCAAAACAATATGCACGGGGATCAAAGCATACTAATTATCTGTTTCAAGGCATCTCAGCATACGACAGCTAATTTATTAACAACGCTTAATTCACAGATTCGTGTTTCACAATTGGTGGTATTACATGAATGCTATCATACCTTTGATTGAAATAAAGAACTATGAATATAATGGATTACGTTCCTTTAAACCTATCTTATAGACTGACAGAGCTTTATAACCGCATTATTCGTAATACAGATGTTGAAATACATGTCCGCCTTGTTGGATGTAAAGCTGTAAGCGCCTCTCGGTATTAGCATGGAGATGTCTTAACATTTCTGCAGATATTGAACCGTAAACATGACGAATTAGTTATTTTAACACTTCTGGGTTTTCCGATTTCGTTTCGTGAACCCTGGCTTTGGTATAACCCCGTAAGAAAATATCCAAAGATCTCGCTGGTCATCGAATGCTATCACCACGACCTGTCCACCGTACGGAGTGCACACTGCTGAGATTTTCCGAAAGCCCTCTACAATACTGGCGAGGTGCACAATCGTGCTGAAACCGGTGCCTCATAGTTAACTGAAGTGGGATGTCTTCTAGAGTCGCCCAAGATTCAGTTCACTCCGTAGGAATTCAAATACAAAAAAAAGGGTTCAAATGGCTCTGAGCACTATGGGACTTAACATCTATGGTCATCAGTCCCCTATAACTTAGAACTACTTAAACCTAACTAACCTAAGGACATCACACACATCCATGCCCGAGGCAGGATTCGAACCTGCGACCGTAGCAGTCGCGCGGCTCCGGACTGAGCGCCTAGAACCGCTAGACCACCGCGGCCGGCAATTCAAATACAACCGGTCAGTTAGTCTGGGAGCCGAATAAACTGGTCCAATGGTATAGTCTCCTAGAATGCAGCACCATACGTTAACATCCCAGAGCACTTGCATGTGACATGGTTTCAACCAGTGAGCATTTGCTGGAGCCCAGTAATGTAGATTGTGACTATAGACAGTGGCATCATTGGCGAAATAGCATTCATCTACCCATAATATCTGCCTGATGAACTCGTATTTACGGCTATTTCATTTACGGGACCTCTGCAGAACGATATCCGATTTTGGAAATCGTGACCATACAGCTGTTGGTGTAGGTGCAGCATAGGGATGCCATTTTCGTTCTTCCAGAATCCTTTGTACCGAAGACTTCGATATCCCCAGGTCCACTGCAACTCCTCTTGTCCTAATTATGATGAGAAATAGATATTAATGGGCGAGGTCTAGTGACTTTCATAAAATGGAAATGTGTGGTACGGTCTTATGGGACCAAACTGCTGAGGTCATTGGACCCTAAGCTTACGCACTACTTAATCTAACGTAAACTAACTTACACTAAGGACAACACACACACCCATGCCCGAGGGAGAACTCGAACCTCCGACGGGGACAGCCGCCCGGACCGTGTCAAGACGCTTAAGACCGCGCGGCTACCCCGCGTGGCTTGACTTTCATAATATTATTAATAATGACCATGATAGAATTATTATTATTACAAGTACAATAGCACTGCATCCTAAATTCAATTGCACGACAACACTTTCGTTTTCACTACATTAAACGTAGCGTTATTTTCCCTTAAGCTATGCTTACCCTGCTCCAAAATACTCAATAACGTTCCTGGCAACAGCGTGCGTCGCGGATTGCTTTTTCCACGACACGTTGTACCTATAAACCACTCTCGGTTCTTAAACGAATCTATATAGTCTAATGCGATTTTGTCCGCAGCTCGTGGTCGTGCGGTAGCGTTCTCGCTTCCCGCGCCCGGTTTCCCGGGTTCGATTCCCGGCGGGGTCAGGGATTTTCTCTGCCTCGTGATGACTGGGTGTTGTGTGATGTCCTTAGGTTAGTTAGGTTAAAGTAGTTCTAACTTCTAGGGGACTGATGACCATAGCTGTTAAGTCCCATAGTGCTCAGAGCCATTTGAACCATTTTATATAGTCTAGTAATATGTGTAGAAAGTAGAGGTCGCATTGGAGAACATCGTGAGTATAGGCTTTGGGCCTCAGCTACAGCGCAGTGTGTCCCACCATAGATCACTATCATATCGTTGTAGTCTTCGCTAGAGTACATTGCAGTTGTTACCTGTTTGACTGTAAGGCCTGAATCTGACGACAAACACACGGCCAAGCGACCTTATCAGAGCCGGGAGGAAAACGCACGTAGATGGCGGCACAACTCGCTGGAGGTTCGCTAGTACCTGCACTTCCCGTTTGCATAGCAGTGACGAGGGAACCGTTCTTGCACTAACGTGGGCCACCTGGTTGGTGACGGAAAGCAATGGCAACACCAAAAAAATAACTAATGTAGAGTAATGAAATTTCGGGAACACATTTGCCTAGGTAGACTAATATATTTCGGTGATAAACACTGCATGATCACAGTTTAATGTAAGTGCGAGATAAGCCATTGCAAATACGAAATGCTGGTACATTAGCAGCCGGTGCAACCGCCAGAATGTTGAATGCAAGCATTCAAACGTGCAAGCATTGTGCTGTACAAGTGTTGAATGTCAGTTTGCGGTATGGAGTTCTACGCCTGTTGGACTTGGTCGATCAATGCAGGGACTCTTAAAGCAGTTTGTGTATGACGCTGGAGTTGTCATCCGATGATGCCACGTTTGTTCTCAATTATTGACAGATCTGCCGATCGAGCAGGTCAAGGCAACATGTGCAATGTGCTGCTAATACATAGAAAGAAAGATCCTTTATCATTTAGCTACAATATAGCAGCTCAGCAACTGGAAGCAGTTAATTTCATAAATTATGTGGATGTAGGCATTAGGAGTGATCTAAAATGGAATGACCATATAAAATTAATCGTTGGTAAATCAGATGCTAGACTGAGATTCATTGGAAGAATCCTAAGGAAATGCAGTCCGAAAACAAATGACGTAGGTTACATACAGTATGCTTGTTCGCCCACTACTTGAACACTGCTCACCGGTGTGGGATCCGTACCAGATAGGGTTGATAGAAGAGATAGAGAAGATCCAACGGAGAGCGGCCCGCTTCGTTACAGTATCATTTAGTAATCGCGAAAGCGTTACGGAGACGATAGACAGACTCCAGTGGAAGACTCTGCAAGAGAGACGCTCAGTAGCTCGGTACGAGCTTTTGTCAAAGTTTCGAGAACATACCTTCACTGGGGAGTCAAGCAGTATATTGCTCCCTCCTACGTATATCTCGCGAAGAGACTGTTGTGTCTAGACAAGACAGCCGAGACACAATGAGAGGAAGCCGAAAGGCACGCGCTAAGCTAAAGCAGGATGGCGTGAGGTCTGAAACAGGATACGTAATGAATGCTATAAAGAAAAGTACGTAGCTGCTGGAATACTTAACTTTAATCCATCCTTGTGGTACATCGCTATTGACGATATAAGTGAGACTCCATAGATACATGCAATGTTACTAATGGCGCCTTGCTAGGTCGTAGCCATTGACTTAGCTGAAGGCTATTCTAACTATCTGCTCTGCAAATGAGCGAGGCTTCGTCAGTGTGCATCGCTAGCTACGTCGTCCGTACAACTGGGGCGAGTGCTAGTCCGTATCTCGAGACCTGCCTTGTGGTGGCGCTCGGTCTGCGATCACACAGTGGCGACACGCGGGTCCGACATGTACTAACGGACCGCGGCCGATTTAAAGCTACCACCTAGCAAGTGTGGTGTCTGGCGGTGACACCACAGAGACCATGAGGATAAGATCAGAGAGATTAGAGCCCACACGGGGCCATACCGACGATCTTTCTTTCCACGAACAATACGAGACTGGAATAGAAGGGAGAGCCGATAGAGGTACTCAAAGTACCCTCCGCCACGCACCGCATGGTGGCTTGCGGAGTATGGATGTAGATGTAGATGTAGACACTCTGTAGAGCATATTGGGTTACAAGTGCAGTATTTGAGCGAGCGTTGTCCTATGGGAAAACTATACCTCATGAATGGCAGCACAACAGGTCGAATCCCAAGTCTGACACACAAATTTGCAGTCAGGGTGCGTGGGATACCACGAGAGAGCTCCTGATATCATTCGAAATCGCACACCCAGACCATAGCTCCAAGTGTAGGCCCAGTGTGTCTAGCACCCCGACAGGTTGGTTGCAGGTCCTTAGCTGGCCTCCTTCTGACCAACACATACGCGTCACTGGCACCAATACACGACCAGCTTTCATCAGAAAACACAACACAGCTCCACCTTGCCCTCCAATGAGCTCTCGCTTGGCACCACTGTAGCCGCAATTGGTGGCGGTTTGGGGTCAGTGGAATGCACGCTACAGGGTGTCTGGCTCGGGGTTGTCCTTGAAGCAATCGACTTCTAACAGTTGCTTGTGTCACTGTGGTGCCACCTGCTGCTCAGATTGCTGCTGCAGGTGCAGTACGGTACGCCAGGGCCATACGCTGAACACGATGGCCTTCCTTGTCGGTAGCGCCACGTGCCCGTCCGGAATCCGGCGTTCTTGTGACCTTACATTCTCGTGACCACAGCTGCCAGCAATCATGTACAGTGGTGACATACCTGCCAAGTCTTTTTGCAATATCTTAGGAGGAATATCTAGTTTCTCGTAGCCCTATTACACCACCTCGTTCAAATTCAGTGAGGTGTTGATAATGGTGTCTTTGTCACCTTAAAAGCATTCTTTACTAACATCTACTCACCACGTCCAATCTCTAAATTAACTAAGTTCACGAAATATACAGTGTATATTTAAAGCAAACGTGATTTGCATTCTCATAGCGGCGATACCAGCGCCACCACATTTATGAGACCGGCACGAAATTTGAATAGACATCGTGTTTCACATTTAGAAACACGCCTAGCAACTTTGGTTTACGCCGCTCAGCTCTTTCTTGGTGTTGTGATTTATTTCCCTCAGTATATAGCAAAAAGTAAAGGTCCTATAACATCTTCTTGTAGAAATAGTAAAACAGCCAATGACTTGAAAATTGGAAAGCTTATTAATACGCCTTTACCATGGTTTCAACGTTTATAAAAACTTCTTCGGAGGAGGATAAATATGGACAACTGGATTATATGTTGTGACAGAGGTACGTTAAAATATAGCCGAAAGGCGTCGTTAGATATAAATTTCACCTCCATATTAAATCAAAATATGCACAATATGGTTATTGTTATGGTGCTTGCTTTCCAATGTTCAAATGCTCAAATGGCTCTGAGCACTATGATGAGGTCATCAGTCCCCTAGAACTTAAAACTACTTAAACCTAACTAACCTAAGGACATCACACACATCCATGCCCGAGGCAGGATTCGAACCTGCGACCGTAGCGGTCGCGCGGTTCCAGACTGAAGCGCCTAGAACAGCTCGGTCACAGCGGCCGGCTTACCAATGTGCAGGTAGTGCACTAGTTGCTCATATTTTCCTTCTGAAGAGGACTCTTTATAATCATTAAAACCATTGTAAAGCGGTTTTAAGAAACATTCTAATTTGCAACTTACTGGTTGTTCTACTATTTCATCAAGAAGATT
This sequence comes from Schistocerca americana, assembly GCF_021461395.2. Lineage (NCBI taxonomy): Eukaryota > Metazoa > Arthropoda > Insecta > Orthoptera > Acrididae > Schistocerca > Schistocerca americana. The sequence goes on from NC_060124.1 coordinate 382,878,902, forward strand.
TCATTCTACGGTTGCTCCCCTGGCCACTTGCAATTTTTTTCTGAAGACTTCTCTCTGTTCAGAATGACATTCTACCTGTTTGCTAGAAACTATTAACTATTCAGTCCAACCACACAGCTGGCCTGATAGTCCATACGCTCGCTTTTTGTTCATTAGACGGCAATGTGGAACTGTATGGAATGCCTTCCGGAAGTCAACGAACACGACATCTACCAGGGAGCCAGTATCTACCGCTTTCTGGGTCTACTGAACAAACAGAGGCAGCTGGGTTTCACACGATCGTTGTTTTCTAGGAATGTCATAATATGCGAGCATAAAATGTGTTCCAAAATTCTACAACAGATAGCTGTCAGAGATATAGGTCTTTAGTTTCGTGTGTGTTCGACGAATCTTCCTGGAAACAGGAAACACCTGTGCTCTTTTCCAATCATTAGAAACACTTCGCATCTCTAGAGAGCTACGGTAGGCTGCTGCTAGACGAGGGCAAATTCTCTGGCTTATTTTGTGTGAAAACGAACTTGTGTACCGTCAAATCCAGTGTCCGTACCTTTATTGAGCGATTTCGGTTTTTTTATGTCCCTTGGTCATTTATTTCGATATCTGTCATTTTGTCATTCGTGCGACTATGTAAAGGAGGAAATACAGTGCGATCTTCCTGTGTGAAACAGTTTTGAAAAAATAAGTTTAGAATATCGGCCTTTTCTGTGTCATTCTCTGCTTCAATGTCTGTATGATCACAGAGTGGTTTCGACCCGTTTACTGATTGAACATATGATCAGATCATCTTATTATTTTCTGTCAGATTGGTGGATAGAGTTTTACTTTCGTATTCTTTGAACGCTTCATGCATAGACCTCCTTACGCTAATTTTGGCTTTTTTTCTGTGAAGTTTAGGCTGCGTTTGAATTTAGACCGAAGCTCTCTCTGCTTTTATAACAGCTTCCTAACAACGCTATCAGACCGTGGTGGATCTTTACCACCCCTTACAATACATAAAGGGTGTAACAAAAATGTACGGCACAAACTGCAGGACATACTCCTCACACTCAGACGAAGAAATTACGTTACGTGGACATTGGTCTGGAAACGCCTTGTTTCCGTGTTACCACTCATTTCTCCAACTCTACTCATGGAAAACACACAAGAACAGAACGTTAGAATCATGGGGAACATGCACTCTTGTTGACGTCTGGTTATTTTGTGCACCTCCAGTGTTTTGCTTAATACGCCCCTGTTGACATGCGATATCGTCACTGATTGTTTACAGATTCGGTGACAGATGGATACGTAGAGATGGACCAATTGCCATGCCTGCGCACCCTCGAGATTTAAACCTACTGGGCTTTTATTTGTGGGGACATTTGAAAGCTCTTGCGTCTGAAACCCCAGTAAAAGATGTACAGAGTCTCCCTGCCCGAATTATGGAAGGTTGCGAAACCATACGCATTACTCCAGGGTTACATCAGATCATTCGAGATTCGCTGCGACGGCGTGTTAATGCATGAATCACTGCCTATGGAGGGCATATTGAACATCTCCTGTCAGAAGTAGTTGCATGTAGTATACTGGTACGTTCTGTTCGTGTTTGTTTCCCACGATTAATGAGTTGGACAAAATGAGTTGTAACATGGAAACAAAGCGTTTCCAAACCCACGTTCATCTATCATAATTTCTTCGACTACGTGTGAGGAAAGTGTCCTGCAACTTGTGTTGCCGTACGGTTTTGTTACACCCTATACGGGGTGGACCATTGACCGTGACCGGGCCAAATATCTCACGAAATAAGCGTCAAACGAAAAAACTACAAAGAACGAAACTTGTCTAGCATGAACGGGGAAACCAGATGGGCTGTGGTTGGCTCGCTAGATGGCGCTGCCATAAGTCAAACGGATATCAACTGCGTTTTTTTTTTAATCGGAACCCCCATTTTAATTACATATTCGTGTAGTACGTAAATAAATACGAAATTTTAGTTGGACCATTTTTTTGTTTTGTGATAGATGGCGCTGTAATAGTCACAAACATGTGGCTCACAATTTTAGACGAACACAAAATTGTTAAGGCTTTCGTGGCCACTTGTTGACAAACTGCCTATTGGCTTCTGTCTCGGGTTCTTCGGCCGACGTTCATCTAATGATTTTTCTGACGTTTCGCCAGCACGAGTGGCTGGCATTGTCAAAGCTTCACCCTCCATTGCCGGTGGTGAACTGGAGGCGAGCTCGCGGCCGCAGACTATATGTACCGGCAATGGAGGGTGAAGCTTTGACAATGCCAGCCACTCGTGCTGGCGAAACGTCAGAAAAATCATTAGATGAACGTCGGCCGAAGAACCCGAGACACAAGCCAATAGGCAGTTTAGACGAACAGTTGGTAACAGGTAGGTTTTTTTAAAATTAAAATACAGAACGTAGCTCCGTTTGAACCTTTTTATTTCTGTTGTTCCAATGTGATACATGCACTTTCGTGAACTTATCATTTCTGAGAACGCATGGTGTTACAGCATGATTACCTGTAAATACCACATTAATGCAATCAATGCTCAAAATGATGTCCGTCAACCTCAATACATTTGGCAATACGTGTAACGACATTCCTCTCAACAGCGAGTAGTTCGCCTACCGTAATGTTCACACATGCATTGACAATGCGCTGACACATGTTGTCAGGCGTTGTCGGTGGATCACGATAGCAAATATCCTTCAACTTTCCCCATAGAAAGAAATCAGGGGATGTCAGATCCGGTGAACGTGCGAGCCATGATGTGGTGGTTCGACGACCAATCCACCTGTCATGAAATATGCTATTCAATACCGCTTCAACCGCACGCGAGCTATGTGCCGGACATCTATCATGTTGGAAGTACATTGCCATTCTGTCATGCAGTGAAACATCTTGTAGTAACATCGATAGAACATTACGTAGAAAACCAGCATACACTGCACCATTTAGATTGCCATCGATAAAATGGGGGCCAATTATCCTTCATCCACAATGCCGCACCATACATTAACCCGCCAAAGTCGCTGATGTTCCACTTGTCGCAACCATCGTGGATTTTCCGTTGCCCAATAGTGCATATTATGCCGTTTTACGTTACCGCTGTTGGTGAATGACGCTTCGTCGCTAAATAGAACGCGTGCAAAAAATCTGTCATCTTCCCCTAATTTCTCTTGTGCCCAGTGGCAGAACTGTACATGACGTGCAAAGTCGTCGAAATGCAATTCCTGGTGCATAGAAATATGATACGGATGCAATCGATGTTGATGTAGCATTCTCAACACCGACGTTTTTGAGATTCCCGACTCTCGCGCAATTTGTCTGCTACTGATGTGCAGTTTAGCCGCGACAGCAGCGAAAACACCTACTTGGGCATCATCATTTGTTGCAGGTCGTGGTTGACGCTTCACACGTGCTGAACATTTCCTGTTTCCTTAAATAACGTAACTATCCGGCGAACGTTCCGGACTCTTGGATGATGTCGTCCAGGATACCGAGCAGCATACATAGCACACGCCCGTTGGGCATTTTGATCACAATAGCCATACATCAACACGAAATCGACCTTTTCCGCAGTTGGTAAACGGTCCATTTTAACACGGGTAATGTATCACGAAGCAAATACAGTCCGCACTGACGGAATGTTACGTGATACCACGTACATATACGTTTGTGACTATCACAGCGGTATCAGTCACTAAGCGAAAACAGTGTTCCAACTAAAACATTCATATTTCTTTACGTATTAAACGAAAATGTAATAAAAATGGGGGTTCCTATTTTAAAAAACGCAGTTGATAGCCGTTTGACCTATGGTAGCGCCATCTAGCGGGTCAACCATAGCGCCGTCTGGTTTCTCCCTTCAAGCTAGACGAGTTTCGTTCTTTGTAGTTTCTTCGTTTGATGCTTATTTCGTGAGATATTTGGCCCGGTCACTATCAATGGACCACCCTGTATATAAAACATGCTCAAAGAACGGCAGCACGAATGTCTTTGACTCACGGGAGAACATTACGCTGAATTAGCTGACTTGGCAGACGTTTAAGATTGACGATAACTATCTTGTGAAAGCCTAGTTACAGGTCTTCAAGAACCAGTGTTAATTGAAGGCTCCAAGAATGTTCTTCAGCACGTACGTACCGCGAACTCAACATCATACGAACTACAGTGAGCGCAGGGGGATTGCCTTGTGCCATACACTTAACTGTGGATTGAAGAAAGGAAGTTCAAATTGCTCTAAGCACTATGGGACTTAACATCTGATTTCATCAGTCCCCTATGACTTAGAACTACTTAAACCTAAATGACCTAAGGACATCACACACATCCATGCCCGAGGCTGGATTCGAACCTGCGACCGTAGCGGTCGCGCAGTTCCAGACTGAAGCGCCTAGAACCGCTCGGCCACATCGGCCGGCGTGGTTTGAAGAGTATGGATGTTAGTGTAGATGTACGTTTTCATCGGAGAACATGTGTCATAGCCCACAAACACATTATTTTTTTAAATAAAAGAATTCTTTCATCTTTGTCATTGAGTCGCAAGTTTCCTCAAAGAAGCTTTTGTGTGCACCAAAGCATCGAAATATTCACGTCAACTAAAGGATTTATGTCACTGTGAAGATTCCAGTATTTCGGTGAACCAATTCACTGATAATCGTCACGTTCTACGGTCTTCCACAGGAAAGGGCAAAAATGTGTGTGTACAGTGAAATGAATTAGATAAGCTTTCTCTTTCTGTTTTTCGGATTAAAACTGTTTGCTGCATGGAATGTTTGAATAAAAAAGTTGAGGCTTATCGTGTCGTCGTGAAGCTATTAAGGACGGAGAAATAATGTGAAAGTGACTTTAGGCCCTAACCAGTTACTTAAATAATTATACTTAACTTACATTAAAGTAGTAATAACAGTAGTGATAATAGAGTTTAGAAAAGACTTGAAATAAGATTTACATATATCCAAAATAACATAACAGTACTGCCTAGTAAATAATAGCAACAATAATAAATACAATATGGACAGTATAAAGCGGGAATCGGCCATGAGGTGAAACAAACGACAACTTTGACTTCCCAAGGAATGCAGAATTGTGCGACAAAGCAAGACCCGTTCCCTCTCTTGCAGTGCTAGCAGTCAACGCCTGTAATCTATTGAAATTGTAAAATTTCTCTGTACGTTAGTGAAACAATTTTTGTTTTTCAATGCAGTCTCCCTATATTCCTGTACACAAATACATTTGGTCCAGCGATGTCCCTGTGCATTGAACTCATCTGAAAAATTAGATTCCTCCTGCCCTGCAAACTACCCGTGAGTTTGGGCAGCCAGTTCTTCGTTTGAAGGAAATCTCCGTGCGCCAACGAAAATTTTCAGTTTGAGGACGAGATGGAAGTTTGATGGAGCCAAATGAGGCGAATAAGGTGGGTGTAGCAACAATACGTATCTTAGTTCACGTATTACGTGATTTTCTCCTATCCAACTCTACTGTTGATATTTGATATGCGCGCTGAGGTGACATCCCTACAGCTTCAGCAATTTTCTCGCACTTTCAGCCAACGATCCTCCATGACCATTTTATGCGCTTTCGCAATAATTTACGAGGCAGTGGCAAATTTTGGCCTACCACTACGCTGATCATCATCTAAATTGTCCCCACCAAATTTAAACTCGTTTCTCGACTTTGCAACAGTTAAATATGAAGGAGCGGAGTTCCCCAGTGGGCTATGAATATCAGTATGAATTTTCTATGCTTTCACACTTTCTCGACTTCACAACAGTTAAATATGAAGGAGCAGAGTTCCCCAGTGGGTTATGAAAATCAGTATGAATTTTCTATGCTTTCACTCTTTCTCGACTTCACAGCAGTTAAATATGAAGGAGCAGAGTTCCCCAGTGGGTATCAGTATGAACTTTCTAAGCTTTCACACTTTTCTTTGCTTAATCACTGCTTCAATATCGATTTTTTTCATCTCTGCTAATCGCTGCTTAATAACAACAGAGAGATGTCTGCATCACAGATGTCTCACTCAAAGCACTGAGGCACCTACTCTTAAGCTCAATCTCGTTGCGCTAGCGCGGACATCTAGAGGTGCTCCGCGAATTTTCTAACTGCCTTAGTAAATTAACCTCTGGTTGCAAGAATAATCTTTACGTGGCATTATCGATTTGGGCGCTACCTGCCGTATTCTCAGACGCACCGTGTATGTACACTGATCAGCCATAAAATTATGACCACCTACCTAACAGCTGGTGCGTCCACCTTTTTAATGGATAACAGCAGCGACGCATTATGGCTTGAAAGCAATGAGTTCTCGGTAGGTCGCTGGAGGGAACTGGCACCACATCTGCAGAACACAACTCACCTAATTCCCAATTCCCGTAAATTACGAGGAGGGGGGCAACGAGCTCTGACGCCATGTTCAGTCACAGCCCAGATGCGTTCGTTCGTGTTCAGGTCTGACGACTTGAGGGGTGGGGGAGTGTGGGGGGGGGGGGGGGGGGGCACAGCACACCAATTGGGACTCCCCACTGTGTTCTTCGAACTATTCCAACAGACTCCTGATCTTGTGACTTGGCACATTATATTGTTGAAAAATGCCACTTTCGTCGGGAAACGTGACCGCCACGGAGGAGTGTACATGGTCTGCAAGCAGTATACGATACTCTTTGGTAATCGTGGAGCCTTGCAGAAGCTCCATTGGACCCACGGTTGCCCACGTGAGTGGAGCCGCTGCCAGTTTTATCCATACCGCAGTACAGGTGTCAAGGAGCTGTTCCCCTGGAAGACGACGGATTCGCGCCCTCCCATCTGCATGGTGAAGCAGGGATCGGGATTCACCGGACCATGCAAAACTCTGCCACTTCACCAGCGTCCAATTCCGATGGTCACGTGCCCATTTCAGTCGTAAATGCCGATGTCGTGATGTTAACATTGGCACATACATGGGTCGTCGACTGCGGAGGCACATTGTTAGGAGTGTGTTAAGACACACATTTACTGTGCCCATCATTAAAGTCTGACGCTAGTTTCCCTACTGCTCGCCCTGTATCCTGTTTTACCAGTCTGCTCAGCCTACGACGTCCGACATCTGAATGAGAGGTGGCCTCACAACCCCACGACGTCTGGAGGTGGTTTAAGTGTTGAAGACATTCAGCAAAGCACTCCTCGAACAACCGACAAGTCGTGCCGAGCCTCGGGGCCATCACAAACTCAGATAGATCGAGCGTCTTCCCCATTCCACAAACAGATAGCTCGCTCCCTGATACCACATGCGCCGAACATGTGACTGACTAGCAGTCATTCCTCGCTAAATGACGCTGCTATTGCCTGGACGGGTTTATATCGATATCAGGTCGGTGATCATAATGTTCTGGTTGATGCGTGTATACATCTAATGGATGTGAGGGATGTTTTCTGCGGGATCACAGCATGGTATCATCAACGACCAGCAATATCATGCGAAACCCCCAGCAGACTACGTGTGTGGTGAATCGTTTTGCATGTACTCGAATCAGTTATGCAGACTTTTTTTTTCACATGTCATGTTATCTCAAAAACGAGGTTTTGGAAGTAATTAACCGGTTCTTGAGTAGATTAAAATCACTGTGTGCGCATTTTCGTTTGGCACAAAGGAATAAAAAAGTTAAGCGTAGTATCACGTGAATATGGCAATGAGACATTAATGCTGCGTTTTTCTCCCTCAAATAATCAGTAGTTTGATGAGCCAGTGAACAGCATTGTCAGATTAAGAATGATTAGACGTTTTTGATTTCATCGGTGACTTGTGGCAAACAGATCGTTGTGTACTATTCAGCATAAACCGTTCTTCGATCTTCTAAGGCAATCGTCCTGCATGTCCAGTGGAAACAAACAAAACAGGAGATCATCATCTTGGAAGTGCTCAACGAACGAACCACTTTTTCTGGTTTGCGACCATGTTGGAGCATCTAAGTAATTGACTGCTGCTTATTTTTCTTCATTCAAAGGGGTAATAACTGGAAGACCTTGGACACGGCCAACCGATTCGGCTCATATTTGGCATGTCACTTGTGAACAGCGTGAAATGAAAACTCTGAGATACTTTGACACAATACCTTTCCCTCACCCCGCTCCCCCCCCCCCCCTTTCCTTTTTTTTTAGGAAACTATCCATACGTTTCGTGACTTGCAATAGATTCAAAACTGACGGAATCGAAAAGTAATTGAAAACAGAGTTTTTCGTCATCATATGTATTATAATTCATCTGCCCTTGCCGATTCGTTTTATGCAACCCTCACAATCTCTGTATCAGGAATGGTTTTCACAAAGGCACAGTCGTGTAAACAATATAGATTCTCTCTCAGAGCTTTGGGCGACTGTTAGCGAACGGATTCATACTGTAAAAAGTACGAGTGAGGACTGGCCATGAGTTACACCATATTTTGGGACCAACATATACCTTACTCCTGCTATACTTACCGAGCTGCCTCCAATCTTTCTTTGTGTAATTAGCGGCGTAGTCCGTTTATAGTACATAATTGTTCGTGAATGGTTCAAAAAGTTGCTTTACAAAGTGTGTTTCAGCATGGGAAACAACAAAATGAAAAGGAGACATCCAAAGGGGAAGCGTGGATGTAAAATCTTTGCAGTATATAACCTCTGAACCACTTACCATTTACAAAAGATTAAATACTATAAAGGGAATAAATTAAGAGTCATCCAAAACCTGTATGACTACATCACTAATTACAGGAAGAAAGACTGGAGACGGATCAGAATAGCAGAAGTAAGGTATATTCAAAAATACAGTGTAACTCATGGTCAGTCCTCATTTTTATTTTTTACATTATGATTCCGTTTGTTAACAGTTGCCCAGAGCTCCGAGGTTAAATTCATATCGATTAGGTGGTTATAGCCAGTATGGACGCAATTCCTGAAACAGACATAGTTCGGGTTGTGTAAAAAGGATCGGTTAGGGTAGCTGAATCACGCTGTGTATAGGTTCCGAGAACACATATTTTCCTGCAAATCGGGAAAGGAAACTCCGGAGTAACGGGCAAAAACTATGGCTGGGGAGCAGAAGTCTGTGTTCGATTCCCAGAAGCATTCCACAGATTTTGTTTGTTTGTTAGTCTTTCATACAGAAACTGGTAGGAATAGAAGGCTTAGTAGGCAAGAAAATCAGTAAGGAGTAATAACAACGCAGGCAAATATACTTAAAAAAAGGGTTAGTGAAGAATTATGCTCATATAAAGTTTCAACTTCTCTTACGACTGCGTATAAGGATTTTGCATTTTCTCAGTCGACACTAGGGTGTTTTTGAACGTCTCTCAAGTTGAGCGGAATTCACCGGGGACGGACGTTTTTACAGATAAGTGTTCAAGTGGAATCAAATGTACTGCAGGCTTCGATACTGTTAAAGGATGCCACTATCTCGCAGTATTCCACATGGTGCTCCTTATCAATCTTGTGATCTATGGGTCACTCTTGACAGGACGCTCAGCTTCAAAGAACACTTACTGAAATCTGCCACTAAGATGAAGTCAAGAAATAGCATCTTGCAGAAACTTCGTGGCACGGCATGAGGATCCTCAGCTCCAACGTCTGCTTTTGGACTGGTATACCTTGTGGCAGAATATTGCGCGGCAGTCTGGATCAATAGCCCATACACCAGACTTGTCGATACGCCCCTCAGCCACACTATGCGCACCATCACAGGAACTACCGGAAATACTTCAAATTTCTGGCTGCCTATTCTCAGCCATATAACTCCCCAATTTTTGCACCTTGAAGCTGCTCTCAAGCGGGAGTTTACAAAAATGGCTGTGATCCTTACCTCCCTATATATCAGGACATTCCTCGCTCAATAAAAACAGACTTCGCTCCCATTACCCACCTCTACAAGATGTAAAATCTCTGATGGACAACGAAGCTCCAATAGCAGATCGATGAACAGAAATATTGCAGAACAACACTACCCCGGAACATCTGAATATGCCTTGCATCTAGACTAGGTCACCAGAATTTGAAGAACATCGCAAGATCTCCTCAGCACTCTATACAACAAGGACAAATAGCGGAAGATGTGCTGACTCATTATACAAATGTGGATTAACAGCATCGCCCAGCTGTGACTGTGCTGTAGAACGACAAGTTGTTCGGCACATCATACGTGCATTCCCAACTCGATCCTTTCCTGGCGATCTGGTGGAGCTACTGTTAGCAACTAAGGCATCATTTGTTTATGTTCAGCTGTTGGACATAACCAGTGACTTTCGTTGCCTTTTAAATATTGTAAATTTAATCAACATATAATCATGACATCCTATCCTAAGTGATACATATCTGTGTATGTATTGTTAAAAGAATACTTCCTTGTGTGATGTTTTGTTAGCCATATACACTCCTGGAAATTGAAATAAGAACACCGTGAATTCATTGTCCCAAGAAGGGGAAACTTTATTGACACATTCCTGGGGTCAGATACATCACATGATCACACTGACAGAACCACAGGCACATAGACACAGGCAACAGAGCATGCACAATGTCGGCACTAGTACAGTGTATATCCACCTTTCGCAGGAATGCAGGCTGCTATTCTCCCATGGAGACGATCGTAGAGATGCTGGATGTAGTCCTGTGGAACGGCTTGCCATGCCATTTCCACCTGGCGCCTCAGTTGGACCAGCGTTCGTGCTGGACGTGCAGACCGCGTGAGACGACGCTTCATCCAGTCCCAAACATGCTCAATGGGGGACAGATCCGGAGATCTTGCTGGCCAGGGTAGTTCACTTACACCTTCTAGAGCACGTTGGGTGGCACGGGATACATGCGGACGTGCATTGTCCTGTTGGAACAGCAAGTTCCCTTGCCGGTCTAGGAATGGTAGAACGATGGGTTCGATGACGGTTTGGATGTACCGTGCACTATTCAGTGCCCCCTCGATGATCACCAGTGGTGTACGGCCAGTGTAGGAGATCGCTCCCCACACCATGATGCCGGGTGTTGGCCCTGTGTGCCTCGGTCGTATGCAGTCCTGATTGTGGCGCTCACCTGCACGGCGCCAAACACGCATACGACCATCATTGGCACCAAGGCAGAAGCGACTCTCATCGCTGAAGACGACACGTCTCCATTCGTCCCTCCATTCACGCCTGTCGCGACACCACTGGAGGCGGGCTGCACGATGTTGGGGCGTGAGCGGAAGACGGCCTAACGGTGTGCGGGACCGTAGCCCAGCTTCATGGAGACGGTTGCGAATGGTCCTCGCCGATACCCCAGGAGCAACAGTGTCCCTAATTTGCTGGGAAGTGGCGGTGCGGTCCCCTACGGCACTGCGTAGGATCCTACGGTCTTGGGGTGCATCCGTGCGTCGCTGCGGTCCGGTCCCAGGTCGACGGGCACGTGCACCTTCCGCCGACCACTGGCGACAACATCGATGTACTGTGGAGACCTCACGCCCCACGTGTTGAGCAATTCGGCGGTACGTCCACCCGGCCTCCCGCATGCCCACTATACGCCCTCGCTCAAAGTCCGTCAACTGCACATACGGTTCACGTCCACGCTGTCGCGGCATGCTACCAGTGTTAAAGACTGCGATGGAGCTCCGTATGCCACGGCAAACTGGCTGACACTGACGGCGGCGGTGCACAAATGCTGCGCAGCTAGCGCCATTCGACGGCCAACACCGCGGTTCCTGGTGTGTCCGCTGTGCCGCGCGTGTGATCATTGCTTGTACAGCCCTCTCGCAGTGTCCGGAGCAAGTATGGTGGGTCTGACACACCGGTGTCAATGTGTTCTTTTTTCCATTTCCAGGAGTGTATTAAACAAAATAAATCAATCTTGTTGCGCACAGCATCGATGCTTTTGGAACAAAGACCGATTCCATAGCTGAAGGAAGCACGGCCACGGGGAAACTCTGCAGATCAAGTGTAAGCAATCGTTTCTTGAAGTCCTTGATAGCCAAAAGTTGAATGAGACAATTACAAGCATTTTTTCCTTCGGCGCTTCCTGTAAACAAACTACTCGCCGAATTTTTAATCTTCCATTCTTTTTATAATAACAAATGACAAATTGTGAAATAACAGTAATGTCACATCTCAATAGCGCCATCCAGCTATTTGTAAAAAGACAAAGTATAGATACCTATATACTATATGATCAAAACTATCCGGACACCTGGCTGAAAATGACTTACAAGTTCGTGTCGCCCTCCATCGGTAATGCTGGAATTCAGAATGGTGTCGGCCAATCCTTAGCCTTGATGACAGCTTCCACACTCGCAGGCATACTTTCAATCAGGTACTGGAAGGTTTCTTGGGAAATGGCAGCCCATTCTTCACAGAATGCTGCACTGAGGAGAGGTGTCGATGTCGGTCAGTGAGGCCTGACACGAAGTTGGCTTTCCAAAGCATCCCAAAGGTTTTCAATACGATTCAGGTCAGGACTCTGTGCAGGCCAGTCCATTACAGGGATGTTACTGTCGGGTAACACTCCGCCACAGGTCGTGTATTATGTACAGGTGCTCGACCATGTCGAAAGGTGCAATCGCCATCCCCGAATTGCTTTTCAAAAGTGGGAAGTAAGCAGGTGCTTACAACATTAGTGTAGGCCTGTGCTGTGATAGTGACACGCAAAACAACAAGAGGTGCAAGCACCTTCAATGAAAAACACGACCACACCATAACACCAACGCCTCCGAATTTTACTGTTGGAACTATATACGTTGGCAGATGACGTTCACCGGGCATTCGCAATACACACACCCTGTCATCTGATCGCCACATTGTATACCGTGATTCTTCACACAACGTTTTTCCACTGTTGTTTTTCGGGGTGTCCGGATACTTTTGATCACATAGTGTATATACTGAACTGAAAGAAGCAGATACATGCTAAAATCAGAAACTAGTAATGTATACGGGTGTTACAAAAAGGTACGGCCAAACTTTCAGGAAACATTCCTCACACACAAATAAAGAAAAGATGTTATGTAGACATGTGTCCGGAAACGCTTAATTTCCATGTTAGAGCTCATTTTAGTCTCGTCAGTATGTACTGTACTTCCACGATTCACCGCCAGTTGGCCCAATTGAAGGAAGGTAATGTTGACTTCGGTGCTTGTGTTGACATGCGACTCATTACTCTACAGTACTAGCATCAAGCACATCTGTACCTAGCATCAACAGGTTAGTGTTCATCACGAACGTGGTTTTGCAGTCAGTGCAATGTTTACAAATGCGGAGTTGGCAGATGCCCATTTGATGTATGGATTAGCACGGAGCAATAGCCGTGGCGCGGTACGTTTGTATCGAGACAGATTTCCAGAACGAAGGTGTCCCGACAGGAAGACGTTCGAGGCAATTGATCGGCGTCTTAGGGAGCACGGAACATTCCAGCCTATGACTCGCGACTGGGGAAGACCTAGAACGACGAGGACACCTGCAATGGACGAGGCAATTCTTCGTGCAGTTGACGATAACCCTAATGTTAGCGTCAGAGAAGTTGCTACTCTACAAGGTAACGTTGACCACGTCGCTGTATGGAGAGTGCTACGGGAGAACCAGTTGTTTCCGTACCATGTACAGCGTGTGCAGGCACTATCAGCAGCTGATTGGCCTCCACGGGTACAATCCTCATTTCAGTGCAAATGTTCTCTTTACGGATGAGGCTTCATTGCAACGTGATCAAATAGTAAATTTTCACAATCAACATGTGTGGGCCGACGAGAATCCGCACGCAATTGTGCAATCACGTCATCAACACAGATTTTCTGTGAACGTTTGGGCAGGCATTGTTGGTGATGTCTTGATTGGGCCCCATGTTCTTCCACCTACGCTCAACGGAGCACGTTATCATGATTTCATACGGGATATTCTACCTGTGCTGCTAGAACATGTGCCTTTACAAATACGACACAACATGTGGTTCATGCACGATAGAGCTCCTGCACATTTCAGTCGAAGTGTTCGTACGCTTCTCAACAACAGATTCGGTGACCGATGGATTGATAGAGGCGGACCAATTCCATGGCCTACACGCTCTACTGACCTCAACCCTCTTGACCTTCATTTATGGGGCATTTGAAAGCTCTTGTCTACGCAACCCCGGTACCAAATGTAGAGACTCTTCGTGCTCGTATTGTGGACGGCTGTGATACAATACGCCATTCTCCAGGGCTGCATCAGCGCACCAGGGATTCCATGCGACGGAGGGTGGATGCATGTATCCTCGCTAACGGAGGACATTTTGAACATTTCCTGTAACAAAGTGTTTGACGTCACGCTGGTACGTTGTGTTGCTGTGTGTTTCCATTCCATGATTAATGTGATTTGAAGAGAAGTAATAAAATGAGCTCTAACATGGAAAGTAAGCGTTTCCGGACACATGTCCACATAACATATTTTCTTCCTTTGTGTGTGAGGAATGTTTCCTGAAAGTTTGGCCGTACCTTTCTGTAACACCCTGTATATGTTATTTGGACATCTACATCTACGTGATTACTCTGTTATTCACAATAAATTGCCTGGCAGAGGGTTCAATGAACCACCTTCAAGCAGTCTCTCTACCGTTCCACTTTCGAACGGCGCGCAGGAAAAACGAGCACTTAAATTTTTCTGTGCGAGCCCTGATTTCTCTTACTTTATTGTGGTGATCTTTTCTCCCTATGTAGGTGGGTGCCAACAGAATGTTTTCGCAATCGGAGGAGAAAACTGGTGATTGAAATTTCATGAGAAGATCCCGTCGCAACGAAAAACGCCTTTGCTTTAATGATTGCCACTCCAATTCACGTATCATGTATGTGACACTATCTCCCCTGTTTCGCGATAATAGCCCGCAGCTCGTGGTCGTGCGGTAGCGTTCTCGCTTCCCACGCCCGGGTTCCCGGGTTCGATTCCCGGCGGGGTCAGGGATTTTCTCTGCCTCGTGATGGCTGGGTGTTGTGTGATGTCCTTAGGTTAGTTAGGTTTAAGTAGTTCTAAGTTCTAGGGGACTGATGACCATAGATGTTAAGTCCCATAGCGCTCAGAGCCATTTCGCGATAATACAAAACGAGCTGCCCTTCTTTGTAATTTTTCGATGTCATTCGTCAGTGCCACCTGATGCGGATCCCACACCGCACAGCAGTACTCCAGAATAGGGCGGACAAGCGTGGTGTAAGCAGTCTCTTTAGTAGACTTGCTGCACCTTCTAAGTGTTCTGGTTTGCTCCGCCCGCAACATTATCTATGTGATCGTTCCAATTTAGGTTATTTGTAATTGTAATCCCTAGGAACTTAATTGAATTTACAGCTTTCAGATTTGTGTGACTTACCGCGTAATCGAAATTCAGCGGATTTCTTTTAGTACTCATGTGAATAACTTAACACTTTCCTTTATTCAGGGTCAATTACCACTTTTCGCACCATACAGATATATCTTACCTAAATAATTTTGCAATTCGTTTTGGTCATCTGATGACTTTACAAGACGGTAAGAAGACTTTACAAGAAGGTAAGAATAAAGAGGTAGAAAACTAAGTGAAAAACTAAAACGACTCACAGGCTGCCCAGAGTTTGGGAAATGGTCATGCTAGTTCACTACAAAATGAGTGGAACACATTAAAGAAAAACGGAAGAATGAGTTAATGCTAGAGAAACTGTGATAGTTCAAGTAAGATGTAGGGTACAGCTTCCGGTCACGTTTGATAGTGATTGGGGGAATTCTGACGAAACAACGGTACCTAATGGACATCCTGCGTCCTCGCGTGTCACCCCTCATGCAACAGTACCGTGGTGCCATTCTTGTCCGCAAATGGTACGCATTTTTATACAGTAGTAGGGGGAGTACCATGAGGAACGTCCTAAAAATCCCGACTGATTGGGGTTGAGGGTGGGGGTGGAAGAGGCAGCCTGTAAATATCACTGACTGGGTTTTTCTTTAGTCTGGAAAAGGCGGCTACTAGCGCAAATATTTCCTGGCGCAAAATTAAACTATATTACATCTTCTGCAAAAAGGGTCTCATAAATTTTCTCCCTCGGATTGATACACTATGTGATCAAAAGTATCCGGACATCTGGCTGAAAATGACTTTACAAGTTCGTGGCGCCATTCATCGATAATGCTGGAATTCAATATGGAGTTGGCCCATCCTTAGCCTCCACTCCCGCAGGCATACGTTCAGTCTGGTGCTGGAAGGTTTCTTGGGGAATGGCAGCCTATTCTTCATGGAGTTCTGTGCTGCACTGACGAGAGGTATTGATGTCGGTCGGTGAGGCCTGGCACGAAATCGACATTTCAAAACATCCCAAAGGTGTTCTATAGGATTCTGGTCAGGACTTTATGCAGGCCAATCCGTTACATGGATGTTATTGTAGTGTAACCACTCCGCGACATGCCGTGCATTATGAACAGGTGCTCGATCGTGTTGAAATATGCAATCGCCATCCCCGAATTGCTCTTCAACAGTGGGAAGCAATAAGGTGCTTAAAACATCAACGTAGGCCTGTGCTGTGATAGTGCCACGCAAAGCAACAAAGGGGGCAGCCCCTCCATGAAAAACACGACCACACCACAAAACCACCGCCTTCGAATTTTACTGTTGGCACTACACACGCTGGCAGATGAAGTTCACCGGGCATTCGCCATACATACACTCCGCCATCGGATCGCCACATTGTGTACCGTCATTCGTCACTCCACACGACGTTTTTCCACTGTTCAATTGTCCAATGTTTACGCTCCTTACACAAAGCGAGGCAACGTCTAGCATTTACCGGCGTGATGTGTGGCTTATGAGCTGCCGCTCGACCATGAAATCCAAGTTTTCACACCTCCTGCCAAACTGTCATAGTACTTGCAGTGGATGCTGATGCAGTTTGAAATTCCTGTGTGATGGTCTGGATAGATGTCTGTCTATTACACATTACGACCCTCTTCAACCGTCAGCGGTCTCTGTCAGTCAAGAGTCGAGATCGGCCTTTACGCTTTTGTGCTGTACGTGTCCCTTCACGCTTCGACTTCACTATCGCAGCGGAAACAATGGACCAAGGGATGTTTAGGAATGTGGAAATCTCGCGTACAGGCGTATGACACAAAAAATGGTTCCAATGGCTCTGAGCACTATGCGACTTAACTTCTCAGGTCATCAGTCGCCTAGAACTTAGAACTAATTAAACCTAACTAACCTAAGGACATCACACACATCCATGCCCGAGGCAGGATCCGAACCTGCGACCGTAGCGGTCGCTCGGATTCAGACTGTAGCGCCTAGAACCACACGGCCACTCCGGCCGGTGCGTATGACACAAGTGACACCTGATCACCCGACCACGTTCGAAGTCGGTGACTAATGTGATCGCTGATAGGGATTAGCTGGCAGTAGGTGGCAGCAACTAATATGAAAAACGAATGTTTTTGGGGCTGTCCGGATACTTTTGATCACGTAGTGTTGTTTCCGCGTTGCAGGGGTTAGAAATATCCCAGATTATTGAAATAGACTTTTAATGGCACAAAATTCAATGAAGATGTTAAATAAGCGCTCTATGAGTGTAATGGGATGGAAAGGCGTAGTTGGAGATTAGAAGCGTGAAGTTATGGTATGTCATATTTCTATGAGGGTATGTGAGTCGAGTGAGTGTTTGAGGTGTCAGGTGTGTTTCCTCTGGTGTATCGCAGATATATGAAATTTAGTTTTTGTAATGTGTTGTTGGAATAAACCCAAACAAATATTGCTCACCATGTCTTTCATGCGATGGTCAGTGTCAAAGGAAAGTGCCTCCCGTTACAAACAGAAGGATATTTAAAAATGGTTCAAATGGCTCTAAGCACTATGGGACTTAACACACACACACATCCATGCCCGAGGCAGGATTCGGACCTGCCACCGTAGCAGCAGCGCGGTTCCGGACTGAAGTGCCTAGAAATGCTCGGCCACAGTGGCCGGCGCAATGATACTTAAAGAGGAAGTTTACATTCTCATTCGATAGAACGATCCCCGGTTAGTTTAATGTGATATTTTTTCTTTCGATATGCATTAACAGCGACTGTAAAACAGGAAGAATAATCAGTATTCTAGCAGCGAATCGTGTGGAGCCGTGGCTCGCGTTGACTGTTATCGCCACGCAGCAGCGCTGCTCATTAGCTGTTTGAGTACTGTGGTTATTCCTCGTGTTTTCTTGACCCTGTTGATACAGATAGATTAAAAGAATCACGATCCAGACTAATTTGGGACCACTCCAGTAAAATTACGCTTTAAAAACCTTTTTATTTACAACGGGAAACAAACTGACGCTTCCTGTCGGCACTGCACTTCGCATCAAAGACATGATGAGAATAGTATTTTCTTCGGCACTGAGAAAACGAAGTTGCATATATCCGCTAAAACTCCAGTGGAAATACGCCTGACGACTCTTAAAACGGACAATAATACAAACAAGTGTGTCTTAAGTGAAGTAGAAAATGAGAGGGCTGGCAGAGTGGGCCGTAGCAAGAGTATTTCACATGGCAACTCATATCCGCAGCCCTAAGCGTACGGCGCTAGGCGTCGTTGAACAGTATCGCAGCGCCGCCGAGAGGGTGGGCACACAAACTGCCATCCGAGCCGCAACGGTAGCAGGTCTTCAGGGGAACGATTTAATACACAACTGGCCATTAAAATTGCTACACCACGAAGATGACGTGCTACAGACGCGAAATTTAACCGACAGGAAGAAGATGCTGTGATATGCAATTGATAAGCTTTTCAGAGCATTCACGCAAGCTTGGCGCCGGTGGCGATACCAACAATGTGCTGACATGAGGAAAGTTTCCAACCGATTTCTCATACACAAACAGCAGTTGACCGGCGTTGCCTGGTGAAACGTTGTTGTGAAGCCTCGTGTAAGGAGGAGAAATGCGTACCATCACGTTTCCGACTTTGTTCAAGGTCGGATTGTAGCCTATCGCGATTGCGGTTTATCGTATCGCGACATTGCTGCTCGCGTTGATCGAGATCCAATGACTGTTAGCAGAATATGGAATCGATGGTTTCAGGAGTGTAATACGGAACGCCGTGCTGGATCCCAACGGCCTCGTATCACTAGCAGTCGAGATGACAGGCATCTTATCCGCATGGCTGTAACGGATCGTGCAGCCACGTCTCGAGACCTGAGTCAACAGATGGGGATATTTCCAAGGCAACAACCATCTGCACGAACAGTTCGACGACGTTTGCAGCAGCATGGACTATTCGGTTCAGAGACAATGGCTGCGGTTACCCTTGACGCTGTATCCCAGACAGGAGCGCCTGCGATGGTGTACTCAACGACGAACCTGGGTGCAAGAATGGCAAAATGTCATTTTTTCGGATGAATCCAGGTTCTGCTTACAGCATCATGATGGTCGCATTCGTGTTTGGCGACATCGCAGTGAACGTACATTAGAAGCATGTATTCGTCATCGCTATACTGGTGTATCACGCGGCGTGATGGTATGGGGTGCAATTGGTTACACGTCTCGGTCACCTCTTGTTCGCATTGACGGAAATTGAACAGTGGACGTTACATTTCAGATGTGTTACGACCCGTGGCTCTACCCTTTATTCGATCCCTGCGAAACCCTACATTTCAACAGGATAATGCATGACCGCATGTTGCTGGTCCTGTACGGGCCTTTCTGGATACAGAAAATGTTCGACTGCTGCCCTGGCCAGCACATTCTCCAGATCTCTCACCAACTGAAAACGTCTGGTCAATGGCGGCCGAGCAACTGGCTCGTCACAATACGGCAGTCACTACTCTTGATGAACTGTGGTATCGTGTTGAAGCTGCATGGGCAGCTGTACCTGTACACTCCATCCAAGCTCTGTTTGACTCAATGCCCAGGCGTATCAAGGCCGTTATCACGGCCAGAGGTGGTTGTTCTGGGTACTGATCTTCTTAGGATCTATGCACCTAAACTGCGTGAAAATGTAATCACATGTCAGTTCTAGTATAATACATTTGTCGAATGAATACCCGTATATCATCTGCATTTCTTCTTGGTGTAACAATTTTAATGGCCAGTAGTGTACGTCTGGCGGCTCTGAAAACGGACAATAGTATAAACAAGTGTATCTGAAGTGAAATAGAAAATGAGCGGGCTGGTAGAATGGGCCATAACAAGCGTATTTCACATGGCAACGCATATCTGCAGCCCAATGTGTACGGTGCTAGGCGTCGTTGAATAGTATCGCGCTGCCAAGAGGGTAGATACACAATCTGCCATCCGAGCCGTCATGATAGCAGATCTTCGGGGGAACGATTTATTACATTTGTGACATTGAGGTAAATGAGACGTCGGGTTGACGCTTTATGACCTTTATTTGCAAACGATATAGTCGAAATAGTTATGGATGTACCACACGAGACAATACTACAAGTTTTCCTCTTCTTACTAGGATGTGAACGCGTTGCTTTTGGCTGTGCAAATGCCTGCTTGACAGGTATTGCATAGAAGGCAACCTGTGCGCGATGCGGAGTCTGGTTCGCCCTACGTCATTTCGTCATCATACGGGGATACACTTGTGTTCGTTACTGTGTGGAGGTGACAAGAAGTGGAGCGCTATTCCTGGGAGGAAAGGGCAGACATGCTCTGTGCTTAAAGGGCAGCGGATGGAAATGTCACGCTGTCCAATGTTTGTCGTTTCGGCGGTTTCCGAATTGTCCAGAGCCGGACCCACGCACGTTTACTGCCACCCATAGGTCCCTACAAGAGAGAGGTTCACTTGAGGCACGTTTTCCGTTGACACTATCGGGAAACACACCCTCATCAAGTTTGCAGCGTGATCCACGGGAAATAGGTGTAAGGCATTCCACAATTTGGGGTGTGTGGCATGAAGATGATTTGCACTCGTACTGCCTTCAGAAGGTTGACGACCTTAACTCATAGGATTTTCCAAGTCGAACTGAATTCTGCCAGAGGTTTTTGCAAAGGTGTGCCATTAAACCGCACTTACCGAACCGTGTACTTTTTATGGGTAAGGAATGCTTTCCACGAAAGGATATGTTCAACAGCCACAGTCAACACGTGTGAACAAGGGAAAATCTGCACACCGCCCTTGTTCGTGGTCACCAAGATCGCTTCGCTGTCATCATTTGGGCCGCCTTGTTAGCCGATAGTCTGGTCGGTCCATACATGTTCCCCGACGACTGAACGCAAATAGATACATAACCTTTTGACGAGAAACTCTGCCAGAGTTGTTGGAACATGTTACGCTCAACGTGCGACAGTGGATGTGGTACCAACACGATGGTGCACCTACGCACACCGCAAATGGAGTGTGAATGTATTTGGATGAACCCTTTGGTGAGAATTGGATTGTGCGCGTTGTGCTGGTGGCATGGATTGCACGTTCCCCAGACTGGACGGTCACTGATTTTTTCTTCAGGGACCACCTGAAATCTGTTGTCTACGAAACACCCACTGGGACTGATGAAGAGCTGACAGCGCTCATTATGGCAGCCCCCTAACGCAGTTTCCATTTTGTCAGGAGTGTCTGAAAGAGTCACTCCAGCGTCGTCGCACGGCACGCATTCAACCAGGAGAGCGTAATTTCGAGCACTTTGTGTAACTGTCTTCAAATAAAGATTATAAAACTTCACCCCTACTTCTCATTTACCTTGATGCCACGAATAAATAGAAAAACCGAGCGAGGTGGGGCAGTGGTTAGCAAACTGGACTCGCATTCGGGAAGACGACGGTTCAAACTCGCGTTCGGCTATCCTCATTTATGTTTTTCGGTGATTTCCTAAACCGCTTCAGGCAAGTTCCGGGATGGTTTCTTTGAAAGGGCACGGTCAATTTCCTTCCCATCCTCCCTAATCCGATGAGACCGATAACCTCGCTGTTTGGTCCCCTCCCCCAAATCAACCAGCCAACCTACATTAAAAACGTTGCCCTGCAGAGCTGCTACCATGACGGCTCGGATGCCATGTTGTGTACCCTCTTGGCGGCGCGCAACGTTGGTCAACGACACCTAGCGCCGTACGCTAGGGGATGCGGACATGGGTTGCTATGTGAAATATGCTTGTTACGAGTGATTTGAAAATTCATGTTACACACTTCTAGAGGTTTCAGAGGGGACTTAGAAGATAAGGTTTTCATAGGAACGCATGGCCGAAAATGGTTCGTTTTCATCCTACAAGGAAACAAGCTGTAAAGGTTTAACTCCTATTTACTGTGATATTACGGGTACAATAGTTGTTCGGTGAGACGACCACGAAGTTCGGTGCATACAGTGTATCTGCGCAGCAACTTCGCGTAAACTCTGTCCAGCATACATGGTGTATGTTAGCCATGATCCGTGCGACGAGACCTTCCACCTAATGAACGGGATCTCATAAGCAAGACTCTGTTGTCCCACAAGAAAAAGTCCAAAGAGGTAAAATCTGGGGTTATTGGGGGGTCGAGCATGTGGTACACCTCGACCGGTTCAATTGTCCCTGTAGACTATTTTCAGATGCTTTCGGACGCGAACTGCAACATGTAATGCCGCGTCACCATGCTGGAATCACAATTCGTGCGGAATGTCCACTGGCACATCCTCCAAAACCTCCGCCAGCACTTGTTGCAGGAACATCAAGTACCTGGCACCTGCTAAATGGGGAGAAAGGATGTACGGCCGAATCACACGACCATGGCAGGTAGCTGCCCAGTCATTGATGCTGGAGGTTTACTGGAATCTTCGTGTACACGTGGTTTTGGGGGTTTTCTAGACCCCAAATGTAGCTCTTTAACGCGTTCAAAACACCTTCCCTTTCAAAATGCGCTTCGTCGGTGAGCAAAATTCGCCTTGGAAACTAAGTAAAATCCATACAACGGTGTAAAAACCAAGTACAGAAAGAGACACATGGCATAAAATCCGCCGGGAGCATGGCGTGTACCTTCTGAGGGTGATATGGATGGTATTGCTCCTAAATGCAGAACACACCAGACACACGAATGAGACACATGCAAGTCAGATGCAATGGCTCGAATACTCTTCGATAGGTTCTCTTCAACTTGACGAAGCGCTTCCGCTTCAAGTACGACAATGCGCCGCCTTCTGGAACACCACTGTTTGTTCTATCGCTTGTGAATTTCCCATTTTCCTGCAGTCGTTGTTCTATTCTGGCAAACATGAGATGAGATGGAGTCACACGACCTCGAAAGTGCTCGTGGTATAATTGCTGAGGTTCTATTCGATTACGAAGAGCTACACTGTAAATTAACAACATGCAGGTGTGCTCTGCGAACGTGTACTCCAGCATCCTGTTACTGCAGTAGTAGTCACCTTAATGTCAACCGACGCATCGGCAGAAAGCATGAAAACAAGACAGGTGGAAACAGAGGGCATCACGTGACATCGCGTCATCGTACCATTCATGAACGTGGGTAGCCTACTGTTACAGGCGAACTACGTAAGAAACATCTAGTGCGCGAATGACTACTCCTTGTTTTCCATGTAAACTGGAAACGAACCGTTTCCGGACATGGGGTCCTATGTAAAACCTGATCTTTTAAGTCCCATCTACAACCGTATCTGTATGTGTGTGTGTGTGTGTGTGTGAGTGAGAGAGAGAGAGAGAGAGAGAGAGAGAGAGAGAGAGTTTTTATACTTATTACTTGTATTTGTAGTTCCTTCATTATACTTATTACTTGCATTTAAAGTTCTTTCCAGCAACTACACAATGTTGTTGTAACTCCTGATTTGAGGTATCGAATTGGCATGCGTCGTTTACGGCTGATACAATACCACAAAGAACATACTTGCATAGCGCACAGCCAGAGTCAACTAACACACTGAGTGATATTTTGCGGTGTTCAGCGATAGGTCGCCTCGCCAACACTGTGTCTCTTTGCGACCTGGTGATAGGTGACAGGAAGAAACGATTCTCGACACCCACACCTCTCCAACTGTTTGTGACGGCTGCGACCTATCGACTGAGTTGAGTTACAAATAGCAAAAATTTGTACGTTTATTTAAATAGTAATTCTTGAAATACATAACAAATCACAATAACTTGAACAGATCGCTCCTTAGACAATATCAATAAAGAACGTCTCTTTCTCGATAATTAACTTGAACTCAAGCGACCAACAGCTTTAACACTTACAGTTACACCACAAAAGTCTCGAAGCAGAAATAAGGTCAATCACATCAACTGTAAAATCAAGACTCACAAGCAATTTAAAAAAAGATTTTCAGAATCTGAAAGCAACTTGACGACTGTTGAAACACCATCCTAAAAAACCAGAAGATTTTTAAACTAACACAATGTTAAAAATCAAACATTTAAGAGAGCCAGTTCCCTTTGATGATGAAATCTTCCTCAAACCTGGCTACTATTAAATATCCACCTATTTTCATTACATACGCGGAGTGGCTGAATAATTAATCATCATCCATGCTTATAGTTCACATCAAAATCAGCCATTACTCAAAGGTTTAGATGTAACAGTTCACTGTTAGACACAAGACACCACAACATATTGACACCACGTCAACTTAATTTTCGCCTCTTTTGTATCGCTAACATCTTACATATTTCAGAGATATCACCCAAAGCCATAAGGTTTATAACAGCACGTAATAATTTCAGAGGAAAGGAATGAGGAGGTTCTTCGCAGAATCGGAGAGGAAAGGAATATGTGGAGAGCACTGACAAGGAGAAGGGACAGGGTGATAGGACATATGTTAAAACACGAGGAAATGATTTCCATGGTGCTAGAGAGAGCTGTAGAGAGCAAAAATTGTAGAGGAAGACAGAGACTGGAATACATCCAGCTAATAATTGAGGACGTAGTTTGCAAGTGCTACTCTGTGGTGGAGAGATTGGCACAGGAGAGGAATTCGTGGCAGGCTGCATCAAACCAATCAGAAGACTAATGACTCAAAAAAAAAATTCAAATCAGTACCCTCTGGCCGCTGAGAAAATATTCATAAATCAGTTTAGACAACAGCTGATGCCGAATAGTTGCACTCATTGACATGCAACGAAACATTCATTCACTGTGGCATGTAACCAGATTACATCTAAACAGCAAGTTACAAAAGATTCAAGCGAACTAAAGTAGTTCAGTCACTTCGGCTAAGCGAGGGCAGAATAAATTCAATCATCAGCTTACGGCGCCTGATCGCAAATTTGTCTTCCGAGCTCATGCTTAACACATTTACTCGTGGGTCACACATTACTGTATCGTGACTAAAACGTCAAAATTCTCAACCATATCTGCACATTCAACACCAGCGAGGGACACATCCCACAACGCCATGTGTTTATCCTCTGCCTGATATTACATGGGGCTGCTTCAGCTGCTAACGCCCGTCACCTCAATCGCCCCACAGTCACCCGCCCTGAACTCGATTCACAACACGGCTCGTGGCCGTGATCTGTTTCGCCAGAGGGGCCATACACCATCTCTGCAAAGCGACTCATGGACCCATAGTGGTGGCAGTCTTGTTACGTAAACAACAAATGGCAGTGCGATTCTTGGTGCAGCTGGAATCATGGTCTGTGGAGCTGCTGGATATGACAGCTGGAATCAGTTACTAATTATGGAGCTGAGTTCGAATGCTCACCAGTATGTGGCGGGAATGGTGAACCTTGTTGTGATTATCTTCACGGTCAAGTTACCAAATGGCATATTCCAACAGAATAAAGCAAGATTCGACTTTAAAGGTCATATCGAAACCTAAGACCTCCTTAAGAAATGTCCAGTCCCCTGATCTGTCATTGTTAAGGCATGTTTTCAATGCAATGGAATGCCAATGATAGAGGTATACAATAACATTTGTTTATATTTCAGTACCTTTTAAGATTTATTCGCAAAGAAATAGGATAAGGAACTGCTAAGGAATGACGGTATGCACTTGAAGTTCCCTAAGGCTATAGATACAGCAATAAGGAAAAGCTCAGTGGGTAGTACAGTTGGAGGGGAATGGGCGTCTCTAAAAAGGGCGGTCACAGAAGTTGGAAAGAAAAACATAGGTACAAAAAAGGTAATGGCGAAGAACCCATGAGTAACAAAAAAAAAAAAAAAAAAATTACTGCATTTGATCGATGAAAGAAGGAAGTACAAAAATGTTCAGAGAAATTCGGGAATACAGAAATACAAGTCGCTGAGATATGAAATAAATAGGAAGTGCAGGGAAGCTAAAAAGAAATGGCTGCATGAAAAGTGTGAAGAAATCGAAAAGGAAATTATTGCCAAAAGGACTGACTGCATGTAGGAAAGTCAAAACAATCTTCGGTGAAATTAAAAGCAGCGGTGGTAATATTACAGAGTGCAATGGAAATTCCAGTGTTAAATGCAAAGGAGAGAACGGATACGTGGAAAGAATATATTGAAGGCCACTATGAGGGGAAGATTTGTTTGATGTGATAGAAGAAGAAATAGGAGTCGATTTAGAACAGATAGGGGATTCAGTATTAGAATCAGAATTTAGAAAAGATTTGGAGGACTTAAGATAAAATAAGGCAGAAGGGATAGATAACATTCCATCAGAATTTCTAACATCAATGGGATGGTGCCAACAAAACGCTATTCACGTTGATGTGTAGAATGTATGAGTCTGGCGCCGTACCACCTGACTTTCGGAAAAATATCATCTACACAATTCCGAAAACTGCAAGAGCTCAAAAGTGCGAGAATTATCGCACATGAGCTTAACAGCTCATTCATCTAAGTTGCTGAAAAGAATAATATGCAGAAGAAGGGAAAAGAAAATTGAGGATGTGTTATATAAGAATCAGTTTGGCCTTAGAAAAGGCAAAGGCACTAGAGAGGCAATTCTGACGTTTCGGTTGATAATGGAAACAATACTAAAGAAAAATCAAGACATATTCATAGCATTTATCGACCTGGAAAAAGCATTCGACAGTGTAAAATGGTGCAATGTGTTCGGAATTCTGAGAAAAATAGGAGTGCAGTATAGGAATAGTACACAATATGTACAAGAGCCAAGTGGAACTAATAAGACTGGACGACCAAGAACAAATTGCTCGGATTAAAAAGGGCATAAGACAGGGATGTAGTCTCTCGTTCCTACTGTTCGATCCCTACATCGAAGAAGCAATGATGGAAATAAAAGGAAGGTTCAGGAGAGGGATTAAAATTCATGGTGGAAAGGATATCAGTGATACTGTTCGCTAATGACATTGCTATCCTCACTGAAAGCGAAGAAGAATTACATGATCTTCTGAATATGGACTGAGAGTAAATCGAAGAAAGGCGGAAGTAATGAGAAGTAGCAAAAATAAGAGCAGTGGGAGATCTAACATCAGGACTGGTGCTCACGACGTAGATGAAATTAAGGAATTCTGGTATATAGGCAGCTAAAAAACCAGTTGCGGTCGTAGCAAGCAGGACATCAAAAGCAGACGAGCACTGGCAAAAAGGGTATTCCGAGCCAATTGAAGTCTACTAGCATCAAACTCAGGCCTTAATTTGAGGAAGAAACTTCTGAGAATGTACCTTTGTAGCACATTATTGTGTGGTAGTGAAACATGGACAGTTGGGACACCTGAACAGAAAAGAGCTGAAACATTTGAGATGTGATGCTACAGACGAATGTTGAAAATTACGTGGACTGATAAGGTAGGGAATGAGGAGGTTCTCCACAAAATCTGAGAGCAAAGGGATATGTGGAAAACACTGACAAGGATAAGGGACAGTTTGGAAGGACATCTGTTAAGACATCACGGAATAACTTTCATGGTACTAGAGGGAACAGTAGAAGGTAAAAATTGTAGAAGAAGACACAGATTGGAATACATCCAGTAAATAATTGAGGATGTAGGTTGCAAGTGCTACTCTGAGATGGAGGTTTGGCACAGGAGAGGAATTCGTGTTGGGCAGCATCAAACGTCAGAATACTGAGGACCCACAAAAATGATATTTGTCCTACATTGTACACATGCCCTCCAACTTTTATATGCACGTTGGTACAGTTCAAAGTGGGCACCATTTGTAGCTCCATAGGTGTCGAAACAGTACACCACTCCGCCGGCCGCGGCGGCCGAGCGGCTCTAGGCGTTTCAGTCCGGAATCGCGCGACTGCTATGGTCGCAAGTTCGAATCCTGCCTCGGGCATGGATGTGTGTGATGTCCTTAGGTTAGTTAGGTTTAAGTAGTTCTAAGTTCTAGGGGACTGATGACCTCAGATGTTAAGTCCCATAGAGCTCAGAGCCATTTGAACCATTTAGTACTCCAGTCCTTGACACATGTTCATAAGCATGACAGGTGTTACCACCTTTACTGTGGCGCAGATCCGTTGTCTCATATCTGCTGGATCTCCCCTTGGTATGTTAATAATGTCTCTGAAAAACCCCAGGCACTGAAATCAGTGGTGTCGGATCAGGAGACTGAAGGGACCAGGCAATGCGATTTCCTTCCGATTCAATGCTGATGAAAAGTCTCATAGAATTGTGGTAACATCCCCATGATAGTGGAATAGGGCACCATCCTGCTGGAATATGACGTCAGGAGGCATCTGTGGAACTATATTGTTCGTCAACACATCAAGATGTGGTGCCCAGTCACTGGTGTGTGTGTGTGTGTGTGTGTGTGTGTGTGTGTGTGTGTGTGTGTGTATGTGCGCCATGCAACTCGCCACTTTTTATGAAATGGTGAGGATCATACACTCCTGGAAATGGAAAAAAGAACACATTGACACCGGTGTGTCAGACCCACCATACTTGCTCCGGACACTGCGAGAGGGCTGTACAAGCAATGATCACACGCACGGCACAGCGGACACACCAGGAACCGCGGTGTTGGCCGTCGAATGGCGCTAGCTGCGCAGCATTTGTGCACCGCCGCCGTCAGTGTCAGCCAGTTTGCCGTGCCATACGGAGCTCCATCGCAGTCTTTAACACTGGTAGCATGCCGCGACAGCGTGGACGTGAACCGTATGTGCAGTTGACGGACTTTGAGCGAGGGCGTATAATGGGCATGCGGGAGGCCGGGTGGACGTACCGCCGAATTGCTCAACACGTGGGGCGTGAGGTCTCCACAGTACATCGATGTTGTCGCCAGTGGTCGGCGGAAGGTGCACGCGCCCGTCGACCTGGGACCGGACCGCAGCGACGCACGGATGCACGCCAAGACCGTAGGATCCTACGCAGTGCCGTAGGGGACCGCACCGCCACTTCCCAGCAAACTAGGGACACTGTTGCTCCTGGGGTATCGGCGAGGACCATTCGCAACCGTCTCCATGAAGCTGGGCTACGGTCCCGCAAACCGTTAGGCCGTCTTCCGCTCACGCCCCAACATCGTGCAGCCCGCCTCCAGTGGTGTCGCGACAGGCGTGAATGGAGACGTGTCGTCTTCAGCGATGAGAGTCGCTTCTGCCTTGGTGCCAATGATGGTCGTATGCGTGTTTGGCGCCGTGCAGGTGAGCGCCACAATCAGGACTGCATACGACCGAGGCACACAGGGCCAATACCCGGCATCATGGTGTGGGGAGCGATCTCCTACACTGGCCGTACACCACTGGTGATCGTCGAGGGGACACTGAATAGTGCATGGTACATCCAAACCGTCATCGAACCCATCGTTCTACCATTCCTAGACCGGCAAGGGAACTTGCTGTTCCAACAGGACAATGCACGTCCGCATGTATCCCGTGCCACCCAACGTGCTCTAGAAGGTGTAAGTCAACTACCCTGGCCAGCAAGATCTCCGGATCTGTCCCCCATTGAGCATGTTTGGGACTGGATGAAGCGTCGTCACACGCGGTCTGCTCGTCCAGCACGAACGCTGGTCCAACTGAGGCGCCAGGTGGAAATGGCATGGCAAGCCGTTCCACAGGACTACATCCAGCATCTCTACGATCGTCTCCATGGGAGAATAGCAGCCTGCATTGCTGCGAAAGGTGGATATACACTGTACTAGTGCCGACATTGTGCATGCTCTGTTGCCTGTGTCTATGTGCCTGTGGTTCTGTCAGTGTGATCATGTGATGTATCTGACCCCAGGAATGTGTCAATAAAGTTTCCCCTTCCTGGGACAATGAATTCACGGTGTTCTTATTTCAATTTCCAGGAGTGTATCTTGGAGAGAGTCTATATCGATTGCGTATTTACCCAACAACACAAAATGTCTAATTCTTTCGTACAAGGATTTGTTTGTGTATACCTGAAGCCCAGACATCCTTTACTTTCACACCAGACTCCAGCCAGCTAGCTTCATTAACAGAAACAGTATGTGTTTCAGGTATGGGAAGTTCCTCAAGATGGCATTCGAAAGCTGTTTGCTTCCAGGTCACAAAGAATATAACCAATTTTTCTGCCAGTGATGGTCAAATTTCATGTGGATGTTAGTGATAGACGTCCATTCTGGATGAAATGAGGATATGAAGCAATGTTACTGATGAAAGTGTCGCTAAAGCAGAGTTACTAAACACAGTTTTCCGAAATTCCTTCACCAAAGAACAGAGAGTAAATATTCCAGAATTCGAATCAAGAATAACTGCCTAATATGAGGACGTAGATATTCTCGGTGTAGTGAAGCAGCTTGAATCACACAATAAAGGCCCCAGATCCAAATTGTATACCAGTTAGGTTGTTTTCAGATTATGCTGGTACAATAGCTCCATATTTAACAATCTTAGATCATACAACTGCTCGTTAGTCGAAAGATCTGCAGCTAAAAACTGTAAATTTGCACAGGTCGCACTAATGCTCGAGAAAGGAAATAGGTGCAGTCTACTGAATTACTGACCCCTATCACTAACGTCGACTTGCATTAGGATTTTGGAACGTGTACTGTGTTTTAACAATATGAATTACCTCGAAGAAACGATTTATTGACAAATAGCCAAGGCGGATCCAGAAAATATCATTCTTGTGAAACGCAACTAGTTCTTCATTCTCACGAAGTAATGAGTGCTACCGACATGGGATCTCAAAATGGTTCCATTTTTTTTTATTTCCAGAAGACTTATGACACCATTCCTCAGAAGTGACTTCTAAGCAAATTGCATGGCTACAGAATATCTTCTCAATTGTGAGACTAGATTCATGATTTCCTGTCAGAAAGTTCACAGTTCGTAGCAGTTAACAGAAAGTCAGCCGGCCGGAGTGGCCGAGCGGTTAAAGGCGCTACAGTCTGGAACCGCACGACCGCTACGATCGCAGGTTCGAATCCTGCCTCGAGCATGGATGTGTGTGATGTCCTTAGGTTAGTTAGGTTTAAGTAGTTCTAAGTTCTAGGGGACTTATGACCACAGCAGTTGAGTCCGATAGTGCTCAGAGCCATTTTGAACAGAAAGTCATCGAGTAAGACAGACATGATATCCGGCATTCCCCAAGCAAGTGTTATAGGCCCTCTGCTGTTCCTGATCTAGGCAAACGATTCTAGAGACAATCTGAGCAGCGTGTTTAGACATTCGCATATGATACTGTCATTTACCGTCTTGTAAAGTCATCAGATGATCAAAAGCAATTGCAAAATAATTTAGACAAGATATCTGTAATCTGCGAAAAGTTGCAATTGACTCCAAATAACGAAAAGTGGGAAGTCATCCACATGACTATAAGGTATCCGCTAAATTTCGGTTATACGGTAAATCACACAAATCTAAGGGCTATAAATTGAGCTAAGTAATTACGGATTACTGTTACGAACAACTTAAATTAGAACTATCATGTAGCTAGTGTTGCAGGGAAAGCGAAGCAAAAATTACAATTTCTTTGCGGAATTCTTAGAAAGAAACTGCAACAGGTTTACTAAAGAGACTGGCACACTATGCTTGTGCGTCCTCCTTCGGTGTATTGCTGCGCGGTGTGGGATCCGCATCGGATAGAAATGACGGAGGACAAGCAAGAGCTGCTCATTTTGTATTATTGCGAAATAGGGGAGAAACTGCCACGGATATGCTGAGAGAATTGGGATGGCAATCATTAAAACAGGCGTTTTCCGTTGCAGCAGGATTTCGTCATGAAATTTCACTCACCAACTTTCTCCAAAAGAAAAATATTTTGTTGGCACCGAAGAGCACAGGGAGAAATGATCGTCATAATAAAAGAGAGAGCACAGTTTGCACTTATGAAAGATTTAAGTGTTCCTTCTTCCCGTGCGCTGTCATGGATCGACAGGGAACTAACTAGTAGGTCGTTCGATGATTCCTCTGCCAGGCACTTAACTGTGCATTGCAGAGTAATCATATGGATATAGATGTTAATAGCTGTTATGCGATGAAAGTGTCTATAATTCTTCTTAAGTATCAGACTAGTGTTTCGTCGCGTAACACCCTCTATTAGTCAAATGTTATTATTAAATAATTGCTGTTAAACAACATGACGTTGTCTCCTAGGTTACTTGTCATCACTCCTGTCTTTGATTTATGATGGTTTTGCAAAACTTGGAGCTGAGCAGCTTGTCCTTACCATTTACCAGCCATACTATTTTTTTATACTTTGAACTTTCATCATTTCCAGCCAGGAGGTATATATCTGTCAAACTTTTCCCCTTCCACTTCACTCATGTACTGTCATCATCTTTCACTTTTCGTTAATAATGCGTGTATATTTGAAATATTAGCTGACATCGTGGCATTCACCTTAATCTCTTTAGGAAACCGAAAGTCTGGACAGCTTAAGAAGATCTGAACCGTACTCCACATGAACCTTTCTTCTTCTTCTTCTTCCTTCTCTTTACACTGCACTATGTTACGAAATGAATAGGTATTACAAAGTTATCGTAACAATTGTAGTTGACTCCGCACTGGAATGAACAATTTCAAAGAAAATTGTTGTAGCAGACAATATTTGGAATATACGCTGCAGACAATTGGATGTTAGTTGTCGTAGTCATCGATTAATAGTTTGGTACAAGGTACTTAGAACTGGTGAATTGGATAAGCAGCATTAAAAGATCAATAACTACAAAAAGTTTCGACAATTTTAAAGCTTATTTTGTGTAGTTTCAAAACATGTCACGCATGATGACCATCGTCACTTGGATATTGTCATACGCACGGCGGGTAATAAACGACGGCACGCTTGTTTACTATACGACAAACGTGCGCAAGCTTGGAGCCAAGCCCATCACCTCTCGTTGCGTCATGCCAGCCGACAGATGAGTAACGTGATGAGAAACTTCCCGGCAGCGCCGCCAGGGTCGCGGTTGCTCTGCCGCGCTCGCCAGTCGACCTAGCGACATGGCCACAGGCGGCAGTGCGAGAGCGGGTAAGTGCTGCCAACTGCGACAGCTTCGCGCGCCGCTCTGTTTGAATCAGTCGTGTGACTTCACTGTCGTCAGTGCTGAAGTACCAGTGCTATGGTGGTGTTACAATGCGACTAGGATTATGCCTTGTTCTACACGATTGTCGTACACATGTGTAGATAAAAGTTGCAAAGCTGTCGTCGTGTGAAAGATGACAGTGTACACAATACCAGCTACAAATATTAGCCAACATCTCCTTTTTGTGTGACAGCGGTATACAAAAATAGGTTTACGACAGACCATCTAGCTATTTCTTGGTTTTATATTAATAGATTTGTCATCCCGAAATAAGTGTGCGTACTACAGCGAGTCTGATTTGATGTATAACTAATTTGTGAGAGACTTTGCAAGTGACGCTCACCATTGACAACTGCAAAAAATCGCCAGAAATTGAAATTGCAAGCCTAAATAAGCAAAATAAATTAATTAAATAAACAAAAATGACGACCTACAAAAAAGAACAATTGTCGCTAATTGTTTCCAGTTCTTTGCACAACGGAGAACTACGGCTTGATATTAATTCGGAAATGGTTAACGCTATTAATAAGAACTTAAAAATTTGTTTGTTGGTATTACATTAAAATGTGCCGCTTGAGTACTTACAAGAAATTACGAGCGGAGTTTGATTTATAGTTATAAGAAATTACGAACGGATTTTGATTTCTAATTATAACACTTAAGTACAATACCGATACGTACCGTCGCCCTTTAAAAACTAGTCACATGTGCAAAAGTAATTATCTTATTAATAAGATAAGCTTTGTTAAATTCTTTCATACATGCAAAATAGATGTAGAATAGATTACTAATTTCCTTGTCGCTAATAGATTCTCAAACTGTGGTTCGCGGCCTTTGTAATCGGAATTCCTTGTGGTCGTTTAGCAGCATTAAGGGTTACGTCTCGTTACAATTATCGCTAGGGTTCGAAGAGGCGGGGAGGATGCTTCATTTGTGACGAGTCATCGGTGTCAGACTCTTTCGGATCTCTAGACAGTGTACTACTGCTCGGTGATGTATACAAAACCTCTGCACAAAATATGCCATTGATGTCATACAAGAAACATATCAAACCTCCTGGAAATCACATTAAAAATGTTTTTCTGTCTGTGGTATGTCGTTATTTTTCGCGTACTCTTAAACGTTATTGCGGACAATATCATCTTCACAATTACAACTATCGTCATCTCATACTTGATTGCCAGCTATTTTGAAGTTGTTACGAATATTTTAAAACGCCACTTTTTTCTGCGGAATCCCATGTCACAGACAAATTAAACATGTTGCATCCGAAATGTTTTTCTTGGGTGAAACTGTGCGCAAGCTATTAACAACCTGTGTGTTGTGATATCACTTCCAGTGCAGCAGTCGAACCAAGTGAAAAATTACAACCAGGCAATTCGTATATGAATCTGTAACACATTTACTTTAAGAAAGGATACTGTAAAGCTTGCACACTACTGTTGCCAACGACGAAGCATTAAAAGGACAAACATTTAAAAATCAATAACGTCCTCTAATTCTATGTAATTATTTTATAGAAGAACTGTTTAGCTTATCAATGATATTCCCTGAAATCATTCATTCACATATTATTGTAAGGCTAATTTTTACGGTTTCACCTACAGGACGTATCTCGCTCTTTAAAACATGATGATATGTTCCTATAGCCTTTCAACGGCTTTATGGTTGCGAGTCACATAAGAAACACCTGCAATTGTCGTGATTTATTTAGCAACACTTTGCTAACAAATTCGAACTACGTGTAGCTTTCATTTTTTTTCTCCAGTGGATTTTATGTTTATTCATGTGGAAGCACTTCCTACCATACAACACACTTATGTGCCATACAATATAAATCGCTTTTTTCACGAAGTTTAAAATAAATGGCTTCCATTAACTTCAAATGTTAAAGATACATAGTTACTCTCACGCAAAATATCTTCCCAAAAATGGCGAGAAGACTCTGCGTTCAAATACCGTGGCAGCAAGTTGCAGACAAGCGGCAGTTCGCCCGAAAGTTCATGGAACAGAATAGCTTCTCATGTGCATGACTGACTTGAAAAAATTTGTGACCGATAGAAGCCTGAATCTGTTAGTGGACGGGGAATGTTAAACAGAAACAAAACTGACATACCGTAATACCAAGGAAAATCTTCGAGGGGGCTCTATTGTCCACAGAAAAACACATCACTAGATGGCTGAGCGAATGTAGAATGATGTAATAATTCATCATTGTGAACCAAATGACAATTATCTTTTAATATGAAAGAAATCCATGTTAATTTTGCAGAAATAACCCGACAGTGTCAGATTACGTCAGTGGTGAACTTCTGGGGGCGGTAGAATCTCTTAAATATGTAGGACTAACATTACGAAACTGAACGAACCAATAGAATCAGTGCAGTAGCAGGAAAGGCTAATGGAGAACTTGTTGGTAGAAATTTGCATAATGAAGAAGGCTGTTAAGCTATTGCATACAACATTCTAGTGCGACCTGCTCTAAGAGAAAAAAACAAGAAGATTAAATGTCCCGACTAGATAACTGCAGACGTAGTACAAGCTATGATTGGAGAAGGGCCGAGGAAGGAAGAACGGTGGCCATATTTAACGAATAATCCTAGCACTAGCCTGTCACGTTTAGGGAAACTTTGGAAAACCTAATCCGACAGGACAGGATTTGATCCCTTTTCCTCCCAAATACTAATTCACTGTCTTAAATACTGCTCGTTCTCACTCCTCTGCAAGAGTTCTCGGACCCGTCTAATGTCGGTTTGAATATAGTCGTCGGAAGAATTCAGAGACCCACAACTCGGATAGTAATAGGACACTTTTTAACACCACTCCAATCAGTATATTAGTCCAGTACTCAACTGTGGCGCTACCAGGGTGAACAATGTGATTGAAAGAAACTGCAATAAGAAATTAAATTACAGTAGTGTTCCTGACAATCACATAATTTGAACCTGTTTACAATCGACTCATCAACAAATATCTTGATTGTTTGTCGGCGTGTTGTAGTAGATGCGAAGTCATGTATTGCGTACTTGTTCCATCGGCTGGAACTTTGACCTGTAAAATTGACGTCTGTTGATTTGCACTTCACAAAAACATTATAATTCGTGTGAGTACTAAAATGAAATAGACTACAAAAAAAGAAAGAAAAGTGCACCTGATCGAATGATTTTTTCCTCGAAAGTTTACTATGGTGTCAGTTTATCTTTTTTTTTAAAAAAAATTGTTTATGCAAAAAAAGTGACGAAATTCGGTTGTTGTGCAATCATCCAAACATGAAGTACTTCGACATATTTTCTGTACTTTTCGCGTTAGATTCACACCTAACGTTAATTTGTAGCTCATTTGGTGTCAGACAACTAATATAAAGGTTCTGTGTTGGAACTGTGTTGCTGGTAGTAAATGTGGATTTCACTTCTGGCAATAATATAAATGTGTGAAGAATGCGGAGTTGAGCAGTAGTCCTAAAGTGATTGCTGAGACGGTCTTCGTTTGTTTAACGGAATAGTGGGATTCTGAACGTTGGACTACGTGACGTCAGTTGTGAATAAGGCTATACATGTATGGAGATGGTCGATGGTAAATGTTAATTGTGTGAAAATTTAAGGAACGTATGAGAGGAGCCAGGGAAATATATGGGCCAAAGATTTTGGATCATGTATATGAAGTGGAGGAAAGTTAAAGGAGCGAATCGTTTTCGTGCCAGTAGTTGGAAGAGGTATTTGTTTCTTTAGAGGAATAGAGCTTTCTGTTGAAGAAATGGGGAGTAAATAAGGAATGGGAAGAATGTGTTGGGCTCTAAGGGGTACATGTAAGGATTGGCAGAAATATATTTCATCTTGTCAATCTAGTTCTGTATTATCTTGGGATCGAGGAGTCTTGAAGGTGGTGTATCTTATTGTGTGAAGACAATGAATGGGAACTGGTGGAGACGTTTCACAGGGAGCTTCATTAAGTGATGTGCTGCAGAAGCTCGTGCATTTGTGGGATGCTGCAGTTGTCAAACACGGCGGTGCTGATGCCTTACATTAACTGTGAGGAGAAGTGCTATTGGTTAGGTTGAGAAAACAGGTAGATGTGACAGTCGGGGTCTGATGAACTAGGATGTGGTTTTAGGGGCGTAGGTGGTGGTGGTGGTGGTGATGGTGGTGGTGGTGCTGGGGATTCGCATTTCATTGGACGGAGAACCAATTAACAAGCGAAGACGAGGCTGTGATGAGCTCAAATGACTCAACTAGCGAATGACTCCCAGGACGAACGACGATAGTGATGGGTGACAGTGACAGAAGCTGACGGGAAGAAAAAAATACTATCAACCGGACGCCACAGTCTTGAAAGTGGACTAGACGGAAATTACAGCCATGTGATCGACTTACAGGACGACAGCTACTTTAATTCCGCAACTGCGTGCATAATTCGAGCTCCTTAAAGCCTAGAAAAATCGTATGTTCAGATACCACACACTCTGGAATGAAATTGACTGGAATTTACTGCAAAAATGCACATTTCGTTCTGAACGGTCTGTTGTAGGACATCTACATCTGTAATCCGCAACCCATCTTACGGTAAGTGGTAGAGGATACTTCTGATACCACTATCTACCCACCCCACTCCCTACATTGTTCCTTTTTCCATTCGCAAATGACGCGTGAGAAAAATGACTATCGGTAAACCTACGTATTCGCTCTAATTTCACGGATTTCCTCGACGTGGTCGTTTCGCGAGACGTACGTAGGAGGAAGTAATATGTTGCCCTCCTCTTCCTGGAACGTATTCTCTCGGCATTTAAACAGTGAACTTGTCCGTGGCGCGCACCGCCTCTCTTACAGCGTCTGCTACAGGAGTTTGTTTGAGCGTCCCCGTAATGCTCTCCCGCCGGCTGGACGATTCCTTGATGAAACGCGCAGCTCTTCGTTGCGTCTTGTCCATCTGTTCTATTAGTCCAATCCGGTAAGGCTCCAAAACCGATGAGGAACATTGAGGAAACAGTCGAACAAGTGTTTTGTAATCCACTTTTTCGTGAATTAATTATATTTCCTTTAGATTCTTCCAGTGAATCTCAGTCTGGTATCTGCTCATCCAAATGTTTGATGTGCTCATCCCGCATTAGGTCGCTCCAGTTGGTTACCCCTAGGTATTTCAGAGCGGTTACTGTTCCCTGTGATACTTGACCAATAGTGTAATTGTACAGGAGTGGATTTCTTCGCCTATCTATGAGCAACACGTTACATTCGTTTCCGTTAAGGATCAACGAACAGCCTCTGCACCAATCTTCGTTCCTCTGCAGGTCTTCCGGCAGTTCGCCACAGTCTCCTGGTGTTGTTGCCTTCTTATAGACAACCGCATTATCTGCAAACCGCCTCATGGAGCTTCCGACGTTTTTAGGATCTGTTAATTTTTTAGTCTGTTTTTCAATACAATGTCTGTTTATAGACTTGCGAATTGCGTAGACCATGGTGACATGGAATGATTACTTAATTACATTTTCTTAGTCTCTAGCTGCCCAGCTATTCAGCCAACTACATAGTTATTTAATATGTTTTAGAATTAAATAATAATTTCACATGTTTACAGTGAAGTTTCGATACGTCTCTCTCTCGTTCTTAATAAGAATTTTTATAAAAAAAACTCCAGAATTTCAAGATCGTTAATAAAGTATTTATTTAAATGACTGGTTTCAGTAAAATAATGTTACCATCTTAGGATCTTCAACTTAACAGTTAGTATAATCTCCCCCATCTGTGCTTTGTATCGTGTCGTGTCGCAAATGTGTATAAGGATCGTAGGACACGCTGGATGTCAGAATGTCATGATTAAAAGAACTAATCATGACAAGCCGACATCAGCGTGTTCCACGATTCTTACACATACATTTCTAATATGACGCGTGATGACTGGGTGTTGTGTGTTGTCCTTAGGTTAGTTAGGTTTAAGTAGTTCTAAGTTCTAGGGGACTGATGACCATAGATTTTAAGTCCCATAGTGCTCAGAGCCATTTGAACCATCTAATATGACGCGATACAAAACGCAGATGGCGGAGATTGTATGAATCGTAAAGTTGGAGGTCCGAAAATGGTAACAAAGTTAAGTCGCATAGTGCTCAGAGCCATTTGAACCATTTTAAATAAATAGTTTACTAGCGATCTTAGCTGTTTGGAGTATTCCAGAATTGGTTATACTATAGATCGTTCCAGTTCTTGCGACGTTAGGAATGTACACGTATTTTTACTCCAAATAGCATATAAAATCATTTTTTGGTGTAACAAGAGATGTGACAGTGTTGTGCTGATGAAGTTAATAGCTGTTAATTATATGGCACCCGTAGTTATTCAGTGTAGAAAAATAAACAATAGCGCTTAGGTGTTAACACTGTGGACAAATAACCACTTCTGAATAAATGACAGCCGAGGGTTTCTTCTTCTAACAGTTGATTAGTGTGCATCTATGGAGTCAATAAAACAATGTGGTTGCTGTAGCACGGTTTCTTTATATCTTGGAGTGTGGAGATCAATGTTCGTTTCTTGAAAATATTTTGCCATGTTGGAACTGATAATTTTTGTTTTAGTGCTTCAGGAAATATTTATTGCGAGCGGGCAAATGAGAACAGTATACACCTAAACTCTCCGTAAGAATATCCTCCACGTCGGAAATTATGGAACTGTTACTAGATTGTAGAAAGGTGCTTCAACAGACTGAATCTTTCGCATGACAGTGAATGAATCTTTTCGACCGGTAAAAACGATTCTGTCTGCCGGACCGTATTCGAATATAGCCAATATCGAAAAGAACAGATGATAATTTGGTAAAACTGGAAGAAAACTTTGACTTTGTCTCTTCCATCTTCGCAACTTATAAAGCGGGAGTCAGCTGTTCATGTGAATAATGACTTCTTACCACTCAGCTTTCAATAGTGTTTGATGAAAAGTTACCGAAAGAGTAATTAAAGATAATTATATTTGGCGCTTAAGTTACCAAAAGTCGAAATTACAAACTCTTCGTATTGTCGAAGGACGCTATGAAATTTGTACTGACAGTTTCATGTTGCTCTGTAGCTGAAACTGCCTTGAAGGATATCATTGTAATCTGCGCAAGGGAAAAGCGTTGTGTGTCTTATAAAATACAAGAAATTCAGTCTATTGTTGCACTTCTGCCAGTGTAGATAGTAGTGTGGTAATGTAGCACCAATGTTAAAGCCGACTGATCCTCTGTTTTGCAATTTAAAATAAACCACTAGAGTTCCAGAGGATAAATAATTACAAAACAAGGCACCGTTAAAGAAAACATAGAATTATTTGAAAGTCGTGTATTCAAATGGTTCAAATGGCTCTGAGCACTATCGGACTTAACTTCTGAAGTCATCAGTCCTCTAGAACTTATAACTACTTAAACCTAACTAACCTAAGGACATCACACACAT
Organism: Schistocerca americana; assembly: GCF_021461395.2. Taxonomy (NCBI): domain Eukaryota; kingdom Metazoa; phylum Arthropoda; class Insecta; order Orthoptera; family Acrididae; genus Schistocerca; species Schistocerca americana. The sequence continues at coordinate 382,919,510 of NC_060124.1, forward strand.
CCATGCCCGAGGCAGGATTCGAACCTGCGACCGTAGCAGTCGCGCGGTTCTAGACTGAAGCGCCTAGAACCGCTCGGCCACAACGACTGGCTGTGTATTCAAAGCCCAATCAAATATTTCCTGCCGTAGTTTGCGCAACGGCATTTCATTTCAGCTCTGCAGAATGTTAGGCAAAAGATTTTGCCGTGACATGCATTCAGAATTCAACTGCATCACAAAATCAGGAAATTCATCCCGCCAAAAGAGTCGAATTCGCAAATCGCTAAATGAGGTGACAATGAAGAACAGTTAGAAGAGTTCCGGCGTTTGTCATAAAACCAAAGAGAACCTTGGTAGCTATTTTTATTTCTGGCAGCTTAATTAGCCTTCCTCGAAGTCACTTTTCAGCAGAATGGTAATAGTGAAAGATAAACCATACGCGAGCTGCGCTGCCGACCGGCGTGAATCGGGTGAGTGTTAAAAACAACGAGGTGGCAATTAAATCTAAGCCTTTTCTGCCTGAAGCAAGTGTATTTCCGACAGAATTGGCAGTATTCCGTCGAAATTCGGTGTCACATGGTTTCCGATCATCATCTGAGATTAGGGCCTTTTTAGCTTCAGTAAAGGATGAGCTTGGTTTGCGGGTGTCTATCGTATCCCAGGCAGTTGTGACATGTCAAACACTGGTCAGACTGTCAGGACTGCGGAGACTGTTGTACTGAGCATAAGCGTCACACGCGTTTAGAATAGCCGAGCAAATCAGCTGTTGCTGAACACTGTGCCTTGAACCCGGTCATCCTATGGAATATAATAAGCCGAGATCCTCGTGTGCACTTTCAGTTACTGGAAAAGTGTTGCTAAGGAATCAACTGAGATGAAATTATGTAGCGACGTCAAAAACAGACGAAGGTTTCTGCTAAAATTCTGCTTGAAATTTTGCTCTCTCTCTCTCTCTGGTTAAACATCAAGGAAACAAAGTTAATTGTACTTGCTCTATAGTTGTTCGTTAATACTCACCACGAAAACTTCTGACTTTTATCGCCTTCGCTGGTGGCGCTAGTGTTTACGGTTTGTGTGTGTGTGTGTGTGTGTGTGTGTGTGTATGTGTGTGTGTGTGCGTGTGTGTGCTGTCTTCCCTTCCATAAGCTCCCCATATTGAGCCTAGGACAGCACCCTGTCGTATCTCACCCGACTGCATTCTCGTAAGTTGTGTGTAATTTTTTTTCTAAGATAGTACGTCCAGTGCAAAAGAAGTGATGACCTAGTGAAGGCATGTGCGTGTGTGGAAGTGTGTGTAATAGAATATCGCTGGTAGCTCGATCGACATGTATTGAAGTGTATTTCGCCGTCGAAGAATTTTTTCTTTCTTTTTTCAAAAATCCTGCGTTATTTGAACGCCTCATGTGTAACAAAGAAATAAAGTAAGCACGAATTTGGTTTCAAGTGGTTTCATCCTGTCCGTCACATAGCGATGGTGTATGTAAGAAAGGCTGACACAAGCCATAGAGGCGCATGTCATTTTTATTCCCTTCATTGAAGTCCACTACTGCTGTGTTTTCAGCACCGGTAACCACTTGAAAATGACCTAAGGTCTAAACTGCAATAGTGGATATTGTAATACTTAGGGTGAATCAGCTGCCCCTGTCGCCGTCGTTTTATGCAACCTGCAGTGTTATTTCTGGCCTTCAGAAACCACACGCCAGATTTTCATATTCTCTTGCTCGCTACGCACATACTATTGGTCTTACAGAAAAATGAACAGGGCATTTTTGTAGGAAATTAAATGTAATTATTGGGATACGTGATCTCTGGAGGCCACGGTTTTCGAGATATTAAGAAAAACGTACAAAAGTGACCTTCAAACATACTTCCACCCTATTACTTATCCCTGACCGATCAGGATTTCTTGCATGTTGTTCGTGGAACTGCCTGTTACCACTGTACAAAAATTTCTGACTACACGAACTGTTCTCGATATTCAACGTTTTTTTGTGTCTATTAAGCCACCAACATACTGGGCTACTTCGTCACATGATAAATTTAAACGTGCCTTTGGGGGTAATGTCAGAAAAACGACTTTGTAAATGTTACGTTAAAACAAATTACACTGACAATTCCATCCTAATTTAACCCTTACAAGAACTGAAGTTTCATAGACAGAAGGCCTGATGAATACGCCAGTGTAACTGATTACTTTATGCTGTTAAAATTCACAAAACTATTGAGGAAAAATTTACACAGATGTCAGTTTCACAGTTTGTAAGTGCTCGAGCAAGCCGGTGGCATAATAAGGCCTGTCACAGAACAAAAAATGTCGAATGTGGGAAATAACTCGTGTAGTGGCAGATTTTTGAAAAGTGGTGGAGGGAGTGCTATGAACACCATACTCGACATCCTGACCAATGTGGGCTGAGCGTGGGAGTGGGGGTGCCTTTAAAGGTCACTTTTGTAGATTTTTCTTGAGAAACTCGAAACCTACGGCCTCTAGCGTGAAAGTAATCCAGTACAAAATTTAACTAGGTTAAATTTCCTGATGTCTAATAGTGTAACGAGCGAGAGTGTATGAAATTCGCACGCGTAGAAATAGCATTGCTGGTTGCATAAAATGACGCCGCTACGAGCAATCAAATCACCCTGTATAGACCAGTCAATGGTGAATATGAAGTCATTTAAAAAGAGGCGATAAGCCCACAACAAATGGAACTGTGATGAATACAGGTACCAACTACTGAATAATGTCTTAGTATCGTGACAAATAGCACACTGCCGAAATCAGAAGAATCGGATGGTGTTAGTAAAAGTAATAAACCTTCACTGCTAGTTTAATGAGACTTATAAGGCATACAGAATCAATATATTATGCAAAAAAACACAAGTGCAGTAACAATTTTTTTTTCATCAGTCTACTGACTGGTTTGATGCGGCCCGCCACGAATTCCTTTCCTGTGCTAACCTCTTCATCTCAGAGTAGCACTTGCAACCTACGTCCTCAATTATTTGCTTGACGTATTCCAATCTCTGTCTTCCTCTACAGTTTTTGCCCTCTGCAGCTCCCTCTAGTACCATGGAAGTCATTCCCTCATGTCTTAGCAGATGTCCTATCATCCTGTCCCTTCTCCTTATCAGTGTTTTCCACATATTCCTTTCCTCTCCGATTCTGCGTAGAACCTCCTCATTCCTTACCTTATCAGTCCACCTAATTTTCATCATTCGTCTATAGCACCACATCTCAAATGCTTCGATTCTCTTCTGTTCCGGTTTTCCCCCAGTCCATGTTTCACTACCATACAATGCTGTACTCCAGACGTACATCCTCAGAAATTTCTTACTCAAATTAAGGCCGGTATTTGATATTCGTAGACTTCTCTTGGCCAGAAATGCCATTTTTGCCATAGCGAGTATGCTTTTGGTGTCCTCCTTGCTCCGTTCGTCATTGGTTATTTTACTACCTAGGTAGCAAACTTCATTGACTTCGTGACCATCAATCCTGATGTTAAGTTTCTCGCTGCTCTCATTTCTACTACTTCTCACTACCTTCGTCTTTCTCCGATTTACACTCAAACCATACTGTGTACTCATTAGACTGTTCATTCCGTTCAGCAGATCATTTAAATGTTCTTCACTTTCACTCAGGATAGCAATGTCATCAGCGAATCGTATCATTGATATCCTATCACCTTGTATTTTAATTCCACTCCTGAACCTTTCTTTTATTTCCATCATTGGTTCCTCGATGTACAGATTGAAGAGTAGGGGCGAAACGCTACAGCTTTGTCTTACACCCTTCTTAATACGAGCACTTCGCTCTTGGTCGTCCACTCTTATTATTCCCTCTTGGTTGTTGTACATATTGTATACGACCCGTCTCTCCCTATAGCTTACCCCTACTTTTTTCAGAATCTCGAACAGCTTGCACCGTTTTATATTGTCGAACGCTTTTTCCAGGTCGACAAATCCTATGAAAGTGTCTTGATTTTTCTTTAGCCTTGCTTCCATTATTAGCCGTAACGTCAGAATTGCCTCTCTCGTCCCTTTAGTTTTGCTAAAGCCAAACTGATCGTCACCTAGCGCATTCTCAATTTTCTTTTCCATTCTTCTGTATATTATTCTTGTAAGCAGCTTCGATGCATGAGCTGTTAAGCTGATTGTGCGATAATTCTCGCACTTGTCAGCTCTTGCCGTCTTTAGAATTGTGTGGATGATGCTTTTCCGAAAGTCAGATGGTACATCGCCAGACTCATATATTCTACACACCAACGTGAATAGTCCTTTTTTTGCCACTTTCCCCAATGATTTTAGAAATTCTGATGGAATGTTATCTATCCCTTCTGCCTTATTTGACCGTAAGTCCTCCAAAGCTCTTTTAAATTCCGATTCTAATACAGGATCCCCTATCTCTTCTAAATCGACTCCTGTTTCTTCTTCTATCACATCAGACAAAAACTTCACCCTCATAGAGGCTTTCAATGTATTCTTTCCACCTATCTGCTCTCTCCTCTGCATTTAACAGTGGAATTCCCGTTGCACTCTTAATGTTACCACCGTTGCTTTTAATGTCACCAAAGGTTGTTTCGACTTTCCTGTATGCTGAGTCTGTCCTTCCGACAATCATATCTTTGTCGATGTCTTCACATTTTTCCTGCAGCCATTTCGTCTTAGCTTCCCGGCACTTCCTATTTATTTCATTCCTCAGCGACTTGTATTTCTGTATTCCTGATTTTCCCGGAACATGTTTGTACTTCCTCCTTTCGTCAATCAACTGAAGTATTTCTTCTGTTACCCATGGTTTCTTCGCAGCTCCCTTCTTTGTACCTATGTTTTCCTTCCCAGCTTCTGTGATGGCCCTTTTTAGAGATGTCCATTCCTCTTCAACTGTACTGCCTACTGCGCTATTCCTTATTGCTGTATCTATAGCGTTAGAGAACTTCAAACGTATCTCGTCATTCCTTAGTGCTTCCGTATCCCACTTCTTTGCGTATTGATTCTTCCTGACTAATGTCTTGAACTTCAGCCTACTCTTCATCACTACTATATTGCGATCTGAATCTATATCTGCTCCTGGGTACGCCTTACAATCCAGTATCTGATTTCGGAATCTCTATCTGACCATGATGTAATCTAATTGAAATCTTCCCGTATCTCCCGACCTTTTCCAAGTATACCTCCTCCTCTTGTGATTCTTGAACAGGGTATTCGCTGTTACTAGCTGAAACTTGTTACAGAACTCAATTAGTCTTTCTCCTCTTTCATTCCTTGTCCCAAGCCCATATTCTCCTGTAACCTTTTCTTCTACTCCTTCCCCTACAACTGCATTCCAGTCGCCCATGACTATTAGATTTTCGTCCCCCTTTACATACTGCATTACCCTTTCAATATCCTCATACACTTTCTCTATCTGTTTATCTTCAGCTTGCGACGTGGGCATGTATACCTGAACTATCGTTGTCGGTGTTGGTCTGCTGTCGATTCTGATTAGAACAACCTGGTCACTGAACTGTTCACAGTAACACACCCTCTGCTCTATCTTCCTATTCATAACGAATCCTACACCTGCTATACCATTTTCTGCTGCTGTTGATATTACCCGATACTCATCTGACCAGAAATCCTTGTATTCCTTCCACTTCACTTCACTGACCCCTACTATATCTAGATTGAGCCTTTGCATTTCTCTTTTCAGATTTTCTAGTTTCCCTACCACGTTCAAGCTTCTGACATTCCTCGCCCCGACTCGTAGAACTTTATCCTTTCGTTGATTATTCAATCTTTTTCTCATGGTAACCTCCCCCTTGGCAGTCCCCTCCCGGAGATCCGAATGGGGGACTATTCCGGAATCTTTTGCCATTGGAGAGATCATCATGACACTTCTTCAATTACAGGCCACATGTCCTGTGGATATACGTTACGTGTCTTTAATGCAGTGGTTTCCATTGCCTTCTGCATCCTCATGTCCTTGATCATTGCTGATTCTTCCGCCTTTAGGGGCAATTTCCCACCCATAGGACAAGAGAGTGCCCTGAACCTCTATCCGCTCCTCCGCCCTCTTTGACAAGGCCGTTGGCAGAATGAGGCTGACTTCTTATGCCGGAAGTCTTCGGCCGCCAATGCTGATTATTTATCAAAATTTAGGCAGTGGCGGGGATCGAACCCGGAACCGAAGACGTTTTGATTATGAATCATAGACGCTAACCCTAGACGACGGGTACAAAAATTAAGCGCCGTCTAATAAATAGAAGATTTCAGTAGCGATATTAAGTGTGCATCCATTCACTTGGAAAAGTAGTGGTTAATGCAGTCACAGTCCAATATTTTACCTTATATTCAAAATGAGTAGATATGTCTTAAAGAAAAGCTTGTAATGATGCACAGAAATAATGGAATAACATTTATGCCGGGGCCTTGTAATATCACAGTTCTGTAATAACGTTACAGTGTTACATACAATGATACAATAACATGTATCAATGGTCTTTCAGTCTCGCCATTGAGCTTTGATGATACGCACACTGACCTTATTTGCGTCTTACGCGCAGGTTTATCAAAATTAAGTTTAGATATATAGTTAGTGTTAGCTGGTGAAATATAACCAGTTCCCATTCATTTGTCTATCTTTGTTATGTGCCAGCCTGTAAACAAGTATACCTATGACTATTTTTGGAAAAAGTAATAAAATGGACAAAGTTACAGAAAGAGAGTAACTGAGTAATAGGATGAGGTTCCAGTTTTAAACTTTAAAAAAAAAAAAAATACACCGGTTCTCGTCCGATCACCGAAGTTAAGCAACATCGGGCCCGGTTAGTACTTGGATGGGTGACCGCCTGGGAACACCGGGTGCTGTTGGCTGTATGTTATTTGACTATACTTTTACGTTAATGAAGTGAATAACCGTTGACCAGAGAAAATATTTATGTGCAGTAACATTTTATGCGCTGTGTGATCCATTATTCTTTGCTGCATTCAGTTGTTATTGCTTAACGTGGAGAGATTCTGATGTATTATCTGCCAGACAGAATCTGTATTGGTATAAAACGTATATTTTAAAGTACTACGACTAAATCATTAAATTCCAATAAACGTCCGTCATCAACTGTTATGGTGAAGGCTTTATCATACTGACTAGTACTTATTATTGTTAAAATTACATGAGCTTTCAGAGATATACGGCATGGTATTGGTGCGAGGCGGTCTCCGTCGGCGACGAACATGTAGTTACACGACGAAGTAGTTCTCCAACAACGCAACAAAGCGGCCCACTCGATATCGCGGTGTGCATAGTTCGAGCATAACCAATCAGCAGATATTTCTACGAAAATTAAACACAACAAGATCATTCAGAGACACGAAGATAATTCTCCCGCTCATGACAACGCTAACATTGCGCACTTAACATATTTTTATGACACGTTCAAGAAAATGGTTCAAATGGCTCTGAGCACTATGGGACTTAACTGCTGTGGTCATCAGTCCCCTAGCACTTAGAACTACTTAAACCTAACTAACCTAAGGACATCACACACATCCATGCCCGAGGCAGGATTCGAACCTGCGACCGTAGCGGTCACGCGGTTCCAGACTGTAGCGCCTAGAACCGCACGGACACTCCGGCGACACGTTTAAGAATACGGACTGGGAGATAATAAAGAGTATATTTTGTTTGCAGCTGAAATATTTCTTCTGTACTGCTTAAATATGTATTTGAACGTTGTTGAAAACATGATACCATATTATAATTTTGCATCCCAATGACTTCTTTTAGTGTTAAAGAAAAGCTTAAAATACCTAAGCAATCCATACCTTGCGATACTGTCGGTAACTATATTTTTGTTCAGATATTAGCGAAATATCAATACAGTTTTAGATATTGGTAATAATGACAAATATATCGAGCACTGGAAAACTTGTACGTGTGCAAAAGTTAGCTGCGAAAAGATGAAACATCGCTGAAGTCTTACCTCGTAGTAATTAGATGTGTAGGTACGTAACCATAGATAAAATACCGCTACAATTTCTAAATTCATTGACAGAAGTGGCAGCCAAACGACGATTCAGTTTGGTCTATATAATCAGACTTTCGTAAGTATCATCCACACAATAAGTAGACAGCAAGGGCAGGTAAATGAGAGAGCTATCTCGGAATCATCTTAACATCTGACAAGAATAATATACAAGAGAGTGGAAAAGTTTGGGATCTGTTAGATGAAGATCGGTTTGGCTTTAGGAAGGGCACTAGTGATGCGCTTCTCATGTTATCCTTGGTAATGGAGGGTAGACATAGAAGAAAAAAACGAGTCAGACGTGTAGACATAGAAAAAGCGTTCGACGGCGTAAAATGGTCTAAGATGTTCGAAATTCTCATCAAAATTCGTGAAAGCATTTAGAAAAGGCCTTGTAATATGCAATATGTGCAAGAAACAAAAGGAAAAAGTGAGATGGAACACAAGGAACGAAGTGCTTGGGTTAGAAACGGATAAACAATGACCAAAATAAAAGGAAGGTCAGGAGTGGCATTAAAATTCCTGGGTTTAATGATATCTGTGATAGATTTCCTGACGACAATGCTATTCTCAGTGAAAGGGAAGAAGAACTGCAAGACCAACAATTAGAATGAGTAGTTCAACGGTCTCACATTATCAACAGAGAGTAAACCAAAGAAAGGTAAACGTGGTGATGTGGATCAGAAATGAAATTAGTGACAAAATTAACATCAAAAGTGGAGAACCCGAAGTAGACCAAATGAAGCAACCCTGCTTCTTGGAAACGAAATAACATTTGTCGGACAAAGGAAGGAGAATGTAAGAAACAGACTACCACAGGCAAAGAGGGTATTTATGGCTACATGGACTGTGGAAAAACGGAAAAGAAGATAATCAAAGCGTTTGAGAAGTGGTGCTACAGAAATATGTTGACAATTAAATGAATTGATATGATGAGAAATGAGGAAGTTCTCCACAGACTCGGAGTGTAAACGTTGACGCGAATAAGGTACAAGATGACAGAACACGTTAGGACATTAAGGAATAACTTCCACAGTACCAGAGGGTACAAACCGCAGAGGAAGACAGAGTGTGGAATATACACAGAAAATAACTGAGAACGTTGGCTGCAAGTGCTACTCTGATACGAAGACTTTGGCACAGGAGAAGAATTCACGGTGGGCCTCACCGGACCAGTCAGACCCTCCAAAAAAAGTACCTTCACTTGATGACGAAATGCGCTTTGCCCCTCTGATGTTCCCTACTCTCTTTTGCCCCACATAACTCACATAGTAGTTCACGGCGCAGCACATATTTTATCAGCTGTAACTGGCGCGCATTCTGTTGACAGGTTTATGGCGTTTCGAGAAACGCATAGCTTGTGAGATGAAGTGTGAGGTCTCCGTGCTGCTCCTTCTCGCCTCAACGAGGTGGATTCACAGTTGTGCTGTAACATAACGTGCTGCTTTCTAGAGAGGAACCGTTCATATGTCTTCCTATTTTACGTTGATATGTTCACGTCCACACACGTACTACAACCATCATTCTCGATATACTGTTCTGCGTATTATAATCTTTGCCTAAAGTAAATCTTTTTGGTCTCTTCCCTTTCAGCGCCAAGTAAATCTTAGTTCTGGATGCCGTAGCAAATGCACCGTCAACATTGCCCCATCTTCTGAAAAATGCACACATCAAAAGAAGTTTTGCAACACCCCCGTTCCTAGAACTCCTGAAGATTGACGTTGACTGTGGATATTGAATCACAGACACAGTCCCTTTGACTGTTCAGAGATGTCACTAAACCCGCCCAAAGATGTAAACAGCAATGCATGAGCAGCGCATATTACACGGATGGGGTCCGACAGCCGATCAGTTCCAGTCATTCCACCAGGAAGGAGGTACTCGGCTCGTGTTGTCTGTAGTTCAACCATACCTAGATGGTCAACACCACGGTTCGATCGCGTCCGCATTGTTACTTTGTGCCAGGAACAGCTCTCAACAAGAGAAGAGTCCAGGTGTCTCGGAGTGAACCAAAGCAATGTTGTTCGAACTTGGAGGAGATAAAGAGAGACAGGAACTGTCGATGAGATGCCTCGCTCAGGCAGTCCAAAGGATACTACTGCAGTGGATGACCGCTACCTACGGACTAAGGCTCGGAGGAACCCTGGCATCAACGCCACCATGTTGAATAATGATTTTAGTGCAGCCACAGGACGTCGTGTTACGACTCAAACTGTGCGCAGGTTGCATGATGCGCAACTTCACTCCCGACGTCTATGTCGAGGTCCATCTTTGCAACCACGACACCATGCAGCGCGATACAGATGGGTCCAACAACCGCTCAGAACTGGTATCACGTTCTCTTCACCGATGAGTGACGCATACGCCTTACACCAGACAAATGTCGGAGGCAGCCCGGTCAGGCTGAACGCCTTAGACATACTGTCCAGCGAATGCAGCAAGGTGGAGGTTCCCTGATGTTTTGGGGTGGCATTATGTGGGGCCAACGTACGTCCCTGGCGATCATGGAAGGCGCCATAACGGATGTACGATACGTGAATGCCATCCTGCGAACGATAGTGCAACCATATCGGCAGCATATTGGCAAGGCATTCGTCTTCAGGGACGACAATTCGGGCACCAATCGTGCACGTCTTGTGAATAACTTCCTTCAGGATAACGACATCGCTCGTCTAGAGTGGCCAATATGGTCTCTAGACATGAACCTTATCGAACATGCCTGGGATACATTGAAAAGGGCTGTTTATGGAAGACGTGACCCACCAACCAATCTCAAAGATCTACGCCGAATTGCCGTTTAGGAGTGAGACAATCTGGACCAACAGTAACTTGATGAACTTGTGGATAGTATGCCACGACGAATACAGGCAATGCAAGAGGACGTGCCACTGGGTATAAGAGGTAGCGGTGTGTACAGCAATCAGGACCACCACCTCTCATGGTCTCGCTGTATGGTGGTACAACATGCAATGTGTGGTTTTCATGAGCCATAAAAAGGCCGGAAGTGATGTTTATGTTGATCTCTATTCTAATTTCCTGTACAGGTTTCGGAACCGAGGTAATGCAAAACTTTTTTTGATATGGGTATTATGCTTATCTATCTCGGTAGACCCTCTATTCCATACTACCGTGAGGTGAAGCAGTTATTAACGCATTGAACTCACTTTTGGTTGATTAGGGTTTAAACCCAATCCACGCATCCCGATTTAGGTTTTTTGTTATTCTCCTAAAACGATCACGGCGAATGCCGGTAATTTCGACAGCAGACGTTGCACTTCTATCGTGTTAAGGCCGGTAGCCGTGCTCTATCTTCGAGGTCTCTGCGTTGTTATCTTTCAACAAGATTAGAATGCTGCTGTTGCAACAAGTGACAGCCCTGTGTACTAAATTTTACTTCCTTCATACGTCAAAATAACCTACAAAACTAATCACGTATTTTTCCAGCTATAAAATTTGTCATTTGCTATCCTTTCTCGAGATCCAATTCTAATGGCCAGCAGTGTATATTTTTGACTTTCATTCAATTATGATGTGTTATTATGTTTGTGTGTGAATTTCAAAGTGATGCTTAGCTTGGCAACTTGCTTTAAATGTTCAGAAACGTAAAATTGTGCACTTCAAAAAAACCAAAAAACGTAGTACGCTATGACTACACATCAGTCACAGATAAAATCGATATACTCATCCAAATACCTGGGTGTAACACTTTGTAGGCTCAGGAAATGAACGATCACACAGACTCAGCCGTGGATAAAACAGGTATCACACTTTATAGTCTGCAAAGAAGATTGTTTGCAAATCACTCCCACAACCCAGCCTAGAATATTGCTCAAGTGTGTGGAATCCCTACCAAATAGGTCTAACAGGGGATATTGGACGTACACAGAGAACAGCTCGAATAGTCACAGGTTCTTTTAAATGAACACACCGCCATTTGACTGCATTGTTGTTTATTTAATTTCGACCCACGTTTCGGCTTTTTACGCCATTTTTGATTGAGTATATGTCATGAGCATCTATTGCATCAACACCTTGTAAGATGATGATTTTATATCTGGCGTTTCGTGGGGAGCGAATATTTTTCTTGATTTATGGCCAATTTTGAGCTTGATGTCTTGCAATATATGTTAATCACTTGAACTCGATCACTTAAAAATGGCATAAAAGGCCAAAAGCTGGATAGTAATAAAATAAACAACAATGCAGTCAAATGGCAACGTAAACTATCCTGAGTGTGGTATCACGCGTCAATACCGCTCCATGGGTGTCGCGAAGTTGGTAACGGAACTGCAGGTTTCTGTCTGACGCTGATAGCAGTCGCGCGGAATCTGGCGGACCCAATGGCGCGCACCTGCTGAGCCACACATCCAGCGGCTGTGGATTATGCCGCCGCAATATAGGATGGCCAGTTGCAATCACTCAACCCACTTGCACTTGGATCCTCATCGCTACGAGAACATCGTTTTTGCTTAAAACAGCGAGCCTTCTCCAAGTTGCTGTTGCAGTAGCTGGATATTAATTCTCGCTGCATTATTTGTAATGAGTCTTCGTACACTTGGAGAAACACAAGTTAAGTAAGCATTCTGTTTGTTGTGTTAACTTGTTTGCTAATCATTTTTTCTTCTGTCCAGCTTTCCTACGACAACAGTAGCTGTACCACCTTGTAGCTCAACTCTCATTACCATTATGTACGAGGTCATACACAACACCGAAAAAGTCAGCTAACAGAGTTTCAAGAACCAGCTTTAAATGATGACTCTAGAAATATACTGCAATCGTCTGCATACCACTTCACAGTTGAATGCAGAGTACAGATGTAGATGTAAACTTGATAATGAGCACACGCATGAATTTACTAGTAGTGCTTAATAAACTACTCATTTAAACTAACAGCCCACTGGAAATCATGTTCTCTAAATTTTTTTGAGGCAGTTATGCCCACTCAGACATAGTCATCAACGAAATAGGAAAATAGCCCACAGAACACTGCTCGGAGTGCGTGAAAGAGAGTGCTCAGTGATCAAACTGTTGTGCAGGAAATAAAATCGTCAGCTAGAATAGAAATCTGTATTACCAAATGGTTAACCCGATTGAAGGTTGGCTGTATTTGAGGGCTTCCAGGGACAACAAAAATTTGATTTTCAGTACTTCATATAAGTTTAAAAACTTAAAATACTCTCGTAATCTACTTTTTAAAAAGTGTAATCTTATGATATATGTCCAACACAGACAAATATTACAGTTACAAACTGTGTATATCTCTTGAGGTAGCATAACGCACAGCGCGCAAATTATCCACACTATTTTGATCCAATATTTGGAAATGAGAGCACTTAGCGAATTCCAACAAAATTTAAATATAATTTCAGACGTTTGTGAAATCTTTTCTCGCTGCTATCCCCCAAAAATGATGAAAGTTAAAAAGTTTGTCGCTTACTACATTTCTGCTGTTCCTGTAGTGGATGTTCAGCATCAGGCATGACGTTTTAATTTATTACTTCTTTACCACTGACTCTCTTCGTAACACATTTTGCAGACAGTACCCGCATATATCAGTGAATGTATCTGCAAAATTGTATTATTGTATGATGCGTCGTTCAGGAAATATGGCCTCATACATGTAGAGATGCTTGAGAAAAAAAATAGCTTTCGCTTAAAAAAGGAACTCAAATTACCCGAACTATATTCATCTAGTGTATGATAATGAGAACGATTATCAACTTACAAGAAACTTTAAACATAATCTCAAACATTTTCTAAGCTTTTCCATAAATCTTCTTAACGTTGTTCATTCTCGTACACGGACTGATCAGAAACAATCTGAAAGGTCTGTAAGGGTGTTCCAGGATAGGTTGTGCTGAGAAGTAATTAATAAGAAAAAGCTTCGATTTCTAGCGCCGATTCCGATTCAATTAGCTCTGAAGTTAGCCAACCCAGGTCGCTGAGCGCAAATTTTCTGGCAGGAAAAGTGTTGCCAAACATATTCTTCGTTTTGTTTTCTCAGACTGAACAAACGTACGTAACCTTTGCTCATGTACCTTAATTTTATCACTTCCGAAAAAGGTACATTTTCTGGTAATGAGCAAGTAGTAACTAATAGACGCACAGATATCTGAGCATTACCGCATGTAAGCGCGTGCAAGTACTTCAATTTGCGAGCGCAATTACCTGATTGGCTAACGTCAATGCCAATTAAATCGGAACCTTCGCAACATATGGAATTTTTTTCTTAACAATTATTTCTCAGCGCAAGCTATCCTCCGACACCCTTACAAGCTTTTCAGGCTGTTTCTGACTACCCTGTAGATTCTTAGAACACGGCGCGATCATGAGATCATTTCTGTCTGTTTTTTATAGCCCACCTCATTCGAAATTCACTGATATATGCGGGTACTGTCTGTTTGAAAAAGATGAAAGTAAAAAAAAAATACCGCCGTAAAAATACTCCCTCGACGAGTCGGCCATTATAATTGCGACTCCCGCGTCGCTGGGAACCTTAAGGTGGAATTTCGTCTTCTCTGCAGTCGCTCTTACATTCCCGCTTTAAATTTTATTGTTGTATTGGATGGGTTGCGAGAATGGAGGGACTTGCCATAAAAATTCCTGCGCGTAGCGACTGAGTCGTTAAACGAGGCGCCAGACACCTGTTCAGAATCATTGCCGACCGGCGCGGTATCGCATTGGGAGGTGGGTACTGTCATTCATAACACAAAACTTTTCTCACTTTATAACCTTAGTATAATAATTCTTAGATAATCGATATCAATTTCGGAAGGCTTCTGCAACTGTCTAAAACGCGGCGATAAAAATAACAGGCAACACTTGATAGTATTACTTTCAGGAACGGCTACATTGATAAACACAAGGGTCATGTTGTAATGAAATGAACTTATTTGAATTACAAGTTTTTGGCGCACTAATTATTTATTTAGTCGTGGTGACGCAAGTTACGGCGATTTTTCATTACCAAGCGTACGTGTTAGCTGGTGTATGATGATTCATATGTCATCTTGTCTTTTTGTTATGATACGATCACATTATTTATATGTCTACTTTTATATGCGTGATCTTATAAAATTATTTTTTGACAGATTTTTTGACAGCTTCGGCTTTAGCGATGTTATATGTTTACAATGAATGTTGTAAAGTTATTTTTTGACTGCCTTTTTGGATTCCACTGTAAACATACAGCATCGCTGGAGCCGAAACTGTCAAAAAAGAAGTCAAAAATAACTTTACAAGATCAAGCAAATAAAAAGCAGACATGTAAATAACGTGATCGTATCAGTACAAAAAGCAAACGACATTTACGCTCCAAAACGCCATATGAACCACGTCATACTAAAACGTACACTTGGTAATGACAGATCGTCGAAATGAGTTCTTCGTGTAACTTGTGTCACCACGGACAAATAAATAATTAGCGCAGTAAAAAACTTGTAATTCAAATAAAATATGTCGTTCTTCGACCTCATGCAGGCTGCGGACCCACAAGAAAGGAAACGAACTTAGTAGAAGATGCACTCAAATGTAGGAAAAGCAAACAAAATAATGGGACTGGCTGCGCTCGCTTCAAGCAACTAGATTGAATAAATTTCGCAATTAAGTTTTTGCAATCAGGCTGTGTTTATTAATAGAGCTACGACTAAGTAAACGTATATGCTTTTCTTACGATCGTTGTTGTTGTTGTTTTCCGTCTCAAAAGTGCTCGTCACGCTAGCCTATTCTGTGGAAGTCTCTTCATCTCAGTGTAACTGTCACATCCTGCATCCACTCGAGCCTGCCTTTTGTAGTTAAGCCTTGGTCTTCCCCTACATTATTTTCTCTACATTTTCTTCCAGTGCGAAATTAACTATTCCTTGGTGCCTCAGCATGTGTCCTATCAACCGATGCGTAGTTTTAGTCAAGTCGTACCACACATTTCGATTGAGTATGCCTTCATTAATTATCCACCTAAACTGCAGCATTCTCCTGTAAGATTCTAGCCTCTGATTATGTGAATCGTTTCTCGGGCACGTTTCAGTTCCATACAAGGCTGCATTTCAGACAAGTACCTTCAGAAAGGACTTCCTAACAAATTTGTGTTCGGTGTTCACGTAATTCTCTTTTTCACGAAAACTTTTCTTTCTATTGCCAGGCTGCTTTTGCTATCACGAGCTAGTCAGCTCCTCAAATAGTAGAATTCTTGTAATACTTTCATTGACTCATTTCCTAATGTAATTTCCTCACCACAACCTGATTTAATTCCGTTACATTCCCACAACATGGTTTAGTTTTCTTGAATTTCATCTTAAAATCCCATCCGAAGATATTATCCGTTCCATTCAACCAGTATTTCAGTTTCTTGCCGTACCTGACAGAATTACGAAGTCATCAGCAAACCTCAAAGTCGTTATTTCTTCACCATGAATAACAACGTTTCCAAATTTCTGCATGGCTTGCTTTACGGTTTTCGCAGGGGAAAGATTCAGTAAAGTGTGCTTGTGTGCCGGAGGTGGAAAGGGGGGGGGGGGGGGGGGGGAGGGCTGTTCAACATACAGGGCGGTCGGAAATTCCCGTTACAGACTTCCCGGACTTGTAGAGGGGAATGAGTACATCATATTTTGAATCGGAACCCATGTTCGGAAACGTCATCCAACGAGACCACAGAGCGTCAAAGTTATAGGCGCGGGCTTCTGTAAATGTATGTATACACGGCCTGATTCCGTGACGATGTTACAGACTTTCTAGGATGGTGGAGAACGATAAATATATTAATTTGAAGAAAGGATGCCAGTACCGGAAACAAACGAGTCGAAAGTTGTAAACGAAAACCGTTCTGATAGCTCAGACAGTGGAACACATGTACCGGTTCTTGTGTTGCGAAGACTGTAGGGTTGGTAACTTACAGTTGTGGTAGTGTGGACAAAAACGAAAAAAAAAATTCCAATAAACTTGGGCTCTTACGTGCGTACCTTAACAGCTATGAACACTTGCTCAGTAGAGCAGATGTGTTTCACATTAGCCAGGATGAACGAATGGTCATAGCTCCTCAGGTATGCAATTTAGAGCCCACGTTTATTGGACATTTTTCTCGATTTTGTCCACACTACCACCACTGAAAGTTACCATCCCTACACTCTTCACAACACAGCCGGCTTGAGTGGCCGAGCGGTTCTAGGCGCTACAGGCTGGAACCGCGCAACCGCTACGGTCGCAGGTTCGAATCCTACCTCGGGCATGGATGTGTGTGATATCCTTAGGTTAGTTAGGTTTAAGTAGTTCTAAGTTCTAGGGGACTGATGACCTCAGAAGTTAAGTCCCATAGTACTCAGAGCCATTTGAACCATTTTTTCACAACACAAGAACCGGTATATCTATTCAACTGTCAGAGGTATGAGAACGGTTTTCGTTTATAACTTTCGACTCGTTCGTTTCAGGTACAGGCATCCTGTCTTCAAATTAATATATTAATCGTTCTCCACCATCCTAGAAAGTCTGTAACATCATCACGGAATCAGGCCGTGTATACATACATTTACAGACGCCCGCGCCCATAACTTTGACGCTATGTAGTCTCGTTGGATGACATTTTCGGACATGTGTTCCTATTCAAAATACGATCTACTCACTCCCCTCTACAAGTCCTAGAAGTCTGTAACGGGAATTTCCGACTACCCTGTATATTCAAACAGAAAAAAACCGACGCACCTCGAAGGAACCATCCGAATGGGGCGGAAATCGGTAGATGTTATGTATATGTAAAGGCAAACAAATTATTGCAGTTTCAGAAAAATTGGATAATTAATTCAAGAGATTCACAGACTGAGTAGGTCCACTTCTAGCTACTAGGTAAGTAGTTATTCGGATTGACATTAGTTGATAGAGTTCTTGAATGTTCTGCTGAGGGATATTGTGCCAAATTCCATCCAAGTCTGTCAAAATCCCGAGGGGGCTGGGGACTCTGCCCGCAATACTCCAAAAGTTCTCAGTTGGTGGGAGATCCGGTGACCTTGCTAGCCAAGGTAGGGATTGGCGAGCACAAAGACAAGCAGTAGAAACCTCACAGTGAGCGCACGGGCATTATCTTGCTGAAATGTGAGCCCAGGCTGGCTCGCCATGACAAGCTACAAAACAGGGCATAGCATATTGTCACCGTACCGCTGTACTGTAAGGGTAAGGCGAATGACAAACATAGGGAACCTGATATGAGGAGAAATGGCACCGCAGACTCCTGGTTGTCTGGTCATATGGCGGGCGACAGTTAGGTTGGTATCCCGACATGGTCTGGAGCGTTTCCAAACACGCCTTCGTTTCGAACTGAGCCCTGATGACCAACGGAGACGAGGCTAGAGACGCCCCAGACAATGTTGGGATACCAACCCAACTGTCGCCCACCATATGGCCGGATAACCAGGAGCGATGATCTGCAGTGACATTTCATTTCAGAACAGGACCCATTCGATTTCCTCTGCAGCAGCCTTACAGCACAGCGGCACGTCGACGATATTTACGTCCTATTTGGTTGCCCTTCACGGCAAGCCATCCTGGACTTATATTTCAGCATGACAATGCCCTTCTGCACACGGCGAGAGTTTCTACTGCTTGTCTTCGTGCTTGACAAATTCTACATTGGCCAGAAACGTAGCCGAATCTCTCCCAAGTTGAGAGCATTATCGGAAGGGCTCTCCAACCAGCTCCGGAATTACCCTATCTAACGCGCCAGAATTCGACACTAGATCCCTTAGCAAGTCTCTCAACAATAACTGATTGTGAAAGCGACAGAGGTTGACCTAGGCGTTATTGGCTTAATTTGAAAAGCTCTTTCACCTGAATAAATCATCAAATTTTTATGAAATTGTAATCATTTGTTTGTTTGTACATTTACATCACAGTTACACTACTGGCCATTAAAATTGATGCACCACGAAGATGACGTGCTACAGACGCGGAATTTAACCGACAGGAAGAAGATGCTGTGATATGCAAATGATTAGCTTTTCAGAGCATTCATACAAGGTTGGCGCCGGTTGCGACACCTACAACGTGCTGACATGAGGAAAGTTTCCAACCGATTTCTCATGCACAAACAGCAGTTGACCGGCGTTTCCTGGTGAAACCTTGTTGTGATGCCTCGTGTAAAGAGGAGGAATGCATACCATCACGTTTCCGACTTTTATAAAGGTCGGATTGTAGCCTATCGCGATTGCGGTTTATCGTATCGCGACATTGCTGCTCGCGTTGGTCGAGATCCAATGACTATTAGCAGAATATCGAATAGGTGGGTTCAGGAGGGTAATACGAAACGCCGTGCTGGATCCCAACGCCCTCGTATCACTAGCAGTCGAGATGACAGGCATCTTATCCGCATGGCTGTAACGGATCGTGCAGCCACATCTCGATCCCTGAGTCAACAAATGGGGACGTTTGCAAGACAACAACCATCTGCACGAACAGTTCGACGACGTTTGCAGCAGCAAGGATTATCAGCTCGGAGACCATTGCTGCGGTTACCCTTTACCCTGCAACACAGATAGGAACGCCTGCGATGGTGTACGGAACGACGAACCTGGGTGCACGAATGGAAGAACGTCATTTTTTCGGATGAATCCACGTTTTGTTTACAGCAGCATGATGGTCGCATCCGTGTTTGGAGACATCGCGGTGAACGCACATTGGAAGCGTGTCGTCGTCATCGCCATACTGGCGTATCACCCGACGTGATGGTATGGGGTGCCATTGGTTACACGTCTATGTCACCTCTTGTTCGCATTGACAGCACTTTGAACACTGACCGTTACAGTTCAGATGTGTCACGACCCGCGGCTCTACCCTTCATTCGATCCCTGCGAAACCCTACATTTCAGCAGGAAAATGGACGACCGCATGTTGCAGGTCCTGTACGGGCATTTCTGCATACAGAAAATGTTCGACTGCTGCCCTGGCCAGCACATTCTCCAGATCTCTCAGCAATTGAAAACGTCTAGTCAATGGTGGCCTAGCAACTGGCTCGTCACAATACGCCAGTATGAACTGTGGTATCGTGTTGAAGCTGCATGTGCACCTGTACCTGCACACGCCCAGGCGTATCAAGGCCGTTATTACGGCCAGAGGTGGTTGTTCTGGGTACTGATTTCTCAGGATCTATGCACCCAAATTGCGTGAAAATGTAACCACATGTCAGTTCTAGTATAATATATTTGTCGCATGAATACCCGTTTATCATCTGCATTTCTTCTTGGTGTAACAATTTTAATGGCCAGTAGTGTATTTACTTCCGTCCAGTTAGGAGGTAAGGCGAACTCTAGACTGCGGTTAATTGGTACAATCCTGAAGCGAAGCAGTCCTTCAACAAAGGGAATAGCTTGCAATGTGTTAGTCCGTCCAGTCTTAGAGCATTATTCGTCTGTATGGGACCCTTACCAGTTGGGTCTAATTCAAGAGATTGAGAAAGTCCAAAGAAGAGTGGCAAGATTCGTGACTGGTACATTTATCCATCGTGAGAGAATCTCATAGAAAGTTGGAACTGGGACACACTTGCAGATAGACGGCGCGCTATACGGAAGGGGCTGCTCATATATTATTACCACCAACTTCCAAATCGCGCTATGATCACCATTCAAAGATAAGAGAAATTAGAGCTCGTACTTTGCCATTCAGAAGGTCGTTTTTCCCTCGCGCGATCCGCTAGTGGAACAGACGGGGGGGGGGGGGGGGGGGGCAGAGGTGGTGGCTGGGGGGGTGGGGTGGGGATATGACTTTGGCGCGAATTGTGCCCTCCGCCGCACACCGCTTGGTGGATAGCGGAGTATATATGTAGATTAGGATACATCTATCGTGATGCGTTGTTTTTCTTTCTTTTATTTTCTCTTTTGTCTTAGAGGTATTTGACCGCTATTACGAATGACGAAATGCCCCATTATTGTGAGAGAGGTGAGCTGATTAAGTGCGATTGTGGTAAAACTTCTCACAACTTAAGGACGTAGTTCAAAGTCGAAAACAGTTGCGCAGTATGACATCTGATAGTTCCTTATTAATGTGAACAGTCTTGTTTATGTTGTGTCGAGGTAATAATTATTTTTTTTTTCGAAATAACCTACGGATGTTTCTGCGCAATTTGCGCCGTACTTGAAGGAACTGGTATTTCGTCTCTAATGCTACCTTTGTATTCTAGACATGTATGTTATAAGAAAAATTCCGGAAAGATATGTATAAGCTCACCGGGATCAACTTTTAAGTCACCCCGTTAAAAGAGTACGCTGGTCACCTTAGCTCCGTTTTGAGAGTGTAGAACTGATACGCGGCGGTAATATTTTGACATTCTACTGCTGCCGTATGTAACGGCACTGATGTACAGTGTATGTGCCAGTTGTTTGTACCGAATCAGCGCAATAAGATGGCCCAATCCGAAGACGTGATGCAACGGCTGGAAGTGCTACCGTGTTTCGTCGTGCCCACACACACACTGTGAAAGAAGTTGCCGAATGTATCAGTGTTTCAACGCAAGACTGCCTAACGCGTGTGCAGGGAACGGTGTACCATTCGCAGCCATGTATAGCGGTATAAGAACAGTACCTGTAAAAAGATCCTAAGGAACAAGGGCATTAACCAAGTGATATGATTTATCAATAACAATCGGTTGCTGCTGTCAATGAATGTAGTTGTATCTCAACGACTTTCCTACCAAACATTGCTTAGAGAAGTGCATGCGCCAGGTACCTCCCAAGAGTCCACTGCTGGCAGGAGCACGGGAAAATTAATGAGCCTGATTTTTTTTTGTCTACCAAAGCTTTTTTTCAAACAACAATATCGTGCCCTTCCAAGTACAATAGTTCTCTTCGGCAGCTGTACACAGGAGTCATTTGTTCCCAGTCTTGGTTGTGGCGATGAGAACCTCCAACTGGTAGGGCCTAAAACATGCCGGTCACATTATTTTGAATGTTCTGCAGAGTCCCAAAACGACCTCCTTTTAAGAAATGTCAGGTGAGAAGTGAGGCTGTGAGTGTTGTGTACACAGTTCCGCATAGTCAGCGCGTACACAACTTTCCCAATAGAGCGCACCCCACTAAGCAGAACAGCGCAGGCGCAGCGCTCGTCCGTCTCCGCACTACGAGATGGCGCTGTCTTAGAGACGGACCAAATTTTGCTTCCGCCGATCCGCGTATTAATATGAACGCAGCCAATGAGATTGCTGCTAACATAGAACCTTTTCTCCTCTCAGATCACACTCGCGCAGTGATACCTGAACGCTCGAGGTATTATAATGAGTGTACAGACCTCCGATTAGTTAGTCTGCATTAGTCTGCATTAGTTTGCATTTGTCTGTAGTCATGTTTCAGTCTGCGCCTAATAAGATTATCATATTCCTGTACATAGCCATGAAGATCAATGAATAGACACTTTGTCAAGTATCAGAGATATGTGAGAATAAGAATAACGTGCCAAGACCAAAGGAACTTCAGATTGTCAATTGTAAATAGCATCCAGAATCAAGTTAAGTAATATTTATGCTTATTATTATTTTAATAAATGTGTGTGAAAATTAATCAAGTTCTGTTTAAAGTTGGTCACCGTCAATCTGCTACTCTAAGCGTGCAAGTGGCATTTCTATCGTCTGACCTAACGGGAGAAGATAACGCCACGATAAGACCACGAGACATATTGCTGACACTCGCCTACTTCGTTAGAGCGACAAGTCAAATAATCTGATGGTGTGTGTACCGAAGGTCTTACAGTACACACACCACAGTAAGACATCAGGAACGCCTTTTGAGGTCAAAAATGTCGTGATGGAAAAGACCGTGTGACATAGCGCGTTGTTATGATGCAGCATCCACTTGTCTACAACGTCCAGTCTCACTCGATTCACTCTTCTTGAGCCTTTTGAAGACTTCTCTGTAAAACACTTGGTTTACAGTTTGTCCGTTGCATTGTCTTGATATTCGAGTTGCTCATTCGAGATTTTTTCGGTCGAGCAGATGCCTCAGTGTGCCATTCCTCACTTTGCCCTTTCGTCTCAGGATCGTACTGAAAAATCCAGGATTCGTCACCTGCGATAACACGACTGAACCATTCGTGGTCATCGGCAATCCTCGCAAGAAGATCATCGCACACTTTTCTTCAGTTGACGTGCTGCTCAAATGTGAGATTTTTCGGCAGCATATTGGTGCAAACCTTTCGCATGTGCGAAACTTCGGTCGAAATTTGATGTACGGTGCAAGTGTTTAACAGGTCACCCATCATCATTATTACTGGACGCCGGTCTGATCTCACGAGAGCATGCACACGTTCGACGTTTTCGTTGGTTTTGAAGTCGGAGTTCTCCCTGACCGAGGCTCGTATTCGACGTGTTCCCGGTCTCCCGAAAATGATATCTCCCAGCGAAAAACTTGTCTTGATAAGGAATGTTACCCATAGGACTGTTACAGTTTTTGAAAGGTCACACTCGTGGATTCCCCATGTTTAACACAAAATTTGCTCTAAATTCCGTTGTTCCATTTTCGTAACACACAACAAAAACACAACTCCCTGATGCCTCTGTCAAAGATCAAGTGATGGCTGTACGGAGCTGAAACTCGCACTGAGCATCTGGAAGGGATGAACACGCTGGTCTCAACAAGCAGAACAACATGGTGTTGCTAGATTGCTCGTACTGTTGTCAGTCTCATTACGTTTTTCACACACCTCGTACAATCAGGCCGGAAGTGGTTCTGTTATTTTCTGAGAGTGCTTTTCGTACCATAACTATGATTCTGTTTGACGAACACTCAGGCAGGATATCACAACTCGAGTGGTCGCTAATTCACCTGACCTTAATATCAAAGGAAATGTGTGGAACAACGAGTGAAAGGTAGTAGTCAGCATCAAATGGTTCAAATGGCTCTGAGCACTATGGGACTTAACTTCTGAGGTCATCAGTCTCCTAGAACTTACAACTACTTAAACCTAACTAACCTAAGGAAATCACACACATCCAGGTCCGAGGCAGGATTCGAACCTGCGACAGTAGTGGTCGCGCGGCTCCAGAATGTAGCGCCTAGAACCGCTCGGCCACCCCGGCCGGCAGTAGTCAGCATCCTCGCAGATTGCTAGCTCTACAGGATCTATTCGTCATTGAGTGGCTTCAGATGGATATGGCATCCCTGAAGGAACTTGTTCACTACTTCTTGCCGAAGTGAGGCAGTTATGAAGGCTAAAAGTGTTTCACGGTATTAGCGTGAAGTCTCGTGGGGTTTACTAGTGGTTTGTGCGATGTGCTTAATTTTGTTGGTTAACTGTGGACGCCTTTCAACGCCTCATCCCGAGTTGTGGAAAAACTGCTTGTTTTTAAGTTCATCAGTCAAAGAGCTTTTTGTGGGGAATGGTGGAGCTTATCAACGCAACCCTCACCAAACAGTTCATTTAGAGGAGAAACTCTAAATCGATTTTGAGAGGGAATGGGAATGAAAACAGCTCTGGCTATTGGCCTTAGCCATGAAGGCACCCTATGAGTATATAATTCTGGGTGCATGGATTTGCATTCTTTCCTTCCGATAAAGAATGAGCTGTTGTAACTGGAGAAGATAATTTACAGATAGGTGATAATCGTGCTTTTTTATTAGCTGCAATTTCTCGCATACCTGATAGATTAACTTGTCAAAGCTGTTAATGATTTCACACGATATGACAGGAGGAAGGCTGCTGATAAGTTTTAACGTGGAACTGCTCTTTGAGTACTGATATGATTTTTTTTTTTGTTTTACACGAACCTGATTGCTGATGAACTGACAGAGCTTCCGGCTCAAAGACTCTTCGTGTGGAGCTTTAAAATTTTTTCTAGTTTTCTTCGTTAGTTTTGAGGTACCCCTGCCGTAATAACTTCAATGCTTTTCTTCCCGCCTTTCTGTTTTATTTTCCCAGGCTCTTCCACAATATAGGATTACTATAAAGGATCCATTCGTCTTCAGAGATCTGTATTTTCAAAGGTATTGCGTGCATAAATATGACTGATGCATGAGCAGAGCCGTAAACTCGCCAAGTTTGTATTTTGCACTCTACAGACTTTCTATGAGTGCCCCTCCGGTCACACGACACACGTCCAAGTGGTACTCAACTTCGTTCCATATCTAATGTACCATCATCTAATCAGTGATCTTCGAAGCAGAATTGGTGCATTCTGTCAGCTATTCCAGAGTTCTTGGCAGTGGGGGTACATAAACACGGTCTTTAATGTACTCCCAAAGAACTTAAGTGCTAGGTCAGGCGACCTGGCGGTCCAAGGCAACGCAGGAACATCGTCTTCACCACTACGCCCAGTACAGCGATGCTGAAGTTCGTCGTTTAGTTGCGACGAACGTCGATGTTCCAGTTAGAAGACGAAATTCTCCGAATCAAGAGTCAGCTGCGGAAACAAACATAACAACAATATATCATGGCAAGAGGTATCCGCCATAGCCTTCTCACAGAAGAAAAACTGTCGCTACAGCTTCGTCTGTGACACAGAAAACATTAACCTTCGGCGAATTTCGAAGGTGCACCACAATTTCATGAGGAACTTGTGCCCCGCACTCGCAAATTGTGGTGGTTAACCTTCACAAATAAATTGAAGTTTCTCCATAGCTGAACAGTAGCTTGGAGACGAAATGTGCTTCGTGCACTGTGATGCAAAATTGAAAGCACTGGCAAAAATCTTCGGGTTTTAATTATTGCACGAGCTGCAGTCGGCGCCATTTCAAACGTAACCATCGTCGCAAAATCTTCTACACCGTTTGCTGCGGTGTTTTAACTTCATAGCTTGCGCGTACCGTTACTCTTTTCCGTAATTCATTGTGAACTCGCATATTCCAGCGCGCAAAACCTCCTTCCTTGCTTTGTCGCCATTTCGTCAAGGCACTACGCTTGTAACGCCAACTGGTGGGCACAATGTAAACTCACTGAGTTTACGGTTCTTCTCATGTATCATTCATATTTGCACATGCAATAGTTTCGTAAACATAGAACTCTAAATCAAATAGATCAGTTATAGTAGCCGTGTAGTGTAAGTCTCCACGCGGCAGTCCGATCCACTAATACCGAACGAGATTTCTGTGTGGTCTTGTGGGAATACCATTCATAAATTGAACAACAATGTCGAACAAGAATGGGTAATTAATACCGAGGCAGACAAAGAAAATGCAGTTGTAATGAATTTCGTAATGGATTTCGGAAATAACATAAACCCAGTTAGGCATTTCAAAGAGAAATAAAATGGGTGAATTTTTACCTCTGTCGACTGATAACGTACATATAGCATTTCTGATGTTTATGTTCTTTCGATCATAATTACAGTATTTGAAGGTCGCAGTCGCCGAAACATGTCACTTATGTGATATATAAGAGAATGCAATAAGCAATGTACACAGTATTATACGCAAAAAGTCATAACGATCGACGCTCAGTCACAAATTTATTGCCTTTATTAGCAGCGTCATTCAATGCGTCCAGTGCAACTTTCCACCGATATTCCCATTGAAATGTGCGAATACAACGACGATGGCAACAAATGTCGGACAGTTCACCATTGTTCCTAGAACAGACTGTTTTAAGCTGGTTAGAAGGTCCATTGTCTGTGCCAGTTCGTCTTTGATATCTGCGTGACAGAGATATCCACAGACCTAAGCGTAATGTATGCTGTTATTTGATATACGGCTGTGTTAGCTGAAACACTTGTTCCTACAAATAGCGCTATTACATAGCTCTCTTAAGTTTGCGGGAAGTTTCAGTGCAAATGCTAACAACCGTTATTTTATACACTCCTGAGAACTTTTTGAGTATTGCTGTAAATGGAGTTTTGTAGCACAGGGCCTTTGAAGGTCAAACTGTAAACCACCGGAGTGTCGTAGAGGGTGTTAGAAGGAATAGGTTGAAGATACAAAGAAACCCACGTAGGGAAGCATCAACCGGAGTGACGGAATGTGGAAATCGGCAACTAGCCATCGGCTCGATTTTCTGTTCTATTCGAAGAGTGTGATCTATGAAAGCAAAGTGAAAGCAGACGAGGAATTACTTGGTGGCCTGTAAGTGATAGGATGAATTTAAATGCGTCGAGGTCGGTGTGGCGAAGGAGGGGACGAGGCGAAGGGCGGGGGAGGGGGGGGGGGGAGAGGGGAGATTAGATATATTGCCATTACTGTAATAGTGGATATCAATGTTCAAAAAGGTCAGTGACCATCACACAGGTTCAGTGTCTTAAATTAGCTCGTGATTGCATTAGTACATTATGACACCTTCAGGCCATCGTCACTACTTGTTCATGAACCTGCATGTAAAAAGTTATTGACGGTTTTACTTGCATCTTTTATGGTATATTATGGAGTTATCACAAAAGCAAAATGAGGATAATGGAATGTAGTCGAATTAAGTCGGGTGATGCTGAGGGAATTAGATTAGGAAATGAGACACTTAAAGTTGTAAAGGAGTTTTGCTATTTGGGGAGCAAAATAACTGATGATGATCGAAGTAGAGAGGATATAAAATGTAGACTGGCAATGGCAAGAAAAGCGTTTCTGAAGAAGAGAAATTTGTTAACATCGAGTATAGATTTAAGTGTCAGGAAGCCTTTTCTGAAAGTATTTGTATGGAGTGTAGCCATGTATGGAAGTGAAACATGGACGATAAATAGTTTGGACAAGAAGAGAATAGAAGCTTTCGAAATGTGGTGCTACAGAAGAATGCTGAAGATTAGATGGGTAGATCACATAACTAATGAGGAGGTATTGAATAGAATTGGGGAGGAGTTTGTGGCACAACTTGACAAGAAGAAGGGACCGGTTAGTAGGATATGTTCTGAGGCATCAAGGGATCACAAATTTAGCATTGGAGGGCAGTGTGGAGGGTAAAAATCGTAGAGGGAGACCAAGAGATGAATACACTAAGCGCCGGCCAGTGTGCCTGAGCGGTTCTAGGTGCTTCAGTCTGGAACCGCGCGACCGCTACGGTCGCAGGTTCGAATCCAGCCTCGGGCATGGATGTGTGTGATGTCCTTAGGTTAGTTAGGTTTAAGTAGTTCTAAGTTCTAGGGGACTGATGACCTCAGATGTTGAGTCCCACAGTGCTCAGAGCCATTTGAATCAATACACTAAGCAGATTCAGAAGGATGTAGGTTGCAGTAAGTACTGGGAGATGAAGAAGCTTGCACAGGATAGGGTAGCAAGGAGAGCTGCATCAAACCAGTCTCAGGACTGAAGACCACAACAACAACAATGGAGTTATCAATTTTGTCCTTTTACTGTAGTTTTAATTTTTTTCTGTCGAACTGGCGTTCAACCAGTTGAACCTATTATTCTAACAATAGTGGTTTTCTTTTTGTTTTGTAACAGTTTTTTTATGACATTACGCCCAAAGCGGTCCTTGTAAGCAATACATTAATACGCGACAAAGATGGAATCTATGAATAAAGTGCAAAGATTGGGTTGCCCACTTTTTGTTTCGCTGTCTCCATACTTTAGTAAAGACCATTGTATTTGCCGACGGTAGTGAAAGAAACCGCATTTCTTGTCCCGTCGTACCGGAGAAGCATTATTTCGTGTCTCTGGAGAGCCCAGAACGGAAATGACGTGTCGAGTTGTCAGAACGGCGAAAGGCGTCCGCGTACTTCCCTACCAACTGGCCGCGACTGACTCACGGCGTCAACTGGGCGGCAGCTCCGCTCGGTCTTCGCCGCTTACATCGTCTGTTTCCGTCGAGAGTCGTGTGTTTCCGCCGCGTGGCCACGCCCCATCCTAACTGGCGTCCTCACGCGCCAGCTGGTCTGGCGCCTTCTAATTCGATTAGCGCGCCCACAAAGCGGCGTGTGTAGCAATTAACCGACGACACACACACAGCTGCCACTTTCTGCGTCACGACTGCCCTATATGGGTTACGAGCCGCCACTACGAGCGTCGCAAAAAGCTGTAAGTTTTACGTGGAGCGCCGCAGCGCTCGCTTGCCTTCATCATTCTCTAAAGGCAGCACTTCGCCGCTGCTAGCATAGCCCTTCACGGTAGCTCATTTTGAGATGAACGCAGACTTGCGATGCCAACGGCCTTGCCGCGTTGGTAACACCTGTTCCCATCACATCACCGAAGTTAGCGCTGTCGGGCTTGGGCAGCACTTCGGTAGTCCACCGGCCGGGTCTGCTGAGAGCTGTTGGCAAGCGGGGTGCACTCAGTCTTGTGATGCTAATTGAGAAGCTGCTTGATTGAGAAGTAGCGGCTCCGTTCACGAAAACTGACAACAGCCGACAGAGGATGACAAGGCGGTCGTTGGTACAGTTGGACCTTAGGTTGTGATCACATTGGCACCGACAATGGTCATCAGACGCTGTCACCATAGGTCGCCCGATAACATAGGCCGACAGGTCGGTCATGGTGCTTCCGGTCACATTCGTCAGTTTTTGACGGGTTCGAGAAGGTTAGATTAGATTAGGTTAGAATCTAATACATGTGTGAAGCAGGATAGATTTTAACATCAAAATGGGTACCATGATACTTCTGTGCTAGGATACGAGTACTGCAGTGTGGTGTTTACTATTGAAAAGGTGCCAAATGCATGTAAATGAGATATAGGGCTGTCTTGAAAAGAGCGTGCCGAGTACTGTAAACTTCACTGCACTTTCAACACTTGTCCATTGGATTTGAGAATGGAGGTAACAAGATTTTTGGTCGCAGTATTATTTCAGATCATGTGTAGCTTTTGGTAAAGAAAATCAACTACATTACAGCGTCCTTTAGTGCACTTGCACGAAGCATAGCTCCAAAATTCGGCACAGATTAAATTAAAAAAATTGTAGTATTTGGGGTGCAAGAGTGAAAATATTAGCCATTAACTTAGTATTTATGGCACAGTAAATAGCATCCTACTTATCACACAAAAGCTTTGAAATTGCACTTCTCAGAAAGTGGAAAGATGTAATTGCGGCTCGTCCCGGCGGAGGTTCGAGTCCTCCCTCGGGCATGGGTGTGTGTGTGTTTGTCCTTAGGAAAGTTTAGGTTAAGTAGTGTGTAAGCTTAGGGACTGATGACCTCAGCAGTTAAGTCCCATAAGATTTCGCACACATGTGATTTGATTTAATTGCCAGGCGTCAAACATCAACGTGTCACTTCTAGTTTTACTTGAACCAGAACTGTATCTTTAATGTGGGTGCTTTTTTAATAGAACTAAAGTAACAATTTTATAAGCACTCGAATCTGTTTTGCTTCATTTATTTGAAGTTGTGCAGATATACGTCAATTAACCTTCAATGACTGCCATTCACCTTACGTGTGAAAGATAAACAAAGTTTAGAACAAGATACTCTGAACACCTAAAGCATTGAAAAGTGGAAACACATACACTGTGTGATCAAAAATATCCGGACACCTGACTGAAAATGACTTACAAGTTCGTGGCGCCCTCCATCGGTAATTTTGGAATTCAATATGGTGTTGGCCCACCCTTAGCCTTGATGAAGACTTCCACTCTCGCAGGAATACGTGAATGCTGGAAGGTTTCTTGGGGAATGGCAGCCAATTCTTGACGCAGTGGTGCACCGAGGAGAGATCTCGATGTCGGTCGGTAAGACCTGGTACGAAGTCGGCGTTCCAAAACACGCCAAAGGTGTTCTATAGGAATCAGGTCAAGACTCTGTGCAGGCCAGTCCATTACAGGGATGTTATTGTCGTGTAATCATTCCGCCACAGGCCGTACATTATGAACAGGTGCTCGATCGTGTTGAAAGATTCAGTCGACATCCCCGAATTGCTCTTCAACAGTGGGAAGCATGAAGGTGCTGTGCTGTGATAGTGACACGCAAAACAACAGGGGGTGCAAGCCCCCTCCATGAAAAACGCGACCACACCATAACACCACCGCCTCCGAATTTTACTGTTGGCACTACACAGGCTGGCAGATAACGTTCACCGGGCATTCGGCATACCCTCACCCTGCCATCGGATCGCCACATTATATACCGTGATTCGTCACTCCACACAACATTTTTTCAGTCGTCCAATGTTTACGCTCCTTACAACAAGCGAGGCGTCGTTTGGTATTTACCGCCGTGTGATGTGTGGCTTATGAGCAGCCGCTCGACCATGAAATCCAAGTTATCTCACCTCCCGCCTAACTGTCATAGTACTTGCATTGGATCCTAATGCAGTTTGATATTCCTGTGTGATGGTCTGGATACATGTCTGGCTATTAGACATTACGACCCTCTTCAACTGTCGGCGGACTCTGTCAGTCAACAGACATAGTCGGCCTGCACGCTTTTGCGGTGTACGTGTCCCTTCACGTTTCCACTTCACTATCAGATCGGAAACAGTGGACCTAGGGATGTGTAGGAGTGTGGAAAGCTCGCGTACACACGTGTGTCACAGGTGACACTAAATCACCTGACCACGTTCGAAGTCCGTGAGTTCCTCAGAGCGCCCCATTCTGCTCTCTCAGGGTGTCTAATGACTACTGAGGTCGCTGATATGGAGTACCTGGCAGTAGGTGGCAGGACAATGCACCTAATATGAAAATAAGAACGGCAGTAATAAGTAATAATAATTTTTATACAGTTAGTGTCCACCCACCAAAGCCCAAAAAGATCCCTTACAATACCTTAAAGAGTAGGATCTGCTATTCTTGTTACTTGAACGAATTATGTCTCGAGGCTATAATCAGCACCTTAAATTTCCCGTAAAGATTTTGCCTACTTGCTGTTTCCGATAAACCTGCCGTTCAGTGCATAGAGTCCGAACTGTATTCAGAGTATGATATTTTTCATCCTCAAGACACCACAAGTTTCTGCCTTGACTAAACTTATCAGTTTCTCACAGTCCATATGTAGTGTCGTCTCGGCCATTGTGACAAAAAAATTGAATATCACCGATTGTCCTCCGAAATATTTACGTTCAGGCGATGAGATATGCTGCATTATGACCGCACAGTTAGTGCCGGCCGGCCGAAGTGGCAGTGCGGTTAAAGGCGCTGCAGTCTGGAACCGCAAGACCGCTACGGTCGCAGGCTCGAATCCTGCCTCGGGCATGGATGTTTGTGATGTCCTTAGGTTAGTTAGGTTTAACTAGTTCTAAGTTCTATGGGACTAATGACCTCAGCAGTTAAGTCCCATAGTGCTCAGAGCCATTTGAACCAATTTGAGTTAGTGCCGTAAAGATTTGAAAAGATCGGCTGTCTTCGGCCGATGTCGGTTGTCGGCGCAACCCAGCGTTATCGTTTGCCACTGTGACCGTAGCCTTACGAGGCCTGTTCGACCGGAGTACATTCGTGATACCTGAAGCTCTTCGTATTCATTAAGACTTATCATTTTCTGTGTTTTTCCCATTAGTACGTTTTTAATAATCTGTTGGGAAACAGGACAGGATCTGAAATTCACAACGGCGTAAAAGCTTGCACACTTATGTAAAGTAAATGACACTTCCTATTCAGTTGGTAGTATATCTCTGCTGATTTTTTCCAGCGTAGCCGAATATACACTGATGATCCAAAACATTATGCCGCTGCCCGTTGCGAGAATGAATGCGTTGCGGGCACGTGACGTGGTAAAGAAAGTATGTAAGTGGAACGAAGACGTACGGGGAATCATTATAGCGGCAATATGAGCTGCAAATTGGGTGTTGTGTGATGTCCTTAGGTTAGTTAGGTTTAAGTAGTTCTAAGTTCTAGGGGACTGATGACCATAGATGTTAAGTCCCATAGTGCTCAGAGCCATTTGAACCATTTTGCAAATTGGAAACTCCAAAGTCACGAGCGACTTCGACGAAAGCTAGGTATTTAGGGACCAGCGACTAGCAATGAGCATCTCGGAAACCACAAAGCTGGTCCGCTGTTCTCGTGCTGCTGTCGTGAGCATGTGTGAAAAGTGGTGAAGGAACGGGGAAACCATCTGTAGGCGACAAGGTGTTCGATGTCCACGCCTCTTCTCAGACCGTGGATGCTGGAGGCTGGACGCTCTGTAACGCAGGATAGGTTGCGATTCTGTTGCAGGTCTGATGACACAGCACAGTGCTGGGGTTTCGGAGCACACCGTTTTCAGCGTACATTGTTGAATACGGGGCTCCGACGCAAGCGACCCATACGTATTCCACTGCAGACTCCAGTGACGACTGCAGTGGGTACGGGATCATCGAAATTAGACTGTTTTACGTAAGGCTGCGGCTTTCATGGCCGTTGTCATTGATGGTAAAAACGTTAGGCGACATTGTACATTGGTGAAGTTTGAACAGGAATATTAGGCGAACAAAAAATTCACAAGATTTGATCATCAATGGTGGAATGAATTACTTTCGTTGTTACACCAGGTAGATGTGTCCGGATAAGCCATCATCCAAGAGAACGGGTGGGTCAGTTATTATGCTGTGGGGAGCATACATCTGGTTTTGCACAGGACCTGTTTTGGTAATCGAAAGCATCACGACAGCTGTGGACTGTGTGACCATTATTGCGGCCCAACTGCATCCCTTCAAGGCTGATATCTTGCCAGACAGCGACGACATCTTCCAGCAGGATACCTGTCCTAATCACGAGGTCAGTATCGTGAGGCTGCGGCTTGATGAGCATGATAGTGAACTCAGGTCGGCCACCAAATTGTCGCGAAGGGTAGCCCAGCGGTCTGAGGCTCCCAGTCACGGTTCGCGCGGCTCCTCCCTCGGGCATGGGTGTCTGTGTGTTATCCTTAGCGTAAGTTAGTTTAAGTTAGATTAATTAGAGTATAAGCCTAGGTACCGATAACATTAGCAGTTTGGTCCCATTGAACCTTATCACAAAATTGGCCACCAAATTCAGCTGATCTGAAAGCGGTGGAGCACATCCAGCACGTTATCGGACACCATCTACGCGCCCAAAAACCACTCGCCCGCAGTTTAAGGGAATTTAGTGACGTGTGCATAGACATCTGGTGTCGCATACCTCCGGGGTTGGCGAATCCATGCCACCCAGAATCGCTGCCGTATTCAGTTTCAAAGATGGATCAGTGACAAAGCTTTGTTCGTCTCGTGAGTTTAAATCTAATTCAGTTACTCATGAATGTCCACATTGATTGAATGCTTCAACGAAGTCTGCTCCTGTTTCCATACCTGTTGGTGTGCAACTGAGCTACAGCTCCACCTCTTAACGACCACAGCTTCCCGACCAGAAGTTCCGCAATAACCATTCCCTTTCCTTAAGAATCCTTAAGAAATATTGTTGTGACAGAAACTTAAGTTGCATACACGTCTATTATAGACGGTACAGTTGGTATAGATGGTACAGTTTCACGGGATTCCTCCCCCCCACCCCTCCCTCTTCTTCATCTAAGTTCAAAACTTTACCCCTAAATCGTCTAGGATGATGGCGAAAACCTTCTGGCCTGATGCAGGTCGACAGCTTGCGTGTCCTTTCCTCTATTTATTCTTTCTAAGCATCCCACAGGCTCAATGGACCGCATCCCAAACCTTCTCACCACACAAAAACCAAAGGTCGCCACGGTATTATCCGCGGCCTGAATTATTCAATAGTGCAATACACAGAGTGCAATACATTCTCATACACTGTCTGATCAAACGTATCTGACCACCCATCAGTGGACATTAATATGAGGTATATTCACCCTTCACAACAGTTGGAACTCTGCTGAATACACTTTCCGCCAGGCGCCTGAATCTGAGGAGGGAGGGCAGGCCGTTCTTCCTCAACAGCCGAAACCAGAGAAGATATTGGTGACGGACGGTGGAGTCTGGAGCGAAGTCGACATCCTAGCTCGTCCCGAGGTGTTCTGTCGGGTTCAGGTCGGGGCTTAGGGCACTTTAGTCCATTCCAGGAATCTTATTGTGCACAAGCCATTACCTCCAAGACGCTGCTTAATGACAGGATGCATCGTCATACTGATGGTACAGTTTCACCTGTCGGTATCGTAGGGCTCAAAATGTGTAACAGGCTTGATTGCATCACAAGATCCGCCTTTCGCGGCAGCTGATAGTCGTCAATTCTGCATTACATAGGACTGTCCGAATACTTTGCAGTAGTAAAAGCCGGCCAGATGCAGACTGATCGACGTCGGAAGAAGGGCAACGAATTTTTCTCTTATGGTTCGTTCTCTGCCTAGGCGGGTAGAGAGATCGGATTCAGATTCGACCAGTTGTGGACCCCAAATAGCAGTCGGTCACGTAGTTGAGTAAAGGAGAACATATGACGCAAGGGTACTGCATTACAATCAAGAGAATCCTCCGGAAAACTTGGTCTAGAGTGAGGGATTACAGCTACTTTCGAATTATTTTTGTGACAATATATCGCAAACAAAAATACAAGAGGGTAATGCATGTTTGTACAAAGGCAGTGTAGGGGCATCAGACTACTCCTTAAAGAGAGGCGAAACCCACGTCAAGTGATTTGCACGGCAGTGCAGGTGAATCCATCACTTCAGCATCAGTAATGTCACTTTATATCGGTAACGGAACAACAGTTACACTACTGGCCATTAAAATTGCTACACCACGAAGATGACGTGCTACAGACGCGAAATTTAACCGACAGGAAGAAGATGCTGTTATATGCAAATGATTAGCTTCTCACAGCATTTACACAAGGTTTGCGCCGGTGGCGACACCTACAACGTGCTGACATGAGGAAAGTTTCCAACCGATTTCTCATACACAAACAGCAGTCGACCGGCGTTGCCTGGTGAAACGTTATTGTGATGCCTCGTGTAAGGAGGAGAAATGCGTACCATCACGTCTCCGACTTTGATAAAGGTCGGATTGTAGCCTATCGCCATTGCGGTTTATCGTATCGCGACATTGCTGCTCGCGTTGGTCGAGATCCAATGACTGTTAGCAGAATATGGAATCGATGGGTTCAGGAGGGTAATACGGAACGCCGTGCTGGATCCCAACGGCCTCGTATCACTACCAGTCGAGATGACAGGCATCTTATCCGCATGGCTGCAACAGATCGTGCAGTCACGTCTCGATTCCTGAGTCAATAGATGGGGACGTTTGCAAGACAACAATCATCTGCACGAACACTTCGACGTCGTTTGCAGCAGCATGGACTATCAGCTCGGAGACCATGGCTGCGGTTACCCTTGACGCTGCATCACAGACAGGAGCGCCCGGCATGGTGTACTCCACGACGAACCTGGGTGCACGAATGGCAAAACGTCATTTTTTCGGATGAATCCAGGTTCGGTTTACAGCATGGTCGCATCTGTGTTTGGCGACATCGCGGTGAACGCATATTGGAAGCGTGTATTCGTCATCGCCATACTGGCGTATCACTCGGCGTGATGGTATGGGGTGCCATTGGTTACACGTCTCGGTCACCTCTTGTTCGCATTGACAGCACTTTGAACAGTGGACGTTACATTTCAGATGTATTACGACCCGTGACTCCACCCTTCATTCGATCCCTGCGAAAACCTACATTTCAGCAGGATAATGCACGACCGCATGTTGCAGGTCCTGTACGGGCCTTTCTGGATACAGAAAATGTTCGACTGCTGCCCTGGCCAGCACATTCTCGAGATCTCTCACCAATTGAAAACATCTGGTCAATGGTGGCCGAGCAACTGGCTCGTCACAATGCGGCAGTCACTACTATTGATGAACTGTGGTATCGTGTTGAAGTTGCATGGACAGCTGTACCTGTTCACGCCATCCAAGCTGTGTTTGACTCAATGCCCAGGCGTATCAAGGCCGTTATTACGGCCAGAGGTGGTTGTTCTGGGTATTGATTTGTCAGGATCTATGCACCCAAACTGCGTGAAAATGTAACCGCATGTCAGTTGTAGTATAGTATATTTGTCCAATGAATACCCGTTTTTCATCTGAATTTCTTCTTGGTGTAGTAATTTTAATGGCCAGTAGTGTACAAGGAACTCATCCTGGGATCTTCGTACCAGCAGCCACTAGCGCTAAGGCAGTAGAGGTGCCACGGATCAGGTGAAGGCCCTCAGTAGGGCCACGCTCATTTCAAAATTATGCCAGTGCGGGTGCTGCGATAACTCTCGGCACCATTCCAGAAGTGCAGCTCCTGTTTAAAATTCGCTCTGTGTGGGGAGCATTGCAGATAATAGCCGCGCGAGCTGCTGGATGTGCCGAGATGTAAGTGGCCCACACTTGGTAGGGGAGGAGCGGTGCGTCCCGCCGGTTGGCTGCCAGGTCGCGTAGCCGCCGCTACCTGCCCTCTTTCCGAACACCGCGTGCGTCCAGCGTGGGTGCCAGCCACTGCCTCGCCGGCTACGCACTGTGAATGCGCAATTGTTTTCTTCCACTATGCCGCCACCAGCGGCGGATACGCCCGTGTTATTCCGGAGGGAGAGAAATCCTCTAAGATGCTAGTCTTCGCAGTCGGCCATTTCGTTGCCACACGTGTCATGGAGTACTACTGCTTCTACTCAAGCCATCCGATTGTGTGTGCTGTCCATCTCATAAATGATCAGCGGGAAAAACGATAGTTTTGAAACCTCAGTATGAGCACGAATTTCTCTAGAGAAGTTTACCATCATAGTCACGAGAAATATTTTGCAAATTTGTGGTAAGGTCTTATGGGACCAAACTGATGAGGCCGTCGGTTCCTAAGCCTACACACTACTTAATCTAACTTAAAGTAACTTACGGTAAGGACAACACACACGCCGGCCAGGGTGGCCGAGCGGTTCTAGGCACATCCATTCCCGAGGCAGGATTCGAACCTTCGACCGTAGCAGCAGTGCGGTTCCGGACTGAAGCCCCCAGAACCGCTCCGCCACAACGGCCGGCGCTAAGGGTGAGCCAACACCATATTGAATTCCAGCATTACCGATGGAGGGCGCCACGAACTTGTAAGTCATTATCAGCCATGTCTCCGGATACTTTCGATCACATGGTGTATAGATTTGTGCGGCATTCGGATGTGCTAGTGGCTCGATGTTGGACTTGAATGGAACATGGGGGCAAGCATACTTGTCATCAGCGCTCCGATCGGCAACGTCTGACCACTAAGGGGCATACCGTTGTTATGTACATTAAGCACCAGCATGTGCCATCCGAAAACAAGTAACGTACTCCCTGCAGCCTTGTCCGCCATCCCGCACTACTGGTCGGAGACTCGCAGCAGCCGTACTGGGGCGGTTCCGTCACATGCATTAACACCACAACACAAGCAACTGCGATCAGAGTGGTACCACCACCGGGAAGCATGGCCTGCCAATGAATGGCATCTCACTGTGTTCAGCGATTGATCGCTTTTGGGAAATGCCCTGGATGACTATCGTCGTTTCCATGGTGGTGCCCTGGGGAGAGATCCCAATCTTCCAACGTTTTGAAGAGGCACAGGAGTGTTAGTTCTTGCGTCATGGTGTGGGGAATCGTCGGGTATGACTTCCGGTCATGGTCGGCAGTCACTGAGGGAACTCTGACGGCACGAACATCCTGCGTGGTGTGTTACCTCTCATGCGACAGTATCATGGTGACATTTTTCAAAAAATGATTCTCGTCCACAAGTGGCACGTGTCTCTATGACGTCTGCGTGGTCAGCCACATCTACAGATGTTTCTGCAAGAGAACACACGTGGAATCATCTCGGACGTCAACTCCATTCCTATGCCAGTATCTCTTCCCAACCAAAGCAATGCATGCTTTCGTGCCAGACTCAATGCGACGTCATGCTGGCAAGGGGCTCATACTTGTCTACATACTTGACTATATTCTTTGTAAATTGGGCTCGGTATCACTGAAATAATGTGGCATACCCTCTCAATATAGGATGTTTCATTTCGTTTCGTCATTTTGTTTTGCGTAAGTCACGTCAGGAAGGATGTTTTCAGACGAAGAACAAACGTTAGGAAATGAATAGTGAAGGTGCTACAAGGTCTTGAACGAGCAATTCGTTGGAGACGTATCGGATTTTTTAACAGAACTAAAAATACAATTCTGCAAGCACTCGAATATGTTTTGCTGAATTTATTTGAAGTTGTGTAGATATACGTCAATTAACCTTGAATCACTTTCATTCATCAAACGTGGGAAAGATAAACGAAGGTTAGAACAAGATACCCTGAACACCTAAAGAACTGAAAAGTGGAAACACATACACTGTGTGATCAAAAGTATCCGGACACCTAGTTGAAAATGACTAACAAGATCGTGGCGCCCCCAATCGGTAATGCTGGAATTCAATATGGTGTTGGCTCACCCTTATCCTTGATAACACCTTCTACTCTCGAAGGAATACGTTCAGTCAGATGCTGGAAGACGTATTCGTAAACTGATCAAGACTTGCAACAAAAGCCGCTCTTAAGCATTGCACAGACAGGTGTGCAGTATTCGGCAAGTTCCATTTCCATTAAACTTCCAAAAGAATTGAAAAATTTGGGTTGTAAATCCCAAACATTCAATTCCAAGCTGAAATATTTCGTCGTGGTACATTACTTCTACTCCATACAGGACTTCATCTCAGTAGTTAAGAATTTTTCTCTGCAATCTGTTATTTATTCGTATATTATCTCACAATTTTTTCGTGTTTTTTTTAAATTCTTTTGTTTATAAATTATCTAACCAGCATTCTGTAAACTAAGTACAGACCCGTTCCATAGCCAAGCAGCTGTGACTCGCTTGGTCCTACGGAACCTGACAGATAAACAAACAAAAATAACATTCATGGTCATCTTGAAAAACAATATCCAGTCGTATTTTATGTGCTAACGGCGCAGTTTAACGCTCCTTACAGTACGTGACCTGTTGTTAAAAGTGGAGCTTTACTCGTTACAGGAATTTGAAGACATGCCTTTTATATTAGGTGCAGCTAGATGTAATGCCTGGAAAGTTAACGTCATCTTAACTGGAAATAATTTATCCTCATGGACAGAAACTTAGGATAAACTTGACCATTCAAGGCAAAGACATCTGGCCAAGACTTCGTAATAAGTGTAAGAAGATTCATCAAATAAGCACCGGTCAACTTGCTCGTGATGTGCACATTGTGTGAAGTACTGGCGGATCAGCAATTGCGCCCCTATTATAAACGAATTATTTTAAGCTCTGAGCTTAGGTCTGTCAGACCAATATGTTGTAATGCATGCACTGAGACTGAAGTCTGTACTTCGAACCACCCCTGTGAGTATAAGTTGTCCTGTAAGATTTAAGTTGTTTATGTCGATAAAACCCTAAGTGAAACGCAAGACACCAGGGTTTGGGAAGTGGAGCTTCCTGGTTTTTCTACTTCTGACGTACAATATTTAAACAACATTTACCATTTGGTATTTATTACAACAGAATTTGCTGGACAGGTATTTTCAATTTAGAGAGACGGCATACCAGCGGTCAACCCAGATACCCGCTATCTCACAGGATGAGAAATGCTCACATCAGAGAAGAACTGGAAATGAAAACCTTAATTGAGCAGATAGGACCATGTCACAAGAATGGGGGGTGACAAAGAACCAAAATTAATGTTCACTTACTATGCAGTCGGCAGCACATCTTTAGGGTGACCAAGGAAAACATGGAAAAATCAATAATTTCAACCAAAAGGCTGTAACAGGCAACCAACATCTTAGGATGCATATTTGGAAGCGCATTTTTTGTTGTGAGAGAAGTCCCACTTCTGCCTAAAGCCGAATGAAAGAAGGACGGGACAAGGTCATTAAACCCAGATCACAAGCTCTAATCGGATACGATCACGGAAGGTAAGCGATCGTGGTATCTTCATAGGAACCGTCTCGCCCTTCGTCTGTGATTTGAAGAAATCGAAAACCTATTTCTGGACCCCAGGACGCGGATTTCAATCCATCTCTTCAAGTATCCAGCATGTTAGCTGCTGCGCCCTCTGCATTAAATGGTCACACCTTCATTCACTGGTACGGAGAACATCACGACGTTAGTCCGTTCTGTTTGGCCCTGTGGTTGGGGCACTGTGAATTAAGGCTCAGGTTCGCATCCGTATTTTGTTAACACATCGTGTTTGTTGAAACAGACGTAATTTTGGTGATTCTAAGATACATCACTACTTTTCCCCTGTTATTTCGCCAAAATTGTCGCCCATTGAGAATAGGCCGTGTTGCTCTTCATTAAGCGTCCTCCCAGCCTGTTAAAGGCCACATGTACAAATGTAGAAAGACACGTGAGCGTACGTCACGACGCGATTTGAAAAGCACGTGATGCAATGCTTCGTTCCACTTCTTCCTGTGTCTGCATCTGAAGGAACTCTTGCTGCGTGGAAAGTCAACACGCGAGGGTTCCGTACAAACTTAATTCTGTATATAGATAGTTCACCCATCCCGCGAATGTAGAATCTCTACTATTTTTGCTTGTTGTCGATATGATACTTAACAGACGGACAAACCTACAGGCAGTCGGATTACAAACGACAAAAAATATTTTTTTCCTTTGATACAATCACAGATTAACTACTTTCGGATTTTTTCCTTTATTTGTACTTTTGGCAAATTTCATGATTCTAGGTCAGCTTAGTGTACACTATAGGTTTTGACGAGTGAATTCGCGGGTATCAAAATGCGTGACATGAACGGTCTTTCTTTGGACTGCGTTGAGTTAGAAGCTTAAATCTGTGCAAGGGACCATAGGTATTAGCACGCCATATAAAGGTTAACTTGATACGTCTATCCACTCCTGAGGATAAGGGGGATCAACAAAGGGACAGTATTTTCCATATGATGTAATTACAAATTAACAATTTTCTGATTTTTTTCATTTGCTTGCTTCTTGCCAAATTTATTGATTCTATATCAGCTGGAAGTACCCTATAGGTTTTGAAGAGTGAATTAGTGTCAACATATGTGACATAAGTGGGCGTGTCCTCTGACTGCATTGCCTTAGAAGCTTAAATTTCGTCGAGGAACCGTAAATCTTAGTACGTGAGATAATTTTCAAGTTGATACCTGTATTAGTTCCTGAGGAGGAGGGGTCTTAACGGTAGAATAGGCAGACAGGCAGATGGATGGCAAAGTGATCCTTAAGGGCTCCATTTCTGCCGATTGACGTAGGGAGCTCTAAAAACGTTGAGATAGAAAAAATAAAGTTTCAATTTCCTTCTTGAAAGAAGTTCAATA
This sequence comes from Schistocerca americana, assembly GCF_021461395.2. Classification (NCBI taxonomy): domain Eukaryota; kingdom Metazoa; phylum Arthropoda; class Insecta; order Orthoptera; family Acrididae; genus Schistocerca; species Schistocerca americana. The sequence goes on from NC_060124.1 coordinate 382,961,468, forward strand.
TTACATCGTTACCAGTTATTTGATGTTCAGTGCTGTAAAAAGGTCTCCTCTAACTTTTCCATGCAATACAGTTTACAGTTATAAGCGTCCATTATGATTTTACAAGTTTTTTAACGTCAACTTTGTTCCTATTGTTCATTCTGTCGGTCAATTCTTATTTCTTGGAATTCAGCAATGAACTTTCTTCGTCCGCTGACTACCAGTTTACCTGGATGTACCGGGTGGGCGGATTAAAATTGATCCGGAAAGTACGGTGTTCCAGAGGTCTTTCCCTGAGTACAAACATGCATAAGGCAGAAAATACGACACATAGACACGTATCTTTCATCTTGAAGTACAGATAACACATTTCAAATTCTTGTGTACACACGAACAATTAATAATCTTCGATGTGTGCTTCTTTGGTTATCCGAAGGATTTCCAGGCGACATCCCAATTCCTCTCGCGCGTCGGCCAAAATTTCGTGAGGGGTGGACGTTATGACGTCAGATATTATACTGCGATGTCGTTCACTGTTCGTTGGTAAGCCTGGTCCCTGATATAATTCCAAAAGAAGAAATCCAGTGGTCTTGTGTCCGATGACCGCGGAGGCCAGTTGATGGTACCACCACGCCCCATGCACCTTCTCTCAAAAGCATCCAAACAGACACGAACATCTAAGCCCGAATGAGGTGGCGCACTATGTTGTTGGAAAATTAAGCCCGGAATGCCCTGTATCTGTGCCACAACAAAGAACTGCAACATATTAAGATAGGTATTGGCTGAGGTTGTTGTTTCACTGAAGAAAAATGACCCCATGATTCTTTTGTGCGTAAGACCACACCAGACGTTCAGTTTAGGGCTGTCTCTGACGATCGCACATCATGGGGATTCTTGGAATCCCAGATCCTAGCATTGTCTCGGTTGACGACACCTTTCAAATGAAATGTGGCTTCATCGAGGAAAGGACACATTTCAGATAGTTGTCATTTTTCGCAGTCCCAGTCTCCATTGTAACAGCAAAGTCATAACGAGCACTGTAATCCGTTGGTGGAGGGACAGTACGATTTAGACTCTGTACTCACGGAAAAGAAGTTATTTATCTAGGATGCGGCGCACTGATGTCTCCGGAATCTGCAACACACGTGAGGCTGTGCGGACTGACGTCTTGGGACTTCTCACGAATGTGTCCCTCACTGTCTAAATGTTGTGCGCACTCGGTCTAGGCCTGCCTACCTGCTCTAGGGAGATTTCAGACTCTCCCTGTTCCTTAAACTTCGTGTACATATCTCGCTGCTTTTAGCAT